>NW_026262668.1:107912634-109162634 GCF_021869535.1 Mytilus californianus | reverse complement strand
TTTGTAGTATTTATGATTTAGTGCCTTTACCTTGTTCAATAGAAAATATATTTTTATACTGTCAGTTTTTAAGTCGGTCATTTGAAAGCACTGACTCGATTAGAAATTATGTTAATGGTGTTAAATGTCTTCATTTGTATTTGGATTTAGAATTTCTGCATTTAAATTCTTTCTATTTTAAATTATTTTTTAAAGGTTTAAAAAGAGTAAATCCGCATGAAGTTAAATCCGCTTTTCCCATTTCACCGAATATTTTATTGCAGTTTAAAAATATTTTTAAATTTTGAGGAGAGTAATCACCATACATTTTGGTGTTTATCTTTGTTTGCGTTTTTCCTTATGTGCCGAAAGTCTAATTTGGTAGGCACCGCTGATGACCCGTTGAAATGTCTAAAGAGGAAGGATATTTTTGTAAAACATAATGTATTGCTTGTGAATTTTAATTGGTCTAAAACTATACAATTTGGAGAAAGGAGTTTGCAAATTCCACTTGTTAGAAATACTTCTTCTCCTCTTTGTCCTTTTACGGCCTATGTTTCCATGTGCGATAAATTTATTGTTCCAGACTCAGCCTCAGCTTTTGTTGTTAAAAAGAATGGTGTTTTAAAACCAGTTACTTTCAATATGTTCAATTCTTTTTTGAAAAAATGCATTACAAGTATTGGCTTGGATGCAGGTAAATTTTCAACTCATAGTTTTAGAAGGGGTGGTTCCACGTGGGCTTTCAAATGTGGTGTACCATCTGATTTAATTCAACTTCAAGGTGACTGGATAAGTTCTGCATATAAACTTTATCTCCGTTATGGTTTGAATGAAAAGCTTATTGTGGCAAACAAAATGATGTCTTATTGTTAATTGTTTTCTAATACTTTATTCTCGTTTTAGGAGGCAAAGCTTGGTGCAGAAGCACTTTGATATTAAGTGATTCGTTTTTTTAAATACTTTCCTGGTTTAAAGAATACAGAGATGCAAGCGTTTGGTGGCATAACAAGTGAACGTATGCTTTGGAAAATTAGACGTGGCTATTTTAATATTAATGAATTTTGTAATGTTATAATTCATGTTGGCACTAATGATATTTTTGCAATAACAAGTGATCAATATAGGATTAATATTAATTTAATTATTCAGGAAATTAGGAGTGTAAACGCCTCCTGTAGAATTATTTTATCTTCCATTTTACCTAGACCAGTAGATTTTAAAATATCTGACCGCCTAGTTCAGGATTTTAATTCACAACTTTTTGATTTTTCTCAAACAGGATGGGTGAAGGTTAGCTATATGTCTGCTTGCAATTCTTTCTATGACAGATTTCATAGACATATATACCCTTTATTTCACAAAACTGACCTATTGCATTTGAATCATGCTGGAATTCAAAAATTTGTTCATTTTATAGCCAATACTTTGGCTCATTTGAGTTGAGGGAACACTCTTTACGAGAAAGGCCTCATTTATTTCTGACCCCTTTTATGCAGGGGGAGAGTTTTTGTAGCAGATTTCTCTCATTTAATTTTCCAGAAGGCTGGCTTTAGCTTGTCTCTAATTTGGTCCTTTTTTGGATGCTAGGGAGGCTTATCTGTTAGCAGATTCTGTTTATATTAAAATTAAGAGTGTACTCTTGGTTCAATTTTCTTTTTACACTGACTGTTTTTTGGCTGACCTTCGGTATGGCGGGTTAATTTTATGTATTAACAATTTTTGAATTTCTATATTGGTTATTCTTAAATTTGTTCATTGAATAGTATTGAACTATTGTGTTGTGTGAATCCATTTCATTAGCCTAATAAATGTTTTTATTGTATTGGTTGTTTCATGTTTTTGATAGTAATTTGGAAATTTTTATTTTATTAAAAATGATTAATTACTGAGAAAGAAATTTATATATTTTTGCTAGAATTTTATTATTTTTCTGTTCCTAACGAATTTATTTATTTAAATGCTACATTCTTTTCGTCATCCTGATTTTGTCATAACTTTTCTTATTGGATTATTAGTTGAATTCTACTCACTTTCGTTTACCTGTTAAATTACACACCTTTTTACTTCACTCCAAGATTTGTTTTCACACGGTAAACACTTAGTTCTTATTAGATATTAAACTTGAGTTGAAGCGATGATCAACAATTTTTGATAGTTTTGAGAACATTTTTTTACCCGCCCACCCGTGCCCATTTTTATTTATGGGTATTTCGTTATTTTCTCTACTTGTTTTAGGGTTAATTTTATGTATTAACAATTTTTGAATTTCTATATTGGTTATTCTTAAATTTGTTTATTGAATAGTATTGAACTATTGTATTGTGTGAATCCATTTCATTTTACAGGTAAAATAAATGTAAAAAATATGACTATTATTCAGAAATAAACTATTATTTTTAAAACAACAAAAACACCTTATGTTTTTTATAAACCTGCAATCAAATGTGGGCAAACCAGGATGACACCAAAAGAAGTAGGTCAACTATATGTGGTGTATGGAATAATTGTAAGGGGTACATGTAACAGTGGTTTGATTCCGCCAGTGTACTTTATCCGGAGGAAGAAAATCCCCAGTGATTTTTATCCACCAACAAATATTCACTAGGTTTTTCTATCCGGGTCCAGTGTAAAACATCCACCAGTCATTATAAGGTTCTAAAAAGGGTTTTTTGAAGGGGAAATATATATAAAATGTAGCTTAATAGTTTTTAGTGTATTTGAAAATTGCATAGTTGATTTATGTAAAAAGTGGAGAGTTTTCATCCAAGGAATGTTCACACTAGTGTTTTTAAACCAGGAATGATTACACTAGTGATTTTGTACCGGAATGATTGCACTAGTTATTTTATACCGGGATTAATTACACTAGTGCTTTAGATCCATATATTGATGAAGTGATTAGTACTCATTTTGAACACACGATAACACAATAATGCTTATTAACGAATATTAGATTTAATTAATTTTTCTTTACAAATCGTTAAAATCGTATGCTTTCAAATTGTCACTAATTGTAATATTTATATTTATTGGATTGCCGAAGTTTTTCTGTGTATTTGCTTTTCGGTCGACTTGGATATAAAATCATATCTTCTATGTCAATATCAAAAGATGCTTCTATAATTGAAACTTTATGTAAGAACAAATCTGCTCTTTAAATTTGTTTTATATCAAGTTCAATGTCTTGATAATTAATAAAGTATTTTGAGTTATAAAAATATCGTTCTCATCATCATCAATATTATTTAGATCTACTAGATTGACTCAGATTAATTAAACTGGTTCCTTGAAAATCATTGTAAACAATAAACCGGTCTAATATAAACAAAACGATATCAAGATCGACGCTTTCACACTATTCACATCCAATATTCTCTAGTAAAAAACAGTTACCCGGAATAAATACACGGCGGAATGAAAGTACGCTTACATACATGCCAGTCTGGCAGGTTTCATCTGACCTTGACCTCATTTGCATTAAGTTTTTGTGTTTTGGTCTGTTTTTCAAGTACTATAAGCAATAGGTCAACTATATTTGGTGAATGGAATAATTGTAAGGTGAACACATGTCTGTCTGACAGGATTTGGAAATTTGAGTTGAGTGGTCAGTAAAGAAGGCGAGACATTTCAGTATGTGCACTCTTGTTTTAGTTCATACTTTGTAATAGTTAAACTTATTCATTGTGTTCTTGTTCTTTTCCTTACGATATTACAACAGTAGTTTATAAATGCAGGTTACATCTAAACAATTCATACCAGTAGCGCTCGTATCAAAACAGATGGAAGACTAAACCTGAGACTACTATAACATGTGTTATAGTAGTCTCAGACTAAACCAATACGAAGTGAAAGAACTTTGGAAACTAAAAATTCAAAAAGTTATGTACATTCTGGCCATAAACTATATTTAAGAGCATTGTTTCAAATAAGAAATCAATCGATGACATTCTAGCATCTATTATGGTTTTAAAGATATTCCAGAATTACTAACATGTTATCCCGTTCTATTTTTAGCCATGACAGATGTGTTGATTGGCAGGAACAAACAAGAATATGCATCCATAGAACACCATGCCCCACTCATACTACACATTTGTATTTCCATGTTCAGTGAACCATGAATTCTAGGACAAAACACCAATATGGCATGTATTTAAAAGTTCACACCATAATGAACATGGGTATGAAGATTCAAGCCGACTTGACCCAAACTTCATGGTTAACTACCTTAAGCCAAAAATTAAACCTGATACAGAAAGGATAAACGGTGGACAGAGTAGGAAACAATATTCCCCCTTCTACCTTAGGCATGGCAATAACACAATAAAATGGGTCGAACTCTGAAAAGTTGGGGCAAGTATGGACACAACATGCAAGCTTGATACAGCTCTGAATGTGGATTGTGATTAAATATTTAACATAGCATAGGTTTCTGACACAAAATGAATAAGGTCTGACTACTTAAAAATTTGAAATTTGACATTTGCCTATTATGATCCAATATCCAAAATTTAAATACATAGGTTCAAGACTTTGAATTAAACCCCATAGAAATGATTCATTTAAACTATTAGAAAAGTCTTGTTTTTGGCCCCTTTTTTCTAAACGGTTAAGGCCATAACCCCCAAAATCAATCCCAAGCTTTCTTTTTTGATACAGAACCTTGTGGTACAATTTCATGGTGATCCATACACTTATACTAAAGTTATGGTCTGGAAACCAAATATCTTCAAAAGACAACAACGTCATACCATTATACGGCCGCAAATACTTTGCGGTCATATAAAAACCTTGTACGAGATATCCTTAAGATCATTGAGACCCAAGCTTGGTTAAAATTAGTTCTGTGGTTTCAGAGACTAATGCCAAGTGATGGCAATAGGTCACATGGTCAGAGACTGGCGAGCTATAAAGCAAAGCAAAATAAGGGAAGTGACAATATGTTTCTGTTGTTGCAATTATTGCCATAAATGCTAATTTCTAATATCTATGGATGAATTGTATGCACTTTTTGTATATTGAATTGAACATTTTCAAATTCATCTTGATAATGTAAATAAGAATGCAACATATTTCCAAGTGAACCCATTTGCCAGGAAAATGCATATCTTAACCTTTTGGGTCAAGAGTTGTTTCTTGAAAAATGCCTTTGGTTAAATTAGAATATGTACACATGACAGGTAATCAGGCACCAACAGTCTTCTAAAGATAACACGGTCTATGTCTGGCATTACCTATATGTGTGCATTTCTAGACAAAAACATTTTTTGCATCTTGGAAGCTTATATATGTATATATGTAGGACTCTTTAAGTGCAATGGGGACGCTAAAGTACGATGGTCACACTAAAGTGTGATGCCTCCATATGCTGAAGTCCACAAGAGTGTAGAAAGCGTAATTGGATTATGACGTTAACAGTCGTTTATACAAACCAAAAATGGACGTTGGAAGATAATTAAAATTTATGTCGGTAAAATAAAGGTACATGTTTTCAAACGTAAATTATAAATTGCTGACTAAAACATAAGTTCGTACATTGTAGGAAAATATTACATGTATTTGTACTCGCTACAAAACAGGAGAAAGCTTGGCGAACATCACCTTTCTCTAACACTTAAAATTAAAGCTCATACAAATAAATGTGACATATTCGGACAATGAACAAATTTTGTATATGTAATTTACAATGACGATTGTAAGGGGGGGTTTTCACATTATTGATAGACTGTGTGAATGGCAAGCTACACCAATTATCCCAATATTTAATACCCTCCAATTGTTATAAATTCATTTACAGGAAATAGTCTTTTTTGTGACACCAAAATTACCTTTTTAGGAATTATTACACAGTCGGTCTTCTCAATTTAGAAACATTCACTTACACCTACCTGTAAATTATAAAGCCTATCACATGTAATACCCTAGAATACTAGCTTTTGTAAAAGGACTTTTTTAGCATCCAACATTTAACGTTTAAGTCCTCAGACCTTACCCTATTGGTCCATCCCCCTTTAGCGTAGACCATCACAATTTATTGAGACCATCGCACTTTAGAGTACCATCACACTTTATGGAGTCCTACATATACAAACAAGATATTAATCTTAACATATACAACTAAAAACAAATTTGTCTTAAATTTTATTGTCTATAATGCTACAATATGGATATTAAATTAAAATACAAATGCAATTCAAGATAAATTGAAATCTATTTTTATCTTTAATTAGATTAAAATGATTATTTCTTATGTACACAAAATCATGATAAAAAACTTTAGCCATGTAAAACCTTCATGCAACTATTAAGTGTTTGCAAGAAATGAAAAAAAACATCTATCACTTGGATCAAATCCTTTATTAGTAAATATAAATTTTATTACAGTTTAATCAATTAATGGATAATTTTAACCTCAATAGCGAGTTTTTATTATAAATAAAATGTTATTAAAATGAAGAGTATATTTACTTTGAACTAATATAAATACATAAAACTTGCTATTTTAAATAAAATACTTTATATGTAAAGTTTTAAACTACTAATCATTTTTGTTAACCTTTTCCATATACAAATGTACTTTATATTGAACAGATTATTAGTTTTCCAAAATCATAAATGTTTGTGGGCATTATATTTCTGATATTACAGATTATTTTTTTATGATAAATTCATAACAATTTCAAGCAGATCAGTCAGTGTAAAGCAACATTTTCACATGAATGAAATAGATAAGTCTATGTAAATGACAATACAATTTAAAAATACAGGATACCAATGCAAACAAAAGTAGCTGGAATGTTATGTCAGCTTTTCAATGTAAGCATATGCACATTTTGTATCTGAGTCTTTCTCACTTGATATAAATATGGCACCTTGAAATATTATTACTATTCTGGTGCCAAATCTGATTGATTTCATGATTTACAAAGTATATATTAAATTCAATATACCACAATATAGAAATAGATTTATTTATACCTAGCTTAATTTCGAACTGTAAAATAAAACAAGAGAACACAATGAAATGTCTTGCCTACAGCACTAATTGATTTGAATACATTTTAAAGATCGAATAAGTGTTTAGTTCAGGTAAAATCTAATAACACTTGTCAGATAAATATGTACACTTTATAACAGATTCTTGTACAAAATACTGAAGCCCTTTCATGTATAATTATGAATGCAAATAAACCTCAAAACCTTATCTGAAACAGGATCATAAAATAAGGTCAAGAACATATGATATATGTCGAATGGATATATACCAACAGCAATTTCACATACTAAGAACTAAATACTGTTGACCTGCATGCACCATTTCAGAGAAATACCTGTGACCCTAAATACACTGACCTAACATTGGATTGTGAGCCATTTATGTGACAGATGCGTACCGTTTTAAAAAAAAACCTTTATATTAGTTTATTTGACATGCAAAGTTACCGATCAAGAACATTGTACTGTAAAAAAAAAAGGTCAAGGTTATATTACAAGACATATACTCCTAACAACCACTCAAAACCATATTCTAATGACTTGATGCAAACTAGCATCAATAGCGTATAGGTAGAGGTAAATGTCATGGTTCAATGACCTGAAGTCTAAAATTTTCTCACAAGTAGCCCACATAAAATTGTTAACCTGGATGAGGGATCGAATAAAAGAAAAACAGATAGCAGGTGAAAGAGAAACCAGTAAATGAGCATATTTACAGAAGCAAGATAATTACTTTTCACAAAACATGTATATTTAAAGTAAGATTTTCACTAAACATGTATATTTAAACTAAGATACAATAATGTTGTTGATGGTGGTGGACTAAGAGCCTAATGAAGAAACAAATATATGTCAAATGTAATACTCCATTCTATACAAACTTATCAAGTGAAAATCTTAACTAAAAACAACAAAAATTTCATTACTATCTGCGAAAAAGTTGATAGATTTAATGTTTGCAATACATTCTATAAATACAAATGTGCCAAGAAATTTACATATGAAAACAGCACAAGTTCATCCATGAATATATTTCATTAAAAAGCACTCTCTTATTATATAAAAAAAAATGTTTTCCTTCAAAACACACTACACATAAAAGGCATAAACTGATGTCAAAATGATATTCAAGTATAATAGTGAAAAATAGGTGTACATGTAAATCATGTTCTTAGTAAGAGATTATCTTATAATTTGGGTATATTTACAGTTCAAAACAAAGAGTTTCTATATATGAGTTACAACTGACCCGAAGCACATTTATCAGATTGAAAGGATTTATCACACAGTGATTAGAACTGACTAAAAGTTGATTTGTGAAATAAACAAAAATCTCAAAATAAGTTGAAGTTTACTGGTGCAGTAAAATTGGTACCGTGAATGTTATTATGAAATATTAATAACTTTAAATTACTAAAAAATGAAACAATACTAAAGCAATGCAAAAAAAGAAAAAAAAATCTTTCAGATAAAAAAAAACCCTAAATCTTTATCTTTCCAACTTTGATTACTTGATTAGCGGTTGGGAAGAATAGTTATTTCTAATATTCCGATAAATAAAAAAACAACAAAAAAAACAGGAATTTAATTTTGAACATATTAAAAACCTTTAAAGGCATTATTTTTGAACTTTTCCCTGACATAATGAAATAGTATTTGATGTAAGAAGCCGGACCAAAATATTGGCTGTGAAATAAAATTTAGTTGTAACTCAAATGCATTAAACGATTTAAAATGTAAATAAAAAAATAGGATAATTCCTCACTAAAATATTACATGATTTACATTCATACTCACAATCAAGAAACATATCCAATTCCTACTTTTCTTTCTACTATTGTGTCACCTAATATTTATAACGGATTTTTTAAAAAATATATCCCAAATGATAAGAAAGTCCTTACATCACTAAAACTAATCCATAAATGACATGCCGAAAAAGGAAGTCATGCATCAATTATAAACATTGCACTGACAATGAAACTAATTCTTGAATAGATCATTTGAGCCTTGAGCACTTTACAATATTCTAAGTTTGTAAGAGAATGATAATCCCTTACTTCATGATTAGTACTCGCTAATGCTCGTACTTAATCATGAAGAAAGGGATTATCATTCTCTTACATATACTTAGTATATCTTGTTTAAGCCATGCCCACAAGGAAAGGGTTGTTTAATCTTATTTTTAATGGATTCAAAGAAATCTAAATTATATATAAATAGCACCATGATATCTGTTTATAGAAATCTAGATGTGCAACACTTTTATCAGTGTCTTTGATCAGTTTTTTACAATGCAAAAGAAATTCCAAAATTTTTCCAAAACCTATTTATCACATATAAACCCTTATTTTGGCATAGGAATATTAGTAAAAATCTATAAAATCATATATCCTTTTCATTATTATAAATCACTCATCTGTGAAATAGGTTAACATTTATTTTTATTTTGTTTCAACCAGTTTTGGAATATAATGGAGAAATATATATAGATTTCAACTATAAATGAAAACAGGGACAGTCTATACTAACAGGACTGGTCACTTATAATCATTTCTATAAAATTTGCAGACAGAACTGTGCAGTTGCTGACTTCATAGCAAATCATTTCACATTTACGAAGTGTTCTTCATAACTATAGGTTCAAGTTTAATGAAGTAACATTTGATGAAATTTTATACATTTTGTCATTGCAAAATGCTGTTTAAAGTATAACCTTTGAACTTTGATGTATTTAGTTAGTAAATTTCAAGTGGCCGCAATCTTGTTCAATATGTCACCCCTTTTGCACGACTGGAGTATTCTTAAAAACAATATGTCTCAGTTTAATAATTTAACATTCTTTTAAAATCTTATATTTTTTGTCATGGTAACTGGCTATTAATCAGATTTTATATTAAAAATATTAAATTACAATGTACCTAGAAATGTGCAAATAACTACTAGCTTCGTATATCAGAGATTGTTGGGTGGTAGCTTTACACAGGAGGCGGATATTTATTTAAGTCAATATAGACGAGTCCCGTTAGTATAGAAAGTACCTGATGAAAAGCAATTACTTATTCTCAAATGAAAATCAATGCAAGATCAGTAAGCCAGTATTTCAATTCTGTATAATTTTAATATCAAAACCAAGATAAATGCTACAAAATTTTATAAAAGTGAAATCCTGACCAAATGCAAATACTTTGCTCTAAGTGAGTGTTTAGAACTTTTCCTAAAATGTTGGTGACAGATACTTTTAATGGCACTGGGGATATCAAATATGTATAAGGATCACAAATGTATCAATTTCGAAGACTTTAAAGTAATCTTTTATTCAATCCAGATTAGGAAATTATTCATAATGAGAGATTTTTAATCCCATACAGAATTTATCATGATCATTAACAGTTTATGGTTCTTATAACAAAATTTATTGCATCATTATCAAAGAATTTCATTAACCCAGCTACAAAAATAAATTTTTGTACATTGAAATTATCATGAACTATAAACAATTTTGGAAGTAAAACTAATCTATATTTTCTTCTTCGTGTCTTTGTTTATACTCCTCTATAGTTTTGTGGATAGTTTCTGAGTTGTATTTGCATTTAACACAGCCACAGGCACATGTGAATTGCTTCCATTTTATCATCCAGAACTTCTCACCATAGTCAAACCTGTAAAAAAACAAACAAACTACAACTGTGAGTGAACTCACAAAAAGGATACCCTTGTCATGAAATTCTATTATCTCCCCTTTGAAATGATGGGTAAGGATTATTTTTCTTTAAGCATTTCCTTTGAATCTGGTAGTTTTCTACAACAGTTCAAAAATTTTCATCAACATCTTTCTTGCCATATGGAAGGAGTTGCACTTATAAGAATCTTTTGATTATCACATATTGCAATAATCGATTTTATAGTTAAATTATCTCCCCTTTAACAAATTGGACTGTGATTATATTTCTTTATGGACATCCTCCGGTAAAATTCTACAACCGTGTGAAGTTTCTCTAATATCAGTCTATCTGTTTAGAAATATATGTACATGTTTAATCTACTATATTTCATTACTTTCCATCTAAAAGTGCCTGTACCAAGTCATTACTTAGTGTTTTCCTGTTGCAGTTTGTAGTTTTTTGGTTTTAAAATTGGAGTGTTAAAGAACACTAATATCTATGATCATTGCGACTTATTACAGTCCTTATACAAGTTATGTCAGCAAGCTGGCTTAAATAAATGCATTAATAGTTTTACCCTAATTCCTCATTGGCTTTGATATCCCTTGATGAGAAAAAACAGATTCTAGGAAATCTCAGATCTTGATGGTCCACAAATACTTTAACTGGAATGATGTTTGGTTCACAGAGATGATTAATAAATCTACTTATGTTACCATATCTACGTGCATCAATACAGTAGGTATCACCATCCTAAAAAATAGCAAATTTTCTTTATATGCACCACAGTCTCCTCAATGTATGAGTTTATAGAAAAAAAAATGAGGGGTGTCCATGGGACACAGATGATGCCCCCGCTTGCATATCATATAAAGTTATAAAGGGACATAACTGAAGAACGGTATAAGTGACGCTACTCAAATTTGTACTTGATCTGAGTGTTGTGGTAATAAGTATTGTGTAGAAGTTTCATAACATATGGTTGAGGCAACCTTAAGTTAGAGAACAGAAACGAAAAATTCAGCATTTTTTCCATTTGTAAAGGGGCATTACTCTAGAACAGTAAAAGTGACGCCACCAAAATTCAAACTAGATCTGTATTTTGTGGTAATAAGCATTGTGTATAAGTTTCATAACATTAGGTTGAGGTAAACTTAAGTTGTAGAACGGAAACAAAAAATTAAGCAATTTTTCCATTTGTAAATGGGCATAACTCTAGAACGGTTAAAATGACGCCACCAAAATTCAAACTTGATCTGTGTTTTGTGGTAATAAGCATTGTGTATAAGTTTCATAACATTTGGTTCAGGCAAACTAAAGTAAGAGTACGGAAACCAACTTTGGGACGTATGGACGTACAGACGGACAAGGGTAAAACTTAATGCCCCCTCCGCCAGGACGGGGGCATAAAAATAGAAAAGATTATTTATATATACCACACTTTCAAGGGTACAAGTTTTTATAATCAATAGGTGTGCCAGGAAGCATGATATGCCCCATCATATTCATATTAAAATTGTTGCAAGAATAAAATGGAATAAAGATGATGGATGACTGTTCAATGTTCAGCAGCTAATTAAATGCATATATGCAAGATGAGAACATATTGATGCAATATGAATATTAAAACTGCTTTAAACACCTACACGCTGACAATTCTTTACGTTCTAGATCACAAGGTAACAGTCCGCAGGAAGATATGTGGCATTATCCGGACACAATATTCTGACTCTGAGCTGAAAAGCTGCTCTTACTCCTTAATGCTGTGTGCTTAGCACAGAAACACCAAATACCAATTTTAGTCTTTGGTTTGACCTGGCCGGAGTTCGGAACCCACAACCTCCTGCAATCGGGTCAAACACGCTGCCAAGAGACCACCGAGGTGTTTAAATGGAATATTGTAGAGGGCTTTAAATCAGTAGCCATTCTAATGGCTGGCAGAAAAACTTGCAAATGACAACTGTCATAAAATTTTAAAACTTGAAAGCTAGTTTACTTTTATCATTCCAATATACATGTAGTTTCAAGTAAAATTTAATTTTATTTTGTCTTAAATCTGATAAACCATAATCAGTTCCATCTAAGACAGGCACATATCAAAACAAGTGAGACTGTGAGCTACTGCTCATTGATGATACCCCCGCCCAAATATTTCGGTAAACAGGAAGTTGTTGAGTGATGAATCTGAAAACACATCACACGGTATAGCTGACTCACATAAACCCTGAAACCAAATTTCAGAAATCCTTGTACTGTAGTTCCTGAGATAAATGTGACGAAAAATATTCATGGGACGGACGGACAGACAGAGGTACAACAGTATAGGGACTGACGGATGGATGGACAGGTAAAACAGTATACCCTTGAAATATTCTTTATATTAATCAAGCTTGACTGAAAACAAAATTCAAGTTCTGTAAATTCAGAAATTGTGGATATTTCATTTATGGTACTGAAACAGCTACTGGCATTTGTTGGAGTGTATTTAGAATCCAATCAATAAATGCAAGGAGTCAATTCTAATTATTCAGTGCAAAATTTGCTCATTACAGATGCAAAATTAAGTCTTTTGGACTAAGGATTATTTAATAAAACCTTACTCTGTTGTCCAGGTCAAATAAGTAGGAGTCATCTTCTCTGCTGTCTGCCTCAGAATCAGATAACAATTCCCCAATATATCTGAAAGTACATAATGATTGTTTTGACTGATCTTTTATCTTTATTTTCAACTGATTTAATGTATCATAATACCATACAATATGCTAATGATGTTTCACAATTTGAAGTACTCTTGACCTGGTTATCAAATCAAACAATTACAATAATCAAAAAATGTTATCTAAAAGAAGTATATGGGAAAAAGTGAAATAACAAAAATACCTAACTCTGAGGAAAATTTAAAACGGAAAGTCCTGTATCAAACGGCAAAATCAAAAGTTCAAACACATCAAACGAATGGAAAACAACTGTCTTATTCCTGGAGTTTTATTTGACATTACTTTTGTATAATGAATCACACTTCTTTGACTCTAAATTCAGGTTCATGGAGTCTATACCTTACCTATAAATACATGTGAAGCTGACTATAGTCAATGTATGTACACTGGAAGCAATAGTCAGTTAAGTTGATTGGGAATTGGTAAACATTTGAAAGCATTTGGTTCTGATCATTTTATCTCAACTATTATCATTGAATTTGTTAAGACACACATTTTGACCTAATCATTAATAAATGAACTATGAATATGAGGCATACTTACTCGCAAATAAAAGATCCTTTGGGTATATCTAACAAAGTAATAACTCCCCAGCCACGGCCTTCTGTTCTAATTAATTTCATTCGACATCTAAAAAACAGTTTAATAACATTTTTGTATTACTTTATGTTACATACTGAACAAATTCAAAAAAGGCATTACTGTGAGCTATGTGAAATCATTTGATTTCTTTTATGACTGGGAGATCATAGCATTCCATTGCAACATTATGTTCAGATATAATAGCGTTTGGTTGGTTAAGATTACTGCAACAGTAAGGTAGGTAAAATTAGATTTTGGTATAAAAAATCCCAGTCTCCAAATAGGGCAGGTTAACATCTCTCCATGTCAATAAAGTTCTCATTTTCTCTTTCTTTTATAAATAGCAGTTCTTAATTACTTCCATAATATTGCATAGTAGGTAAGATTACTGCAAATATGTTTTAAAGTTGCATTGTTTTTTAAGACGTGTGTGTATGTATATATATATATATATATACAAGTCTAAATTGAAAACAATGTTCAAACCTATGATTGCCTTGAATAAAAACCACAATTTTTATATGTGTGCATGCAAAACAAATTTCTTGTAGAGGGGTCTAAATACAACGCAAACAACATTTTCCAAAAGACCAAAAAAATATACATAACTACTCTAAATATCAGCACAACAATGTTAAATCTACAAATTTGCGGAAGCAAATTTTTGTTCTTCCCTTGCCAGGATTCGAACCTATGCATATATATATATGTTATTTTAATAGTTATATGTTATTTTAAGAGTTGATTTGAGAAGCTCACTAGAGCTTGTGTTTATGTAGTTTATTGAATATTGACTTTTAATAAAACTTTGAATTGAATTGAATGTTTTAGAAACAAGTAAAACAGTTAGCTACTGCTCACTTATGATACCCTCACTTAAGAATTTGGTAAACAGGAAGTTAATGAGTGATGAATCTGAACACACATCACATAGTAAAGCATGATCACATAAGCCTGATAACAAATTTCAGGGAGCTCTTATTTGAAGTTCCCTAGAAAAATGTGACGAAATTTTCATACATGGCCCTTTTGTGTTAAAATAGACAGTTGTATGATATGGTATGATACTAAACCCCTAACTGGAGGGATTGTGCTTGATTTTCATATGATGAAGACATAATCTTTCAATCAGTTTAATTGAGGTCTGGAGCTGGCATGTCAGTAACTGCTAGTAGTCCTTTGTTAATTTATGTATCATTGTCATTTTGCTTAGTTTCTTTTGTTACCTATTCTGACATCGGACTGAGACTTCTTTTGAACTGAGTTTAAATTTCAGGGGTTTCATAATCTTTCATGTTGACCGGTACATTCCTATCTGTAGGTGGTACTTTTCAATATATGCAATGAACATCTTATTTAAAAATTCCTGAATTCAGGCGGTACTTATCAGTAGCAAAGGAGGGTAAAAGTACCAGGTACCGCCTCCTAATTTATGGCCTGAGTTTTACTCTGCGTATTGCTGTGTGTTTGTTTATTCTACATTGGCTAGAGGAATAGGGGGAGGGTTGAGATCTCACAAAACATGTTTAACCCCGCCGCATTTTTGCGCCTGTCCCAAGTCCAGAGCCTCTGGCCTATGTTAGTCTTGTAAGTTTTTTAATTTTAGTTCATTTATATGTTTTGGAGTTTAGTGTGATGTCCATTTTCAATGAACTAGTACACATTTTTGTTTAGGGGCCAGCTGAAGCCCGCCTCTGGGTGTGGGATTTTCTTGCTGTGTTGTTGAAGACCCATTGATAGACTTCGGCTGTTTTCTGCTCTTTGGTCGGATTGTTGTCTCTTTGACACATTCCCCATTTCCATTTTCAATTTATTTAATTAATCGGTTAACAGGTAGATGATCAGAAATTAATCTGAAAATGCATCACACATAAAAGCATGCAGTCATGAAGCCCGATAACAATTTTTAGTTTAGGAAAACTAGAAAAATTAGACGAAAATTTCATATATAGTAATTATGTGTTAGAATATATAAGTATTCAGTAAAAAGGAAAAAGAGGATCAATGGATCTGAAGCATTACACAGTATACCACATTATCACATGAAAACTGATAACAAATTTAAGAAAGCTCTGATTTGTAGTGCCTGAGAAAAATGAGACGGAATTACATGGGACAGACATAGATATAAAACAGTATATCATCAGCCCCTCCTTTAGAGCAGTGGTGAAAAAGTATTAAATCATGAAGTTTAAGCATGAAATCATTATATACATATTACCATTTAATACTTATTTGGAATAATTCTCTTAATATTCATATTATATACATGACATATTCATATCTAGTGCTGACAGACAATGTCAAAACTTACGTAATTCCATTTTGAACGACTCGGTTATTACAAGTACTCCAGCATCTGCATCCAACATTACATTCAAATATCAATGGAGGCTCGGACATGTTAAATTCTGGCACTAAATGATATGTCTAAAATATAATATATATTTTGATGTCAAAATTTTTACTTATGCAATCTGATCTGCAATAGTAAATTATTCTCTGCAATGTAGCCTATAGTCAAAGAGTTTGAGTATGATAACAAAGGTTGTCATGACAAAATTATAGTTTGTACATTGACATTCTACCATAGTAGCTGATACTGATTTTTGCTTCATACTTGCATGAGCTTCAGATCAAATTCATAACAGTTACCTTAATTTTGCAAAATTGAATTCCTTTGATTCAGAAAAATTGTACTCATATATTGAGCAGATCTTCTGTATGTATTACAACAAGAGGCAGGAGCCTGAAGTGTCCACTTAGCATAACTACAACAAGGGACAAGAGCCTGAAATGTCCACTTAGCATAACTACAATAAGAGACAAGAGCCTGAAATGTCTACTTAGCATAACTACAACAAGAGAGAATAGCCTGAAATGTCCACTTAGCATTATTACAACAAAAGGCAAGAGGCTGAAGTGTCCACTTAGCATAACTACAACAAGAGACAAGATCCTGAAATGTCCAGTTAGCATAACTACAACAAGAGACAAGAGCCTGAAATGTCCACTTAGCATTACTACAACAAAAGGCAAGAGCCTGAAATGTCTACTTAGCATAACTACAACAAAAGCATGAGCCTGAAATGTCCACTTAGCATAACAACAACAAAAGACAAGAGCCTGAAATGTCTACTTAGCATAACTACAACAAGAGACAAGAGCATGAAATGTCCACTTAGCATAACTACAACAAGAGACAAGAGCCTGAAATGTCCACTTAGCATTACTACAACAAAATGCAGGAGCCTGAAACATCCAACTGGCCAATCTATGACAAGAGGAGCAAGCCTGAAAAACCCACTATGCAAACTACAACAAGAGGCAAGAGGCAGGAGCATGTAACACCAACTTAGAAAATCTGTAACAAGAAGCAGGAGACTGAAAAACCCACTTGGCAAATCTATAACAAGAGGCAGGAGACTGAATATAACAAGAGGCAGGAGCCTAAAACACCCACATGACAAATCTATAACAAGAGGCAGGAGACTGACACACCCACTTGGCAAATCTATAACAAGAGGCAGGAGCCAAAAACACCCACTTAGAAAATCTATAACAAGAGACTGATACACCCACTTGGCAAATCTATAACAAGAGGCAGGAGACTGAATATAACAAGAGGCAGGAGCCTAAAACACCCACATGACAAATCTATAACAAGAGGCAGGAGACTGACACACCCACTTGGCAAATCTATAACAAGAGGCAGGAGCCAAAAACACCCACTTAGAAAATCTATAACAAGAGACTGATACACCCACTTGGCAAATCTATAACAAGAGGCAGGAGCATAAAACGGCCACTTGGCAAATCTATGACAAAAGGCAGGAGCTTATAACACCCACTTGACAAATCTATAACAAGAGGCAGAAGCCTAAAACACCAACTTTGGCAAATTTTTAACAAGAGCTAGCAGTCATTTTGAACTTCCAACCTGCACCAAATTAACAACACTAGTTTAGTTTCAATTGGTTCTCCGGTTAATTAAAGTACTGTATATTCAGAAATTATTGCGATGTTTTTATTATTGCGAAAAATGAGACAGGGTTATAATCGCAATAATTTAAACTCGCATTTTGAAATTTTTTATTTGAACTAAACAGGATTTTTCTCAATATAGCAAAAATTAAAATCGCATTTTAGTCTAAAATGACAAAATTGCAATAATAAATGCACACAACAATTTCTGAATTTACAGTACCTTGTAAAAACATTTATTATGTTATAAAGACCATCCCTAAATGGTTTGATTTTATTTAACTTCATGGATTCTTGAAGAACAAATCTAAATCAATTTCTGTTAGTTTCAGTTGAGCTTAAACTTATGTCATAGATAAGATCATTCAGATTTTACTTTGCTTAATCCACCATGATCAAAGTCTGAGCCTCTTTATATCTTGTTTGCTGCAAACTAAGCATTCCTGTCATATTGACACACCCATCTTACCTTGTCATACCAACATCTGATACTGTTTCTACCACATACACAATACATAGAGGAACAATCATCAGAACAACGACAACTCTGTAAAGAAAAATAATAACTCATACTTAACATCTATAAAATAATTCTTCTAATACATATTTACAACTGTGGTATTTGATGTTGTTTGACTGATAACTTCTCATTGGACATATTTTTCACATAAAATTCAACAGTATACATATAGACAATTGTTTTTATGCTATTTGTAGGTGGTAATATAAATTTGTAAGAGGTTCCATGGAACCCTGTGTCTCGCCTGCAATTGCTGCTGTCAGTGTAAAGGTGTAATGTTGACTTAGAAAGTGAGTCCATTTATCAGTAAAATACAGAATTTAAAAAAAAATTCAAACTTTTTCTTAAGATGCTATTTTTTGGTCTTGAAGATTGATTAGCTTCTGTCCAAAATTTCTAACAATCCATGAAGGTTAACAAATTGATCATGTCAAAAATATTTAATCCCAGACTGTCTGTAAAAGTTAACTGTAATAAACGAAGTCCACCTATCAGAAAAATACTGAAATGTAAAAAATATGTTTTCAAAAGTTTGACTCGGACATTATCTCTTAATCGTAAATAACCTTCTGCAAAAGTTTCATTAAATTCTATGAAGGCTTGACAAAGTAATTAATGCTTAACAAACTTTAACCCCAGACTGTATTTACTTGTTGACTGTAAAAAAACTAGGTCCATTTATCAGTAAAATACTGAAAAATTTTGCTCTGGATTCTGTCTTTTGGTCATAAACAAGCTTCTGTACAAATTTCATAAAATTCCATGAAGGTTTGACTACGTTACTGATGACTGAAAAAACTTTAACCTCATACTAAATCTAAATGTTAACTGTAAAAAAAAAAAAAAAAAAAACGAAGTCCATTTATCAGTAAAATACAGACAAATGAAAATAAATATTTTTAAAATTTTGCTCTAGACACTGTATTTTGGTCATAAACAAGCTTCTGTCCAAATTTCATAAAATTCCATGAAGGTTTCATAAAGTTATTGATATTTAAAATAAAATGCTCTGCTGGGCGCAGCTTGATAGGACCGCAGAGGTCGAACCCTGAACAGTTGGGGCAAGTATGGACACAACATTCAAGCTTGATACAGCATTGAATTTGGATTGTGATTAAATATTTGACACAGCATAGGTTTCTGACACAGAATGAATGTGGTCTAAGAATTTAAAATTTTTTAATTTACCTATTCAAACCATATCATTATTATTTGCTCTTATATATAAATCAGAAATAACCAATTTAAAATGGAAAATTTTAAAGAAAAAAAAATCCCTCCCCCAAATTTTTTGAACCCACTTATGATTCATCACCCCCAAACTCAATCCCAGCCTTCCCTTTGTGGTATGGTACCTTGCAGTACAATTTCAGAGAGATCCATACACTTGAACACAAGTTATTGTCTGGAAACTAGAAAAATGCTTGTTTTTAAGGCCCCTTTTTGGCCCCAAATTCCTTAACGTTTAGGGCAATTACCCCCAAACTCAAACCCAGCTTTCCCTTTGTGATATGGAACCTTGTAGTACAATTTCAGAAAGATCCATACACTTACACAAAAGTTATTGTCCTGAAACTAGAAAAATGCTTGTTTTTTGCCCCTTTTTGGCCCCTAATTCCTAAAATTTTGAGGCAATTACCCCCAAAATCAATCCCAGCCTTCCCTTTGTGGTATGGTACCTTGCAGTACAATTTCAGAGAGATCCATACTCTTTAACACAAGTTATTGTCTAGAAACTAGAAAAATGCTTGTTTTTTGCCCCTTATTCCTAAATGTTTTGGGTAATTACCCCCAAACTCAATTCCAACTTTCCCTAAATGTGATATGGAACCTTGAAGTACAATTTCAGAAAGATCCATACACTTACACACAAGTTATTATCATGAAACTAGAAAAATGCTTGTTTTTTGCCTCTAATTCCTAAAATTTTGAGGCAATTACCCCCAAAATCAATCCCAGCATTCCCTTTGTGATATGGAACCTTGTGGTACAATGTCAGAGAGATCCATACACTTGAACACAAGTTATTGTATGGAAACTAGAAAAATGCTTATTTTTGGCCCCTTATTCCTTAACATTTTGGGCAATTACCCCCAAACTCAATTCCAGCTTTCCCTTTGTGATATGGAACTTTGTAGTACAATTTCAGAAAGATCCATACACTTACACACAAGTTATTATCATGAAACTAGAAAAATGCTTGTTTTTTGCCCCTTTTTTGGCCCCTAATTCCTAAAATTTTGAGGCAATTACCCCCAAAATCAATCCCAGCATTCCCTTTGTGATATGGAACCTTGTGGTACAATGTCAGAGAGATCCATACACTAACACACAAGTTATGTCTGGAAGTTACAAAAATGCTTATTTTTGACCCCTAATTCCTTAACTGTTGGTACCATAACCCCCAAAATCAATTCCAACCTTCCTTTTGTGGTATTGAACCTTATGGTAAAATTTCATAGAGATCCATTCACTTAAACTAAAGTTAGAGTGCGAAAACCAATGTGTCTTAGGACGACGACGACGACACCAAGGTCATACCAATATACGACCACAAAATTTTTTTGCGGTCGTATAAAAAACTTTAAACATAGACTGAACCTAAATGTTGACGCCACTGACAGAGTCTATTATTGCTATTTTTGCTTGAGCGACATAAATATTGCAGGCTCGACAAAAATCTATCAAAAACCATTCAAGTCAACATATAGCTTACGTGTAAAAGATTTTTGTAATCAAAACATAATATATATTATCGTTTTGAATTTTAACCTTACTATTACCCAACAGTAAAATCTCCTTACTTTTTCATACAACTTAAAGATAAAAATTGTTACAATTACAACACAGAGAAAGCAGCTCAATAGTAAACTGACAAATTAATAATCATGGGATACTTCATGGATTCAGCAGATAAAATTGAAACAATGTAATAAGAATATTAACAATCCTTTCCTATAAGGAGTAAACTGATGATTTGGGTCATGTGACGTTTTTTAATATCTTGTCCAGGTGGTTATTTTTGTTTGTTTTAACAGTTTCTATCTACTATAGTTTCTGCTAAAACACTAAAAGAGGTTGAATCGTCATTCAAGGGCAATAATGAGTTGACTGATGATTTCATTGATGTTGACTTTTAGTAGGTCTTGTTCTGCTAATTAAATTCATATTTAGGCCACAGAAGCATTACCTGGAGACTACTAATTGTCCTGTTTATATGAAGATCAGCAGTTTCTACATTTGCAGTGACATACTGATAGTCTGTAGGTAAGGGTTCATCATCTGTACCATTATAAACCGGAATTGGAATGTTCTCTCTACCCATGGACACATCTCTGTAATATATACAGAAATAATATTGTAAGACATCTCAAAAACATTTAAGAGAACCTTTATTGAGCAAGCTTACATACCCCACGCCCCCTATGTAAAAGGCATAAGCATATAGATAACACATTTTTTTCCTGTTTACTTTAAGATAATAATTCTTTTTGTTTATAATTTCAGGCAGTAATATTGTGTTACAAATATAAATTTCAGTAACTATTACCATGACCTTAGACCTAGCTACTTAAAAATCAATAGGAATCTTCCTCTTTTAATGTGTGACCATATATCCAAGTAAGGTTACAAACTCATATGTGGTATGCGATTTAGCATCTGAGATCCACTTTTCTGCTCGAATGCCAGCCTATTTTAATTAACAATGACCTTGAATTTGGATGTAGTGTCCTCAAAATCATTATATGTGACCATATATCCAAATAAGGTTGTAATCTCTTGTGTAATATTTGCTTTGACATCCAGAAACCACTTTTCTTATAATAAAAGAAATTATGTAAAAACAGTTCAATTCTTGTATATTATCATTCCCCCCCCCCCCCCTCTTTAATTTCTTACTTAACAATGAGTGTAAACTACAAAATGCCAGCTTTTATATTTAAAAAGAAAGGAAAATAAATGATCAGAGCAATTTTTTGGCCCCTGAAATTACAAAAACACTGAAGTACTTCACTACGTTTAAAATAATTTTATTGACAAGCTTAACAGGTCAGAACTGTGAAATTCATTTTCCTCAATAAAAATGCCAACAATTATCAAAGAATACCTAGCGAGTAAAGATTTTACATCTGCTTTAATCACCTGTGTATTAATTTTTCTGTTCTTCCAGTACGACTGGCAGCAAAACCTTTTAACTGTTTATTGACTTTCAGAGCAAGACAAACTTGACTGTCCTCGTCCAAACAACACTGTATTGGACTGTCATTTTCACTATTTCTCAACTCAACATCAGCTCCTCTTGCTAAAAATAACCTGCAATACAGATACAGAAATACTTTATTTTATGTACAACTCATTATATGCCTTTTCTTTATTTTAACATTAACATTAGCAATTTGCTTGCTAAGTCCATATTCTCTTTTTGTATTATATCTATCTCAACAATTAAACTTCACAAAAGCTGAATCAAAATGATGTCATTGATTATAGATGATAAATGCTCTCTTTATACTCTTTACTGCAATTTTGCAAAGAGCAATTAAAGATTACCAATCTCACTTTGAAATCAGATTTCCCTGCTGTAAATTGTATGGATATTGTTGCCATTATACTTTTGATAATCAGATTAAAAAAATCAGAAAAATCTTTTTGAAATGGCAAGAAATTTAAATAATCTATATGGAAATGAGATGTGCCAGTGCTAATACAACTGCTTACCAAATATCATTGACTTACCAGTGGTGGTTCCCCATAAACTTGACCTAATCACAAACATATACTTTGTTGATGCTATTGATGACAGAAACAGCACGCCTAAGTCTCGCTTTTTTCCACTTGTCGATGCAAGACAAGTGTAAATGGTAACCATTTCTATTAGAGGGTATGAACACCAATAAGATGTCAATTTACAATTTTGATCATGCTGACTTCTTTGTAGGTCTTGTCTAGCAAATAATTTTTGCTCTGTACACCAAGGCTTCCAAAACGGTCATATTTGCCGGACAAATATAAATTTATCAAACATTGTCCGACTGGGCCAAGCATGAAACGGACATCCTACGTGGGTTTGCCATTTCAACGTTCATGTAATTCAGAAAAATCAACCATTTTGACTTGACCTTGTGCTTTAAACAGCCAAACTTTTACAGTCATAAAAGTGAGTCACTATAAACAGGCCCTACTATAATCCACTCTCATTAAAATCAAGGTTAATTAGGTGTCTAACAGGTGAGATTTACCTGTGATCACCTGTGTAAGGTAAACTATTTGTAATGGACATCAATCGAACTTTTTGGAAGTTTTTTTATAAAATTAATAACATTCCTGGTTTAAATCTAACTACTTTTTAGCAAAACAGATTTAGAATATCAGAAAAACGTATTTAAAACAATAAGATCATAGTTAACAAAGTTGGTAAAAAAGTTTAGACAGATAGAAGCACATCGATTAAAATATTAGAAATGTGCGCATGTGCACAAGTGTGATATTAATTATTTAATAATGCGTCTGAATTCATCCAAAACGATAAAAATGTCATTTATACCATTATCTTACATTCATCTCAAGTATTTTCCCTCAGAAATAATGTGGAAAGAACTGCTTAAACTCAACAATGCTAGATAAAAATACATGGATTTTGCACAACCATCGCCGTTCCGCTTTCTATCATCGTCTAGTAAATATCCGGTCTGGAAAACGTGTTTATCAAATTACAAAGCTGGTCCTCGACTGACTAATACACTTTGTTAAGTCTGCGGTTCGAACCATGCACTAATTGTTAATGTCAAAAATGGAATTTATATAAAAACTGAAAAAGTATAAAGTCTATGAAGTTTATCGTCCTTTAAGAGTTTAATGGCTTTATCATATAGTTATGTCCATCTTTTGTTATGTGTAACCTGTCTAAAGGGATAAAAAACGGGATTGAAAAAATGTTCTGGCTGGCTCAAATATTTTTTGGAAGCCCTGATATACATTTAGTTTTTCAGAAAATAACTTAAATTTGCTGGAGTATAATGATAACTAAATATTACATTACATAACTTTGCTACAAAAGCTATAGGTATTTTGCAGATGTTATTACTTAATAAAGAATATTGTAGAGTGAAATTAGGAATTCCTATAAACCAATCCAATACTTACACAACACATTCATAGTGATTCTGTCTAGCTGCAATATGTCTGAAAATAAATACAATACACAAATTAACTGAGAATGCATTCCATTTATTTAATATTATGATTACAAATTTCATACTGATGATTCAAATAAAACAGTATGCTAACATGTTAAACATTCTGTATGTACGTGTCCCAAGCCAGGAGCCTGTAATTTAAAATTCGATGCTGTATATAATATTTGGGTTTTTTTTCTGTTTATTCTTTTGTTCCTAAATCAGGCTATTAGTTTTCAATTTTGAATTGTTTTACATTTGTGGTTTCAAGGCCTCTCATAGCCTGCTTTGCAGTATGATTTTACTCATTGTTGAGGGCTATACAGTGATTTTTTTGTTGCTAACTTCTACATCATTTGGTCTCTGGTGGAGAGCAATCATACCACATCTTATTTTTTTTTATAACAGTTAATAAAATAAATGGAGCAAGATGATGTCCCCGCTTGTATATAGCCTCATAAAGGGACATTACTCAAGAACGGTAAAAGTGACGCCACCTAAATTCGAACTTGATCTGAGTTTTATGATAATAAGCATTGTGTATAAGTTTCATAACATTTGGTTGAAGCAAACTTAGTAAGTGAATGGAAACAAATTCAGCAATTTTTCAATTTGAAAAGGGCATAACTCTAGAACGGTGAAAGTGATGCCACTCAAATTCAAATTTGATCTGTCTTTTGTGGTAATAAGCATTGTGTATAAGTTTCATAACATTTGGTCGAGGCAAACTAAAGTTGGAGAACGAAAACCATTTATTGTATGTACCGAAGGGCAGACATTAAAGGGTAACACTGCAGCTGGGGTATAAAAAACCTACACAAAATGAATAAAAAATTATACTGTATAAAAGAAAGCTTGCAAATACTGAACAGAAGCTCAAGTACTAAAACTGCCAAAAAGAAATCTTATCATCCTACACTTAAACGAAGATTTCATACAGAAACAATCATAAACAGTTCAGTAGGGTATTATCTCAAGCAATGCAGAAAACAAACTGTACAGAAATGCATTTGTAACAATCTGTTTAATTTGGTTTATATGAGCTCTTTGATTTTGTTAAAGCTAGAATTTTTTTTAAAGACCAACATGCACACTTATCCCAAAAAATCCTTATGACTAGTTTTTTTTTTATAGCCTAGCTTTGCCTATGAATAATGGTAGATTAAAACACATATAAACAAACTAAACAACTTACAGTACACCTACATACTCTTTAAAAACTTACAATGGTCTATCTCCATGTTCATTTGGAGCATCCAATGTACAGCCACCATTTAAAAACATTTCACAAATATCTACACTGCCTGAATATGCTGCCCAATGTAAACTAGTGTTTTCTTCCTGAAATAAACACAGATTTTTCTTATGTTTTGAAAAAACAACAAAGATTTCTTGAAGAAAAAAATATGTTTCATTCTCAATACACTTTATCTATAAAGGGTTTTGTGGATTAATATACTTCAGTGGAAAGAGCAAGAAAGACGATATACTACAGTGGAAAGAGCAAGAAAGATGTACAAGTGAAATCTAAATTTGAAAGATTGTGTATTCTAAAATTAAAAGTTATGTTGAAATGATGAAGATTGCAGATATAAACAATGATGCTGTAATTCTGAGTATTTTGAAACTTTACAATACAAATTTGAGGCTAAAATTATGTGCTCCAAAAGGAATGTTGATAAATGTTAAATTTACTTTGCTTACATTATGTAATGAATGTCATCATCAGTATTCATAAAGAACTATATACTTTTGAATGATGAAAGATAATAAAGTAAATGTAAGGTAGTTTGTATTGATTTAAAATCAAACAAAGCTGAAAACATCTGATGTCAACTTCTTACACTGGTTTGTTCATGTGATGGTATTTGTTTTTTTTGCATCAAACTTTTAAAAATTAACAGAAATTCACCATGCGTCATTTTCATGTCATCTGCAAAGCTGAACTAAAAAATGTTAACATCTTGAACTGGAAGTGGTCTTGTTCGTTTGCATCAGTCATCAACAGCTTTACAGAAATTCATCTTGTACCATTTTAAATACAAACAAATGCAAAAAAGAAAAGTTTTTTGACTGGTATGCCATAAGAATAGATATAACTGTCATGTTAGCTTTGAAGACATAAAACTTTTTTTTATTACATCTGTAAAATCTTAATACTGCCTTCAAAATACCATTTTAATTTCATGTCAATCCTATTAAACAATATAGGTTTCATCCCCACCATAAAATAATTTACTAAATAGTGCTTACTTTATCTTTTAGTGTGGACTGAGCTCCTTGGTTAAGAAGAAATTTAACTGTAGAAACTAACTTATGTTCTGATGCCCAGATAATGGGAGTCCAGCCACCATCATCCTGTAATGTTAATAAAATGTTTGCAATTTCCATTTCTGTTTGATTTAACACAATATTTTGTGGCTTTAAACATGTAAATTAACAATAAGTTGCACACATTATCGTGCTAAGCATACCCCCTTTATTAATTAAAAGTATCAAAAAACAGGGAGTAAGTGTCTAACAGATCCAAAAAGTTATCCGGTTACAACTAAATTTATTTAAGTTCATTCAACATATTGAAAATTCAGAGTACAGTCGAACCTCATTATGTCGAAGTCAAAGGGACCCGACAAAAGTATTCAACTTATCCAAGGTTGAGTGTGTAGTCAAAAATTTTGAATTCATGAGATACGGTATAAGATTTGTGTTAACTAGATATTTTGAACAGTATGCCTTTTTGTATGACCCTTTGTTATTGTGTATTCTATCTCCATATTTTGGGACCTTCATGATAATTAAACACATAAGGAGATACAAAACATTCACAAATAAAACGATACACAAATATTTACAAAGGTCAGTCATCATACACTTTGAAATCACTCACAAAATGAAACAAGTTCTAAAAGATCTCTGATGATAGAAAGTTGTCTGCTTTGAATTCAATTATTATAATTTGCAGTGTTTTCCCCAGGCTGTTTTAGCGTCGCGGCACCGAGACGCTATATTTTTTTCCCGTGATGCGACGCTATAATTATTTTGAGGATGCTATTTTTCTTGTCCGCAAACTTTCATCTAGTTACCGCTTGTGATCATAAAAATTATATCACCTTTAATTGTAATCCCTTAAAGTCGGACAATAGAGGCAATTTAGTGTGATTAAATAGGCGTTAATTGCCCTTTGGGTGATAACTGTTTGGATACGAATACCCCAAGCTGACACTTATGACATGACTAATACCACGTGGTCCAATCGCAAATTTCGACATTGAAAAAATGTAATCAGAAAATCATAAACAATTCGAAATCTATGTTTGCTTAATGTAAATCCAAAGATACAAACGATTTATCTCTTTAGAAAAGAGGTTTGGTCTTTTGTTTTTACAACTTTCAAAAAATTATTTTCCTTCCCTTCCGGTACTACTTGACTATCGAGAGCCTATATTAAACATTTTGATTTTGAGCTAAATAAGTTTGATACTTCTTTAGAAAGTGATCAGAATTGGCTTTTGTTAACGTTTTAATCCGTTTAATGCATTAAAAGCGTCATATTCATTCCCAATCTCTTGTCAAACATTGTTTATTTTCGTTAATTTTTCTTTGGCCGCCATTGAATTATTTGTGTATTAAACTACGGATCGGAACTGGACCAGATATGACAAAAAATCGCATTTTTACGATAATAACTACAGATGTACAAATGGCACAGTAGACAGAAAAAATGACCCCAAAAGAGAAAACTATGCATTCCATACGCATTAACAGACTATTTGTTAGATCTCCTTGCTAAATGTATTCATTTTGGAAATGCATTGTTTCAATATACTGATTAAACTTTGTTAAAAATACATATTATTTTGATATAAAGAAACAACTGGGACTAATACATTGAGTACCAAGAAACAATGAATTTCATAGACATGATAAAGAAAATAGTTTTTTAATTGAAATTGTATTGCTATATGATACTTTCTCTTCCTTTTTTTATATAAAAATTTGTAAGGGTTCCGCGGAACCCAGTGTCTCGCCTACTTTTGCTGTTAGTAGCAGACTCAACATGGGGAAATAATTATTAAAAATTTTCCTCTAGATACTATCATTTGAATGTACGAAGCTTCTGTTCAAGTTTGGTAAGAATCCAGGATGGTTTATGAATCTAATAAATGTTTTAAAAACTTTAACTGCAGATCTAGACTGTATGTAATATTAACTGGAAGAAAAACTAAGTCCATTTATAAGTAATATACGGAAAAACAGGAATTTTTTTTTTACAAAATTTCCTTATAGATACTAGCTTTTGATCATAAAAAAGCTTCTGTCTAAGTTTGGTATAAATCCAGGATAGTTTAAGAAAGTTATTAAAATTTTGAAAACTTTAACCACAGAGTGAATGTAATGTTAACTGGCAGAAAAACTAAGTCCATTTATGAGTAAAATACGGATAAACAGTATTTTTTTTTTTACAAAATTTACTTCTGGATACAGTAGACTCCACCTAATCGGATATCGGCTATTGTAATATTATTTCAAAACACCAAACCCTTCCCTATATGTTTAATGTTAATTTTATCGGGTAAATGAATATTGGATATAAGAATATATCGGCAAATCGGATAAGAATATTCAGGTCATTTTGTTCAAAACCATGCACAATCAGATATTTTCAATGTTTTTCTGACAGGAAATGGACCCGGAAGTTACGAATTTACAATCTTGCAGACAAGAAGATTTTGTTTTTACTAAATAAAAGGAACTATTTCTTAATAAATTGTTGTCTTTAATCATTGTCTTCCTTTGTAATGTGAATTAGATGCCCTTTTACTTCAAATGGTTTGAATTTATTTATAAAATATGCAAGACTCAGTTGACAAGTTGACATTGCTGTTTGGAGAATTTTGATTAAACTCTAAATGTTCACAGAATCAGAAATATAATCTAAACTGAATGTACCTCCTTCTGAATAATTTATTGCAATATAAACATAAATCCCTTTTGACAAGAGAAATCTGACTTTTGTCAGATATATTATTTTCACTTGTGCAAAAGTAACCACATGTCATGGACGCTATTTTGGATGTTTACAAATTTGTGAGGAAGCCTCTAGAACTATGACCTAAATATAAATAGTCTTCAGAAAACGTAAACTTTATGCAATAATATTTTATCAATCATGATTATTTTCATAAATTTGATTATTTAAAGAAATAAAATTATAACAAATACGATTTTAGTTTGGAGATTCTACACAGACATGCTTAGATCTATTTATAGCCAAATTAGTTTACCTGTGTGATAATATAAATAATGGATATTAATTTGCTTACAAAACAAATAAAGACAAACTATGGATGGTAGATAATAATTCACATAAATATTTCAGGACATTTGATTTATTTTAATAAATAAAGGATTTAAAAACTGCAAACAAATTTAATCATTACATAATCAGCTGATAATTTTTTTACACAAACATCATGATGTAACTGATAAAAATCACTCCATCAATCCTCCAGCCCTTTCACATATTTAGCAATTGTCAGGGTTAGTAACATCTCAGGATTATATCTACTCATTATTGCAGAATATTCAATGAATATACATTCATCGTCTAATTGAATATACCGGGTAATCAGATATTTTTAACTGACATTTTGGGTATCCGATTTGCTGGAGACTACTGTACTATTGTATGATCATAAACAAGCTTCTGTCCAAGTTTGGTGAAATCCAGGATAGTTTAAGAAAGTTATTAAAATTTGAAAAACTTTAAACCAGCAGAGTGAATATTTGTGGACGCCGCCGACGGAATGTAGGATCGCTATGTCTTGCTTTTGCGACAAAAGTCACAGGCTCGACAAAAACCAGTTCTTATTTTTTACTAGATATTTAGTTGGGTAGGTAGGGTACAATGTAACTGGAACCACATATATATTTTTATTTGGCCCAAGAGGAAAAAAATAATTCTGTTACTATAAATTAATATAGAAAACATAAACTGAAACAACTGTTTTAGTTTAATTGTATTCTCAGTTATCAATTAAACAATATAAACATAACAAAAAGGAAATAGAGCATCGCCGCAACGCGACAAATGACATTGAAAAAAAAAAACAGTTTATTTTTTTTACGCCAAATGTGATGTTATCCAAAATTTCTGGGGAGAACACTGAATCGATCATAATTGTCTTAATCCTTTTATTTATTGTAATTAATGGATTTCTATTTCAATGATTCATTTAATCTCGGCTTGGGTAATTTAAGTTCATTTCATTTTTATGTCAGGTGAAATATGTTCAACACACTAAAGTTCTGCTTGGACAATCAACAAAGGTGTTAATTAAAGAACCTTAGTGAGCGCGCTCACATACCCCACGTCCCCACATTGTCATTGGAGAAATAAAATAAGTGTAAGAAATGTCATTGGAGAAATAAAATAAGTGTAAGAAAAAAAAATTGTATCAGAAAAAAAAATTGAATCATAATTTCCTGTCAATAGGCACATCTACATAGTATGTCCTTATTATCTACACAGTTTCATGAAATTCTGTTGTGTGGTTTGAGAGGAGTTGCGATGACAAAAGGTTGCAGTAGTATATTGGGCAAATAAGTTTAAAGGGGCGTAACTCTTGAAAAAAAAATTGAATCGTAATTTCCTGTCGATATGCACATCTACGTAGTATGTCCTTATTATCTGAAAAGGTTTCATGAAATTCTGTTGTGTGGTTTGAGAGGAGTTGCGATGACAAAAGGTTGCAGTAGTATATTGGGCAAATAAGTTCAAAGGGGCGTAACTCCTGGAACAAAAATTGAATCTTAATTTCCTGTCGATAGGCACATCTACATAGTATGTCCTTATTATCTACACAGTTTCATGAAATTCTGTTGTGTGGTTTGAGAGGAGTTGCGATGACAAAAGGTTGCAGTAGTATATTGGGCAAATAAGTTTAAAGGGGCGTAATTCTTGAAAAAAAAAATTGAATCGTAATTTCCTGTCGATATGCACATCTACGTAGTATGTCCTTATTATCTGAAAAGGTTTCATGAAATTCTGTTGTGTGGTTTGAGAGGAGTTGCGATGACAAAAAGTTGCAGTAGTATATTTGGCAAATAAGTTCAAAGGGGCGTAACTCCTGGAAAAAAAATTGAATCGTAATTTCCTGTCGATATGCACAACTACATAGTATGTCCTTATTATCTAAAAAGGTTTCGTGAAATTCTGTTGTGTGGTTTGAGAGGAGTTGCGATGACAAGAAATAGGACTTACGGACTGACGGACAGACGGACAGGTTAAACACATTATACCCTCCGCAACTCATTGCGTGGGGTATAATTACTGGTCACCATAAACATGTCATTTTTACTGTTACACAAACAAGTATGTTTACACAGCTTTAATCTCTTTTGAAAATGATAAGGTTGTATACTTAATACATCCATTTTGAATTGCTATCATTAAGTCTCCACCTTTCTAACTTTCGAACTTATAGACATCAGGGTAGATTTAATTTACATTAACTTTACATCGACGGGGCTATAAAGTTTACTCGACTTGTCTGAATATTCGATCCAACCGAGTTCGACTCAACAGAGGTAAATATGCATTGATCAAACGGGAATTTTACCGGGACCTATAAATTACTTTGACTCATCCGAGTTTTCGACAAAAGGTTCGACTCTATCAGCAAACAGGAAGTAGGTATCCAACATATCTGAATAGAGTTCACACATTACAACTCGTCAATGTCAAGGGGCCAACCAAATATGGAGTCATCTTTGTCATTTGATCTTTATGATATTGTCTCATAAGCAATCATACCACATCTCCTTATTTTTATATGTATTCATATAAGAACTTTTGTGTAGAGTATTAACGTTTTTTGACCTTGCACACTGTAAACTATTTCCTAAATTAGCATATTTTCACCCAAGTCAACTGCCTAGCTATGATACTATTGTGCACAACATCTTTTTCACTTGATATAAATTTATATATATTAAGAATATGTGTCCAGGACTCCATGCCCCATTTGCACTATCTTTTTCCTTGTTCAGTGAAACATGAAATCTACGTTAAAATTGTAATTTGGCATATATTTTAAAAAGTTCACACAATAACGAATAAGAGTACTAAGTTTCAAGTTGATCTGAAAACAATTTCATAGTAAACTATCTTAACCAAAAACTATATCCAGAGAATGAACTGGTTTCACATCACCAGGGCTCACACTTCTTCACAATTATAGGGAGAAGTGACTTCTCTTTTTAAAACTGATAGGGAGAAGTGGTGAGACTAAAAAGAGAAGTGTTATAATGTTTAGTTTTTACAATAATATATATGGCCATATGTAGCCTATTTATTCAATTCTTTTCTGTATTGTTCAAATCATACCTGAGAATACCATTACAGTAACAGTTGTATCATGAAACTTACCTGTATATTAATATCTATTTCACCTGTATCCAGCAGGATTTTTATCACATTATTGTGTCCAGCCTTTGCAGCATAATGTAACACAGTCATTCCATCATCTGCCTAAGATGGAAAGCATTGCAAAAATTAAAACATTTTTCTATCCCTTCAAACACACTTTTTTAAGTTATTACATAGTCTCTTTATGTGCTGAGAGTGATTTTATTATATGTTTTTTAGTTAAAGTGTTATATTTGGCCTAGGAAGTTGTACATACATTATGACACATCCTCTAGTGTTGGTTAATATACATGTCAAGTATAAACTTTGAAATCATATAGGTTCTCAAGATATAGATCGGACATGATCTGTACCATAGGACATTGGGTTGTCAACTGAATCCAAGGTTTTTGACCTTGACCTTTGACCTAGGAAGTTGTACATACATTATGACACACCCTCTGGTGTTGGTTATAATACATGTCAAGTATAAACTTTGAAATCATGACGGTTCTCAAGATATACAGCAGACATGATCTTTCCCATAGGACATTGTGTTGTCAACTGAAACCAAAGTTTTTGACCTTGAACTTTGACCTAGGAAGTTGTACAAACATTATGACACAACCTCTGGTGTTGGTTAATATACATGTCAAGTATAAAGTATGAAATCATAACGGTTCTCTAGATATAGAGCGGACACAATATGTTACGGACGAACTGATCACTATAGGGCGACCCGCCACTAGGCGGGGCCCTAATAATCATCATGGAAATAAGATGTGCCAATGCTTATATAACTGTACACCAGATATCATTGTTTTACCATGATTACCCTTAAACAGACCTAATCAGATACTAACTACAATGTAAACTATGCAAAAGTTTCAGTCAATAGACCACGACTAGCAAGGGGGAGTCAAATAACCTCCATAGAAAAGAGATTTGTCAATGCTTGCTTATACAACTGCACATCAAATATCAACAACTTACCATTTGAGGTTCCCCTTAAACTAACCTAATCAGAAACTTTAACAAGTAAACTATGGAAAGCAAACCTATGTACATGGAAATGAGATGTGCCAATGCTTATACAACTGCACACTATATACCATTGACCGACCATTGAGACACAAACTTAACAAATTACTGACGCCACCTTAACAACATGCACAAGTCTCACCTCTATAACTTTGTAGAAGACAGACAAAAAATAAACACCTCAAAGACGACTTTTGTTTCATCTGACCAATTAGTTTCAGAGAAGCTTTTTCTTTAAATTTATGAAGCTGGAATATGCAACCTGGTGAAAATATGCAAATTACAAACCCAGAGGTTTGATGAGCTGGGGAAGATACTAATATTTATTAAAAAGCTTACCCTAGCATTTACATCTGCTTTAATCTTCATTAAGTATTTCACCAATGATTCATGATTATTTTCAGCTGCATACATCAATGGAGTTTTCAGGAACTGATCTGTAACATTAATTGAAGCTCCAGCCTACACAATAGAAAAAAGGCAGAAATCAGATTTATTCATTTTATGTGATATAAAATCCATTTTATATGAAAGTACAATTCCATATAGGTCAGTTTTGTGTGTGTGGTGGGGTGGGGGCTATGAAGTCATTACTTATAATATGTCTTTAGTAAATAGCATTTAGATAACTTATATACCTCCAAAGCAGTATGATTCAATGCTTTTCTTGATTCTTAAACCCATTTAACAATCCAAGTAAAGGTAAACAGCATAAAATATACTGTGTGTTAAAAGTATTGAAAAATACATTAAGTTTAGTGAAAAAAAGTTAAGTGTGTCTAAAAATGACCATGTGACAATGTATTTAAAGCACAAATTTTGATTGGTTGATAGAGCACAGATTAAGTCCATATTGAAAACCTTATTGAAAAGGTTTAAAAGAATGGAGATTAAACTAAGGGCTAATAGTGTAAATTCAGAAATTATTGTGATGTTTTCATTATTGCAATGGACTGGTTTCACAATTCTTTTAAATTATTTCTGATTTCATAAAAGACGATTTATTAATGAGAAGATGGCTGGACACAGTGGAATTTCCAATATATCCATCATTCAAAGTACTGGGTTTAAAAATGAAAACATATAAACTAAATTGCTTTGCTGAGCGCAGCTGGATACGACCGCAGATGTCCAACCCTGAAAAGTTGGGCCAAAATGTACACAATATTCACGCTTGATACAGGTCTGAATTTGGATTGTAACTAAATTTTTGACACATAATAGGTTTCTGACACAGAATAACTGTAGTCAAAGAACTTCAAATTGGTTATATGATTTGAATTTATATTCAATTTATTGCTTTTGTGCAATACACTATGCTGTTGCGAATTGACCCCCTCTCCCCCTACCAAAATTTTTTTTATTTTACCCCGGTTTTTTGCTTTTGTGCAATACACTATGCTGTTGAATATTAACCCCCCAAAAAAAATATTTGAAGAAATTTTCTTTTAATTTCTGAAATCTGAAATGAGAAAAATTGTTCCCCCTCCAATTTTTTTCACCTCCCCCCTTTCCCTTATTCCCCAAAAAAATTCTTCCCCTCAAGATATGGTCACCTATCTCAATTCAAATTTCTAAAGCAGTTTGCAACCAAAATTACCCATTTAAACACATCATAAAAGTTTTAAAATATAAAATGACATACATAGTCATGGCTAAAATTAATATTAATTAATAGTAACTGCTGAAAATAAATTGACAGCTAATCACCTCAAGACAATCATCATTGCTTAATACATAATTTACAAGCAGTGTAAGGGAGGTAATCAAACAGTGTTCTTTAATTTGAATTGGATTACCTCCCTTACACTGCTTTTAAATTGTCTCAATTGTCCTTTAACCAGAAAAACCCTCGTTTTTCCCCTTTTTTTGCCCCTAATTACTAAATGGTTTGAGCCATAATCCCCCAAAGTCAATCCTAACCATCCCTTTGTTGTATGGAAGTTTGTGGTATAATTTCAGAGATTCATACACTTTAACACAAGTTATTGTCTGGAAACTACAAAAATGCTTATTTGGGCCCCTTTTTTGGCCCCTAATTCCTAAACAGTTGGGACCATAACCCCCAAAATCAATCCCAACCTTCCTTTAGTGGTTATAAACCTTGTGTTAAAATTTTACTGATTTCTATTTACTTATACTAAAGTTATTATCCGGAAACCATCTGTCTTCGGACGACGCTGACGACGATGACAAGACGACGACAACGTGATACCAATATACGACCAAAAAATTTTTAATTTTTGGGGTCTTATAAAAAATTATTTAATGAACATACTTTTTCAATTTATTCCTGAATATTTATTGAATGTCTGTCACTTTATATTTAGTTTTGTTCCCCCAAAAGATCTTATATAGGACCAAAAGCAAAAGGGAGTGGAATGTATCGTGGATAAGAAAGTGCTAAATTCAAGAAACACTAACCATGATTGATTAAACAAATTTGAGCAAGAACTGAAAATTGTCCTAAGAAAGTAATAATTACACCCTTTAGTTAGTAACCATAACCTAAGGTCATTAAAATATTTACCTTCAATTGTTTTAAACTTCAAACAATTTGAAAAACTCTACTACAGAACGTAAGAACATTTCCTTAATACAAAATAAAGGATATGAGATTTCTCCAGAAAAGCACCGGATGCATGAAATTCATAACGTGTTGTTTTCATTTTTAAAAGAAAATACACATTTTGTAAGTGGTGGACTATTCTAAAATTAGAGTTTGTTCCTCGAGAACAAACCCTGTAAAATTTTATCTACTCTACCTGTACAAGTATATGCAGTATAATTAAGCTCCCTGATATCGCTGCAGCATGTAATCCTGTCTGATTTTCATATTCCTCATATACATCATCTGGATTTTGGCCATCCTCTAAAAATATTCAAAAAGTGTTTTTTTAACACCTTTTCAATCATTTAATGTAAAAGGAAAATATGCAAATCTACACAGAAATATGAATTTATTTAGCATTGACATGTATTTCTTCAAGCATTTTTTTTCTGCAGATACAATACTACTTGTTAAGATCCGTTTGTTGAAAAACGTGTCAAAATCAGATGAAATTTACGGATTTTACTAGAATTTGAAATAAGGAAACATTTTTTTAGAAGAATATGGAAGAATTGAAGCCAGACTAGTATACTTTTTTGACATAAAATGCTGTTTTATGTACAAAAACACTTGGAATGGACATCGTTCAGTGTAAGGAATTTGTACAACCTTGTTGAATTTTTCAAACTTTTGCCGTTTTGGGTTAAAAAATTAATTAAGATATTGGGTTAAAAAGTCGAACTTCGAGAATTTCATCTCTCTAATGCCGAAAATTTGCAAATTTTGATTTTTTATGAAGAAAAAATGATCAAAACATTAACATAACTGTGTCCATGGTGTAAGTGAATAATATAAAGACATAAATAACTACAGACAAATTTTTATTGATATTTAATATGAAGATCTCCCACTTGTGTCATTATAGCCAGGGAAGCCATCGTCTCAGAGTAGCTTCTGTCAGGCCGGCTATGATATCAGTGAAAGGATTAAACATGGTTGACTGCTGACATCTACACACCTCATTACACTTGTCATATCTGTAGTTTTGTAACATTTTACAAGAAAGCATTCTTATGGCATACACAATTCAGCATAAGTTACTTTCAGGGTGAGTAATCAGAATTTATAGGAAATAGCTACTGGCCCACTTACCTATGTATTAACTGTCAGTTCAGTTTGTTGATTTTTTTCAGATTTATTTAAACTATAAAATCTGCAAATAAATTAGGTGCCAACTTGACATACTTCTGTCATCTATAATTGCAGTGACTAATTTTTACAAATTGAATAAGAAATTATATTAAAACTCACCCAACATATACATTACTTTTTCTATGTCAGCTTCATATGCAGCATTATACAGATACTTAGACATATTTCTATATTTTTTAGGTCTGCAAAGAGAAAAGTCATTTGGTTATTGTATCAAAACAAGTTTACATGAATTTGAAATTACAAAAAGTTAACAAAATTCTCCTTTGTTTTGCAACAAGAAAATTTGAACTTTTGAGTACCTCAGTCTCAGTCAAATACAGTAATCATTCTACATGTCCTATTTACACAGGTACAAATTACTTTAGAAAAGGTCCAGTATTTTTTGAGATAGCAACTTTTCCTAGAAAAAGTCCAGTTCAGACAGGAGATTTTAGAAACTTGCATCTTCAGTTCATAATAAATGCATCACACACAAGTCTTAAGATACTTGTAACTGATGCTCAATTGAAATGTAAAAAAAAACATGAATATTCAGTATTATTTATTCATAAGGATATCTGACTTAGCTGTGACATTAATAAACATGAATATAGACTTTTTATTTTTATTTTGAATTGTTTCAAATTCTAACACCCAATGACCTTTTATAGCTAACAAAAGAGTTAGGGTTTTGCTCATTTTAGAGTTATGCACAGTGACCTAATGTTGGTCACATCCTTGTCCCCCTTTGATTTTTTGTATGTAGTTGTCTCATTGGCAATCATACCAAATGTCTCAAGTTTTGTATATAGTAGAGCCTACAACATTTAATCAAGTTTTTGAACTGGACCATTGACCAAAAGATTTCAACCTTGTTTGTAAAACAACTTCAAGTTGGGGCCAACAATCATAGAAAATATCATTACTGAACTCTGAGCAGCACTCAATATATACAGTTAACAATATTAGTAGAATTGAAACATAATCCTAAGATCTACAAATTTGAATTTGTAGTATTATCTTTGTAGTATTATCCTTGATAATGTAAAAAAACATGAATATTCAGTATTATTTATTCATAAGGATATCTGACTTAGCTGTGACATTAATAAACATGAATATAGACTTTTTATTTTTATTTTGAATTGTTTCACATTTTAGACACCCACTGACCTTTTATAGCTAACAAAAGAGTTAGGGTTTTGCTCATTTTAGAGTTATGCACAGTGACCTAATGTTGGTCACATCCTTGTCCCCCTTTGATTTTTTGTATGTAGTTGTCTCATTGGCAATCATACAATATCCTTGAAGATAAATTCCAAAATAAGTTAGTGGTTCACTCTCTAGTATTGGCAAACAATCACACACATTTTACCTACATTTTACTTCATTCATACTTTTTAAGAATACATAATTACCTTTCTTGCATCATACTTTTAAGCACTCTTTCCAATAAAGTTTTTTCTGGTCCCATTGAAATACCACCTACAAAATAAAAATATGAACATAAGACAACATTAATGCATTATATACACGTTTTTGCAGATGCACATTAAGTCTGAATTAAGTTACTTCTAATGACCACTAATTTAAAACTGTATCTATCTTCATCAGGCCTAAATCAAGTACTATAATTATTAGATATAACTGTAGCCGTCCAAAATACAAGTGAAACTGCGAGCTACTGCTCACTGATGATACCCCGCCCAAATATTTCGGTAAACAGGAAATTGTTGAGTGATGAATCTGAAAACGCATCACACGGTATAGCTGACTTATATAAACCCTGAAACCAAATTTCAGAAATCCTTATGATGTAGTTCCTGAGAAAGCTGTGACAAAAAATATTCATGGGACGGAGGGACAGACGGAGGGATGGACAGTGGTAAAACAGGGGTATAATAAGACATTTTAACTCACCAGTGGATATAAGTTTATCTGACCCAGACAATTTGAAACTGGCTGTCGCCGATTCCTCATCATCCTTATCTGATGCGGCAGCAAACTTTGATCCTAAACCCATTCTGGCTCGTTCTCTGCTTCTGTTAAACATAAAACAAGTCTTTAAAACCTGTAAAACAGTACTGAAAAAAAATCTACAATGAATTGAAGAACACTTAGCTTTTACAGCAGACCATAAAATAGCAACAAAAAATATGTCCATAGGACACCATGCCCACTCTCACTATCAAATACTGTGTTCCAGGAGTTATGAAATTAGGTCAAAACCCTAATTTGGCATTTGCAACAAAAATTCTATGCTCAGTGGATAACATAACATTTCATAGTATTGTCAAACAGGAATTGATTGCCCAGCATATATGAAAATCAATTGTACAGTACATCATTATAAACTTAAAGACCGAATATCAAATCATTCCTTACTAGCCATCCATGAAAAACCATGAAAATTGGTACCCCACGAATAAAAGTACTTTCACAGTACAACAGAACTGTATAAATTAAATCTCTGCACCATTTAAAAAACTTCATTTCTTATAACAACCAATATACTTACGATGCTTTTGCCGGTTTATCTTCAACCATGGACACAACTCTAGGCTCTTCAAGCTCAAGGCTGGCTTCAACCTGATGAGATTCTTCGCCACAGTGAGGACAGAAATATTTACCATTCCGTACCACCTGGCACTGATGATGAAAATAATGTACAGACTGGGCACCTTCTTTTCTACATTGGTAAAACTTCCCCTGTAAAAAGAACAGGAATCTCTTATTTCTTACTGTGAAAGTCTGAGTTAAATAATGGTGGAATTAAATAAAAAAACTGACAAGGTCATATATGTGGTACTAGAAACCCCAGATTAATTGAATCAGTGAACAATGCAATTAGGTTTAGAAGAATTTTTATAATTTTTTATAAAAATAAAATAATAGGTTAGATGAAGTTAAAAAAGAAAAAAGAAAAAAGAAAAAAAAAGATAAGATGCAAGTATCCAAATTTGGCCAACTGCGTGTTTTTCAATAGGTAACCCAGCAAAAACTTTTGATAAAAAGATTATTTTAAAACATTTCAATAAAATCCAGTTGGTGGATTGGGGAGATTTACAATGCATCATGATTTTGAAGATATAACTCACTTACACCTTTCTTAGTCCATGTTTTTCTATGGCCAAATATGTTTAAAAAAAAAAAACAAATTCAGAACTTAAGATTTCATGGTAGTTAAAAACCTGCTTCACTTGATGGAGTAATGTAAATGTCCTCTCTTTATACATTTGCTTTCAAACAAAAACTCTTACCTGTGTACAGAAATGACCACAGCCAGGACAACAAGCATGTAACCTCAGTCTTTTTCTATGAGCTTCACATATTGCCATGAAAGGAATTTTGACACCAGGTCGTATTAACTGGTAGTTTGTCACTTTATTACAACAACCCATAACCTGAAACAAAGGAAGAAATGCTGTAAAGACATATATCTCAACAAATATTTGGATAGAGTTATTGTTCAAAGTATTGAAATTGACATCTATATTTTACGAAACATTTTGTTTTAATTCAAACACAATAGTAGATCAGAGAGTTCTACCTTACAATACTTTTCCTTTAAAATAACAGTAATTCAAAATTTGTTGAAACAAGATATGCACATTTCTACATGGTTAAATTGTAAAATTTCATTTCATATCAAAGAATATTATAGGCTATAAGTTATTCACAAAATATTTGTTGACTTACAGACAAATAAACAAAGTGAAAACTATAGGGCTTACTTATCTTTGTTGCATGGGCTTTAATAGGGGGAATCTACTTAAGAACTGAAACAATGGATAAGACATCAGTCCATTTTTTTCAATATTACATTTACAAACTGTTAAACAGGAAAACAAAATAAGACATTTTCAAAATTAATCAAATATTTTCTATATATTTTCCTTATATATGTATAAATCTTTTGAAAAATTAAAAAAAAATGTTTAAACTTGTCTTTCATGACCAATTATATGTTCATACCTTGCCATCCATTGAATCTAGAGCTTGACAATATGTGACAGTTGAACCAAGCTTTTTGAAACTAGCACCATTTATTTTACAACAACATAAAGGTATTACATCTTTGTCTGGAGGGGTTGGTCCAGGAGGAGCCTACAATAAATATAACACATACAGTGCTTGTTCTCTGATTTTATAATCTGAAATATAACTTAAGCATAATCAATGTGAATTTTTAATTAAAAACTTGGTCACTTACAATTATCACAATTATTATGCGTTATTTGTTACAATTTTTCGTTTCAATATCTAGAGTTTTAGACTGATCTGAAAAACAATAAACTGTAAAGTGGACTCAAAAACAAATATTGATAGTTACTCAATAGACTAAATATAGACAACATTCAACCTTTTCTAGGTTCACAACTATTAGAAATGGCTGTCTTTTTATTTTTATTTTCAGCAATTCATTACATGATAAAATATGTATTGGCAAAAAAGCAAACTATCAAAAACACCAATATATGATGCTCTTAGTATACTTAATTCCATGCAGAAGTATAGAAAACAAATTAAAAAATATTACACTTTTTACATTTTAAATTCAATTCAATCATGAAACAAATAAATAATATACTTGGTATCAATATATTGGATCAATCATGCTCAATCACAATTTTCCTGAACTACATAACCCACAGCAATATACAACAGTCTGTACAACAGAGGTATCATGTACAACAATCATGTGCATCAACTTACTTCCTTATAACATACACCCATAAAAGTAGGAATTCCAGCCGGCTGCTGTTGTTGCTAGAAATTCAATTTTTTATAATCACTTTAGCTTAATTTGAGACAGGTATATGTGATTCAATATTTTGTGTTGGCAAGCATAAATGACATATCTTTTTTATGTTTTTAAAATAAATTTTGTATCTTTATCGCACCTCGGGTAAATTAGTAACATTGTTATTGGTTAAACACCATCACGTGGTGATCCCCTATGGATCCATAGATTTCATAGGGGTATCATGACGTCACATCTACTATTAAAGGTGACGTCATCTATTAATGTTTATGTATTTATTGTTTATTTTTATAAAAAAACTTGGCAGGAAAAGTCCCATGTGTGATAAATTCTTGATATGGTTCTCTACTGACCCTCCATGAATCTGTAGGGGTCAGTAGCTAACAATATAACTAATAATACATCTAGTCATTCAGGGAAATTTGGTACCTGTATACAATGACATTTTGCCATTAACAAATAAAATGCTACACTGAGCTTAGCCTGATACGACCGCAGAGGTCGAACCCTTAACAGTTGGGGCAAATTTGGACACAATATTCAAGCTTGATACTGTCTGAATTTGGATTGTGATCAAATTTTTGACATAATATAGGTTTCTGACACAAAATAAATGTGGTCAAAGATCTTATAAATCCATTGCGCAATACTGTGCAATTGAAGATTTCTTCTTGAAACTTTTCAAAAATTCGAATTTTAAAAATTTGGAAAAAAATCCCTTAAAAAAATTTGGAAAAAAATCCCCCCCTTTTTTGAAACACCCCTTGGAGCAATAACCCCAAAACTCAATCCCAGCCTTTCCTTTGAAGTATGGAACCTTGTAGTACAATTTCAGAGAGATCCATACACTTACACACAAGTTATTGACTGGAAACTATAGAAATGCTTGTTTTTGGCCCCTAATTCCTACATGTTTGGGGCAATTAACCCCAAACTCAACCCCAGCCTTTCCTTTGTTATATGGAACCTTGTGGTACAATGTCAGAGAGATCCATACACTTACACACAAGTTATTATCCTGAAACTAGAAAAATGCTTGTTTTGGGCCCCTAATTCCTAAACAGTTGAAACTATCATCCCCAACATCAATCCCAACCTTCCTTTTGTGGTATTGAACCTTCTTAAAAAATTTCATAGCGATCCATTCACTTAAACTAAAGTTATTGTCCGGAATCCAATGTGTCTTCGGACGACGACATCATACCATCATTAGATCCCAAACAATTTTTTGCGGTCGTATAATTATCAATGGACGAATACAAAAATGACATTCATGGTCTAAAAAATAGACTGAAGTAGCCAGCTTTTCGAAATTTTCTGATTTTAAAATAATTGCTGGGTAGCTTTTTCTTTGTTGCTTCCCTAATATTCCATCTCAAGCACCACTGGTGAGACATGGGAAATTTTGTGCATTTATCATGTCCTGTGTTATGCATTTCACTGAACATGAAGATTCCCCCATTTGTAAATTAAACAAAAAGAAAAACATATATATTTAAATGAAAGTTCTCAAACTACCATTAAGTCTGAAATCAATGCTTGTAAATTTTTCATCATATTGTGTAATTAACAGATTAGAGTGCCAGATTTATGTGACATGTTGCATTCAAATAATGCTTAAAATTTTTAAAAGCAAGCCTATACAATAGAATTTTTAGCAAGAAGAAAAATATGGCAATAATTTCTGCATTTCAGGAATGAAAATTTTCAGTTAGTTTCTTGTTACTTACAGACATTGAAGAATCTTCACTCAGTTGGTCGTCAGGAGTTTTGGGTGGTGTAACAGGATAGCTGGTTTCGCTTGAAACTGACAGGGAATCTTTTGATGCCTCAGTATCATTTACACCTTCCATATCCTGTGGAATAACCTTATGTAAAACTGGTGCCTGGTCAGAAGCTGAAGAGGCAAAATTATCTGGACCTGGCTGTGGATCCAATGGAGGTAGTCCTACAGAGTTCATAGGATTGGAAATTAGTGGAAATGTAGATGCAATGAGCGGTTGAGACACAGTTACCAATGGCTGTGAAATGTTTGGCGATAATAAAATGACCTGTTGTTGATTTCCTAATGTTTGTGGTGTGTTTGGATTAGACACTGTCAATAAAACTGGTGTACTGCCTTGTGATTGAGGGAATGCAACAAGAGGCTTAATAGATTTAGGCAGTATTGATCTCATACTAGTTGGTGTTGGCATTGACGTGGATTTTGTAACTGCTGATGGTGAAATCCTGGGATCTTCTATCCGTTTCTTTTTACCTGTAATAAATAAAGTTCCAAAGAATTCATATGATGTCAGGGTTCGAGGGTTCTTACTTGGCCAGTCCTAGTTCATTCTGGTGAGTCCATAGTACATTAACTCAAATAATTCAGAGCTATTCACTAAAAATATAGGTATCTAAGTGAATGGAATTTAACAATTGGACTACTCTGGTAATTGGTATAGGTTACAAAAATGCAAATCTTTAAATCAAAATGGTTAAAACATACACAACTGCTTTGATGTCAATGTATACTGAATTTTATCAAATTCTACATTTCTGAGAGTATGGATTACTTAAACATATTACTTATGTCATGTCTCCATCCACATTTGTCACAACGAAGACAAAAAAATCATCTACAATTCAAACATTTAATCTGCCAACTTGGGTTCAAATCTGTAACTTCCATGCCATTTTGACCTAAGTGTTGTAAAGCAGTATGAATATTTATTTATCAAAGGAAATATTCTGAACAATAACCCAACCATACCTGTTGTGCAATTTGGATCTAACTTTGTGCTATTACATTCTATATGATCATCTTCATCTGAAAGAAAAATAAAGGTATTCTACATAATCAAGAACTTGAAATGGATGGGGGTCTCATATTATGGTTTTGTCAGGACAATTATATCAGTCTAGTTGAACATTGCCATAATTCTCGTGTTGAACAAAAATATAATCCCTAAAAAGAGCATTGCCCTTATTGACTGGATTTTTAAAGGTTTAACAAAATGTTAGTTGCTGTTCATTGCTGGAAACTTTATGGTAAACCCTTTTCTTCTTTATTTGAACTCATAACTTCCCTATCAAAAAAAATCTCAGGGTTTTATGTAGTTTCAAATATACTGTGCATATGTATGTTTAATCTGTTATGCTCTAATAAAAAATTTAATGAACTGCAAGCAAAAATTCGTGAGTAAAAGATGATGCTGATGATGATGAAAATTGTTGTTGTTTGCTTAACATCTAGTGAAAGATTTCCAAAATATAATTTCCATAAATTTTTATTCAGTGCAGGGCTCACACTACTTTAGAATCATAGGGAGAAGTGACTTCTCTTTTTGAAACTAATAGGGAGAAGTGGTGAGATTTGAAAGAGAAGTGCTTGTTCTCTCGCTCACGGCACTACAATGTTTTTAGATTTTTACTAGAATATAAAGGGCCATATGTATCCTATTTATCTATTTTCTATATTGTTTAATTTATACCGAAGTATACAATTAAAGTAACAGTTGTTTCAGTTTATTATTTCTAGTTGCACAATTTTATATGTCCTCTTGTCAGAAACCACCAACTAAATATCTAGTACTAAAAAGAACTTTTTTTGTATCAAAAAGGAAAAGAACGCATAATATATCAATTAAAATTTAATCAAAAAACTATTCAGTTGATCATGTTTATGAAATTCATTGTTTCTCATTTAAAAGATATACAAATTTAACAATGTTAAGCAACTTTAATCCATCAAATGAAACAATGCTTATAAATGGAAATATATTCATTAAGCAAGGAGATCTAACCAAATGTCTGTTAATGCGTGTGGAATGTGTAATTTTCCCTTTTGGGATCATAATTCTGTCAGCAATGCCATTCGTGCATCCCTAGTTATTGTAAGAATGTGGATTTCGATCATATCTGGTCTGGTTCCGATCAATCCCGCCTCCGATCTGTAGTTCGCACAATTATTTCAATGGCGGATGAAGAAAATTTACTAAATAAACCATGTTTGACAAGCTATTTGGAAAGGAATATGACGTTCTTAATGCAATAAATGGATCTAACATTAACTAAAAGCAATTTTCAACACGTTCTTGTGAAGTAACAAATTTATTTTGCCGAAAATCAGAATGTTTTGATGTACGCTCTCGAGTAACAAGTACAGGAAGTGTTTAAAAAGTTGTCTGTATGAAGTAACATACAATCAATCTGTAATGTCAATACTTTCTCCTCTTTTCTAAAGAAATAAATCGTTTATGTCTTTGAATTTCTTTACTTATCCATGAACAAGAGTGCACACGCTGAAATGTCTCGCCTACTATACTGACCATTGATTTTATGTTGATAGTCCTACATATAAAGTTTTACTACAAACATCACATTAACCTTTATGATCCAAAAAAATGAGGTCAAGGTCAGATAAACAAAGCCGGAAATACATGTACACCTTTAATACAATCAATCCATACACAGAATATAGATGACCTTTTGCTTATAGTATAAAAGAAACAGACCAAACCATGGAAATTCTATACTGACCAATGTACCATGAAAATGAAGTCAAGGTCAGATGAACCCTGCCAGGCATACATGCACACCTTAAATTCATTCCATGCATCAAATATAGTTGACCAATTGCTTAAAGTATATAAGAAACAAAGTTAACCAGGAAAACTGAACTTTGACCAATCAACCATGAAAATGAGGTCAAGGTCAAATAAAACGTACCAGACTGACATGTACATCATAAAATATTTCCATACAACAAATAAAGTTGACCTACTGCATACAGTATTAGAAAAACAGACCAAAACACAAAAACTTAACATTGAGCAATGAACTGTGAAGATGAGGTCAAGGTCAAATAAAACCTGTAAGATTGACATGTACATCGTAAAATATTTCCATACACCAAATATAGTTGACCTTTTGCATACAGTATAAGAAAAACAGACCAAAACACAAAAACTAAACTATGACCACTGAACCATGATAATGAGGTCAAGGTCAGATGACACCTGCCAGTTGGACATGTACACCTTACAATCATTACATACACCAAATATAGTACACCTATTGCTTATAGTATCAGAGATATGGACTTGACCATGAAAACTCAACCTTGCTCACTGATCCATGAAATGAGGTCGAGGTCAAGTGAAAACTGTCTGACAGGCATGAGGACCTTGCAAGGTACGCACATACCAAATATAGTTATCCTGTTACTCATAATAAGAGAGAAATTAACATAACAAAAAATCTGAACTTTTTTTCAAGTAGTCACTGAACCATGAAAATGAGGTCAAGGACAATGGGCATATGACAGACGGAAACTTCATATCATAAGGCATCTATATACAAAGTATGAAGAATCTAAGTCTTCTACCTTCTGAAATATTAAGCTTTTAAGAAGTTAGTTTACGCCGCTGCCGCATCACAATCCCTATGTCGAGCTTTCTGCAACAAAAGTCGCAGGCTCAACAAAAATTGCTGTTTCATTGACTAAGTAAAAATTGAAAATTGCAGATGGCAAAAGCTTCTGAAAGCGAGTGTTGTGAACACCAGGGCGACAAGTTATCGCTTTTGACGGTCAGGCAAAGCAAAGTGACGGACTGGAAAGCAACTTCTTCGCCCCAGTCGATTGCTAGCATGAGCCCTACAGTGACACTTATTTTGGGTCAAAATATGTTAAGCAACCAATAGTTGATTAATCAACCTATTTAGGATATTTTTTTATGTTGTTAATTATCTTTTGGTGAGATAATAAATATACAACTGCTAGAGTCAACATTGCCTTGTTATGATGTTTCTCCAATAAATAAACTGTTATCACAGAGATATGTCTCGCCTTTTTGTAATTTTGATAATGCAAATGTTGAAATTAAAATAGCAATACTTTAACATGTAAGTTATGCAAATATTCAAAGTCGATGAACCATGACTGAAGGTACATGGCTAAACAATCTCCATGGAATGAGATGTGCCAATGCTAATACAACTGCATACCAAATACCATTGACTTATTATAAGTCGTTCCCTTTAAACAAACCTAAACACAAACATTAAATTGTAAACTATGTAAAAGTTTCAAAGTCAATGAACCATGATCAGGGGTTGGGCTATATAATCTCCATGGAAACGATACTTGCAAATGCCAATACATTTGCATACCAAATATCATTGACTTAACATTAGCAGTTCATCTTAAACTGATCTAATCACAAACTAATACATGTAAACTAAGCAAAAGTTTCAAAGTCAATAGACCATGACTGAGGGGGCGGGGCCAAATAATCTCCATAGTAATGAGATGTGCCAATGCTAATACAACTGCATACCAAATATCATTGACCTACCACTAGTGGTTCACAATGAACTAGACCTAATCACAAACTAATATATTGTTGACGCCGCCGTCGCCGGAAACAGCATACCTGTCTCGCTTTTTGACTCCGTCAAGGCGAGACAAAAACAAGAGTGCACATGCTGAAATGTCTCGCCTCCTTTATTAATCATTGATATTATGTTGATAGTCCTAAATATAAAGCTTTATTACAACTGTCACATAAACTTAACATTAACCAAAAAACTAAACATTGACCAATGAACCATGAAAATGAGGTCAAGGTCAGAGATATAACTCTATAAGGTTATTACAGAAAATAACTTGGGTGTGTTATTACAGATACTTTCATGAGTTGTCTACTCTTTATTCCTTTAATTTTCTAAATCTGCAATAACATATGTTTGTTATTTGTTAAATAAATCAAAAATATTTTAATTTATAATGGGCTCTAGGGAACTCTTGAGACTTTGCGCAGAAACTAAATGCATAGCCTTGATAATTAATTCTATAATTAAATTAATACTTTTTTGATTAACCATGGTAAATCAATGAGACGAGGCTTTTAAGGGATAAAATTAACTGTAATAACATAGCTTAGTTATTAAAGGAATGTAACCTATTATATGAGACACTTGGGACTTACTGGGAAGCTTGCGCAGAACCTCATTACATGCTCTGGTCATTATTTCTTACAATAAATTAAAATACATTGTAATTAAGCATGATGTATGTCTGAGAAAATGTTTTGGAGTGATATAGAGAAGCTGTGATAACAACCTTTAGTTATTACAGGCATATTTTTTCTGTAATAACATATAGGTGTACTTTGCAAAATTGGCAAACTATGAACTGTTATATCTTTCCATAGTTAAGTATACATAAAGACAATAGTAATATCAATAGAACTTGTATGCATTTTAAATAAACTAGTGATGTATATTGTCCCTTTGAAACATGTAACATACATATGTTATCACAGATCTTTGATTTTTTAGTCCACAATAACAAACGTATGTTATTTTTCTGTAATGACCCTATAGAGTTATATCCCTGACTGGAGGTCAAGGTCAAATAAAACCTGTGCGACTGACATATAGATCATAAAATATTTCCATATACCAAATATAGTTGACCTATTACATATAGGATTAGAAAAAAAGACCAAAACTCAAAAACTTAACTTTGACCACTGAACCATGAAAATGAGGTCAAGGTCAGATGAAACCTGCCAGCTAGACATGTACACCTTACAATCATTCCATACACCAAATATAGTAGACCTATTGCATACAGTATAAGAAAAAGACCAAAACACAAAAACATAACTAAAACCACTGAACCATGAAAATGGGGTCAAGGTCAGATGACACCTGCCAGTTGGACATGTACACCTTACAGTCCTTCCATACACCGAATATACTAGACCTATTGCTTATAGTATCTGAGATATGGACTTGACCACCAAAACTTAACCTTGTTCACTGATCCATGAAATGAGGTCGAGGTCAAATGAAAATTGTCTGACGGGCATGAGGACCTTGCAAGGTACGCACATACTAAATATAGTTATCCTATTACTCATAATAAGAAAGAAATTAACATTACAAAAAATGTTGACTTTTTTTTCAAGTAGTCGCTGAACCATGAAAATGAGGTCAAGGACAATGGACATATGACAGACGGAAACTTCGTAACATGAGGCATCTATATACAAAGTATGAAGCATCAAGGTCTTCCACCTTCTTAAATATAAAAGCTTTTAAAAAGTTAGCTAACGCCGCCGCCGGATCACTATCCCTATGTCGAGCTTTCTGTGACAAAAGTTGCAGGCTCAACAAAAACCAATAAAACTAAAACAAATGCACACATATTTACATATTCTGTTATTATGTTTTTAAAAAGAAACACTTTTGGGAAATTTATTATGCTAAATCGCAATTTGCAATTTCTTACCATTAAAAAAACTAGTAATGATATAGAGATCATAGATAATGATAACTATATATTGCTAAAAATGCATATTCTACCATATTTCACTATTGATACCTTGTCACTGAACTATCCCAGAAATCATAAACCTAGATTTATTATTCACTAAAAGAGTCACATGATTATTTTCTAAATATTCCAAAATCTGTACAGGTGAAAAATCCCATGCTCTGTTCATTTTCCAGAAAGAAAAGAATTTTTTATTATGATTATTAATAGGTTAAGGCCAGATAATCAAATTTCAAGTGCTGTTCTTATACATAATTACATTTTCCAGTGTTTCCTTTATCATTCAAAATTCACCTCAACAACCCAGTTTGTTCGTAAAATTTTTTTAAACAATTGAAATTGGAAAAATTAATTGAATGATATTTTTTTTTAAAGTTTTTAAATATTATTTGGGGACAGGTTTTTGATATTTCAGAAGTCATAAAGTTTCAGGACAGTTGTAAATATATACATAAAATCTATTAAACCTTCTTTCTTTCTTTTTCGGACACCAGCATTACTTTCTAGACTTTCTGAATCTTCACAAGTTCTCCCATTAGTCTGAAACATAGAATACATTGATATCAATACACCGTAAAAAGTTTAAATCTAGCATTTCAGCATTTCAGTAAATACAAGTCAGGATCAAATAAACATTTTTGTCAATGTGTATTCTTATTTTCAGATAGCCACAATTAAATCTTTCCACTTGCCTTTTCATACAATTTTATGCAAAGGTATTTCCTTGTGTTTTTATTACTTTAAATATATTCATGGTAAATGAAAAAAAAATTAAAAATATCAGAATTTTTAATATTCACAACTTGTAAAAAATCTCACTTGAATGGTAGCAGTTGAACTGTTTAAAACTTACTTGACTAGAGTTTGGAGATTTCACTGAAAAATATTCTGTAATAGGCTTTCCTTTATGTTCATGTAATTTTTTTGAACTTGGTGGAGTCTTTGCACTAGGTGGGGTCCTGCCCTGGCGTGTACTACCTAAGGTATTTTTAGTCCTATGAGCTATAGTCTTTCCTGAATCTTTTGGAGTCCGTAATAAACTATTTTCTAAACTTTCATTCTCCATAGAACAGTCTGTATTGTCTGTTGTTATAAAACTATCATCTTGATTTTCCTCTTTCAAACAAATGTCATTTTCTTCATTTTCTTCCTCTTCCCCATCTATTTTTTCCTTCTTTTTTACAGTTTTACTTTTTTTCTTTTCAAGAGGTAATTTATATGTTCCTAAACGTTTTTTACGCTTATGAGATCTTATTTTGAGCAATTTTGATCCTTCAGCTTTTGGAAGATCAGATGAATTAGTCACATTTGATTCTTCTTTTACAGATATTGCTAAACTTGTTGGCTCTTTTTCCACACTGGGAAATAATTTTGGCATTTTACTTGGAGGTTTAGCACTTTTCCCCATCGAACTACCCATTGTAGCTCTCTGGCGCATTATTTTTGGTGGATTCAATGATCCACCCATTGATGCCCTTGTTCTCTGTCCTCCAAGAGATTTAGATTTATTACTTCGCCCCAAGTTGCTCAACTCTTCCAGCATACTAGAATTCAACTTAATAGGACTATCAAAATCTGGAAGCTTAACTGTTAAGTTAGATGGAGGCAGTCCTAAGTTTTTAGCAACAATATCCTGTGATTGTTTTGAAATGGGGAGTGCAGATTTGCGAGCTTTAGGCATTTTTGTTATAGGTTTTACAGAAACACTTGTGTCCTTGGACTTCTCTTCTTTATTGTCCATATTACTTGCATTTGTTGGTGTAATACACCTTGAATCACCTACCGGTGTACTATTTCTTGAACTATTTCTAGAATTTTTTAAAATAGGTGTCCCCTCTCTTGAATTGTCAGAGGGAGTTGTTTCCCTTGAGGAATTAGGAATTTTACCATTTAACACAGTATGTAAATCACCATCAGATTTATCATTTATACTTCTTTCAGAGGATTCAGTTTGTTTTGTCCTTACAGAATGCAACTTTTCCTGAATATCACAAGAACCATTTTTTATTTCTGATGAATTAAGAATTTTTGTCTTATTTACATCATTTTTCAAGCCATTTATTTCACCATTAATACATTCATTCCCTTCCTTCATGGCGGACTTGACGTAACACAACCTTTCTTTCACAACATCATTCTACAAAAATGAAAACAAACATAAGTTTACTGTAATATAATGTCATACTAAAATGAAACACGCATGCTGTGAGAATTGCCTGGCAATACATAGTCCCCTAGCTACTGGTTAAAAATTCATTGTACTGGAACAAAATTATAACTTGATCTATAACTTGTCATGGTGTAAACTATATAACAAATATCAAGACAATATCTTCAAGCATGACATAAAAAATTGTGGAAAATTGATTATTTGAGTGAATTTTGTAAGTCCAAGGACCATAACTCTGCACAAAATCATCAGACCGGAACAAAATTTGAACTTAATCTGTAACTTGTCATGATAAAACTATATACCAATTATCAAATCAATATCTTCAAGCATGACAAAAAAAAAGTGATGAAAACTGATTTTTTGAGTGAATTTTCTATGTCCAAGGACCATAACTCTGCACAAAATCATTATAGACCGTTACAACATTTAAACTTGACCTGTAAATTATTATGGTAAAACTATATACCAAACATCAAATCAATATCTTCAAGCATGATAAAAAAAAGAAGCTGAAAACTGATTATTTGAGTGAATTTTCTAAGTTCAAGGACCATAACTCTGCACAAAATCAACAGACCGGAAAAAATTCGAACTTGATCTGTTACTTGTCATGATAATCCAATACACCAAATATCAAATCAATATCTTCAAGCATAAAAAAAAAAGTGTCGAAAACTGATTTGCCAGACTGACGGATAGACAGACAGACAGACAGATGGACGGAGTGCAAACCTAAAGTCCCCTTCGACTTTGTTGGTAGGGAACTAAGATCATATCAAAGGGAACATGTGTACTAAGTTTCAGGTTGATTGGACTTCAACTTCATCAAAAACTACCTTGACCAAAAACTTTAACCTGAAGCAGGACCGACGGACAAACTTGAAAACATAATGCCCCTAAGTGGGGCATAAAAATCGTCATCAAAGGGCAATAACTATCATAAGTAGTCAACTGAAATTTTGACTACTTTGACTTATTTGTAGAACTTGTCTTGCTGATCATTTTTGCATTTTAAAGTTTCTCTCTATTATAGTTTTCAAGATAAGTAAAAATGAAAATAAAAAGGAATAACTCAATAATGGTTAAAGTGACACTACCCAAATTCAACTTGATCTGTGTTTTATCAGTGGAAGTCAAAATTAAACATTGCATTGTATAAAGCATTGATTGTAGTTGATTCAACTATAGTATAATCATGGACAAAGGAAGATAACTCCAATTTAATAAATTACTTGATACTTAGAAAATAAAAATTTTGCAATTTTTCCATTTATAAAGGGGCATAACTCTAGAACAATTAAAGTGACGCCACCAAAATTCAAATTTCTGTGTTTTGTGGTAATAAGCATTGTGAATAATTTTCATAACATTTGGTTGAGGCAAACTCAAGTTAGAGAACGGAAACTCTAGAACAGTTAAAGTGACGCCACCAAAATTCAAACTTGATCTGTGTATTGTGGTAATTAGCATTGTGTATAAGTTTCATAACATTTGGTTGAGGCAAACTTAAGTTAGAGAACGGAAATGAAAAATTTAGCAATTTTTCCATTTTTAAAGGGGCATAACTCTGGAACGGTAAAAGTGACGCCACCAAAATTCAAACTTAATCTGTGTTTTGTGGTAATAAGCATTGTGTATAAGTTCCATAACATTTGGTTGGGGCAAACTAAAGTTAGAGAACGGAAACCAATTTTGGGACGTACGGACGGACATACAGACAAGGGTAAAACTTAATGCCCCCTCCGCTACGGTGGGGGCATAAAAATTGTAAACTTTGTCATTTAAGGGCAATTACTCCTTTAAGAAGTCGTGTGACAGTTTTGACGTATATGGACAATTGGTAGAGCTCAACATTTCTGCCCTGTCAGATTTTCTCTGTTTAAAACAGTTTTCAAAATAATAGACAAAACTTGCATTTTACCCCTATGTTCTATTTTTAGCCATGGTGGCCATGTTGGTTGGAAGTCGGGGTCATCTGATACATGTTTTTAACTAGATACCCCAATAATGATTGTGGCCAAGTGATGAGAAAAGATCACTTGGCGCATTCGGCCAGGTAAGCTAAAAATAAAAAGCTTTGGTTTTCGAGTCACATTTTCAAAGAAAACCTATTGCAGCACGACTTCCCAAAAATTTGGAAATTAAAATGAAATTTATGGGAAAATATTGCTTGCAGTCTCCCTTTTACTTTGGTATTGTTCATTTCTACCTTTAGAATTTCATACACCCATAAAGGACAAATCTATTGAAGAATAGGCTGTATCACTGAACTGGCATTTATTAGTCCCTTCAGTACTGACCCAGGGTAAAGTTATTCTTCGGTATTTCTGCAGTTACCATATGGTCAACTTGATTCAAGTGCTGAGAAATTCTGGCCCTTTTGTTAACACCAGCAGATTTTTACATTAATGCTATTTATTGTCTGATGTATATTCAATAATAAATCAGATACAAAATATACATGAAGCTAACTTATGCTGTGGAATCTTCACTAAGACAATTTGTTGGTTTTGGTTTAACTTGCAGAGTGTATCCAATTTATTAATTTTCTAGCCTGTGAGTAGATTGGCTTTGCATTCAAGGAAAAATTGCCACACCAAATACAAATATAGTGAAGCTACACTTTTTAACTTGAAGGTCAACAACACAGAGCCTAAAACCCAGAACCCTGGAAACAACAATCATATTCTGATAAAGCCTGTAACCTTTAGTTACAAATGTATATATTCTATGAAACTGAACAAGCATGCTTAACTATTTAACTCCTAGTACACAGAGTTTTTAAAGCAATGCAAGAATATTCCTACTGAAATAGAATAATTTTTTGTACTGATTATTCACCCTACATTACTGTATTTAAGACATGCTTTCCTACAGGTTTGCTATGGTTGATCATGTGAAAACAATTTCCTCATTTTCAAAATGATTGTAAATGATGAAAATTTGTCTGAGAAGGAAATCCCAATCTTAAAACAACCTAAGAATTTTCAACCTTTACGAAAATCAGAAACAAATGACAAAATACACTTATAGAACCTAAAACAACATATATATTACCTGTATTTTTTTCACCTGGCCAGGTAGATTGTGATCAAATATTACAGGTAAAGTTTCTGTAAGGGGACTATTATGGTGAATCAGAGAGCAGACTTTTAAATGTGATCAATGTACAAGGAACAGTTACAACACACATCATGGAAATGTTTGATATATTAAAATCAGGAGCAAGACACCAAAAATGTGTTGATTAGTTCAAATTCCTTTCTGCTTAAATAATGTGCTTTGTGTCACAATGTATATATACAAGTCCAGTGAACTTGTCATTGTTTCTAATCTTTTGTAAATTATGCATGTAAAATGTAGATTATTCCTTTATAGTTTAATCTCATCTTTCTCATTTTCCAACCTTCAAATCTTCTTGCATTCACTATTATCAACCAATGAAAATATGTTGCTTTTGTCTAGTAATGTACAGTCCTTAACAAGAGGAGTAATTGGCCATGAATTCAAGAAAATGCAAGATAACAACCAAATGAATGATCACATAATATTTATTATAGTTAAAAAGGTTATTTTGAAGGAGTGGATGTTTAACTTGGCCATTCACTAACAAACATAACATAAGTCTGAAAAAGGACAAAGTTAAGTTTGTTAGTGCAAATAAGATGTGTCAATTTTAATACAACTGCTTAACAAATATGTTTTTCTTTCCATCAGTAGTTCCACTTAAACGAACCTTATCCCAAACTTTAACATTTATTGAAATAGGCAATAGCTTCAAAAGTCAATGAATCATGAGGTTGCAGTCTTGTAATTGACTGCTCCATAGGCTTACATGCAAAACAGCTCATCTTTGAAAATAAAAAAATAAAAAATGCTACATAGAAAAAAAATTTCATGTTCATATCATGTATGTATTAATGTGAAATTGTGATTTAATCGAAAAAAAAGTGGGTCATGCCACGAAGAATAAAAAGTTATGTAACCCTGTTGTCAAAACAATTTTTTTCTACTTTCTGTTTGCTGTTTTTACTAGGCTGCACCACTTCCAGTAAACATGATATCCTTCCACTTTCTTGGATTGATATCCCCAAAAAGATGCAAGATTTTTTTTAAATCTATATATATGTTTGAATTCAGCATAAACTTTTAATCAAACAGAAAAAATTGAGTCCAGAAAAAAATTCTGAAAAAAATGGACTATTTTATTTACCTCCATGTTTTGACATGCACCGGAAACTGGAGTTGTAATACAAGACTGGTACCATGACTGAAGGGACGGGCCCAAACGAACTCCATAGAATGAGATGTACCAGTGCTTATAATACAATTGTTTACCAAATATCAATGACTTACTATCAGTTGTTACACTAATAACTTGTTAATGCTGCCATAACCTAGCTGGAAACAACGTGCCCAAGTCTTGCCTCCACAACTTTGTAGAGGTACGACAAAAATTACCGAATATGTCAATTTAACAATTTCATCAAAACTTTCAGAGCAATTTCCCCTGTGAAGGTATTCATACAGTATGAATTCCTTACTCATGATATCAGTAACTGGATTTATACATGCACAAACAGTCATGTACAACACCAGTCCACCATTATAATTCACTGGATAACCAATCATTTTAAAACAAATATTCATAGATAGACTTAGAGGGATATATTTACACATTTTGTTATAAAAGTTCCTTATTAGTTCGTCTGTGCAATGGTGACAGCTGATCCAGAAAACAATGGCATGTGAAAAAGAAATAACACTGAGGATCCAGATTTCCAATTTATAGGGTTAAATGATTTCATTACTAGTAACTACTGAAACTGCCATCTATTTAAAGTGTTGCATTCATTAATATTAAGAATACATATGATTTTTTTTTTAATTCAACTACCAGTAAATGTTAGTGATATGTATTAAAATAAGACATGTGTTGTCTTCTGTGTCTATATTTTATTGACTATTAATATTTTCTCACCAAGTAATCTAGACAAGACTATATGACCTATTTATAGCTAACAGCTCTGCAAAGGTTGACTACACATAACTTTTATACTACAAATATAGGACTTGCAATGGAAACTTTCCCAATAAAAAAATATCATTATTTGTACATTTCAAATGACAGAAATTCTATATTTTACAAGAAGTTAGTGCACATTCAAAGATATTTCTGTGAAAAGTTTGTAACTTGTTATAGACCATTATTGAATATTTTTCCTTAAAGAAACAAAATAAAGATACAGGTTTTACAAAACTACAAACTATCTTCTATTTTGTATTAGTACATTTATTCTATATTTCTGAAGTTAGTTACCGACTTAAGTGAACTTATCTTCATGAAGTTACTGACCGACTAATAATGTCTTTTGTGAACTTATAATTATTTTCAAGAAGTTACTGACTTATGTGAACTTATTTTCAAGATATTCACCTGTACAATGTACATCAGACAATTCCTTATTTTATCAGTATGAATACAAGTGAAACTTGAGACTTAAAAAGTTTTAATGTTACCAGTTTAACTAAATTTCATACTATCTCATAAGTAGATTCTTCTACTTACTAATACATGTACAACTGTACATGTAATACATTGATTTGAAAAAGGTCTACATTCTACAGACTTATGACACTTTCCCAGAGGCCTGATATTTCACATGCTCAAAACTGTGAAGTAGTAATTTTCTTACCAGGATCTCTGTATACAAGATACAATGCATAAACCACTCAAACTTCCTTAATACATAGAAATAACAACAGGATGAAAAACCCTAGAAAAAGGAATATGTTTCCTCCATGTACTGCAAATGTTTATGTTTTTAACAAATATACATATAGTTGCTTGTACAATTTATACATGCACTTCCTGTTCAGTTGAGCAGAGGATCTCTTCTGAGAATATATATGTACATTTCATTTGTTAGTATGAACTAGATGGTTACAGCTGGCAAAACAGGTTTCCCCAGTTGATTAAAATGAAAAAAAAATGTTAAAATAAAAAAAAAATCAATACTTTTCCGAACTACTCTTTCTCCAAGTTTTATGTCTCAGAGCAAAAATGTTGACAATTTAGAAACAGGCATTTCAGATTCAAAAATATGTGCAGAAAATAAAATGTTTGGGCTCAATTTGTCCTTTCTTCACAAAAAAAAAATTTATGACGTATCTGTATCTGGAGTATTTTTACACTGGACCTCCTAGAAAACTTTTGAAAGTTAGAATGATACTCAGGTCAACTACAGCAATACCTTACAAAACCAACCAGAATAAAAACTCAGTGTACATATTCTGTTATTTGTTGTTTGACAAGTTGTTATAAACATGGTTCAACTAAAGGATTCAATACAGCAGAAATTTTGTGTTCTGGAAATGAGCCAAGAAGTTTTATTTAAAATCAATATTCAGTGTAGGATACACTGTGTACACACATCAAATTAATTATACCTTCTGAGGTCTTCGGCAATAATGCACACACAGAAATGAGAAAATCAAGTCATACATCATGTACATTGTACAATAAGACAACAAAAACGCACACACAGAAATGAGAGAATCAAGTCATATATTGTATTCCGATTCTAGCATGTTGCCACTGACTACTCAATTGAATCAATTTACAATAGAACCTACATTTTGTTCCATTGGATATGCATGTAAAATTAGATACTCCCCGTTCATCTCTTATTCTTATAGCTAGGAATGTTACAGCACAAGATAAAACTGCATATATATACATGATATATATCCAGGACAACTCAAATATAAAAATATATTCAAGAGCTTGGAGTTTTACGTCCAAAAAAGCCAGTGTCACAAGTTCTGTTTCAAAATTCCCACCTAATGGGCAAAATACTGAAAATGCTCATGTTCACAAATATCAGTATAAAAAATGTATTAACAAGCAACTTTCATGTAGTACAAATGTAACTATATTCCTGTATAGTCAGGGCCAATTGAAACATATATCTTCTGGTTCATCTTAAATTTACTTGATTCACTTAATGCAATATTACAAAATTTAATCTTAAATCTACTGGTCCATAAACGAGTCTAAAATACCTTTTACCCTCCAAACACAAAGTTCACTGGCCTGTGGCAGTGGGCCAGTGATTATTCTACCCTGATAGCAATATTTTGATTCTGATCATGAGCAGAGGGACCACAACTACTCATTTTATTGTATCTGTAGTCTACTGTAAAATGTGTTGGTGCTAGTATGTGCTCATTTGTTAAAAATCTAATGAACAATATATGTAACAATGTCCTTAGCCTTTGGCAACCCTTTAGCATGTTTAGTGATATAAACACATAATATCGAGGTCCACATTAAAGGTAATATGAATATAAAAGTCTAAAAAGTAAATTTGGCATGTTATACACGTACATTGTAATTTTTCATCTTTTCAAATCCAATGCACTGAGCATTGATGACATACTCTCTTGACATAAGTTAATGTACAAATCAACTGCAACAGCTGTTACTTTGTACATAAATAATACAAATCAATCAACAGACACCAAGAGAACAATATTTCAGGAAAAAGATGATTTGGCACTGAGTAAAGCCATTTGTTATCCCGAGATATTTTTTTTTCAATATGATATTATTTTTTCAATATGATATTATTTTTTCTTATTCGATTAATCTTTAATCAGTATTTAAACTTTTATTGCCCAAAAACTTGAAAAAGAAAGACCATCTGATTAAGTTGATTTTCTCATGTTACAGACCAGTTCGATTGTCTGATTGTTTCGTACAGGCAAAAGTGGTGCATTCTTGTGAAGTTTGTAAAATCAGAGGACAATAGTTTCCAGTTTTACAGCTAATATTTTGTCATTCCAAATCACAACTTTAAAGCCAGTTGAAGCTATTTTGATGGCCCATTACAGAGGGGACATGGGGTGGTAAACATCCATCCTGCTACAATTGATGGACACGAACAATGATAAGGTAAAAAGAAATTGTGTGTTCAGGATTACCCATCCATTCCCAATGGTGAGCTCCGATCATAATGGTTTTATGACGATTTCTAGAGACACTTTTCACCAACAGATACACTTAATTTGTGGTAACCACTAACAGTAACTTATTAAATCGAATTTCTTAACAGAATACCTATACGTTGCACTTCTGTAAATATAGACAATGCAATTTCCCACAGGAACTCCTTTTACGGCTAAAACTCTGCCACTTTTACTATGCAGTTTCATAAAAAAATTATATCCTAGAATAGAAAGTTCATATGCACTATTTTTTTCAAAGGTCAAAACATAGGGCTGTGTGCCATATAAGAGTTTAAACTTGTACTAAATTTCTGTACTACCCCTCTCTTCATGTTGGGTCCTCCTCGAAATTCAAATTGGCCGCTAGCCATACTGGTAAAATTTCTTAGTTAAGTCTCAATGAGATGAAACATAGAAATTATATCTGGGAACCAGTAGGTTAACAAAACAAAATACAATGTATCTATGAATATTATATATCTCCCCAAAAGAGACGTGGTTTGTGAAACAGCTGTATTTACAAAGTCCAACCTATAATCATATGACTATAATATCAGAATCAGACTAGGTAAAACCAAAATATTTTCCCGGTTTTGATAAAGCTAAAATTTACCAATCCTATAAACAAACCTGGATCACACATATTTTTTTGGTCTCACAAAAAACATTTATTGTCATTTCATGTTTAGATTTTCAAGTACTTTAAATTCAGAAACTATTGGGAAGTTTATGGCAGAAAGTGAAACAACTCCCATAAGCACATTAGGCAAAAATCATAAGCAATGAACTTCTGTTTTTGAATACATGCTTTACTAATAAAGATAAAGACAATTTGACCAAAAAAAAAAATTATGAGCATCATCCTTTTTAAATAAACGAAGCCTTAAATATCATGTTTCTGACATAAGATTTGACAGACTTTATTGTTTCTGACATAAGATTTGACAGACTTTATTTTTTCTGACATAAGATTTGACAGACTTTATTATTTCTGACATAAGATTTGACAGACTTTATTTTTTCTGACATAAGATTTGACAGACTTTTTTATTTCTGACATAAGATTTGACAGACAAATTGAGTTTCTGACATAAGATTTTGACAGACTTGATTCTGACATAAGATTTTTTATACATAAGATATTTTGACAGACAATATATATTTGTTTTTTTTTGACTGACATTGGAAATCAAATCCTAGTTGAAAGTAATTTTTAAAACTCCTGGAAAATACTGCAGCCTAACATCTAACAAGATTTCACTACAGGTCAAAGAACTTTAACTGTTAGCACATTCAAATGTTTCAGACATAAGAAAACAAGTTTGACAGATCTTATGTAGGAAACATATAAGTTAAAACTATTGCTTGAATAAAGTTAAATGAAAGAATCAACATGTGTTTTTTCTTATGCCCAGCATGACTTACAGTTTTAACTGGCATATATTGGAACCTACAATGATTTTGAAAGTTTTTACAGCGATGTTCCTGACATAAGATTTATTGACAGACACTGAGCTATAAAGCAAGATATTTGAAAGTGAAAAAAAATATGTATCACAGATTTTTTTGACTAAAAAAAGTAACAAATTTGGGAACAGGGATGTTTGAATAACCAGACTACACTAGTAAATACCAGTATACAAGTGTCAACATAAAGCATTGCAACACATAAACATTGTGTAAAAAAATGGGAGTTAATTCTGTCAAAATTTTTGCATTTTTTCAACTTGTTTTAATCATTTCTACTTTAAACGGAAACAATCATATCCAAAAATTATTTTTATAATTTCTTCTAACATCATTATTCCTCAAAACATTCACAGATTATCTTTAAAATAACAGTAATAATTATTTTTATTTATTTATTCATTTTGACAGACATTTCAATTTCTTATATGGAATCTGCCCTATATCATTGTAAACAGTGTTCTTGAATACCCCTTTCCCGTCACCCGTGGCAAGTTGATTTAGGTCACAGGAAAGTGGAAATTCAAACCTTTGTCAGTGTTCAAGTAAAATTAAATTCCAAAACCTTCCTATTCATACAGACCAAACGATTGATGTAACCGTTTGTATTCTTTTATTTCAATCAAAGTCTCAAAGCGAGATCATTGTTGTTGGTGTAAATCATGCAGGGGTTCTAAAGTCAAGGGGAGAAAAAAACGTGTTCATGTGTTTCGCGATCACTGTCATAAATACGCTTGCCAGCTAAGCAAGGAAAATCTGTGATGTCAAGTATCCATCCGATCTAGACGCAAAACCCTATATAGCTAATAACTGGAACACAAACGGAAAAAGATTTAATATCTGGATCTAAAATTCGTGATTTTTAAGAAAATTAATATATTCCATCAAATGTTTTGTATATCTAGATGAACATGACATTGAATTATCAACACAATCACAAGCTAGTTAGACAAACTAATTAATTTCAAAGGAAATATTAAACAGAGTTCATAATTTCAAATCGAACTACATGTATAAACATGCAATAAAAGGAATAACAAAATTATGAAAACACTTTTAAAGTAGTATAAAATTCAGGGAAAGTTCATTAAACTTGTGGGAAAGTGAATTTTTATACCAACTTTCCCGTGGAAAGTTGCATATGTATAAAAATCCTAGAACACTGGTGAATAATGTGACTGGGTGAGTATTGCAATAATAAGAACTACACTGTGTATCATCACCACCGGATATACATAGTAGGTACTCTTGGCCTGGTTCTCAGTTCATTGTGTAAGAAAAACACATTACTGTACAAATACCAGGGTATAGCAAACTGGATACCTATATGTTGGTATATATACAGTACTGTAGTTTTTCTTAGACAATGCACAGAGAAACAGGCCAAGAGTACCTTTATCCAGTGGTGATGATACACAGTGGACTTAGTAGCATTCCCAAATCTAAAGCTTAAATTGTACCAAGACTTGAAGTGATCCAAAAAGTTTTGCACACAGCACCTAAGCTGTCTTCCCTCCTCTGAGGGCATATAAGTTCATTAACAAATTTAAACATCGCTAAATTTAGTTTTTTCTCTTGTTTTTTGCTTACAGTACTCTATAATACACACCCTCCCTGGCTATTGTAATTTTTTAGTTCAAGGCAGAGGACAATTTAAGAACAAATTTGGGGGTAACATGTGCATTGCCTGGAGTATCGGGATCCTGAGTTTGTCCAGAAATAGAGAGGCAACATTGGGGAATTTGACTAAAAATTGCCAGTGTTCTCCCCAGGGCCTTTTAGCATCATGGTAATGTCATGCTATATTGCTAGAATGTGATGCTATCTGAAATTAGTTTCTTAAAGATAGTGTTATGAATGTGATGCTATATATTTTTTAGAAACAAGAAGGTATTTCATAATTCCCTGTTTTCCAGGATGATATAAGAAATTTCTGAGGAGAACACTGATCACGGGAACAGAAACTTTTCCTTGGAACTCCTTTTGAGCAGTCAAGAATGTCACTCATTTGCCTGGTTGGTGATCACTGCATTTTTGTTTTAAACAATTTTAACTTTTTATTATAGTTTCTGTCAAAAATATTAGAAATGGATAAAAAATGTATTTCATGGACAATAACTCCTATAAGGGGTCAATCGACCATTTCGTCCATGTTTGACTTATTTGAAGATCTAATTTTGCTGGTTGCTTTTAATGGTTAAAATTTCTGTTTCAGTTTTTGAGATACAAGCCATAAACTATTAAATTTGTTAAAAATTTACTTTCAATGGGAGTAACTCCAAAATGGGTTTTCGAAATTTTTTCTAGAAATTCTAGATGAGATAGATCTTGGCTTGTTAATCAATTTTACCCATGTCAGCATAAAACTTCCTTTTATCCCTATGGTCTATTTCTAGTTACAGCGACCATGTTTGACGATGGATCATATCCTTGGATATATTTAAAGGAAGGCCGTACTTTGACCTATAATGGTTTACTTTTACAAATTGTGACTTGGATGGAGAGTTGTCTCATTGGCCTTCATACCACATCTTCTTATATCTATTCAGGTAAAGTTTTGTAAATTTTGGCCTGGAAATTTCAACCGCTAAGTTTTTATTTTTATTTTAGGAAGACAGACACCATGTGATGACAAAATCTAACATGACATTTTGACCAGGTAAGCTAAAAATGTAGGACCACCAAATGTTTTGTAAAATCAAAAGTTTACATTCTGTCTGTCCTACATTGTATGTTTTGGCAGAAAAACTTGAAAGTAGATGATACATGCACTAATAATCCAAATCTACATCCTAAACTTTAACAGGAACTCGAGTGTAGTTAAAACAAACTAAGTTTAGAAAATCTGAAAAATTGTGAATACACGGAGTCCTGTTTCTGGTTTTATATTAATGGTCGCCATTTGCAATATTTGTCAATGAACAAAATGAATGTGGTTTTGGTCGATTCTGTTAAGAATTTTGATTAGATAAGTTAGAGGTTACAACAAATGATTTATTGCCAAAGTTTTGAAAAAATTATCCCAAAACACTATGGACATCACAAACACATGGTTGTCTTATTAAAGTGCTTCAAAGAATTCACAGCCGTTTAATTTTTTGTGCCTACAACAAACGTAACCTGCCACGAAGACATTGAAATTACTACAACTAATTCCAAAATTAAAATTTACGACCATAATAACTAAAGGTATAACAGGATGCCAGTGTCCAATGATTTGACAAACTACTGAAAATTGATGGAATGAACCACAATGGCTGTTTTTGCCTGTATGAAACAGTTGACAATCGTGATTTCATACATGAAATAGGACCTGGTGAAATTTTGGTGGTCAGGTCAGTTTTCGTGAAGTCTTCTACAGCAAATTTCATAACTGTTTCAAAAGACAAGATTTTAAGTTATAAGGAGAGGGCCATCACAAACAGTTGGGTTCCCATTTAGGCGTGTACTGTAATAACTGGCCTGACAGGTATCTCTTTAACTATGCTGCCACCACCTGCGTTTACAGGTACACAGGGGACCTTAATAGACTAGAAATAGCTAGTCTAAGACAGAGAATGGTTTAAACACGGTGTCCTATCTTTATTATTTTTTCAGATGCAATTATCTCATGGCATGGGGAGGGATTTTTAACTTGGTCAAAGGGGTCAAAACACCTTGGAAATATTTAATCTCAATATTAAAACGAATGAATAACTCAAATGGGGGGGGGGGGGGGGGGGAACGAAAAGGGTTAGGAATATTCAAATACGCTCTAGTCTGTGGAAATGAACACACTCCTGTCGTGTAGTTTATAGAACAGATTGTCTCTAAATGAACCTCTAAATTGTCAACATATAAACTACCAATCAAGTGGAAACGCAAGGAATGGTACAAACAGACTATCACACAAATGAATATCTTCTGTCTTCTGACAATCAAATAGTCTCTTGTCTAGGCGTAGCAAGAGGGTCTATTCTCCCATGAGACAGTGTTATGACACCAACAACCAGAGACCAAGTTGGACTACTATTATGTAAGTTTACTGATGAATAAATAAGATATTTAAGAGCATAATTTTGTATTATTAGTAAAGCATTTCATACATATATCACATGTACAGTGAACCAAATTAAAGTTTTAACAACTTTTGGAGGTATAAATATATTTCTAACTATTAATGTATCCAGTTATTTGCCACAGTGTTCAACCAACTACCCAATAGTTTATATAATCATATCTTTGTTTACATATATATATCATCTAATAAATTATATATTTAAAATAACTGTACTTTGTTATTACTAATTAACCTCAGCCTCCTGGAGTAACCACAGGAAGGCAGACTTCAATCACATTTGAGATTGAGAGTATTTAAAAGTGAAATTTAATTGGCCTAGCTTCTCACTATTCCTATCTTAGAAAGTATACAGAAATTATTTGTGTTCTCTCTGATTACTGGAGCAACTCATGATCAGCAAACAGGATACTTAACAATAAGTCTTAACCAAAAATGGAGAGAAAATGGGAGATGGGGAAGACATGTAACTTTATTCCATTTTGTCTCAAAGAAAACAGGTTAGCAAATGAAAACTAGCCTGAATAAATAGACCCGCTATTTATATCTACAATTGAATTAAATCCATTTTTGATTCTGATCTAAGTCCATAATACTAGACTTATAGTGAACAGAAAATGTCCAAATATTTGGTAATTTAGAAAAATCAACTGCACTAAACAATTGAAAAACTACACAAATGTGTATTTAAAAAGCCAAATATTCTAAACTGCAATGAAACTGCTTAAAATCTCATGAGATTCATGATAAAAATATGAAGAACTTCAGCGAATGTGAAATATACGACAGTAAAAAATGACCGAAAATCTGGCAACGTATCTGTAGGTCTGACTTAGGAGGAAGAGCCCCCGGCAAACGGGTGCAAGGTTTTTATACTCTGATGGACTTAACAGGGTAACGAACAGCTTAAACGGGGAAACGAACAGGAAGCTGGAAACGGGCCTGACAAGTACGAAAAAGAATCCCTGATTGCTAGAATTAAGTACAATAAAACGTACACGATATGTTTACGGAACATAAAAATCATCTTAGTACAATTAACAATCATAAATAATACTGTTTTATTACAATAATCATGTAAAAATCGATCTACAATCGCTATAGTATTCATACACTGTTTTGCGGTTGTGGTACATAAAGTTCACCTGAGGTTACACACAGTCAACCTAATTTGCATAATCAATACACAAAAATCACTGTGCCGGAAATGGCGGCTGATGTACGAAAGTGAAACTTAACTACTCAAGTTATCTCGATTATACATAAATAAAAATTGTTGAACACTGGGAAAACGGAATGAATAGAACACTGAAAGCATAATGAATTGAATAAGAAAGGTGAGAACCGGTGCCAAAACTTTAAAATAGCCAAAAATCGTCTCATAACCGAAAATCAGGGCTTCCAAAATTATTTTTAGCCAGCCGGACATTTTTTATATTATCCCGATTTTAATCCCTTCTGAGTTCTGACTAAATAAACAAAAGGCAATTATGGTAATCAGTTGCCGAGTTAGCCATCCCAATGATTGACATTAAAAAAAAAGATATTAAACTTTCTTTGATTCAAATTCGAAGTTCTGACTTAAACTGTTAAATTGGCAGTGCATCATTCGAAGTGTGCAACATTAGCGTACTTATATCTGCCTTAGACTCTTTATTTGTGCAAAATAACGTTGTCAAAAACTTTACTTTCGTTTTTATACCGGATGTTATCTTGACAATGGTAAAACATGGACCAGAGACGGATACGTAAATTCCGTGTACGTTTGCAAAGCGTGAATGAGTGGAAGTAGCTCTTTCTACGTTATTTCTTCAAGAAAATATTCGAAATAAACGTGAGATAAAGGTATCAATGACAATTTAAGCATTTTTTTGAAGAAATTAGGATGCATAATTAAATTTCACACCTGCGCACATGCGCACACGTGTACTAGTTCAAACAGAGACATGTCTCTAGGTTCAAACAACGTGGTTATGACGATTTTTCATTTTCACCTTTTCAATTTTTTCATCAAATCATATTTGTAAACGTATTTCTGATAATTTAAATCTTTGACTAAATTAATTAGATGCAAACCGCTGAAATGTAAGAAAATAACTTTGAATAGACCGATCAATGTCCGGTTCAAAATAGTTTACCTGTCACCTGAACAGGTAAATTTCATCTGTTTGACAACTAATTAGCCTTGATTAAAATGAGAAGGTATTAAAGTAGGGGTTGTTTTGATAGTACTTAATGATCATGTCACTTTTATGACCGGAAATGTGTGGCTGTTAAAGGCAAAACGTTGGGTCAAAAAGATCGCGAATTATGTTAAAATGACCATCTCTTAAAGCCTTGAAAACTAAAAAGTAGATGGCCGTTTCATGCTTTGCCCAGCCGGACTTTTACCGGACATTATACAAATGTCCGGCATATATGACCGTTTTGGAAGCCTTGCCGAAAATATGTTTTTCGAAGGAATTTCGCCTGGCCAAGTCATTACAGTACATGCATCCTGGACATGGGATTTTCTATCTGGACGCGACATATTTGAAACCTGTGCTCTGGTTACACTAACTAAGTCTTATCACTTTAAATGGTATTCTTAAACTGTAAAAAATAATTAAAAATTGTGATTATTGTTAATATTTTTACTGAACAAATTATTCTGACTCTGCAAGGCCAGTCTTTGCACTTACTCCTTAATGTTGCTGCTTAGTGGAGAAGCAGCAAATACTTATAAAATTACTTTCAAGTCTGGTTATACCTGGCTGGGGTTCAAACCCACTATCTCCAGCACTCAAGGTGAACATGGTACATGTACCACTAATCCACCAATACGGTGATGTATATAAGATGGTGTCAATATATAAATAAAATGTGAAATTGACAAATTTACATAAATTAATGCCATTGGTGTATAATGGCAACAAAGATGTGCACGTTATCCAATAAATTCAAAAATTATTTGAAAATGTAAATAACCACTTTTGCTTTTTACAACGTGTAACATTCTAAAATGGAATACAGAAGTCAAAATTGGAAATCTTTGCACATGATCTCAACATAATTGCTAAACAATCCATCACTCATAATTTGGAAAACCATGATGCTTTTACATATGCTGTATTTTATCATGGGTTGTCCTTTCTGCCATTGATCACAATGTTTACACTAAACAGAACCAATACCTAATTAATATACACAGGGACAAAATAAATTAAAAGTGAATTATTTTGTGGCCCAACTTCCTTTGAAGGACTTGCTGGGCCCATTTTAAAGAAGATAAATCAGAGCAATCTCAGACTACAGACTTATGACTCAATATGTGTTCCAAAACATTATGCAGAGCAGATATTGTATGAATTTTTCCACACCAGGGATCTCCATGACCTGTATAATGATGGCACACCACCTTTGATAACTTATCGTCCACCATCACTAAATAATCTCCTCCATGGACATGCCATTGTTAAATAGTCACTGCCATTTTTCATTTGTCAGCAATTACATTACAATCAATTGCATAACCTCTCTTGTCCTATTAATCCAAAGGGTCCTGGAGCTCCTAGTTACTGTTTAAATGCCCACAATTCTTAGTTTGTTCTCTCACTATGAACCCAATAAAGTAAGAACACAAATGAGGAACAGATTGTCACAGGTGTTCAGCAATCTTTTTACATGAAGCAACCCAGGCAAACTCTGACAGAAGTAGTCTTTGACATTAGCTGTATTGTGGTACTCACAATCTTACCTGTATATAAAGTTTTAAACTTAAGCACCCCACCACACTGTAAATTTATGTGTAAATATTTGATTAAGCATTAAGCTCATATATCCCAAGTTGGAGTGCTCCGATATATAACGGAGGAAAATACCTGTACAGAACAGAACTCCTTGATTTAGAGAAACCAGGCTACATATTGAAATGACATTAATATAATAAACAATATATCTGTCTATACCCTATTCTTTACAATGAAATGGAGGATAATTTCATGAGGCAAGGGGTTTGTCCTTATAAAGTTCTTCCATGGAGATTCCTGCATACATAGGACTGTTAGACATCAGCCAATATGTTTGCAAGGCATCTAACTGCATGTTGTCATAACCATTAGATGATTCATTTATACAAAGTTGCTTGAAATAAAGACTAAAATCTTGAGCTACAAATGTGCTTACAACGTACCTTGTTATATGTATCAACAGCCAAATGTGTGCCATAATGATACCAAATTATGGTCATTTAATTGTTACTCATCAGTAATACTTTTCTGCCTTTGAATTTTCTAAACATGAACAAAAAGCTTTATCCATTCTTCAGAAAATTATCCCCCTTTTCTTTTATACAGCATAAGAACAGTTATGTGTTAAATGTTTTCAAACTATGCACATATGTAATGTTTGAGCGCTATTTCATATTGCAAAGACTGGGAAAAGGTTGGAATGCTTAACTATTAACGTTTTCTATCCGGTTGCTTCGCCATGTTCGTTCATTTATGGCTTTGGGTACCATTTGTCTTTGATAAACATGATAAATATTTGATTTTTAACTCATCTAAACAGAAATAAAATTCATACAATTAAACGTTAAAAGTTCTGTGAACAATGTCTTCTATACGAAAGGACTGTCTTTGTCGCCATTCAATCGTGCAATCAGATGGTTTACTTCCTGCCAGGACCAACACTCGACAACAGAAAAGCCACGCGATGTAAACAAATCGATCTTAGATTGCGCAACAATGACCCATATTTGGCGAGCTAAATATAGATTGAAACATTATATATATTATTTACATAGTCCTACAATGATTGAAAATAACTTATTTAATGATTCTGTACTCTTTCTAAACTATTGCTTTCTGACCTGCTCTGTCGTCTCTTTCTGTGCCGCCATGAAGAAGGTTGTGACCACGCATGCGCTCTTTATGCCGTCTAAGTGCTATTTAGTTCCCGCGGTTTTGTCACCAAGACACAGAAAGCACTAAACATAACGAACATATGTTTGTCGAATTTCTTATTGGCTGGAATAAGAAGAAATACGAGTGCATATCTGGGTAGAATTATATTGTTAAGATTTATTACAATATGGTCACATTTTAGGGAAATTCGGTAAAATTAAAATAAAATTGTTAAAAATGGTAAACCCCCACAGCAATTAAAGGCATTATAGGTTTTTTCTGGGACTGGTATTTACCTACGGAAAAATGGTTAAAAGTGTATAAAATTAATGAAACACCAGTGACAGCAAAATTTATCAAACATGTATATATCAGTTTAGTCTTGGTGATAACAGCCTGGACAAAGGCAGCAACAAAAATCAATTCAGTAATTGATACTCGTTAAATGAAAGTAACACTATAAATTTCGTGCGACCGATGTATTTATATCCACCACCCCAGGAATGCTCGAAAGCCAGGTAAAAAAATGAAAAATTAAAAGAGTAAAATATATGTATAATTTATTGGTTTTTTTTTTGTTTTAAAAGAGAATTTAGCTATCACTAAAACTTATCAATGAACAGTAATAAGATAGACTTTCTTCAGAAGCACGGCATGACGAAAAAAAGAATGTTTCCACTAAAAAAATAAAGGTATTGCCTAAATACCCTATACATTTGTCAAACTATGAAGAAGTATGTTCTGTTTGCAATGCACCAATGTTTTTTTTATTGTTTACGGACGGATTTGATTAGAATGATAAAAATGTTCAAGTTTCAGAAGCCTCATAATTCCGTGACTATCGACAGGGCAAAGATAATTCACAATAAATAATTAACTGACAAAGGTCTATATTTTATGACCGGACGCAATGAGGTAAACCTTAGTCACTAATATGTTTTTTTTCTCTGGATGGCAGACCTTAGTAATACTTTCACTTAACCTACTAATATGTTTTCTCTGGATGGCAGACCTTAGTAATACTTCCACTTAACCACTAATATGTTTTCTCTGGAAGGCAGACCTTAGTAATACTTCCACTTAACCACTAATATGTTTTCTCAGGATGGCAGACCTTAGTAATACTTTCACTTATAAGTTAAGTGAAAGTGTAGTGAAAGTGTTACGAAGGTCTGCCATCCAGAGAAAACATTGTCATGTTAGAACTTTAAGTGTCATTATTTGTTTCTAATGAAAGTCTGATAAATATACATTGTATCACCAGCTGTCTACATCAGTTATGTCTTCCTCTCCGCCTAGGCTTATCTTGATTTTCACCATTTATATATAAACATCAGTGGCGGATCCAGAAATTTTCATAAGGGGAGGGGGGGGGCACTGACTGCCTTAGAGGAGGCCCGCTCCAGTCATGCTTCAGTGATTCCCTATATACTAGTAATCAACAAAAATTTTTCCCACAAAAGAGGGGGCCCGGGCCCCCTGAAAAACCCTCTAAATCCGCCTCTGAACATAGGCCTAGTTATTAAGTCAATTTACAAAAAACTACATTCCGCTTTATGGTATGAAAAGTCCTTTGGCACTTGAAAAGCACGACTGTTTCGCTGAAATAGATGTGGCCGTTGATTGTGATCTTTGTATAAAATTCGGATAAAATGGGTATAAGGATGATCAGTTTTATCGAAATAATTTAATGATGAATGAAAAAGATAATTGTGGAACACATGACTAGTTCTTAGTAAAACGTGGAGAATTTATAAAAACTGATACAAATCAAACGTACTGGATCAGTAATGACGTGTATATTACTAAAATGGCAAAGTTAAAGGTTAGAAATCTGCAGTGTACTATTTCTAATAAGTTTCTCTTCGTTATTATAAAAAAAGTATGAGCTTAAAATATTTTCTCACGAATAGGACACATAATTGTCAATCATATATTATAAAGGTTTGAATACTGAAAAAAAAATACTGAAAGCATGTGCATTTGATATAATAAAAAAAACTATAGGCATGTTAGTTATATAGTAACTTGAAAACCGTCGCATGGCACTACCGCCTTTCGCGTCAAGAAAAATTCGTTACACGTGAATCTAATTGTTATCCGTGTTAATTGTCTGGTGTAGCAAACACATTTAAATTCTAGTTCATTGTATTGCAAGTATTTCTTGGTTTTTGAGAGAGAAAACAAACATTTGATTAAAGAACCTTCTTTAAATTACGGGTTCAGTTCTTTGACAATTAAACATACAACTAAATTCTGTGTACTGAATTAATTTTTATCTGTGTCCAATTTTAGGTATGGTTATTTTATTAAGTTTTTTCCATTAATAATGGATTTTAACATTAGATAAGGTCTCAGTTACTCTGTGCATCAAATGACTTACGTGTTTAAAACAACATATCTGGAAAATGTAAAAAAAAAATCTACCTGTTGTGCGCATGTCTGTAGCATATCTGTTGTAGTACTTACAGATGACCTAGAAATGACTGGTTTATTGATATTCAACAGCAATGCATGAATACATATATAACAACTTCACTACCGGTTCATGCAATGCAGAAGGAACAGTTTTTGAACTGTAAGGGGTACCAGTGGTATACTGTTCTTGCAACGATGACCAGGATGAACAGTAATTGTAAACGGATAAGAATCAAATGATAGTCTATTAACACGTTTCCTTGATTACAACGTTATAACTGAAACAACATCTTATACAGCAAAAACTAATCTCATTTATACATATATATGTCAGATGTACACATTCGTAGTATATAGACATTTCAGTAATTTTGATATGCATTTTTAACCGCACACATTTATTGTTTTAATCACCAATGAGAAAGCTTTCGATGATTATCTTTCTTTTAATTAAACAGACATATTTTTTTCATTTAAATAATTCCAGTTTGAAAGTGGACCATTTAAACTGAGTAAAATTCTATTTATCGGCTGTTTTCTGTTTTGTAATAAATATTACATTTATTATATATAAATGCAAGGTATATTCTTACTTTTAGTCCTATAGAAACTTTCCAAAAAAAGTTACACACGGAAAGAAAGAAACGAAAAATTATTATCGAAAGAATAAGCCAGCAGAACTCCGTGTTAAATATTTCAGTATATTATGTATGGGACGAGTTAAACAACATATATATCATATAACTTTTGTTCCACTTAAAAACAGGATGGTTCTATAATCACAAAAAAGTTATGCATAATAATATTCAATCGGTGATAAATTTTCCAATAAGTGATTAAAACAAAAACTGACTTTTTGTCCAGCTACTACAATATCTGTATGATAAATAGCCTCGTAATATTATAATTAACATCGCGATTTTATTACTATATAATCTACCCATAAGAGAGACATTCAGCGTATTTTACGTTAACAAGTGCGGTAATCGGCAATGTAATGGAGTTTTTTTTATAAAATTCTGCATGCACCAATAGCAAAACATAAACTCAGCAACTACTTGCACATTTCATAGGAATAAAACAGAAATTTCTATGTCAATAAAATAACATTTCTACTGCTGAAAATTCACAGGACAGGGTTTCGAGAAATACCAATTCAAAGTTAAATTGTTGAACTTTTGTGTGATGTTGAACGTATTCCATATATTTTTAACCATAATTGCCGGGTATTTAATCTCGAAGAGTATAAAAGTTACATATCCATTGATTAAATTTTATATGCAGTCTCACATGTGCTAAGTTGCTTGCAATCGCTAATTATCAGTGAAATATCCCATCATTTACGTAGCCGATATCTAAATTTAATCTACAAGGTACTCATGTAAAGAAAAAAAAGTTAAATTTGACACCTGAACATATGTATCTATTTATTTAAGCTATTTATATAAAGGATACCACAGATTCAATTAAATCTGCTTCATATTTTGACTTCCATCTAGAAATTGACAATGATGATCGGTTGAGAACTAAACTTACTACAAAAGAGATTATTTCAATTATCCCATTATGGACTTTTCATTTCTCTAACTATCAACATTGAATACGCGTCTGCATATGTAGTATATATATCTTGTGAGCTCTTTTTAATTTTTCATTGATATCAGGTTGCTGCTTAGAAATTAGCTGTTGAACCAGGGATTCCAAATAACACAGTTAAAGTAATCCCTTCGACTGTTTTCCGCAAGCAATCATGTTCTGGTTGATCGTTTCGGAATATCGGTGTCACAAATGACCACGGATATATGTTCAACTTTTCGTACCCAAACGATCGATCCCGTCCTCTTTTCAAGGCATCACATAATACGACCGATCACTGAATGTTTATCTGCCTTGAGCAACAAAAAATGTGCCACTATAATGGTTCAGGAACTGCTCACTCTTCCGGAGAATCTGAGTTCAACAGGGGTCGTGTTAATCAATCTTTGATTTCCTCCTGCATGTGCAGCATTCTGTGGACATGTTTTATTTTTCGTCTTTTGTTTTGGCCATGCTGTTTTTTTTTTTTTTTTTTTTTTTCAATTTATGGGTTTTGATCAATATTTGCATTCCAAAGTAATTAACTGTGCATCACAGCTTGCAGATTTGTTCCTGTTCTATTAAAAAGAATATTGAAGAAAGCGATTGATTGATTGTTGCTTACTTAGCGCCAGGTGACAAACAATTCATGCATATTCAGGCATGCAGAGAACAAACTAACAATTAATACAATAGGTAGTTTCTGAAAGGTAAATCGACCAGAATAAAGGGTCGAACATTTGAATTGCCACTGGAAAATTAGGATATGTTAAATAGGTGCGTATTTATGCATCCCGAACAGCCAAACGGACGCAAACCTTTAGCAAGGATTTTACTGTCGAATGGGAGAAGTCCAGGGATGTGCATAATTGTGTACCTCAATTAACCCTTGCGTTTTGTAGAGAAAGACAAGGTAAGCACAATGCTCTAATATTTTGTTCCAATATCACACAGGGCATATTCCTTTCCTACTAAATTTACTTACATCTCCCTACCTTGGTTATACTGTTTTGTGTCAGATAAAATTGCCCCTTTGACAGATCAAAGTTATTTTCCCAGAAGCTACCCATTCGAGTTTATATCCTTAGACTAGGTTTGGGGGGTTTGTATCATTCTGGGAACATTTTTATGGTCACCATGCCAAACTCCATTACAACGATTACAAAACAATAGCAAACTTTTTGATAATAAAGACCTAACCAGTTCGTCTTTAACATCTCAAAGCCAAGACGAGAGGTTCTGGAATAGGTGTTAACTGAACAAGTAATCAATCAATCAATTAATTAATATTGTTGCAATATTCTCTAATTTTACGCCATATTTCCAATGTCGTAACTCCAAGGGTTGATAAAGTATAGAAATCTTATTGTCCCTGGACATCTCCTGTCCGACAGTAAATTAAAAGCCCTTGACAAAGTTAGGCATTCGCTTGGCAGTGTGGAATGCATAAATACGCTGACACCTTAGTTCGATACACCATTACTACGCTCTCTTCGCGTTTAGAACCCTTGCAACAAACCTCTGGGTGGTCGTAAGGCAAAAAATACCCCTGTACAGTATACCCTCATTTTGCATGCAGTCGCATCCAAATTCTCCCAGAACTTACCTATTTTATAAATAGTCCATTTTTTATGGTCCTATATATGCACGAAATATTTGCCACTGGACATAAAGCAAGCAACAATCAATCTATTAATCAAATGTCGTAAAATTATTGGTTATAAAATACATAAATGCTGCTTGAAATTATAGCTTAAAGTATTAAAAAAATCCAAGAGTCTTTTTGTTAAACTTGAGGCGCTTATTTTCTTATAACGGTTTTAGGATATATTCACTTGTTACTTTAACTTTATAACAGAGCAATATGAAGATCACTAGGGGTTATAAAATTCAATTTATATGACACTCTGTCATCGCTTATAATAGAATTACAACTGTTTGTCTAACCAGAAAGGTAACAATTTTATGTAATATAAAAAAAGAAGATGTGGTATGATAGCCAATGAAACAACTCTCCACCAGAGACCAAATAGCGTAGAAGTAAGCAACGTCCTTCAACAATGAACAAAACCCAAACCCATATCGCATAGCAAGCTATCAAGCTATAAAAGACCCCGAATTGACAAACGTAAAACAATTTAAACCAGAAAAGTAACGGCTTGGTGTATGTACAAAACAATAAACGAAAAACACATATGATATACAACAGCGAACGACGACCACTGAATTACAGGCTGCTGACTTGGAACAGGCCCATACAGAATGTAGCGGGTTTAAACATGTTAGCGGGCGCCTAACCTTTCCCCTAAACCTGGGACAGTGGTGCGACAGAAAAACACAAGAACAAACTGAACAAAACGATAAACGAAAAACAAATATGATTAACAACTAAAAAAACAGGCTCCTGACTTGGGACAGGCACATAAAGAATGTGAAGACATTTTTGGACCAACATTTAAAAAGAATAGCAGCAAGGCAACAGAACATTCGCAGATCAAAGTTACAGCTTTTGTCACAACTTTTTAATCTATCTATATCCCAAAAAAAGTCAAATGTTCTCTGAAAGAAAGTTTAGTTCCAGCTATCGCAGAAATCATATGAATTATGCAGATGAATACACACGCCATGTAAACTTTCTTATTCTGAAAGAATCGGAAAATGAAATTTGAATTTGTCTGTATCTTTTCTATAATAGTCAAATCAAGTTTACGACAGAGTTAAGATAGGATTAAAAGTTAAAGTTAGAAGTTGTATTTTTTTTTGTCGACTTTTAGTTTTTCAGTGTCCCTTAATAAACAGTTATTTTAGTTACACTGTAACAAAAGACATAATTATAAAAGTAAGAAAGAAAAACACATGCATAGTTATAGAAATACCCTTTCAATCATTTTTTAATTCACTAGTCCTTTAAACCAATGTTTGAACCCAAACGTTTAAGGTAGTCAGTGGCCCTAAATTATAAAAAAAAAAGTGTTAGAGTATACATGTCTAATTACTATAGCCATCAATCTTGTACTGATGTTATACCCGTCAAGGATACCATCCGCCAGTATTCAATGCATCGGAAGGAATCAATGCAAATAAAATTAATAAAAAATTATCGGTATTGGACGTTCTAAACACAGATCGACAAATTTGCTATAAACAGGTTTCGACTGAATTTGCTGTAGTTCCTGATTGTCTTCATGACCCCGAAAGGTTTTTTTTATAACTTTCTGACGACACGGTTTCGCTTTTTGATAAGTCTTCATCGCTTTAATCTATGGAGCACATCATAGGTGACATTGTGCAAATACACACTATAAAGATGTAACAATTTGAGTCTACATTTAAGTATATGACAGGAAAACGCAAATAGTGTGGTATAAATATTTTATTTTTTTACAAACTAAATTCTACTATTGTAAGCTGACTCTATCATGCATGTCTATACGCAGCCCTGGTATATCCAGGATACTTTTTCAACAGCAAACTATCATAACCCGAAAGATTATATTCTACAAACCCACGATAAGTTTATCACCTGATATTACGTCTAACAAGCAATGACTTGTCTAGAAAGCTCATAATGCGCATGTCAAACACATTTTCTGGAGGTGAACAGATGACCTATTATCAGGACTGTATTGATATTTTCGTAGGCCTACAGAAAATATTAGCTTACAAAAATCAATGGTTAATTGAGCTGTTACAAAAGCGCGTCTATATACCTGGAACTCAATTAAAGTTATAAAATTTGAACAAGTTATACCATAATTAGTTGTAAGCAGGAGAATGTCATGTGTCATTGGTAATATTTTTTGTAATATTTTGTCTCCATTTTTCCAAGTATTTGACAGCTTACTTATTACGTTTGAAAAGTTAAAGAATGACAAATGTGATAGCGCTGAATCAAATGATTAAACTTGTGTATTTTGCATTTTTCTGTTATTTAAAGCCCTTGTCACTTTAATCAAAGTATATATAGGAAGTCCTCTGGAAGTTCACTAAAAAAATCACTTCAAATACATTTCTTGACAGTCTTTAATTTGTTGATTTTTCCATTTATAAGACTATATTGTGATTAATGTGATTAATGTTTAGGCCTTAGCTATTATCTCCTACGTAAACACCCGAGATGATGAATTTTATAAAGTGGTCTAAAGACGTAGTGCAAGCCCCATTTTTTACACTGGGGCCCTTTTTATGAAATTTTTTTCAGTCTTTTCATAGGTTCAACGTATCATAAATCTTTTTGAGACCGTAACGACATGCCTGTTAAAAGTTCAGTATAGCTGGAAGGAGGTTTTGCACTCCTAAAACCGACGTTATCTATTGTTTTCTTGTTTTCTTGTTTTTGTTCGAAAGCCAGTCGTTGTCCAATATATCTCTAGATTATATCCGACGAAACAATATGGTACTAAGTTGTTCCATACTACAGACCTAACTTTCGTGCTTGTGTGTAACTGCCATTTAAGTTATACCACCATTCACACTGTATAAAGTGTATCTTTCAATTTTCCAGGTTTAAAGTGCTTACTAGTTAAATAACAATCTTCAACAAATATTAATATTTAATTTAATCTATACCAAGTAATGTGTTTAATAGTATAGAAGGGTAAAATACAATAATAAACAGAAAAACCACAAGTAATTATAAATTAGAGGTACTGTGAGCAAAGCTTACAAAATGGTAACCCGTCACTTGCAAGTTCAAGCTTTGGTAATGGAAACCCTAAAGATAATTGAAATCAAGGCAAAATAGGAGGTGCACTTTGGCATTGTTATATGGTGAAGTCTTCAAATTCTGATTAGGAGGAGAAGGGGATATAAATGTGTACCGTAGTATGCACATGATTTACTGAGGGAAACCAGGATAATGATTCTGATAAAAAAGGCGGTCCACAATTGCATTACTAGTACATGGTTTAAAACGTGAGAAATTTTAACATTTGCTTTTAAAATAAGGGGTTTAGGAGGATTAGCGGATACGAAATAGATACCATCACAAAACAAAGCGATTACAAAGTTCATGCATGGGTAAGGAAAATCCCCAAAAAATTATTCGGATCAAAATTATTGTAATAATTGAGGTGTTTAGGATGAGTTGCAGATACAAATGGGTACCCCGAAATGTGACCTTTCGTGTGCAGATATTACTTAGTCCATATCATCCCAGAATAAATCACAAAAATCATTCAGATGAAGAATTGAAATAGGTGGTGCAGCAGTACATTATGTGATCTTGGAATTATTATATTGACAGGGTAAAGATTCTGTGAATGTTTCATATAATTATGTCAAGCAATTCAAGCATAGTTGTGGATACAAAAGTAGGTCAAGACGGACGGACGGGCGGACGGACGGACGGACTCCACCATCACTATGTACCGCCGCCTTAGAAAGCGAGGTAAATAAACAAAACTATGAAATAAATTAAAACAAGATTTGAATCCGCCTACACGTTTTCTTTTAAAGTCAAAGAAATGTAAAAACGACTAAATCAGAAAAACGACTCCAATTAAAAAACCAAGTGCACCGAAAGACTTTAAACCGCTGTGAATGAGTCAATGGACCATACGATGTAGGTGTAAGGATATACAAAATCTATCTATAAATGCCCGAAAATTAAATGAAGTTCTTATAAAATAAATACTTAGTCATCATCAATTATACAATGTTAAATTGCCGTAATTTTCTTGTTCTCAGTGGGATTAGTATTATCTGATCAGAACGTTTTCGTACCTACCTACATTCATGGCGAAATATAGTGTTCAGGTTGTGAAATTTAAAAAAAAATTAGAACATTTTTAAAGATCTATTTGAGAGAAAAAAATCATTGCATTGGGATCAGAGCTATGCATGATTGTGATACAATCCCTAATTTCAAATAATTTACAGCAACCCCCCCCCCCCCCCCCCCCCCCAATAAAAAAAAAACACCTTAAATTCTTCTCGAAAATGATATTAAATGAAATATCTGAATTAAAAAAAAAAGATAAAATGGTTAGCTCAGGACTTTCATAACACACACACACACAGCATATTTAGTATGTCAATAAATGATTCAGCTCATTTTTTCAAAAAGATATTAAAAGAATACCATATTCATTTATAGTCAACTGTAGCTGGTCCAGTAAAGCGATGACATTCTAATAACACCATTACCGACGCGTATCTCTCCGGACGGATAGCAACCTCGAGGGCTTATCGACTACCAGTAACAGCAGACCTAGTGCTACTAAAGTAAGATATATAACCGATTTCACGAGTTAAGATTGATGTCAACAGTTTGATTTCCATATACTTTAAAGATTTATTGAAATGAAATAATAGCAATTTTGACCAAAGAATCCATTGAGAACTAGTTGGAGGCCAAATACAAATAATAGTAAGTCAAGCAGACAGTACAAAAAAGGGACTGAAAAGACGAACACATCAGTTTTCTAATATGAAGAAATGTCATATGTATATTGTGAAATATGTCCTAGATTCATAATATGATAAATTGTGAAATATGCATGCCCTTGATTCCTCTTATCAGTACTTCTTATTGTATATATAGGTAGTAAGAATTATTCTTTGTGACTATAAATGATATGAAGATCACTAGCCAATTGCTCCTTTTTCTGGCTTTTCTCTGGACAACGAAAGCTATTCCTCATCTAACTCCGATTCCGACTGAGCGTTTTCTGTTGCATGAAACTTTAGACCATCTGGGGAACTATCATGTCTTTTGGAAGTTTAACAAAACACACATAACATTCGAAGTACATGTAAAAACCAGAGGATATTTTGGTTTTGGAATTTCTCCTAATGGAAAAATGTACCCTTCTGATGTAGTTGTAGGTTGGGTGAAAGATGGAGTTCCACATTTTTCTGTAAGTATTTTCAAAATCAAGGATTTTTGTTATTTCGAATCGAAACCTTAAAAACATACTGCGTTATGATCGTGGTACTTATATGATTACTTTAGGCTAAAAAGAATTTCATATTTTTCGAAAACCAACACGACTGTCATTAAATAAGCACAAAACCGATAAGAAAGTATTACAATTGTTATCAAGGTCATTGAGATTTTTGTTTTATTAGAAATGGCCAACAAAAAACAAAAACAAAGTGCAAAATTAACCTCTAAACAAGTTGTAACAAAAACATAACAAATTACGAAATGTATGCAACTCTAAACCAACAATTCTTTCTTTGTCTTACTTTTTAAAATGGGAGAGACATGACATTCGACAGATGTACATAACGCAAAACTGCCATGAACTTCTAATTAATAACCAAAATAATATATATGTATTTACCAAAAAGCAACAATGTCTTTGCTATTCCCTATTATCTTGACAGTTTTCGTTACATCTTCAATTGGAAATTTAGATTATACCTTACTGTCAATATTTTATGCATCAGCATCAATATACAGGCGGCTCTAGGGTGGATTTAGGAAAAACTCATCGATATTGATTCATAACCGGTACACATACTCTTCGAAGGTACCCAAACTACAATAATCACAAATTACATCTGAAACCATAAAGAATTCCGTCAAATTCTAACATTTGTTGCCTGCCAAGACTTTATTGTAATGTTATACACATATGCACTTTAACAGTATTGCAATCTTTCGATACCTTTATTTTTGCATTGCACAAGGTCATGTTTTTCTTTTGAACATTGTTTTTATCGGTATAAATATTGATTTTGGTATCGGTAAATTAAAACCAAACTAAATATTATTATTATACACATATGTACATTATTCATGGTCCTACAAACTGTCGATACCTATATTTTGGCATTGCACAAGGTCATGTTTTTCTCTGACTGTTAATGACGTATTTACACTAAATCTATTGGATGTTCGATGTGTACTGATTGATATTTTAGTCTTAGATACATGATTTTTTTATTAGCTGTTATTGGCTTTGAACAAGCTGTCAGAAACTGAGAATACTCTCAGATCTGTACTTAGTGTCTTTTGTTGTTGTTAGTTGTTAGGGATGTATAAATACCCTGTAACTTCCGGTATGTGTTTTTGTTTGGTGTTTTTCTGCTTTGTATCGATCTGATGAGTTAAGCCTTTTTCTTCTGACTTCACCACTCTCCCAGGTTAGAGGAGGGGTTGAGCGCTCACAAGCATGTTTAACCCCGCCACATTCTTTGCTTGCCTGTCCAAAAGTCAGGAGCCTGTAGTTCAGTGGTTGTCGTTGGTTCATGTCTGTCATATTTGTTTTTCGTATATTGTTTTGTTATAAATCAGGCCGTTAGTTTTCTCAATTGAAATGTTTCACATTTTTGATGTCAGGGTACTTTATAGCCGACTATACGGTAAGGGGTTTTCTCATTGTTGAAGGCTGTACGATTGCCTATAATTGCTTACATCCACTTCATTTGAAGTTTGGTGGATTGTTGTCTCATTTGCAGTCATACCGCATCTCCTTATTTTTATATTTTTTCACCTTCAAACAAAAAGCAGAAAAATCACATGGTATTATCAAAACATTTGTAAAATCGCATTGAAATAGAAAAGTTGGAATGGATATTGAATACGGAGGACTGCGTGAATAAAATACACACGGCATAGGAAGCCAAATGCGGACAATATTAGTGTAAGTTATGAAAAAAAACCCAATTATAATTCATTTCAGTTCATTTATATTTACACACAGGATCTACACACTGTCGGTCACTTCCAACCAGTAAAGGATATTTCTCAGGATTGGACACTTCTTCATGGGGAAGAGAATAATTTTGGAACGCTGCTTAAATTTGAAAGACCATTGACCACATGTGACGATAATGACACGAATATCGTTGTAAGTAATTTGTCTATCCAACAATAGTACATTATGTTCAAATACTCAGAGTTAACAAAGTGCTTAATGAAATTGTAGAATTCAATTTCTCTTAATTGTGAAGGTTTAATGTAAAACGTGTTCTTACGAAATACCGTACTAACTGTATTGAACCAGATGTGCATTTCGGCAATTAATAACTCTTCAGTGATGTTCGAGGCCAAACTGTTAGAAAATTCAAAACCTAATACAAAGTTTGCAGAGCAGATATAACCGAAAGGACAACGAGTAGTGTCAATCAGAGCTATGTACGAGGGACACATTCCTTATTTTTAAGTAAGGGGTTGTCATATTTGTTCTTTACAGTTCAAACAAAGACTTATAATAAATGTGTTAGAACTGCACAGAAGGACATTTACTAGCTTGACAGGATTTCTGGTTTAAATTGATTAGATTAGAATTATATTTTTTTAAATTTAAATAAGGTGTTGTGAGATTTAACAAACTAACTCCAACTTTTATATTATATTATTGATTTGAGCTGTAAAACGATAATGTCCGATGATAAGTTGCATTCTTTCATAGTTATATTCGAGGAATGGAGGACTGAAATGTTTCTACCTTAAATGGAGTCTAAAAATTACGGAAGCCGATAAGGGCCATTCAAAAAAAAAAATTATGTCGTAATTACGACATAGCATGTCGTAATTTCGACATAACATGTCGTTATAACGACATCGCTATATCGTAATTTCGACATAACATGTCGTTATAACGACATCGCTATGTCGTAATTTCGACATAACATGTCGTTATTACGACATCACTATGTCGTAATAACGACATAGCTATGTCGTTATAACGACATCGCTATATATATATAAAAGAATATGTATTATGATTGCCAAGAGACTTAATGACACAGAAATTAACAACTATAGGTCATCATAATGGCCTCAATAATGAGAAAAGCCCCCGCATAGTCAGCTATAAAAGAGGGACGAAAGATACCAGAGGGAGAGTCCCCGACATGACAGCTGTTTAATAATTTAATTCAAACGAATGAAAATAACGGTTTTAATAATGTACAAACAAAGACCGAAAAACGAATATGTAACACAGCAAACAAATGACAACCACTGAATTACAGACTCCTGACCGCTATGTGATAATAACGGCAACCTTATAGTTTAACTTTCACCTTTTTGATGCGATAGGCATTTCAAAATGGTTGTCAGTAAAGGCAAAGTTTGTAGCGGAAACAAATTCATCTTTTTTTTTTTAGAATAATGAACACTATATGCAATCAAGCTTAATTAAAGTTATTCACTTGCACCTCAGACTTGCACATACTAGAACTTTATTTATAATCAAGTCAAATGAGACCCAGTTGAATAGGGGAGCAATTCAAGCTCCTTGGAGCCTCTAATTATGTTTGGCATGTACAGATTTGTGTAAATTATGAAGTCCTGCATTTTCCATTGCAGGTTCTGAATAAGATGAATTTTAAGCTTTTCCCAATAAAGACTATGTTAAACTTTGGACTCATAGTGCTCAGACCCACGGATCTCTGTACCTTCATTTGTACACACTTGAATCTTAATGTACAGTAACTACTGAGGCTTGATGCAAATTATTTCTGCATTGCTATTGTTGGTTCTTAATGAGATTCTTCATGCGTCCTCCCCATTGAAGCCCTATTAAAACTTTGTACCCCAAGTTCTTTTAACCACTGTTCCCCAGGGCAACTATTCCTACAAACTTAAGGGGAGGGTTAGGATTCCGCTAACATGTTTAACCCCGCCACATTCTTTATGTATGTGTATGTCCCAAGTCTTTAATTTACATATTTGTTTTTCGTTTATTTTTGTACATAAAATTGGCCGCTAGTTTTTCTCGTTTGAATTGTATTACATTTGTCATTTCGGGGCCTTTTATGGCTGACTATGCGGTATGGGCTGTGATCATTGTTGAAGGCCGTACGGTGACTTTAATTGTAAATTTCTGTGTCATTTGGTTTCTTGTTGAGAGTTGCGTTTTTGAACAAACCAGCGTATCCCAAGGCCTTGATAACCTCTGTAGGCCCCAAATAAGACGAAAAAAAAACATCAAAATTGGAGAGAAAACTGAAAAAAATTGTTTCTAACCTCAGGGATATTAACCCTTGGCTATCTTAGATTTAATGCAATCAGTATGCATCAGCATCAGGGTACAGCTCATTTGCATATCATTTGCATATTTTTACAAATACTCGAAATTTAGACAATTTCTGATAACAATTCAGCATGCCAAGGGTTAATATCCCTGAGGTTAGAAACCATTTATTTTCTGTTTTCTCTCCAATTTTGATGTTTTTTCGTCTTATTTGGGGCCTACAGAGGTTATCAAGGCTTTGGGATACGCTGGTTTGTTCAAAAACGCAACTCTCAACAAGAAACCAAATGACACAGAAATTAACAATTATAGGTCACCGTACGGCCTTCAACAATGATCACAGCCCATACCGCATAGTCAGCTATAAAAGGCCCCGAAATGACAAATGTAATACAATTCAAACGAGAAAAACTAGCGGCATATTCTATGTACAAAAATAAACGAAAAACAAATATGTAAATTAAAGACTTGGGACAGACACATACATTAAGAATGTGGCGGGGTTAAACATGTTAGCGGGATCCCAAACCTCCCTCTAAGTTTGTAGGAATAGTTGTCCTGGGGAACAGTGGTTAAAAGAACTTGGGGTACAAAGTTTTAATAGGGCTTCAATGGGGAGGACGCTTGAAGAATCTCATTAAGAACCAACAATAGCAATACAGTTATAATTTGCTTCAAGCCTCAGTAGTTCATTAAGATTCAAGTGTGTACAAATGAAGGTACAGAGATCCGTGGGTCTGAGCACTATGAGTCCAAAGTTTAACATAGTCTTTATTGGGAAAAGCTTAAAATTCATCTTATTCAGAACCTGCAATGCCAAACATAATTAGAGGATCCAGGGAGCTTGAATTGCTCTCCTATTCAACTGGGTCTCATTTGACTTGATTATAAATAAAGTTCTAGTATGTGCAAGTCTGAGGTGCTAGTGAATAACTTTAATTAAGCTTGATTGCATAAAGTGTTCAATATTCTAAAAAAAAAAAGATGAATTTGTTTACGATACAAACTTTGCATTTACTGGCGACCATTTTGAAATTCCTATCGCTTCAAAAAGTGAAAAGTTAAACTATAAGGTTGTCGTTATTATCAGATAGCGGTCAGGAGTCTGTAATTCAGTGGTTGTCATTTGTTGCTCTGTTACATATTCGTGTTTCGGTCTTTGTTTGTACATTATTAAAACCGTTATTTTCACTCGTTTGAATTAAATTGTTAAACAGCTGTCATTTCGGGGACTCTCCCTCTGGTATCTTTCGTCCCTCTTTTATAGCTGACTATGCGGGGGCTTTTCTCATTATTGAGGCCATTATGATGACCTATAGTTGTTAATTTCTGTGTCATTAAGTCTCTTGGCAATCATAATACATATTCTTTTATATATATAGCGATGTCGTTTTTACGACATAGCTATGTCGTAATTACGACATAGCTATAGTGATGTCGTAATTACGACTTGTTATGTCGAAATTACGACATAGCGATGTCGTTATAACGACATGTTATGTCGAAATTACGACATAGCGATGTCGTTATAACGACATGCTATGTCGAAATTACGACATAGCTATAGTGATGTCGTAATTACGACTTGTTATGTCGAAATTACGACATAGCGATGTCGTTATAACGACATGTTATGTCGAAATTACGACATAGCGATGTCGTTATAACGACATGTTATGTCGAAATTACGACATGTTATGTCGAAATTACGACATAGTGATGTCGTTATTACGACATTTTATGTCGTAATTACGACATGTTATGTCGTAATTACGACATAAATTTTTTTTTTTGAATGGCCCTTATCGGCTTCCGTATCTTGGCAATCATAATACATATTCTTTCATATATATAGCGATGTCGTTTTTACGACATAGCTATGTCGTGATTACGACATAGCTATAGTGATGTCGTAATTACGACTTGTTATGTCGAAATTACGACATAGCGATGTCGTTATAACGACATGTTATGTCGAAATTACGACATAGCGATGTCGTTATAACGACATGCTATGTCGAAATTACGACATAGCTATAGTGATGTCGTAATTACGACTTGTTATGTCGAAATTACGACATATCGATGTCGTTATAACGACATGTTATGTCGAAATTACGACATAGCGATGTCGTTATAACGACATGCTATGTCGAAATTACGACATAGCTATAGTGATGTCGTAATTACGACTTGTTATGTCGAAATTACGACATATCGATGTCGTTATGTCGAGATTACGACATAGCGATGTCGTTATAACGACATGTTATGTCGAAATTACGACATAGCGATGTCGTTTAAACGACATGTTATGTCGTTTTAACGACATGTTATGTCGAAATTACGACATAGTGATGTCGTTATTACGACATGTTATGTCGTAATTACGACATAAATTTTTTTTTTGAATGGCCCTTATCGGCTTCCGTACCAAGAGACTAAATGACACAGAAATAAGCAACAATAGGTCATCATTATGCCCTCAATAATGAGAAAAGCCCCCGCATAGTCAGCTATGAAAGAGGGACGAAAGATACCAGAGGGAGAGTCCCCGACATGACAGCTGTTTAACAATTTAATTCAAACGAGTGGAAATAACGGTTTTAATAATGTACAAACAAAGACCGAAACACGAATATGTAACACAGCAACAAATGACAACCACTGAATTACAGACTCCTGACCGCTATCTGATAATAACGACAACCTTATAGTTTAACTTTTCACTTTTTGAAGCGATAGGAATTTCAAAATGGTCGCCAGTAAAGGCAAAGTTTGTATCGTAAACAAATTCATCTTTTTTTTTTTAGAATATTGAACACTTTATGCAATCAAGCTTAATTAAAGTTATTCACTAGCACCTCAGACTTGCACATACTAGAACTTTATTTATAATCAAGTCAAATGAGACCCAGTTGAATAGGGGAGCACTTCAAGCTCCCTGGATCCTCTAATTATGTTTGGCATTGCAGGTTCTGAATAAGATGAATTTTAAGCTTTTCCCAATAAAGACTATGTTAAACTTTGGACTCATAGTGCTCAGACCCACGGATCTCTGTACCTTCATTTGTACACACTTGAATCTTAATGAACTACTGAGGCTTGAAGCAAATTATAACTGTATTGCTATTGTTGGTTCTTAATGAGATTCTTCAAGCGTCCTCCCCATTGAAGCCCTATTAAAACTTTGTACCCAAAGTTCTTTTAACCACTGTTCCCCAGGACAACTATTCCTACAAACTTAGAGGGAGGTTTGGGATCCCGCTAACATGTTTAACCCCGCCACATTCTTAATGTATGTGTCTGTCCCAAGTCTTTAATTTACATATTTGTTTTTCGTTTATTTTTGTACATAGAATAGGCCGCTAGTTTTTCTCGTTTGAATTGTATTACATTTGTCATTTCGGGGCCTTTTATAGCTGACTATGCGGTATGGGCTTTGATCATTGTTGAAGGCCGTACGGTGACCTATAATTGTTAATTTCTGTGTCATTTGGTTTCTTGTTGAGAGTTGCGTTTTTGAACAAACCAGCGTATCCCAAAGCCTTGATAACCTCTGTAGGCCCCAAATAAGACGAAAAAACATCAAAATTGGAGAGAAAACAGAAAATAAATGGTTTCTAACCTCAGGGATATTAACTCTTGGCATGCTGAATTGTTATCAGAAATTGTCTAAATTTCGAGTATTTGTAAAAATATGCAAATGATATGCAAATGAGCTGTACCCTGATGCTGATGCGTACTGATTGCATTAAATCTAAGATAGCCAAGGGTTAATATCCCTGAGGTTAGAAACAATTTTTTTCAGTTTTCTCTCCAATTTTGATGTTTTTTTTCGTCTTATTTGGGGCCTACAGAGGTTATCAAGGCCTTGGGTTACGCTGGTTTGTTCAAAAACGCAACTCTCAACAAGAAACCAAATGACACAGAAATTTACAATTAAAGTCACCGTACGGCCTTCAACAATGATCACAGCCCATACCGCATAGTCAGCCATAAAAGGCCCCGAAATGACAAATGTAATACAATTCAAACGAGAAAAACTAGCGACCTATTTTATGTACAAAAATAAACGAAAAACAAATATGTAAATTAAAGACTTGGGACATACACATACATAAAGAATGTGGCGGGGTTAAACATGTTAGCGGAATCCTAACCCTCCCCTTAAGTTTGTAGGAATAGTTGCCCTGGGGAACAGTGGTTAAAAGAACTTGGGGTACAAAGTTTTAATAGGGCTTCAATGGGGAGGACGCTTGAAGAATCTCATTAAGAACCAACAATAGCAATGCAGTAATAATTTGCATCAAGCCTCAGTAGTTACTGTACATTAAGATTCAAGTGTGTACAAATGAAGGTACAGAGATCCGTGGGTCTGAGCACTATGAGTCCAAAGTTTAACATAGTCTTTATTGGGAAAAGCTTAAAATTCGTCTTATTCAGAACCTGCAATGGAAATGCAGGACTTCATAATTTACACAAATCTGTACATGCCAAACATAATTAGAGGCTACAAGGAGCTTGAATTGCTCCCCTATTCAACTGGGTCTCATTTGACTTGATTATAAATAAAGTTCTAGTATGTGCAAGTCTGAGGTGCAAGTGAATAACTTTAATTAAGCTTGATTGCATAAAGGGTTCATTATTCTAAACAAAAAAAGATGAATTTGTTCCCGCTACAAACTTTGCCTTTACTGACAACCATTTTGAAATGCCTATCGCATCAAAAAGTGAAAAGTTAAACTATAAGGTTGCCGTTATTATCACATAGCGGTCAGGAGTCTGTAATTCAGTGGTTGTCATTTGTTTGCTGTGTTACATATTCGTTTTTCGGTCTTTGTTTGTACATTATTAAAACCGTTATTTTCATTCGTTTGAATTAAATTATTAAACAGCTGTCATGTCGGGGACTCTCCCTCTGGTATCTTTCGTCCCTCTTTTATAGCTGACTATGCGGGGGCTTTTCTCATTATTGAGGCCATTATGATGACCTATAGTTGTTAATTTCTGTGTCATTAAGTCTCTTGGCAATCATAATACATATTCTTTTATATATATATATAGCGATGTCGTTATTACGACATAGCTATGTCGTTATTACGACATAGTGATGTCGTAATAACGACATGTTATGTCGAAATTACGACATAGCGATGTCGTTATAACGACATGTTATGTCGAAATTACGATATAGCGATGTCGTTATAACGACATGTTATGTCGAAATTACGACATAATTTTTTTTTTTTGAATGGCCCTTATCGGCTTCCGTAAAAAATCGTGTCTACATTAAATGGCGTCTAAAAAGTGTGTCTACGATAAATGGCATCTAAACATATGTCTTGTTAAATGAAATCTTATAGTTGGAGTCTAGAAATTGTGTCTAAGTTAAATAGAATTTTAAAAACTTAAACGTTTGTATTATTTTAATGATATTTCCGAAATATAAGCATAATAATGCACTTAATCCACAAAAATATGTATTATGCTTATTGTCGATTATTATACTATAGGATGCCACCATGCGAATAATATTTTCATATCACCCCGACGACCCAAAAGACTATGATCATTTGCATTGGCACGGTGCTACAAGAAGAGGCGCTAAAAGCATGATGTTATTATCGACATCAAAACAGTATAAACTTCCCGATGATAGCCAGACCAAAGATCTGGTCCATCATCAAGTAAGTAATAGTTTTAAGTACTAATGTTAACTAATGTTATTTTTCAGTCCTGATTTAAGCATAACAGTGAAACTCAAAAACCGTATTCACCATCATATCAGTAGTATTTAAATATAAAAATAAGAAGATGTGGTATGATTACCAATGAGACGATTCTCCACCAGACACCAAAATGACGTACAATTTTAAAACAACTAAGGTCACCGTACGGCCTTCAACAGGGAGCAAAACACATACCGCATAGTAAGCTATTAAGACCCCGAAATGACAAATATAAAACAATTCTAAGGAAAAAACAAACGGTCTGATTTATGTACAAACCAATAAACGAAAAACAAATATGATCTACAGCAACAAACGACAACCACTGAAATTCAGACTCCTGTCTTGGGACAATGTGGCGGGGTTTAACATGTTTGCTGGCTCCAAACCCTCCACTTAATCCTTGGACAGTGGTGTAATAGTACAACATAAAACAAACTATAAAAATCATTTGAAAAGGGATAAACTCATCAGATCGATATAAAGCACATAAAAAACCGAACAAAAACACAAAAGACACAAATTACAGATCTGAGAGTACTCGCAATTACTGACAGCTAGTTCAGAGACAATAACAACTAATAAAAAAAGTCATGAATCTAAGACTAAGATATTAATCAGTACACATCCAACATCCAATGGATTTAGTATAAAGACGTCATTAACAGTCAGAGAAAAACATGACCTTGTGCAATGCCAAAATATAGGTATCGACAGTTTGTAGGACCATGAATAATGTACATATGTGTATATTAATAATATTGAGTTTGTTTTTAATTTACAGATACCAAAATCAATATTTATACCGATAAAAACAATGTTCAAAAATATAATTATAGTGTTGAATTGGTAACCTTTTTAGAATAAGGGTATTTAAAGGATCGATAAGTTTACTCGTATCGTATCTAAGTTCGGTAAACAACATCACCTAAAATTATGAAAATTATGCTATGGTCATATTTTGTATTCCTGTCTTTCATTTTTGCATAAGGGCTTTGTCTATATGCCATTTTGTTTTTCTTTTGATGACGAATTGGTTTGTTTTTATAGAAATAAAGATTATAACACAATGTTGACTGCTGTATTTTTGACATTTTTACATATTAAGTCTGTTTGTTTTGTTCACACATTGTTGTCAATATAATGGAATTTTATGCGACTGTCATACAAGTGAGAGGTTTAGCTAGCTATAAAACCAGGTTTAATCCACCATTTTCTACATAAGGAAAATGCCCGTACCAAGTCAGGAATATAACAGTTGTTTTGCATTTGTTTGATGTGTTTGATGTGTTTCCTTGGAGTTCGGTATTTTTGTTATTTTACTTTTTATAGGATGTATTTTCCCGATTATAATAAGTTTTCTACAGGTACAGACAAACTTCCAATTCAAATCTTTGTATATATGGAATAATCTAGTAAAGGTTAAAGTATCACTAGGCTAAATATACACTCTACATCTATCCCATTATTAAGTATAGCAGAAATATCAATATAAACAAAGTAGCATTGCTGATAGTCAAACTCGATACCTGGTCTACTATCAGTAAGCAGTAGTTTAAATTTTCCTTTGTTTTTTTAAGTTTCACTGATGCTATACAGACTCTTGCCTTGGTTTATTGCCTAATAAATTGAAATTTCGATTAAAAATGGAATATAGTAAGAACAGAAACTATATATACCATTAAGATATTTGTGTGTATATAAGTGGCAATAGACTGATGGTAGCAATTCCCAAAAATCGTGTCCTAGTTATCTTCATATCAGAAACTAACACACGAGGTTGTCTTATCCTCAAATTAGAAGACGTACCGGGTATGCTCTTGGAAAGCATATCTTCAAACTAGAAGTGGTTACAAGTTTATATTTAGACTGTATTGACAGTGGACATGGCCCAACTTCATATAAATACAGTTGTAGTTTCAAGTATATATGTAAAAGAGAGGCGAAAGATACAAAAGGGACATTCAAACTCACAAGACGAAACTAAACTGACAACGCAATGGCTAAAAAAATGACCAACAGACAAACAATAGTACACAAAACACAACATAGAAAACTAAGGACTGAGCAACACGAACCCCACCAAAAACAGGGGGTGATCTCAGGTGCTACGGAAGGGTAAGCAGATTCTGCTCCATATGTGGCACCCGTCATGTTGCTCATGTTAGTACAAACCCAAGGATTAGTCTAATTCGGTAGGTTTACATGCGAGAAAAGGGGACGGGATTGTAGTTACGACATTAGGAACATATCCGCTATCATCTGTGAAACGGATATTCCATAACAGTCAACCAACTCGTTATGGCGTCCGTAAAATTTACAAATGGATGATTTCAACTTCACCACTTGGAACTCTTGGTTTAATAGCTTCCTTGTGAACACCAACTCTCTATCAAGGAAATAATGATAGGAAAAACAAGCCCTGGGATATCGTAGAAAATGGGAGATATATACTTCGTATGGAGGCGCTGCTGGATTGTTGCTAAGTTATAGGCTTGTTCACTATTAAAACCTAGTAGCTACATTTATCATAAAACTGATGATATCCTGACAAAAGTCCTTATAAGTTATAAGTACCACCAAGTCCATCTTTAAAAATGTGGTTGTTATTCAAACTGTATTTAGGGTAAAAAACCAAGCACAATTTCTCAAATTGTATTTGTGTAGAACTTGAGCTAGAGGTAAAAGTGATTTAATTATAAGTTTTTACATGAATTTATCGACGAGTCAAATCGGAATAAAGAGGTATCTTTTGGGGAAAGTGAACATTATATAAATAACACATAGCTGAGAGGGTAATAGAGCAGATTGTTACCCCGAGAAAACATTGTCAACTGAGGCGAAGCCAAGGTTGACAATGTCTTTTCGAGGGGTAACAATCTGCTCTATCACCCTCTCAGATATGTGTTATTTAATTTATTATGCTGAATGTTCTGTTATTACTGTCGATTAAATTTAAAATTCAAAGTAATAAACTATGACGTCTTGTACATAACAACCATCCGTATTTAATAAAACGCACACTTGATCAAGCGTCTCCGTGAAGGGTAATAGAGTATTTGCCATAGGATAGAGTCGTATTTAATAAAGCGCACACTTGATCAAGCGTCTCCGTGAAGGGTAATAGAGTATTTGCCATAGGATAGAGTCGTATTTAATAAAGCGCACACTTGACCAAGCGTCTCCATGAAGGGTAATAGAGTAAATTAACACCCTCGTATTAGCCAATCAAAATATGGCATTTTAACGTGAAGTATAATAAAAACTATTATGGTCTTAGAACTACAATATGAGTTTGATGGCACTTTCAAAATTCTGATATACTGATAAACTTACCATAGATAACAGGATTAGAATTTTGCACGCCAGACGCGCGTTTTGTCTACAAAGAACTCACCAGTGACGCTCGAATCAAAAAAATTAAAAAGGCCAAATACAGTACTAAGTTGAAGAGCCTTGAGTAACCAAAATTCCGAAAGGTTTTGCCAAATACAGCTAAGGTAATCTATTTCTGGGGTAGACATTGCATTGTATTTCGAAAAATTCCATGGTTTGTAAATAGTGGCATCGACCCAGAGGTTATACATAAACTCATCATGTTTTATTTTATGAAATAAACCCTCAAGTCGTAGACTTCATGAAATTATGTCTGATCTATATTGAATAATTTCCTCTGTCTTCATTTATTGTTTGCCACTGACCTCTTATAAGGTGAAGGAGAAGAGCTCCTTAAACCCTTAATACCGTAGTATCTGTATTTATACATTTTTTATTGAAACTGTATGATGACAATCCATACTCAATAACTAAAATATTTTTTTTACAGTTTAATGTTCCAATTAAGCGCACCACATATCAATGCAGAGTCTATTCGTTGGATGACATTACCACGAAACATCACCTGATAAAGGTAGGCAAGAGCGATTAGCTTTGCGAAAGCATGAATTTTTGGTATTTATCAAAACTAATTGAAAAATTGAGCTTTTAATTATTTTTGAACATTTAACGCATCGTTGACTTTGAGTAACAAAATTGCCGCTCTGTTTGAATATATAGGCATTATAACTTACCAGTCTTGTTATTTTTTTCTTGATTAACATTCCTTAATACATTTTTTTAAACAGGCTGAGGCTATAATACAAAAAGATCATGAACCATTTGTACACCACATGAATGTTTACAAGTGACATAATTATCCACGAAAGTACATTGGGAGAAATTTTGAATGTTACACTGTTCCTGTGGATATGATGCCTTGTGGAAATGTTGTAGCCGGCTGGGCTGTTGGCAGTGGCGTAAGTACATTATAAAATTTAAACCTGTTTCAAACAAAAAACAACAAAATATATGAAAGTACATTACAACATGGGTGTAATTTGCTCCGAGTATATACAAATATAATGAAATCAGATGCGTTGACATAGTACGTCTCTCCTTCTATGTTTTACATATTTGTCGTTCGAATTTACTTAAACTATTCTAATATTGATAAAAATATATGTGGGATGTACATCATTGCGATTGACATTCACGAACACCATAAAAAAACAGAAAAGAGACATAAACCTGCATAAACGGAATGTACGCGGTTTTCAAGAATATATTAGTGTTAATTTTAATATTACAAATAAGAAGATGTGGTATGATTGGCACTGAGAAAATTTTCTACCAGAGATCAGATGACGTAGAAGTTAGCAACTATAGGCCGCCGTACGGCCTTCAACAAAGACAAAATCCTTTACCGTATAGCAAGCCCCAAACATGACATATGTAAAACAATAAAAACGAGAAAACTTACAGTCTAATTTATGTAAAAAGCAATAAACGAAAAAACAAATATGATATACAGCAACAACAACAACCACTGAATCTGGAGGGTTTAAACTTGTTTGAGGGTGCTCAACCTTCACCCTAATTTGGGACAATGGCATAACAGCACAACACAAGAACAAACTGTACAAAAAACTAAATGAAAATATGATACAGGGCAACAAAAGACAACCACCCAGTTTGGCGCAGTGCTGTTACAGCACAACATAAGAATACACTATACAAGTCAGTTGAAATTGGCTTGACTTATCGGATCGAAACAAAATATATGAAAAAAATTGACAAAACGACTTCTCTGTTACTGAATTGTTACGAATAACAATTTATGTCGAAAATCGACCAAAAACCATCAAAACAACACCTGATACAAAAATTTCCCAAGTCAGGAACCTCTAGCCTTTAATAACACTTTTAAATGTTTGGATGATATTTTGGCTCTCAATAATGACGACTTTAGTATTAAAACAAAAGATATTTATCATGTTAAACTTACTTTGAATAAAGCTAATGATAACAATGAACAATGTCTTTTTCTGGATCTTAATATATATATCTCTAACAAAAGCTTTATACTTAAATTTGCGACAAAAAGGATAATTTTTTTATTACCCATTGTTAATTATCCTTTTTAAGATGGTGACGTTCCCTTGGTAACATCGTATGTTCTTTATATATCTCAACTTGTTCGAGTCGCTCGTATATGTAACAACGTATTTGATTTTAACGAACGAAACCTCTGTATTACTGAAAAATGATCACATTATTACAATGTCGTCTTTTGTGTACTATTTTTTGTCTGTTGGTCGTTTTCTTTTTTAAGCCATGGCGTTGTCAGTTTATTTTCGACTTATGAGTTTGAATGTCCCTTTGGTATCTTTCGCTTCTCTCTTTTACACCAGGGTTTTCGATATCACAAATATGTCAAAACTTTAACTAAATGTTTATCATCTGTACAAAGACATCATTCGTAAATATAAATATACGTGCAGACATCTTACACGTTTAGGTATTTCACATCCCATCTTTATAGGAATATTCTATACAAAGCTCAAAAATGTCGCCATTCACATCAAAAGCTAACCATACTTTTAAACAGATTTATTCGCAAGGAATATAGTTACGATACTGTTGTCAAGTCTTAAAGATGGCATTTTTAGGAATTGATTTTGATTCACTAATATTGTCATTGCATCGGAAATAAACAAATTTATTCTCAAACCAGTTGTTGGCATGATACGGGTGATGTTCTTCTCGTGTTATTTAAGATGGCATGATAATAAACCACTAACAGGAGGGATTGTGGTGGATTTTCATATGATGAAGACATAATCTTTCGATCAGTTTACAGCAAAATGACTTGAGTGGTAGGCAAAGGTAATAGCTTTGGTTAGCTTCCGTGAAATCATTATGAGTTAGGTATACTACCCTCCTTTAAGAGTAGAGAGAAAGTTGTTTAACCCAGCCGTATTTTTGCGTCTGCGCCTGCTTATTTTTAATTTTGGTTCATTTGTATCTTTCGGAGTCAAGTGTGGCGTCCATTTTGTTAAACTAGTATACATTATTGTTTAGGGGCCAAATGAAGCCCGTCTCCGGATGCGTGATTTCCAGCTGCGATGAAGACTTATTGGTGGCCTTGGGCTGTTTTCTGCTCTTTGGTCGAGTTTTTGTCTCTATTACACATTCCCCGTTTCCATTCTCTAGGCTATTAAAACACAAAGTACCGATTTGAGAGTATTTGTAGATACTGAATGCTAGTTCGAAGCAAATAACAACTAATAAAAAAATTAGTCTTCCCATGTGTTGACAAGTTGGTTGAGAATATTACTTTCTACATAACATCTGCTATCAATATCAATTTCTAAAATTTGAAAAAAAAAGAAATAAACGACAACCACTGACTAGATTCCTGACCTGGTACAATCACATCAGCATGTATAAAGTTGACAAACAAGGGTTATCTCCTTCTATGCCAATCCTCTTTGCTGTTCTATATTGTAATTCGATTATATGTCAATAACTATTGAAGACATCTTCCGGTAGTACTGGTCTCACGAGTTTATGTCACGCCTGTATAAGACCATATTCCCGCTATGCCATTTGTATCGTTGTATAAGTTGACGTATCTTTCAAACGGAGTCAATCGTTGGAGCTAGATACAACGTTCTCATTACCAGACTTTGCATCATTCGTACCTCTTGATTTTTTTTTAAATTATTACAATTCTATTCGGCAGATTTTTTTCATTAAACACTGAATTGATACACATATGAGGTGAATTCACTTGCTACGGGATAGGAAAATTAAAAAGAAAAGAAAAACAACCCTCGCATAGACTTTTAATTTGTATTCATAACATAGACGGTACCAATTTTACTGCACCAAATGCGCATTTCGACAAATAATGTTTTTTTCAGTGATGCTCGAGGTCAAATTATATGAAAGTCCAAAAACTAATACAAACGCAGAAGAGCTGATATAATAAAAAAGGACCAAAAGTAAAGCCAAAACCGGACAGGCAATCAGAGCTTTGCATGAGGGAGATAATTTCCTTAATTATTAATTAAATGATTTCGGATTTTTTTTATAGCAAATTTGAATAAAACAATATCCGTATTTTCATGCTAGTACCGTAGTAATTGTTTATAATATTTTCTGAAATTATATAACAAATATTGCATTTGTGTCCATTGTTCAAATCGCACTAATAAATGTACACAATTTTTTGTTAATTTACGGAATTTTATTTAAGATATTTAATGATTATTTCACCGTATTATTTCAGCCATTTAATTTTCCACCAAATGTTGGATTACCCATTGGTGAAAATGAAAATGAATATGCATACATCATTGAAATACATTATAATAATCCTGGGGCTGTATCGGGTAAGTTATAGATAATGAGGTGAATATGTTATAACGTATCACTGATAAGCTGACAGGTGGGATACACAAGGCTTTATTTATTAAAGCTGTTCATGACGAATAGTAGAATTAACGGTAACAATTTAACAATTTAACAGTACTAAATGCGCATTTGGACAATTATCGCCTCTTCAGGTATGCTCCAGTCCACAGTATTTGAACACCCAAAACTTAATACAAACGTTGAAAAGCTGCTAAAACATTTAACGGACAAGCTTGACCCGAAAAAGGAAATATGCATGAAGGAGATACATTCCTTAATTTGAACAGATTTCGAAAAAATTCAAACAGAAAATTTCAATAAATAAATTTACGGATTTTCGACTAGTGATATCCATTGGGACTAACAGTCCACCAGTAGAGGTATCGACCATGTAGGATGAATAAATTCCCGGATTTTCGACTAGTGCTATCCATTGGGACCAACAGTCCACCAGTAGAGGTATCGGTCATGTAGAATGAATGACTTTATCGAAAACAGTTTGATTGCACCAGATGTGCATTTCGACTGTTTTTGTCTCTTCAGTGATTCTCGAGGCAAAAATATTTAACTTCCGAAACATGGAAGAGATGATTAAAATCAGAACAAAGGACAACAAATATAAATAAACTCGAACAAGGAATGGAAGCTATACATAAGGGAAATACATTTCTTAATTTTGAAGGATTTGAAAAAAATTGACAGCATATTTCAATTAACAATATCCGTATTTTCATAGCAGGACCAATGTACTGACTGCTGAGAAATATATATTGATATCCTATGCAACTAACAATACCGACCCAGTGGTGGTAAAAAATTTAATTGTAACAAATTTACAGACACCAGATGCGAATTTCTATAAATAATGTCTCTTAAATCATGCTCTAGACCAATATATATAAAAAAAAATAAAAAACCTAATATAAACTTTTATTAATTAAGGACAATATTTTGTTTCACGTGGAGCAAAAAACACGAAAGATAACTCAATATCTTGTCTTGGTCGCTGACTATAAAAATTGGGAGATGTGGTATGCATGTCAATTTAATAACTATCAACCATAGACTAAAGGATATGGATGTTAACAATTATAGATCAACATTCGTTTTGTCGGCAATGAGTAAAACACATGATGAATTTAATTTCAATGCCGGTCCTGGTGTAACTTGAATTTTTTCGTCAGTAGTTCAAACAATAAGAGGACAGAATCTGCTTACCACGTTGAAGTGAATGTTGGTTCCTAGTTTATGATTATACCCAGCTGTGTAAAGCTGACTTTCTATAGAGCTTTTAAAAAGAACAAAAAGAAACTAGTTACCGTTAACGTCACTTTCAGCTATATAGGTGAATATTTCAAAATTCCATCAGCTATTTAGGTGAATAATTTAAAATTGGCTTACTATATTGACCGGACTAATCCCAATTAACTTTAAAAAAAAAACCTATATATACTGTTAAGTCTGCTTCGTATCCAAACTCATAGATATCATGCTGATGATAAGTTGTTAACTAAACAAAAGTTTCCATATATATATGGCTCCAATATGATGATTTTGATACGCTCTTTCGGTCACTTCAGTACCAGAATCTATGACAAACGAGACGAAATTGTTAATTTTCCCCACCTCAGCAGCAATATTCTAACTTCATTTCCCAACTCATTCGGCATTCAAGAGCTTGCAGCTGCTACTCAGACTTTATAGAACGTCATCAGTGTCTGAGCATAAAGCTGATAAAGAAGGGTTATGTCAAAGAACGTCTCTTCCTTTTTCTAAAAATGTTCATCGGAAGATACCAAGACATTTTTGATAAATATTCCGTATCAACTTCACAAATAAAACATGACGGTCTTAAAGTATAGATTTAAGATACTGACGTTGTTTATCATCTTAATTACGTGTTATAGTGTTCTTTTTATTGGCTTTGTGTTTATTAACCTTAACAGTTTAGGCTATTTTTGGTGATATCCTTTTGGCGTGGCAAGGTATTTATATATCCCGCCATTGTGTTATTGTGCTATGGTCATTTTAGCTCACCGGGGCCCGAAGGGCCCCATGAGAGCTTATGCAATCACTTGGCGTCCGTCGTCGTCCGTCGTCGTCGTAAACTATTTCAAGAATCTTCTCCTCTGAAACTACTGGGCCAAATACCTTCAAACTTTAACTGAACGTTCCTTAGGGTACCTAGTTTATAAATTGTATCCATCAACAAATATGGCCGCCATGGCTAAAAATAGAACATAGGGGTCAAATGCAGTTTTTGGCTTATATCTTAAACACTAAAGCATTGAGAGCAAATCTGACAAAGTAAAAATGTTCTATAGGTAAAGATCTATCAGCCCTGAAATTTTCAGACGAACGGAACAATCCATTGTTGGGTTGCTGCCACTTAATTGGTAATTTTAAGGAAATTTTGCAGTTTTTGGTTATTATCTTGAATATTATTATAGATAGAGATAAACTGTAAACAGCAATAGTGTTCAGCAAAGTAAGATCTACAAAAAAATTAAGTGACCAAAATTGTCAATTGACCCCTTAAGGAGTTATTGCCCTTTAAAGACAATTTTAACCAATTCTTTCATCATGTTTGCTAACATTTAAAAATCTTCTCCTCTGAAACTACTGGGTCTAATACTTCTAAACTTTAACAGAATGTTCCTTAGGGTAACTGGTTTATAAATTGTATCCGAAGTTTTGATCCATTAACAAACATGGCCGCCATGGCTAAAAATAGAACATAGGGGTCAAATGCAGTTTTTGGCTTTTATCTCAAAACTATAGCAGTTAGAGCAAAAGTGACATGGAGTGATGAATAAGTCAAAATCTATCTGCCATGCAATTTTTAGACCAATTGGACCACCCATTGTAGGGTTTCTGTCCGAAATAGTTTATTTTTATGAAATTTTACTGTTTTTGGTTATTATCTTTAATATTATAATAGATAGAGAGAAAGTGTAAATGGCAAAAATGTTCAGCTAAGTGGGATCTACAAATAAGTCAAATGATCAAAATAGTCAATTGACTCCTTTAGGAATTATTGCCCTTGAAACGTTTATTTTTTACATTTTTCCGTGCTAGTCTATTACTTTTTCAAAAATCTTCTTCTCTAAAACTACTGGGCCAAATACTTCTGTTATGAAATTTTCAGACAAGTTCGACAACCCATTGTTGGGTTACCTTTGGAAATAGTTTATTTTTTATTAAATTTTACTGTTTTTGGTTATTTTTTTTAATATTATAATAAATAGAGAGAAAGTATAAATGGCAATAAATGTTCAGCTAAGTAAGATATACAAATAAGTCAACATGATCAAAATAGTCAATTGACCCCTTAAGGAGTTATTGCCCTTAAAACGTTTTTTTAACATTTTTTGTGAAAGTCTAATTACTTTTTCAAAAATCTTCTTCTCTGAAACTACTTGGCTAAATACTTAAAAACTTTAACTGAATGTTCCTTAGGGTATCTTGTTTATAGATTGTATCCGGGGATTTGATCCATTCCAAAACATGGCGGCAGTTTCTAAAAATAGAACATAGGGGTCAAATGAAGTTTTTGGCTTTCATCTCAAAAACTAAAGCAGTAAGAGCAAAACTGACATAGGTGAAAGTGTTAAACAGGTTTAGATCTACCTGTCAAGTAATCTTCAGACCAATAGGACAACTTATTGTTGGGTTACTGTCCAGAAATAGTTAATTTTTAGAAAATTTTACAGTTTTGGGTTGTGTATTATCTTTAATATTATTATAAAAAGAGAGAAAGTGTAAATAACAAAAATGTTCAGCAAAGTAAGATCTGCAAATAAGTCAAATGCCTGAAAATGAAATTACAGGTGAGTGATATCAGACCAAAAAGTGCCTAAACTTCTAGGACACTCGAATTTATCCACGATTTTTAAAGGTGTTCCTGTTGATCCATCTTTTGGTTTTTCTAATCATTTACCTTTAGGTATGCTGTTATCTGTCCTTGGACTTAAACATTTGATATCCCATTGAAATCTTCTTACATTTTTCAAAAATGAAGCTGTGTAAGGAGAAACCTAGGATAAATCGTAACAAGAATACGTCATACAATCCTAATCTTTAATTATTGTGTTCCTGAAAAATAACCGGTGTTGACTTAAGTCCCTAGAAATTAATTCATTTAAATACTTTGACATCACGTTTTTATAGGCCTTGTGGACAGTTCTGGAATGAAATTTACATATACGTCACATTTACGCCAACACGATGCAGGAATATTGACAGTTGGAATGTACGAAAACAAGCAGCAGATTATTCCTCCACATTATTGCGACTTCAAAATACAGGCAGTGTGCACGAAAGAGTGTATATCTAAGGTAGTTGGTTTTGTATTTTATTTTATGGTCCGCTGAAGGAAAATTATAAATAACAGAAGTTATGATGATGCAGGCCATAAATGTGACAGATTTTTTTAAAATTTCATACATGAAGAAAATTTAGCATACACTACAAAGTACAAGTATAACTACCAATTGTGATTTTGTTTTTCATTTTCAATACTTTAAGTACAATCTCAACTCATAAAAGCACAGTTTGTAATAAGAGAAAAAGACAAAAATCAGCAATTATTAAAATCTAATTTTTTAAAAATTCAAATAATTTAGAGTTAACTACAATTTTGCTAATAATCTCAACATCTCAACTTTTGGGAGCAGATACAGTCGTGATATATGAATCTCATTTGGAGCTAAAAACGCTATCCCAAAACGAACCTGCATCAACCATTATCCAAACAATGCAAGCACAAGGAGCATATGATGCAATGAGTCACTGCCTGTCTACACTTAATAATCTGACTAAAATCCCAAATATGTAAAATAATATTAAAAAAAAATTTTTTTTTTCATTTATTATATTTTGTAAACAAAAAGATAAAGAACACAGTCGGATTACATTATTATTATTTTTACTCTTGTCTGACGAAAACCTTTGGGTATTTGATCTTCATTCTAGTTTTATTTATTGTTAATTTTTTTTTTAATCAAACAGAAACAACAGATATAGTAGAGTATTTACATGCACAATTTCGTTTTGTTAACACACAAAATTCACGAATCACAATGAATAGTTTTGCTGAGAAACTCTCTGTAAACATAAATTATTTTTCAATTAGGAGGATTATTTTTACCAGTTTTTGGGAACCCTATTAATGCAAAATGATTTACTGTATTATTTAAATCAAAACATTAGATATGCTTAAATGACATTACATGCATTAATTAAAATCAGCAGTTTCCAATAAAGTTTTTCAGACATATTCAAACATTTGTAAACAAATTTACATTTATCAAAATGTTGTTAACTCCTCTCTTTGTTTCTGTGGAAAAGTTACAAAAGACCATGCCTATAAAAATATATCTTAAAACCTCGGGCATTTTTAGCCTATCAACGGTGGCATCGAAGAAGTTGTAAAATAATATACAGGCAGTAAATAAAACCCATATCAAAATCTGTGAATTAAAATAACTCTAGTTTTGAAGGATGAAAAGTACTTTTCCTCCACTTCTACTTTTTTTTTTAAACTAAACAGGCACTAACTGATGCTTCCATAGACGAAATAAAATTGTTTGCAGTATGGCAGCATGCCCATCTACTAGGGAAGGGAATAACAACAAGGCATCTCAGAAATGATGTCGAACTGGAGCCTATTGCTGAAGATGAACATTATGACTTTGATTACCAAGAAACAAGGCTCTTCAGAAAGGAAATTACGATGAGAAAGGTATGTTTAAGCTGTGAAAGTGTGATTCGCATTTCACTTCAAAATATCAAAATATCATTGAGTTACTCTTTTCATATGCTATATTGAAAAATGTGTAAATTAGAAGCAACAACAGTTTAAGGATTTTCTACCCCAGGAATAGATTACCTTGGCTGTATTTGGCAATTTGTTATGGAATTCCTGGGTCTCAATGCTCTTAAACTTTGTACTTTATTTGGCTTTTAAAATGTTTTGATTTGAGCGTCACTGGTTAGTCTTTTGTAGACGAAACACTAGTCTAGCGTACAAAATTGCAATCCTTGTATATGATAATTTATTTACCAATGAACATGTATAGTTCTAAAAGAAAGGCGGAAGATACCAAATCATAAAAATAACCTATAAAATTATCAATCTGAATTTTCGGAATAGAAATTTTCCTAAATATGTCCGTATGAAGTCAAATCATCCGCACGTTCTAAGTAGTAAAACGTTATTGTTGTTTCTTTGATCTTTTCTATTGATATGATATTCCTTGAAATTTTCTTTCAGGGTGATAGTATCAGAGTAGAATGTACATATGATTCCACTTTGAGGAAAAACATAACATATGTAAGTATCGCCCTATAAGACCATGATTGCATTTTTTATACTGCTACTTTCAATTTTAGTTACTTATTTTTCAAAACAAACTTTGATTGGAATGTTTTTAAACACAAGCTACGCATTCCCCTTAAATCAACAATTCATTTGACAATACAAAATAAAACCAATACCATTGCAATAACAAATTATAAAACTAGGAAAAGACAAACACCACAAACTAAACTAAGTCTGAGCAACGATTTTTCTTTTGAGGGGGAGGGGGGTTGTGCTGTGGTCTCAAGTGCTCACGAACAAAAAAATATTCTGAATAAATAAAACAAGATCCCATCGAATTTGCATAACATCGTTATCAAAACGACATACTGCAACACATTTTGATGCCATGGACATATGCAATGCTGGTCCTATTATAAAATATTAATGTATAGGATAGTTACAGGCATCTCTTAAAGAAGTAAAATTCTATGTTGAATTGGGAAACCACATGTCAAATTGGAGATTTTTTTTCGATTATTCAAGTAATCAAGTATCCGAATGAGAACCGTGTGTTGCGAAGCCATTTCGGTAGTTTTGTTTTGAAGTGAAGCTGCAAAGGTTAACGATGGAAAGTGCTCAACCATCCCTCACTATAAAAGTCAAAAGTTCAGAGCTCTTTATTGCAAACAAAATATATGTCTTCAATACACACTTGATTTATTATTATTAGGGAGGATTTTCAACAACGGACGAAATGTGTTTCTCATTTGTCTACTATTATCCTCGAGTACCCCTTTTTATGACAATCCAATCTCTACTTTATGACACCATTCCTGGTCATACTTCATTACTGTCGTATACGTGGAAAGATCAAAGCTCTCTTGATGAATTAGTCAATCTGGTGGAAACTTCTGATTGGACAGATGACTCAGTTAGAAGTAAATTCCAACAAGATGTACTCAACAGTTCCATGCGCAGCCGCTGCTACTGGTTACAGTCCCCATATGTATGTTGAATTTCGTTATTTTAATATCCTTTTAACACATTTAATCATATTTAGCTATTTATTCGCAAATTATTTTGTACATATAACATTATCTTTTGAATGCTATACAAGATATTTATGTAAAGTACTTGTTTCATGCTTACAGGAGTTTTTTAAATGAATAACATAAACTAAAAGTGGCTTTAAAACCTGCAATTGATGATGATAATGATGATGCAAGTCCTTAATACATACATGATATATAGAGAGAGTCAAACAATTACAAAACAACACGACGCCGTTAAACTTGGATGTACTCATCACTTTAATTCGCAAACTGTTTGTACTTAATCAATTTAGCCAATGTTATAAAAATCAATCACAAGTTGTTCAAACAATGGTCGTTACAAGAAAACAATTTTCGACAATGTTCCGATTGTATATAAGGAAATCGATTTGTAAATAATTCTTTAAGATAAACGTGTGTTATCTCACTTGTTCACTGTAAGGAAATATTTTTGCATACATTTGGAAGACTACTCTTACACAAGACAAACTTCTTTTTTCTTTGAAGCGCACACAGGAAACTTTGAAACTTGAAGATCCAGCAGTTCCATATCATAAACAGGATACATCTTGTCGACATGGCTGAAACTGAAAATGTTTATGTGAAATAATGGTTCTACTATTAAAACAACAAAGACAATTTAAAGCTAATTTTGTCATATTGTATGTAACTAAATGAGCATGGCAGTTATTTCGGGTATCAACTCATTCTTATTCTGAATTGCATTCCGAAAAACATAAAAATAAATGTAGTATCCATCTTTAGATACCACATAACTTGCGAGTGATGGTCTCCCCACCCTTAAAACTGAGAGTAGAGTTTTAGAGTTTAGTTGTTCTAATTGTAAGTCTTAAATTTTTGAAACAAAATCGATTTCAAAGATTATTATGTGAACTGCATTTCCCATGGAAACAATACTGAAACAAATGTACTAATGAGATAAATATTTGAAATGCTGTTTTAGGTTGATCGAAAAAAAAAAGACTAAAATGGGGTCTTGAGATATGCTTTAAAGTTACGACATTGTTTGCTTCAACAATACATGTATTTACAGTCTGAATTGACAAATTTTATTTTTGTCTTAAATGCTCTTCAACATTTTGGTTAATTTAGCTTTTTATGTCTTTTTCGTTTTTTAAATTGAATCTTAATAACAGCACTTCTAAGAGATATACATTATTCTACTGTATATTCACCAACGCTCCCATTTTTTCCTCTGCTTAATTTGAGTTAAATTCATATTTATACGCCAAGCAGTCTCGTTTCGCTTTGACCAATATTTGAAAATAACTTTGTTGCATCTTACCCATTTTTCAAAACGTAAAGATCCTCATTCTATACAACTTTTAAAAAAATTCCACGAAATAGAAAACAAATAATGTGATACTTATATATACCACTTAATTTAAAGTATTTGAATACATTTATTGTTAATAGTTATCAACATTGCATGAGCAATTTTTGGTACTAACATTGATTTTACTTTAATTATTTAGTACCTCAGTCAACATTAAATTGAATATAGAAACGGAGAATGGGTCAAAGAGACAACAACCCGACCAAAGAGCAGAAAACAGCTCAAGGCCACCAATGGGTCTTCAACACTGCGAGAAAATTCCACATCAATAGGCGGTATTCAGCTGGCCCCTTAAACAATAATGGATACTAGTTCAGCGAAAATGGACGACACACTAAACTCCGACACATTTAAATGAACCAAAATTAAAAAAAAAACATACAAGAGTTATAAAGGCCAGAGACTCCTGACTGCGACAGGCGCAAAAATTCAGCGGAGTTAAACATGTTTTGTGAGATTTCAACCCTCCCCCTATGCCTCTAGCCAATGTGGAATAAACAAACACACAGCAATACGCACAGTAAAACTCAGTTTAAAAGAAGTCCGAGTCCGACGTTAGAATAAGTAACAGAAGAAACTAAGAAAAATGACAATGATCAACATAAATTAACAAAGGACTACTAGCAGTTAATCACATGCCAGCTCCAGACCTCAAAATAAACTGATTGAAAGATAATGTCTTCATCATATGAAAATCAAGGAAAATCCCTCCCGTTAGGGGTATAGTATCATACCATCATAAAATATACGAGAAGAACATAACCCGTATCATGACAACAACTGGTTTAAGAATACTTAGTAAATATTTTCATTTCCGATGCAAAGACCCTATGAGTGAATCAATATCAATTCCAAAAAATGCCATCTTAAATAACCTGACAACAGTATCGTAACTATATCCCTTCTGAATAAGTCTGTTTAAAGGTTTGGTTAGCCTTTGAGTTGAATGACGACATTTTTGTGCTTTGTATAGAATATTGTCATAAAAGATGTAAAATACCTGAACTTATAAAATGTCTGCACGTAGATTTATATTTACGAATGATGTCCTTGTACCGATGATAAAATTTAGTAAATATATTTGACAAGTTTGTGGTATCGAAAATTACCCTGGTGTAATAATTTTCAGTAATACAGAGATTTCTTTTGTTAAAATCAAATACGTTGTTATATACACGAGCTAACCGGACACGTTGAGATATATAAACAAAATACGATGGTGCCGAGGAAACATCACCATCTAAAAATGGATTATTAACAATAGGGAATGAAAGATCATCTCTTTTATCGTAAATTTAAGTATGAGGCTTCCCGTTAAAGATATAGATATCAACATTAGTGTTCATTTTTAGTATTAGCTTTATTTAAAGTCAGTTCAACAGGACAAATCTCTTTAATGTACATACTGAAGTCGTCATTATTGAGAGCCAATATATCATCCAAATATCTAAAAGTGTTATTAAATTTTTGTATCAGATGTTGTTCCGATGGGTCTTTGCTGATTTTACTCATAAATTGTAACTCGTAACAATACAGAAACAGGTCCACAATAAGTAGTGTACAGTTAGTCCACATTCGAATTCCGATAACTTGACGATATACGGAATCTCAATAGCGAATAAAAATGTTATGTAGTAAAAATTCAAGTGCAGTTATCGTATCAAAGCAGGTCTTTTGTTTGTTTTCGACCCAAAGGAGTTTGAACATATATATATTCGCATTCTGACTTTTTAGATATCCATTTTACTTAAATATGTGAATTTTTCTTAATGAGATTATGAAACAAAGTGGTATACAGGGTAGAAAAATCAAAGCTTTGAACAGATTCGAAATCCCCAATATGAGTATGCAATTTATCAAGTACTTCAAACAAATTTTGACACTCCCAAAGTAACTATTTCCGCTATTTTCAAAGGCCTTATTTGAAAAATTTATGACCAGGTTTTTGATTGTACCAAGTATACTAGTAAGTAGAATAGACAGTTAAGTAGTGGAACATGTATTTCATTAGTCCAGAGAGACTTTTCAGCAGGAGGTCGGCCGGAAATAAAGGCCAATCAATCTCTTCATCATTTTAATACAACCGCAGAATGTTTTTTGCGTTCAATTGAACGTGTGTTCTCATAAAAATCTAAAATTACTTAGATAAGTACTTATAAGATTGTTTTATCCATCGTTATTTATCAACATGGATTAGACGGAAAAGCAGAATGGCTCGATGTATGAAGAGTCGGCAACTGTTTTACCAGTGAAAGAAAAACGTTCTTTTTCATAGTCCAGCAAGGCCAGTGTTAGGACAAATTCAGAAGAAGAGAAGAAGTCAGCCAGTATAAAGAATACTAGGCATCAAAATCAGCTAACATGCAGGCTGAATATGATAAAAAAAAAATCCAAAATCTTGAGGTGAACTTTATCATAAATTTGACTAACTTATTGAGTTGTTTGTCTCTAGCAATCTGAATAGGGAAAAATGCCCAGATCTGAATGCATTTGTTATTGGTAAACTAGGACGCGTAGGCTAGTCATATCATTAGAACCAGACTTGGACCAAGATTTGGGGTCGCCAAGGGTTTCTAAAAACCTAGATATTGACAAATGGTCAGAAATATCTTTACATGTTCACCTATGTGAAAGAAATGATCTGGATATAAGGTCTGATGAAGTATTGTAGCTAAAGAGAACACTGAATAATTTGATACGATTAATAATCGTAAATGTGAAAAGTTAAATCACAAAACTACTGAACTCCGAGGAAAAATCAAAACGGAAAGTCCCTAATCAAATGGCAAAATCAAAAACACAAACACATCAAACGAATGGACAACATCTGTCATATTCCTGACTTGGTACAGGCATTTCCTTATGTAGAAAATGGTGGATTGAACCTGGTATTAAAGCGCTAAACCTCTCACTTGTACGACAGTCGCATCAAATTCCATTATATTGACAACGATGCGCGAACAAAATGTCACAAATAGTTGAACGGTTTTTAAAACATGTCTCTGTACAAAATTCAAATGTACATGGTTGTATTTCTCTTTCTAAAAAGCATGATAAGTCTGATCAAGGGCAGGCGAACAATAATGGAAATTTTTTATCCAAAATATTTAAGGAGGATATTGCTAAAGAGAGATGTATTATTTGTTTGGTTTTAGACCAAGCGCAGGTTGATATTTTAGAACATTCTTGGCGTTTAAAAAACCCAGAGATAATTTCTGCATATAAATAGGACTATAAGAATTGTTTTCCAATTCATGATAGTTCAGTCGAGTTTTTAAAAGTTCCAACATTAGAAGATTTATTGGAACCTATGTTAAGACAGACACACGGTCAGAATACTGTCAAGTCATGGGATACTCACAGGCAACTTTTACACAGCCTCTCAAACAGATTGAAAAATTAGCATTCCAATGTCAATTAAGTGCCAGGATGAATGTAATTTCTGTTTTATATGTGCAGCAGGTTCTAGGTTCCTTATTGCAGTCTCTAAATGGTGGAGATTATGACAAAAGATAGTCAGTCGATACAGGATGTTTTTGCTATGTGTCGACAAAAACTCTTGATCAGTCAGGTCGCACAGGTGCTGTCTTCCATTTGATACGCCGTAAAGCGGCAGCTCAAGGTTCTTGCTTGACTGGTTTAAAAGATATGCACAGTAAGTGCCAATATCTTCCACTCACACATAATGAGTTATTTGGCAAAGGACTTGAAACGTCTTCAGGAAATGCGTAAAGAACAGAAATATGTTTGCTTCATAACATGTTCTCATCGCAATTATCTACGTTTTAATTTACCTGTGCATATACAGTAACTTCAGTTTTAACTCGTCGTTCAATTGTGTGAACCAAAATTGGGGTTCTTTGATATGATGAATCTAACCGTGTATTTAGATTTTGGATTTTGGGCCCCGTTATCATATTGGTCCACATTTAGGTCCAAAGGGTCCAAAATTAAATTTTGTTTATTTCATCAAATTAAATTCTTGGGGTTCTCTGATATGTTGAATCTAACCTTGTATCTTAATTTTGGATATTTGACCATAATAGGTAAAGGTCAATTTTTTAAGTTCTTATACCACATTCATTCTGTGTCAGAAACCTATGCTGTGTCAAAAATGTAATCACAATTAAAATTCAGAGCTGTATCAATCTTGTTAGTGATTGAAATATGAATTGCACAATTAATATAAATTGTAGGTAGATTCATAGTTGAAAATGGATACAGCATCAAATTCTAATAATGTTTAAATAAAGTTTGAAATTTACTATTCATTATCAAATATTTTAGAAAATAATAAAACGTAAGTTTTAAAGATTTTTTAAAGACATTGTATTAATGATGAATGAGATTTTGGAATTTTCATTTTTCTTTCTCTTTGTTAAGGTGTCACGTGTCTTTTTGTCCCAAATACTGAATGGATCTGATGTTTGCCATTTGTGTTTATACGTGTGATCTTTATGTAATCTTCCTTTAGCTTGGTGCAATGCAACGTTCTTTCATCTATCATTAGAACATTAGAAAATATAGTATCATTAAGGTTTAATTATATGCTTATAAACACGAACCTATAACTGTAAATACTTAAACAACGTACTTCGAGTTATCTAATGCAATCAATATTGAAAAACCGTGCTTAATTGTATCGGATGGTTAGCCCTCGTCATGACGAGGGATGTTGGTACACCAACAAAAGAAAAATAAAGATAAATGAAAGAAAAAAAAACGCTAAAAGTTCTGAAAGTCAAATAGAAATCAGTAGAGCGTAAATGAAAAGCAGCTGATGTAAATTATGTGAAGGTGTTTGAATATTGGTTATAACGTGTTTGGTTTTGTTTATATGACAATAATCCAGAAAAAAGTATGTTTGCGCTAGAAGTAGGGACGAATGCCAGCCTTATCAAAACCTTTTTCTACCAAAAGCTTTAGATGGCCTAAGATAGATAATCTTCCTCCTCCTCCTCCTCCTCCTCCTCCTCCTCCTCCTCCTCATCATCATCATCATCATCATCATCCTCATCCTCCTCCTCCTCCTCCTCCTCCTCCTCCTCCTCCTCCTCCTCCTCATCATCATCATCATCATCATCATCATCATCATCATCATCATCATCATCATCATCATCATCATCATCATCATCATCATCATCATCATCATCTATTTTGCCCTCCAACTAATTTAATTCAAGAGCTACTGGCGAGTCTTACGTGGACGAAATCTTTTGGTCATTTCTTTTTGTGTGGTCGCCGTAGCCACCATAGAGCATTATTCAATTAGATATATTGCAACATCTTCTTGCATTAATTGAAAATGAAATCCGTGTATATATATATAAAGCGTTTTCGTACACGGAATAATAACAAAACTCAGAAAATATTAATACTTTTTGAACAATAAAACGGTTTACACGGAGAGATAAAACTTGTTCAAGAAAAGTAGTAAAATAAACTGACAACGCCAGGGAAAAAAAAGAAAAAGACAAACAGACATACAACAGTACACATAACAACATAGAAAACAAAAGACTGAGCAATACGAACCCCATCAAAACCTGGGGATGATCTCAGGTGCTCCGGAAGGGTAAGCAGATCCTGCTCCGTATGTGGCACCCGTCGTGGTGTTGCTCATGTAAGTACAAACCCAGTGATATGTCTTATTTGGTAGATCACATTCGGGGGAAGAGGACGAGATTGTAGTTACGTTAATTGGAACATATCCATCGTCATTTGTGAAACAGATATTCCATAACGGTCAACCAACTCACATTAATAACATTCACGTTCATACGATAACATAACTTTCAAACAAGGAAGCTATTAAACCAAGAGTTCCAAATGGTGAAGTTGAAATCATTCCTTCGTAAATTTTACGGACGCCATCACGAGTTGGTTGACCGTTATGGAATAACCGTTTCACAGATGATATCGGATATGTTCCTTATGTCGTAACTACAATACCCTTCCCTTTTCACGAATGTGACCTACCGAATTAGACTATTTACCGGATTTGAAATAACATAAGCAACACGACGGGTGCCACATGTGGAGCAGGATCTGCTTACCCTTCCGGAGCACCTGAGATCACCCCCAGTTTTTGGTGGGGTTCGTGTTGTTTAGTCTTTAGTTTTCTATGTTGTGTCATCTGTACTATTATTTGTCTGTTTGTCTTTTTGTTTTTGGCCATGGCGTTGTCAGTTTGTTTTCGATCTATGAGTTTGACTGTCCCTCTGGTATCTTTCGTCCCTCTCTTTTCCAAAAGTTATGAAAGCCAAACACTAAAATGGTACATGAGCTTTCAAACCAAAAAGGCAAATAAAAAGTCTGAAATCGTTTAAATTGTCTAAGATAAACATTGCGTAAGGAAGTTCCATCCTTAGTTTTCGTAAAATGATTCTTTAAACAACGGAGACCTTTTACAATATGGCCAACAAGTAACAAGGCACCTACTACTCAGAGTGAGTGGTAACTTTAAGGACTAAAAGTTTTAAATAGTAAGGGTACTAGTATGAAACCTACGTGAATGACACTTTTATCTTAAATAATTGTCCTATGGAAAAAGAGGCGGAAGAAACCAAAGGGAGAATCAAAAGTCTTTATTCGAAGAGAGACCGACAAAAGCATGGTTTAAAAAATAAAAGCAAAAAAGCAAACAAATCTACAAAACATTAAATAAAAAATAAAAATTTAACACTGGTGAACACAAACCCCTCCAAGCTCGACATACAATATTAGAACGACACATACATCAGACGTTTAAGAGAACACAAACCAAGAAGGGCATGCCCAATCGTCCAATATCATTTTTACTGTTCTCAAATCCTTAATTCATAAAATAATAACAGTATCGATGAACTGGATTATGGTCGGATTAGAGAATGAAGTCTAGTGTCGATGGTACTAAAGTTGTTGTAAAGTTATCAGTGAAATTTGAAAAATCTTAAATAAACAGCAAATTTTAGTGATTAGCCGTTCCGCGGAATTCGTAATTGGACAGATAATAACCTCAAGACAAACAGTCGGTTATCATTGGTACCGATCAAGTGGTATATCTAATTTAGATAACCGTATAACTCCCATTTTTATATATATACTAAATCATTTTTTTTATGAAAGATTCCGGAGATAGCTCGATACCAAAATAAATAAGAGGAAGGAAAACATTTCCACTGTTTAGAGAACGAAACCAAAAGGGACATTAACCGATCATAAAAATATTGCTTGTGGTCAACATTGTTTGGGTGTTTTAAAACTTGTATAAATTAACAATCTTTATACACTGAATAAAAAGTATAACACTGACTACTGTTAGAACGGTGTACTCTTCATTGTTTTAATACTTTTAGAATGAACGCTCAACACTGATAGATATTGAAGCAAATAAACCGAACGTTTAGGATAGGTTGCATAAATGAACTTAGATAAGGAAAGTTCATTATATTGATGTATTATGAATTATGTCCGTGACTTATCTTATCAATATATATTGTTGTATATGCAAGTAACAATTGAAACATTGCATGTGTAAGAGATATGAAGATCACTTCTCACTTGCTACTTTTTCTAAATTTTATTTTTATTGCAAATGCCATTCAGAAATATCTTTACATGTTCACCTATGTGAAAGAAATGATCTGGATATAAGGTCTGATGAAGAATTGTAGCTAAAGAGAACACTGAATAATTTGATACGATTAATAATCGTAAATGTGAAAAGTGAAATCACAAAACTACTGAACTCCGAGGAAAAATCAAAACGGAAAGTCCCTAATCAAATGGCAAAATCAAAAACACAAACACATCAAACGAATGGACAACATCTGTCATATTCCTGACTTGGTACAGGCATTTCCTTATGTAGAAAATGGTGGATTGAACCTGGTATTAAAGCGCTAAACCTCTCACTTGTACGACAGTCGCATCAAATTCCATTATATTGACAACGATGCGCGAACAAAATGTCACAAATAGTTGAACGGTTTTTAAAACATGTCTCTGTACAAAATTCAAATGTACATGGTTGTATTTCTCTTTCTAAAAAGCATGATAAGTCTGATCAAGGGCAGGCGAACAATAATGGAAATGTTTTATCCAAAATATTTAAGGAGGATATTGCTAAAGAGAGATGTATTATTTGTTTGGTTTTAGACCAAGCGCAGGTTGATATTTTAGAACATTCTTGGCGTTTAAAAAACCCAGAGATAATTTCTGCATATAAATAGGACTATAAGAATTGTTTTCCAATTCATGATAGTTCAGTCGAGTTTTTAAAAGTTCCAACATTAGAAGATTTATTGGAACCTATGTTAAGACAGACACACGGTCAGAATACTGTCAAGTCATGGGATACTCACAGGCAACTTTTACACAGCCTCTCAAACAGATTGAAAAATTAGCATTCCAATGTCAATTAAGTGCCAGGATGAATGTAATTTCTGTTTTATATGTGCAGCAGGTTCTAGGTTCCTTATTGCAGTCTCTAAATGGTGGAGATTACGACAAAAGATAGTCAGTCGATACAGGATGTTTTTGCTATGTGTCGACAAAAACTCTTGATCAGTCAGGTCGCACAGGTGCTGTCTTCCATTTGATACGCCGTAAAGCGGCAGCTCAAGGTTCTTGCTTGACTGGTTTAAAAGATATGCACAGTAAGTGCCAATATCTTCCACTCACACATAATGAGTTATTTGGCAAAGGACTTGAAACGTCTTCAGGAAATGCGTAAAGAACAGAAATATGTTTGCTTCATAACATGTTCTCATCGCAATTATCTACGTTTTAATTTACCTGTGCATATACAGTAACTTCAGTTTTAACTCGTCGTTTAATTGAATATTTTCAATTGTGTGAACCAAAATTGGGGTTCTTTGATATGATGAATCTAACCGTGTATTTAGATTTTGGATTTTGGGCCCCGTTATCATATTGGTCCACATTTAGGTCCAAAGGGTCCAAAATTAAATTTTGTTTATTTCATCAAATTAAATTCTTGGGGTTCTCTGATATGTTGAATCTAACCTTGTATCTTAATTTTGGATATTTGACCATAATAGGTAAAGGTCAATTTTTTAAGTTCTTATACCACATTCATTCTGTGTCAGAAACCTATGCTGTGTCAAAAATGTAATCACAATTAAAATTCAGAGCTGTATCAATCTTGTTAGTGATTGAAATATGAATTGCACAATTAATATAAATTGTAGGTAGATTCATAGTTGAAAATGGATACAGCATCAAATTCTAATAATGTTTAAATAAAGTTTGAAATTTACTATTCATTATCAAATATTTTAGAAAATAATAAAACGTAAGTTTTAAAGATTTTTTAAAGACATTGTATTAATGATGAATGAGATTTTGGAAATTGTTATTTTCATTTTTTCGTTGTAAATGTTTTGAAGAACTTCCTGTTAGGTTTGTTTGTTATTCTGTTTATATTAATTTCAGAATGATATATAAATATATTATTTTTTATGAAGCGAACCCCTTTAAAAACTTCTCTAATATTGTTCATTGATAAAGAAATGAATTAAATTCTTTGTGTACATGGATATGTTGAATCTAACTGTGTATTTAGATTTTGGATTAATATTTTTCAGTTCTTTGACCACATTCATTCTGTGTCAGAAACCTATGCTGTGTCAAATATTTAATCACAATCAAAATCCAGAACTGTATCAAGCTTGAATCAAGTGTCCATACATGCCCCAACTGTTCAGGGTTCGACCTCTGCGGTCGTGTCAAGCTGCGTCCCGCGGTGCATTTTATTCTCTTTGTTAAGGTGTCACTTGTCTTTTTGTCCCAAATACTGAATGGATCTGATGTTTGCCATTTGTGTTTATACGTGTGATCTTTATGTAATCTTCCTTTAGCTTGGTGCAATGCAACGTTCTTTCATCTATCATTAGAACATTAGAAAATATAGTATCATTAAGGTTTAATTATATGCTTATAAACACGAACCTATAACTGTAAATACTTAAACAACGTACTTCGAGTTATCTAATGCAATCAATATTGAAAAACCGTGCTTAATTGTATCGGATGGTTAGCCCTCGTCATGACGAGGGATGTTGGTACACCAACAAAAGAAAAATAAAGATAAATGAAAGAAAAAAAAACGCTAAAAGTTCTGAAAGTCAAATAGAAATCAGTAGAGCGTAAATGAAAAGCAGCTGATGTAAATTATGTGAAGGTGTTTGAATATTGGTTATAACGTGTTTGGTTTTGTTTATATGACAATAATCCAGAAAAAAGTATGTTTGCGCTAGAAGTAGGGACGAATGCCAGCCTTATCAAAACCTTTTTCTACCAAAAGCTTTAGATGGCCTAAGATAGATAATCTTCCTCCTCCTCCTCCTCCTCCTCCTCCTCCTCCTCCTCCTCCTCATCCTCATCCTCATCATCATCATCATCATCATCATCATCATCATCATCATCATCATCATCATCATCATCATCATCATCATCATCATCATCATCATCATCATCATCATCATCATCATCATCATCATCATCTATTTTGCCCTCCAACTAATTTAATTCAAGAGCTACTGGCGAGTCTTACGTGGACGAAATCTTTTGGTCATTTCTTTTTTTGTGGTCGCCGTAGCCACCATAGAGCATTATTCAATTAGATATATTGCAACATCTTCTTGCATTAATTGAAAATGAAATCCGTGTATATATATATAAAGAGTTTTCGTACACGGAATAATAACAAAACTCAGAAAATATTAATACTTTTTGAACAATAAAACGGTTTACACGGAGAGATAAAACTTGTTCAAGAAAAGTAGTAAAATAAACTGACAACGCCAGGGAAAAAAAAGAAAAAGACAAACAGACATACAACAGTACACATAACAACATAGAAAACAAAAGACTGAGCAATACGAACCCCATCAAAACCTGGGGATGATCTCAGGTGCTCCGGAAGGGTAAGCAGATCCTGCTCCGTATGTGGCACCCGTCGTGGTGTTGCTCATGTAAGTACAAACCCAGTGATATGTCTTATTTGGTAGATCACATTCGGGGGAAGAGGACGAGATTGTAGTTACGTTAATTGGAACATATCCATCGTCATTTGTGAAACAGATATTCCATAACGGTCAACCAACTCACATTAATAACATTCACGTTCATACGATAACATAACTTTCAAACAAGGAAGCTATTAAACCAAGAGTTCCAAATGGTGAAGTTGAAATCATTCCTTCGTAAATTTTACGGACGCCATCACGAGTTGGTTGACCGTTATGGAATAACCGTTTCACAGATGATATCGGATATGTTCCTTATGTCGTAACTACAATACCCTTCCCTTTTCACGAATGTGACCTACCGAATTAGACTATTTACCGGATTTGAAATAACATAAGCAACACGACGGGTGCCACATGTGGAGCAGGATCTGCTTACCCTTCCGGAGCACCTGAGATCACCCCCAGTTTTTGGTGGGGTTCGTGTTGCTTAGTCTTTAGTTTTCTATGTTGTGTCATCTGTACTATTATTTGTCTGTTTGTCTTTTTGTTTTTGGCCATGGCGTTGTCAGTTTGTTTTCGATCTATGAGTTTGACTGTCCCTCTGGTATCTTTCGTCCCTCTCTTTTCCAAAAGTTATGAAAGCCAAACACTAAAATGGTACATGAGCTTTCAAACCAAAAAGGCAAATAAAAAGTCTGAAATCGTTTAAATTGTCTAAGATAAACATTGCGTAAGGAAGTTCCATCCTTAGTTTTCGTAAAATGATTCTTTAAACAACGGAGACCTTTTACAATATGGCCAACAAGTAACAAGGCACCTACTACTCAGAGTGAGTGGTAACTTTAAGGACTAAAAGTTTTAAATAGTAAGGGTACTAGTATGAAACCTACGTGAATGACACTTTTATCTTAAATAATTGTCCTATGGAAAAAGAGGCGGAAGAAACCAAAGGGAGAATCAAAAGTCTTTATTCGAAGAGAGACCGACAAAAGCATGGTTTAAAAAATAAAAGCAAAAAAGCAAACAAATCTACAAAACATTAAATAAAAAATAAAAATTAAACACTGGTGAACACAAACCCCTCCAAGCTCGACATACAATATTAGAACGACACATACATCAGACGTTTAAGAGAACACAAACCAAGAAGGGCATGCCCAATCGTCCAATATCATTTTTACTGTTCTCAAATCCTTAATTCATAAAATAATAACAGTATCGATGAACTGGATTATGGTCGGATTAGAGAATGAAGTCTAGTGTCGATGGTACTAAAGTTGTTGTAAAGTTATCAGTGAAATTTGAAAAATCTTAAATAAACAGCAAATTTTAGTGATTAGCCGTTCCGCGCAATTCGTAATTGGACAGATAATAACCTCAAGACAAACAGTCGGTTATCATTGGTACCGATCAAGTGGTATATCTAATTTAGATAACCGTATAACTCCCATTTTTATATATATACTAAATCATTTTTTTTATGAAAGATTCCGGAGATAGCTCGATACCAAAATAAATAAGAGGAAGGAAAACATTTCCACTGTTTAGAGAACGAAACCAAAAGGGACATTAACCGATCATAAAAATATTGCTTGTGGTCAACATTGTTTGGGTGTTTTAAAACTTGTATAAATTAACAATCTTTATACACTGAATAAAAAGTATAACACTGACTACTGTAAGAACGGTGTACTCTTCATTGTTTTAATACTTTTAGAATGAACGCTCAACACTGATAGATATTGAAGCAAATAAACCGAACGTTTAGGATAGGTTGCATAAATGAACTTAGATAAGGAAAGTTCATTATATTGATGTATTATGAATTATGTCCTTGACTTATCTTATCAATATATATTGTTGTATATGCAAGTAACAATTGAAACAGTGCATGTGTAAGAGATATGAAGATCACTTCTCACTTGCTACTTTTTCTAAATTTTATTTTTATTGCAAATGCCATTCCGCATCTAGCACAGATTCCGTCAGAACATTTCCTTTTGCATGAAATTTTAGATCATCTCGGGAACTATCATGTTTATTGGAAGTTTAACCAAACACATATAACTTTCGAGGTACATGTAAAAACAAGAGGATATGTTGGCTTTGGATTCTCTCCTAATGGTAAAATGTACCCTTCTGATGTTGTTGTTGGCTGGGTGAAAGATGGAGTTCCCCATTTTTCAGTAAGTATAATCATACATATCCGGAATTTTGGATATTTTGAACGGACCTTAACATATAATTTAATTTCTTGTTTGCAAAAGTAGGAAAATTATGAAACAAATCGAATGATGTTCTTTTTCTTGGTGGTTTCTGGAGGATCTTCATGGGTGAAATAAAACTCAGTTGACAAAAAAGTAAACTAACAAAGATACCTAACTCCAAGGAAAATTCAAAACGGAAAGTCCCTTATCGAATGGCAAAATCAAAAGCTCAAACAAATCAAACGAATGGAAAACAACTGTCATATTCCTGACTTGGTACAGGCATTTCCTTATGTAGAAAATGGTGGACTAAACATGGTTTTATAGCAACTTACTGAAAAATGGCCTTAAGGTCAATCTGTGTGGTACTTTTTGTGATTTATGAATTACCACTGTATTTGTCCTTAAAGGGAAGAATACGGAAGTAAATATTTTGATTAAATTGTATATGAAATTCTAGTGAGTAATGTCTTCCTATTATTCGTTGTAAGACTTTTTTTTTAATCTTTCATTAAACAAACAGTAAATAACAGGACACCAGCAAACGAAGATTCTTTATTTTTTATTTAAACCACAACTATATGTTATTTGAAAAATGAAGTAAAACTATGACAAATTGAATAATAAACCTGAAATTTCTAATAAGCAACCACAATAATACAGCACAGCAATAATATATGACAACAATGAATTTACACTTTTAGTTGATATATAACGTTAATGCAGTATAAATGTAAAATGTTGTGTGTGCTATGGTTTGCTGTATGATACTCCATATATCCTTTTACATTCACATAAAGTCTAATATATATACGTTAATTGCTTTAAATAGGACTGTCACACTGTCGGTCACTTCCAGCCAGTAAAGGATATTTCACAGGATTGGACACTTCTTCATGGGGAAGAGAATAATTTTGGAACTGTGCTTAAATTTCAAAGACCATTGAATACGTGTGACGACAATGACACTGATATTGTTGTAAGTATTTTGTCTGTCTTAAAACAGTGCCTGCACTTTCGTGATTTTCGAAAGTCTCCCATGTGTTATCACCTTTGTTTCTTCTTTTGATTTCTGAAAAAAAAAGTACTAAAAAAAATCATAAGAAATTACTCGTTAATCTATTTTGCATTTCTTTTAGCTTCAATAATTGACGAATTTGCCTAATCCATTATTGTATCCATTTTTCAAAGTTAACTGTCCAATATTTACTTTCTCAGATAATTATTTTACCGCGAGCTGTTCATTAACTTGTGGAAATATTAGGTTTGCAACCGTAAGTATGACATGCGAATGGCTACTCAAGATCTTTATAATATGTAAATCCGAAAAATAACTTCCTAGTCAAACGGACGATAACAACAAAGTCATAACAGAAGACCTTCAAAACGAATATAAAACGCAAGTAGATGTTGTAAACTTGGAAAGGTATCAAATATCAATCAATGACCAAAATTCATGCAACTAATGATGGCCTCCAAAAGGTTACTGAAGTAATTTTTCAACCCAAGACGTAGAAAAGGAAAAATGTTTAAAAATAATTTTCAGAAAAATATAATTAAACTCTGAAATACTTTGATAAACCTTTGAATAAATTATAAAAAGGGAGATATGGTAAACTTGCTAATGAGACAAATATCCATCAATGTCAAACTGATATTAGAAACATTACTCTGCTTCATGCAGCTTTGCTATCTGTAATATCGATTAATTGCTAATTTCATATGCTTGTCCCAAATAAGGAAAATCAACAGTTACTTTTTGTTACTTAACCCTTTCTTTCAACACCGTCACAACTGACTCGTGAACCAAGTTTAAGGGTGAAATTTGCTTTAAAATTGTCATTATTTGTCATGTTCTACCTATATCTGTGCTATGGGGTTCAAATTAACCGATAACACTAGCTATCTATGTCATCAGGAATAGATTATTTCGTTTCATATAGTACATAACTGAATCGACATTTTTCGATAGATGCAATATAACGAGTTGATAATGCCCGTTCCCTCATTTGTTTTCAGTTGCATATCAAAAATGGTTTGAACATCGGTATACTAATGCTGTCTTATTTGGTATATTCTTTAACCTTTGTACAGAAGTTTAGAAATGTAAAGTGTGAGACTTTAACAATAATAACATAACAGTAAACACTTGTGCAGATTAGAAAAATATATATTTAAAAGATTTAAAATACAAATCTAAAGCTCCATTGCTGTTATGATTTTATTTCAGTTGAGCAGAAGATAAATCAAAATATCAATATTAACTATAATATTCATATTCTTATTATTACATTGTAGGATGACACAATGCGAATAATATTTGCGTATCACCCTGACGATCCAACCGACGATACTCATATGCCTTGGCACGGTGCAACAAGAAGAGGCGCTAAAAGCCTGTTATTATTATCGACGTCAAAACAGTATAAACTTCCGAATGATAGTCAGACTAAAGATCTGGTCCATCATCAAGTAAGTAATTAGTATCACTTGATTAATGATATGCTATGGACATGCTCCTTCATTAAGACAAGAAAAACATATTTTTATTCCAGACGCGAAAAGTCCAAAAATATATACTAATCACAAAATATAATGTTATTACAGGATATTATGTTAAATTATTTACAAATTATTTTATATTAGTGCGAACAAAAATTTTATATACAACTCTTGATCATACTAATAACAATGGTAAATAATACAATGAATCAGTCCTGAGAATTACATTTACCAAATACTGTCATTTGCAGTCAAAGCAGGTGAAAGACTCTTAAAATACTATAACTATGTATTTTTTAGAGAAGAGTAAAGACTTTTACATACGCGTTATACTAAGTTGTCTAAGCTGCTTACCCTTCCGGAGCACCTGAGATCACCCCCAGTTTTTGGTGGGGTTCGTGTTGCTTAGTCTTTAATTTTCTATGTTGTGTCATCTGTACTATTATTTGTCTGTTTGTCTTTTTATTTTTGGCCATGGCGTTGTCAATTTGTTTTCGATCTATGAGTTTGACTGTCCCTCTGATATCTATCGTCCCTCTTTTGTTTTGAAACATTCAAGGGCTGTAATAACGGATTTTTGTCGTCACAACTAACGATTATAATATCACTAAAAAAGAAATCGATCGTCTCATATTGGAACTTGCAATGAACAGAAGCAACTTCTTGCGTCTCTCCAGTTACTACTATGACATTATCGTTTTTTTTCTAGTGTTATATCTTTATATTTATTTGTAGGCAATCCATATTCATACAGTAACTATTTTGTTTTAACAGTTTCATATACCATCTAAACGTACAACATATCAATGTAGAGTTTATTCGTTGGAGGATATTTCCACGAAACATCATACGATAAAGGTAAGCACGAACGATTTCCATTGTTATGGAACGGAAATATTATAAGGGAGGGGATGGGGTATTTAATTAGATCATTTTCAATTATTCTTTTTCAAAAACCTTTTTTTTCAAATTTAATAAGCTTTTTTTTTTTTTTACAATTAATGGCTATCTGATAAAAAAAAACTATATACATTTTAACTTACTGCTAAAAGTAGTTGTATATTAAATCTAAAGTTTGATACTTTTAACCAATTTAATTTTTTATCAACAGTTTGAGGCTGTTATACAAAAAGGCCATGAACCATTTGTACATCACATGAATGTTTACAAGTGCCATAATTATCCGAGGAAGTACATTGGACGAAATTTTGAATGTTACACTGTTCCTGTAGATATGATGCCTTGTGGAAATGTTGTAGCCGGTTGGGCTGTTGGCAGTGGTGTAAGAAAATTAAAATAATACTGGCCAAAAAGCAATCATCACCACTTTAAAAAATCAGACATAAAAAAAACCAAATAAATCACATTCAGGTTCCAACATTCATTCAATGTCCTTAACATTATACACAAGTGTCACAGGCCTAGTGCTTAAGTCAATCTAGGTCTAGGCAAATTGTAAATAACTTCAACAGAGATAACTAAAGAATATGCCAGCACCATCAAATATAATTGAACGAAAAAATTAAATATACAAACAACAACCGGTTATGTTCATAACTTTGGACAGTGATTTGTCAAAACCATAATATTTAAAATAAAATCCATCGCCTTCTATGTTAGCCTGGTCTGTCGATCTACCTCTTTGAAATCAAGAATTGATCGGACAAGGATATCAAACACTGTTCAAATATTACTCGTCCTACGAATTTATATAAAGTCACAATCAGTTGAACACGTCGTACGAGTGAGTTATAAAATCAGGGTATATAAAAGCTTCTTCTCCTATACCAGCCTTACTCTTGGTACAAGGAAATGTACTTGTGTTAAATCTAGATATTTGTTTGAACTGTATATCACGTGTTCACTAGACATGGAAAAGGGTACACACTCTTAAAGTTTCTTTATTTTACATACATTAGATTGATTTTATTCGAAAGATTTTTCATGAAAACATACTGATACATTTGTCACACTTCACATAAATATTCTGTTTTTTCAGCCTTTTCATTTTCCTCCAAATGTTGGCTTACCAATTGGTGAAAATGAAAAAGAATATGCATACGTCATTGAAATTCATTATAATAATCCTGGGGCTGTTACGGGTAAGTTATAGATAATGTGTCGAATGTTCACAAGTTCATGATGTCTTTTAAATAACCTGACCGGGTGGACCTTTCGTGAATTATATTTAATACAGAATTCTTATTGTTATTATCAACTTTGACAATAATCACATAATGCAATCTGATAAATGTAAAAACTTGGCCATTTAAAAAAAAATATAACTGTAACGTATAACGAATATGTATTTGCACGTATTCTAAATAGTTAGATGCTTGTCTAGAGTACAAAACCGTATGCTGAGCATCAAAAGTTTTATATGATGATACGCGCCACAGTTTATTTATATCATTTTAAATTTCAGCTTCATGCCTTATCTTTGATTAGTATAACAAGCAATTTATCATAAACAAATTCCCGCAATTTAGGTTATTTTCAGTTAACATGCCATATATATGTCCAGCTTCCTCATACTTGTGTATCGTTCGGCCTCACTAGTTAAATTTATCTTATTTGTGTATTGAAAACAAACGAAAACGGCTAGGCCTAAAGATTTCATTCGAATGTAAATAATAGCAGCTATGTCCTTTATTGTTAAAACTTTTGATAGTTATTATCAACATGTCTATTGATTACAAAAATTATAAAAATGTATCTTGATGGTCTTTTTAAATTTTTAAAAAGGTCATGGTTGCTTCATAGTTGGAGACGAGGTATGAGTATGGATTTATCCTTTCCCCTGTGAGAATGTTGTATTATTAGACCGACCTGATGATAAACGTAACATATTTATTGTTTGGTTATTTAAAGTAAACATTTCACAGAAGACAATAACTAGAATATTTGACATTACGTCTCTCAAAAAGAAACTCCCTCTTAGTCAATCAGTGTGTCACAAATGTTTTTCCTTTCTAAAAAACAAACAAGTTTCATTAAGGGAATCCCCTATACGAAATTAATCGGAGTATTATGAAATATTCTGTACCGTCTTTATAGAAGATGAGAGATGGATTGATATAAATAACGGGCATTGTGTGAGAGTTTGTATAGATATATGTTTAAAATAAACGGTTGACACAGAGATATGTCTTGCGGTTTGTAATTTTGATGGTATAATGCAAATGTTGAAACTAATAAAGCAATGTTTAACATGTAAACTATGCATTTCATTCAAAGTCAATGAACAATGACTGAAGATGCAGGGCCAAATAACCTCCATGGAAATGAGAAATTCCAATGCTTAGAAAACTGCATACCAAATACCATTGCCATAACATAAGTCGCTAATCTTAAACTGACCTAATCACAAACTAATGCATGTAAACTACGCAAAATTTTCAAAGTCAATAGACCATGACTGAGGGGGCAGGAACATGATAATCTCCATGGAGATGAAAAGTGCCAATGCTTATACAACTGCATACCTAATATCATTGACCAACCACAATGTTTCCCTTTAGCTGACCTAATCACATACTTATACATGTAAAGTTAGCAAAAGTTCCAAAGTTAAAAGACCATGATTGAGGGGATGGGAACAAATAATCTCCATGGAAATGAGATGTGCCAATGCTAATATAATTGCATACCAAATATCATTAACGTACCACTAGTGGTTCTCTATAAACTGACCTAATCACAAACTAATACATTGTTGACGCCGCCGCCGGAAACAGCACGCCTAAGTCTTGCTTTTTCGACTTGGTCGACGCTAGACAAAACTTTATTTTTGATCTTTTAACTGTTTTTATTACCATCGTTCTTTACCCCTTTTAAATCCTTTGAGATGTCTGAGTGATGTATGTTTGGTCGGAATTTCAGAAAGTTTTACGGCTGCTAAAATATAAAGAAAAAAATTGAAAAGCGACGTGAAATCCATTTATTCTATTAATTTCTTTTGAAAGCGTCGATCGAAGTCGGAACAATAAGATTGGTTTTTACATCGTTCAACAGTATTTTTTTTTCACGTATAAGTATAATTTAATCTTAATTGACATTTGGGAGATTTCTAGAACGGATAAAATTGACAATATCTAAGCTCGATTGCTTCAGAATGTGTCAATTTTATTTTTGAAGTGTTGTAAAATTTATTTTCTTAACTTTACATGCACCATTCTAAACGAATCAATAAAAATCAAATAAAGAGAAAGATGTTTTTCAAGTGAAATTTGCTTCTAACAACAATATTTGATAAATGTTGCGAGGTCATATAATGTGAAATTCCAATTATTTAGTTATGCGTAATAGTTTTATTTTAATTCAAATAGTATAAGAAATTTCCATTTATAAAATTTAATGTTTCTAAGACCTTGTGGACAGCTCTGGTATGAGGTTCACATACACGTCACACTTACGTCAATACGATGCAGGATTATTGACGGTTGGAATGAGGGAAAATCATCAGCACATTATTCCACCTCACTATAACGAATTCAAAGTACAAATAGAGGCCACGAAGGAATGTATATCAAAGGTATTTATTTCATTGTTATCTTCTAATTTGTAGAGCGGTTAAAGAAACCGAGAAAATAAATAAAAAATGACTTCGTGCATCAGTCTGATTAAAACAAGCCCCCACTATCCACTTGCGTTTGGGGCTGGTTTTAATCAGACTGCTTCGTGCATAGGCAAATTAACAAACTAGCCTAATTTCTATTTTGTCTAATCAGTGGTGCTTTAGTTTGCCGCCTTCATACACTTATTTGGTAGTATTACGGTTAATAGGACGGATGACGCTAGTGGAACAGGAAGTAATAAACCCATTAGAACACACAGGTTCCCCACAGCAACCCCATTTTTTTTTTTGGGGGGGGGGGGGGGGTTCTTGTTTCTCAATCTTATGTGTACAGTGTTTTGTGGATTATTGTTTGTCTATTCATCTTTTCTTTTGACATGGTTTAACTCGGTCTTTCTCTAACCACTGTTTTTATTTTTGCTCTTCTAAACACGTTATGACAATGTTTTGACAAATCTGAAATAATGAAACACTCAAAAGCACTAAGCCTAAAATACCCTTCACAAAGTTTAGAAAAAAAACATTTATATTGGTAAGAAAGTCTTGGATTATTTATATATTTCTGTCAACTAAACATTTTTAAGTATTGTTAAAACTATTATCAGGACAGTTTTGTGGTATTCTTGGAATCATGCACTGAACAACAGTGGAATCGACCCCTTGATAGCAAAACAGTAATGCAAGTCAATGAAAAAACTTAAGTACTTTTTTGCGTTCAATAAACTTTCCATCTGCATATGACTGCAAGATAATGACGTATGATATACCTTGAAACACCTAATAGTTATAAAAATATCAGTTGATTATAATCAACATTAAATCTGTTACTAGTAGTTAAGATCTAACAGAACTCATTCCGATTAAAAGCAACCTCAGTACTTTTTATGTTGATGAAAATTATAGGGTCTAACTGAAGCTTCCCTAGACGAAATAAAATTGTTTGCAGTATGGCAGCATGCCCATCTACTAGGGAAGGGAATAACAACAAGACATCTCAGAAATGATGTCGAACTGGAACCTATTGCAGAAGATGAACATTATGACTTTGATTACCAAGAAACAAGGCTCTTCAAAAAAGAAGTTCCGGTGAGAAAGGTATGTGAAAGCTGTGTAAGTGAGAAGTTGAAATGTTAGAAGCAAGAATCCGTAATTAAAGAACCAATTTCGTTTCTTTTTTCTTAAAGTCTTTTGGTCAAATTCTATAAAGAAAGTTCGATAATGATAGTTCAAAATTCAAATAAACCAAGATTTACGACAATTACAATATGTGGGTGTATAAAAGACAAATATCGTAGTTTGTCCTTTTTATTTTAAGCAATAATCGCTGAATAATTATACAACATAGATTACATAGATGTTCCATAAGGATTCCGTCATTTCAATTAGCACATAAAAATCATAGAATTTTAAGTGCGTACCATATACTCTATTTTTTCGGTAAACGCTTTTGCACACAAACAAACAAAAATTAAAAAAAATAATTAATATAAAGTGCTTCAGTGCATCACAAAAATGTGCTTCTGTCACCCCTTTTAAAGGCAAATAAAGCTGCTACACGTAACATTCATTTTTTAGAACCATCTTGTATAATATTGTTTCTACTATTCGCTTTTTTTCAGGGGGATAGCATCAGAGTAGATTGTACATATGATTCTACTTTAAGAAACAATATTACATATGTAAGTATCGCCCTACGCTTATAAAACATTAAACGTAATGCGCATACCATCTGTTGGTATGCAGTATACTCGAAGCTTTAATGTGATTTTGTATTTTTATACAGAAAAAAATGTTCTTCAAGGCATAGATAAAGTGGTAATAAGTAAGCTATCATCACTATGGGCAATTTGGCGCCCCGCAAAACTGATCAATCCACATCTTTCTCGTAAAATGTGGTTGGTGTTTTACAAAGTTACAACATATTTTCCCTTATTTTGCTGCTGATTTTATATATGGCTGTCCCAATATGATAACACTCTTCTGCTAACTATGTAGCCACTGTCCAGATGCTAAAAGTAAAAAAAAAACATGTCATGTAATTTACATTGGGAGGACATTTAATTCATTTGATACTACGATTTGCAAAGTATTTCCAAAGTAAACCGTAATGATTTTGATCAATGAAATGTTTGCCAAACTATATTAGTTTTTGCTCAAAAATGTTGATTGAATAAATTCATTATCTTCACCAACCGCTATCAAGAAAATTCAGATAAAACACGGGATCCTGATAACCCTAACATTTGAGCACCATTTACACCAATAGAAAGATACCAAGGGAGCAACCAAAATTGGGTGCGTCTTAAATGCAGCAGCAAAAAGCAAAACAAACAAAAAATTAAAAGAACAGAGTTCCAATGTCCCCCGCGTTGCACATATTTTATCTATCCAAGCTACAAGGGCAATAACTAAAACCAAAAACACTTTTTTTTTTGTTCTTTAAATCTTTTTATAAATATCTTACATAAATGAAGGCTGCAGAGCAAATGCAATGCGATTTCGGTTATGATTAATATTTCCAAGGGGGATAACTCCTTAAAATAATTGATCGGCACTGATTTTCGAATTTGTCCGAGACATTGCTGATATAAACCTATATTATAAATTTATTAAAAATCTGGCAAGAATTGAACACATGAGAGCGCTCACAAGGCAATTTTCAATATAATTATTGTTTCCAAGGGGCATAACTCTTTTAAAAATAATTGATCGGCACTGATTTTCAAATTCGTCCAAGACATTGCTGATATAAACCCATGATACAAGTTTCATAAAAATCTGGCAAAAATTGTACACGTGAGAGCGCTAACCAGACCAGAAGGGCGGACGAACGAACGGACGCCCGCTATTTCTATGTCCCCCCGCAACGCGTTGCGCGGGGACAAAAAAAATGACAATAGCAACATAGAAGTCATTTAAATTATTTTTTCTTACCATTATAGTCAAATATAAAGCTACTTGCAAAGTATGAAGTTAACTCACTTCATACTGTCTATAGTGTTCCCTTTGTGCATGCTAATCTAGGATTGACGTATGACACGGTAAAAAACACACGCGCAATGTTTTGTAAGATGTCGAATACATAGAAGAAAGGAAAGAGAGGGCTCAAATGCAATTTTCAGTGATTCTGTTTTACTGTATAATGTAAATTAAAAATTAAATTGATTTATTTAAGGCACGATGATTACATCAAACTAAATGTTTTCATACTACATGCATATACAGGAAGTTAGTTTCATCTTTATTTGTTTGAACAGTGTAGATGTTTTAAGTGTTAAAGAAATAATTTTTTAGTTGAACGAAATAAATCTTTCATACACATTTGGTTTTATTTTGTAGGGAGGATTATCGACTGCGAACGAAATGTGTTTCTCGTTTATCTACTATTATCCCCGGTTTCCATTGTATATGACAACCCAGTCTCTTCTTTATGATACAATTCCTGGTCATTCGTCATTACTATCGTTTTCATGGGATGATCAAAGCTCAGTTGAAGAATTGGCAAATCTAGTGGAAACTTATGATTGGACAGATGACTCAGTTAGAAGTAAATTCCAACAAGACGTACTCAACAGTACCCTGCGAAGTACCTGCTGCTGGAAACATTCACCAGTTGTATGTTAAACTAATTTATCTTTCTATTAGTTTTAACCATATTAACATATTTGACATTTGATATAGTCTTGCATCTGTTTGTATTAAATGCTAGGTTCCATGCTAACTAGAATCCTTTTCATCCTATCTCTGAAATTTTTATTATTCGTACCAATTTTCGTAGATTTCTTGGTTCCATTTAATTACAAATATTTGCTATCGTGAACTGTCTCAGATTGATAGAAAACCCTGTTTAATTTAGGATTATATTTCAATTTGAAGGTCATAACTTAACCTTTATATGTTTACTTTTCTAAAATGGTGTGTTGTCTTATGTTTTTCCTTCAAATCGATTTTCACAATTTTTTTTACTCTGAAAATGCAATGAAAACGAATGTTTCTCTATTGGCTTCTTTTTATATCATAAACAAATCAAAACGTCACGACCAATGACTTAACTAGCCTAAATTTTGTTATAAACAAAATGTAAAGGTTGGTCAGACCAAGAAAACGGGGGAAAATTACCAAGGGGGCAATACAAAACCATAAGTTGGGGAAAAAAATACATTATCGTGGTCAAATACACATATAACAAAAAGAATAAGGTTCGTATACAGTACAGCACAGAATGACTACAGCACACTATAAAAACAAGATCACTTCCATATGTTAAATGCATGTACCCTGTCAGGATTATGAAAATCTATCCCCAATTTTTGGAAACCAGATAGTCTGATGGGTAGTTCCCACTATTTGGCCAGTAAATTGGAGAATATTAATTACATACTAGAACACACCCGCGACATCGCGGGTCCGTGACTGAATTACAGTATCTTATTATGTATAAGCCTTGTTTTTAGCCTCGATTTTTAGTATTGGTATTGTCATCTGATAAAGTCATGCTGATTATAAGATGCACGGTTTTCTCTGCTTTCAAAATATTTATGTTTGAACCCGTCGACCTGGAACTTATTATTGTACCTACGCCTTATTTTAAGTCCGGATTTTTAGTATTCGTACTGTCATCTTATAAAGTCATGCTGATTAAAATACTACAACTGGAAACAATGTTGCAATGAATGAACTTAGTAGTGTCAACCCTGTATAATGACGAAGTTTATGTGTAATTATGACCCGTGTATATAGCAAATCCCAAATACACCGTTTGGTGGTGCTCCTGACAGATGCGGAACGTGCAGATTAGGTAATAAGTAACAGGTAACATATACTATCGGTATCGGTATCGGATTCGACCCGGAACTTGTTAATTATTGGTAATATTAATTATGTGGAAAACAAAAGGGTCTAGAATGATGTAATTTTTAATCAACACCATTGTCCTTTATTAGTTATATATAAAGTTGAATTCTTTGATTCGTCGTTTTTACCCCATGCCGGCTAACAAATTGAACCTCGTTATTTAAGTATTATAGATGAGTGTTTAGTACATTTGTTATTCTCTATTGAATTCATTCTAATGTAGTAATTGTTCATGAGTTTTAGAATATTCATCCAGTTATAGATATAGTGAATAGTATTGGGAAACATTCTAAACACGTTTTCGTTCTTTTGTAGTATACAACCACGACACTGAAACTTACGGATCCAAGTGTTCCATATCAACCTCCGACTTCAATCTGTCGTCAGGGCTGAAACTGACAATTCCATATAAATTCATACAAAATAAAGGTTAATTTCACTAACTAATATAAAAAGACCGTTTCCCCAAAAAAAAGGAAGAAAAAGAGGAAAACCCTATTCAATCAATTTATTGTTCGATGTATCAGTTTATGCCTATTGCTTTGAAAGCCAAAAAGAAAAATTTGAAGATATTAAATAGTAAATTTGTATACAACATCAAACAAAATAAAGAATTGACGCCACCAAAGTTCGAACTTTATCTGTATTTTGTGGTAATAAGCATTTTTATAAGTTTCATAACATTTGGTTTAGGCAAACTTAAGTTAGAGAACTGAAACCAGTTTAGGACGTACTTACGGACGGACAGGGATAACACTTAATGCCCCCTCCGATGACGGAGGGGGCATAAAAAAAACAGAAATAATGAAACATAAAATTTACAGAAAACCTAACATTTTATAGTTTATTTTCTGAAAACAAGCTACCAATGAAAGAGGTTTATAGGGCATAAATAACGTTAAGAAAAACTATATACTATATTGGTTTGTTATTACTATTAGTGTCTTTTGTCCAACCAGATATAGTAACGCATTTTTGAAGCAAACAAAGTGACATAGTTGTAAATCCGAAGAAAGTGTTTTCCCTATTCAGATGCCAGACAGGAGACAAGGGTATCACTGTCTGGTGAATGGCAAAGTCAAAACGAATGCACCATCCAAATCATCTTTGAAACGCATGATAATACAGCTTATTCAAATAAATATGTAAGCCACTAAGAAAGATTGGAGGTTTTACATTATAGTTATGTTATTTCCATCTTTACTAAGTTTCTATTTCGTCTCAAGTTAAAAAAAAAGAAATCACAACAAAGGTAAGTGCCAGTTGTTCAATGTTTTAGTCAAATGAAATTTGGACAAATACGATTTCAAACATAAACCATAGATTATCCAATCTAAACAAAACCGATATTGATGCTACCAAACCAATCGAGGTATAAATTAAGAAATGAGGATAGATGCTCAGTGCAAAAAGCCTTAAACCTTTAAAAAAATCGCTTTGATCAAAATTCTTTTGTGGTTTTGCCTCTGCATTCTTAAGTTGAAGGCGAAAATTCACACATACACACACACATCCATATATATATATATGTATGTATATATATGCAAGTCTAAATTGAAAACAACGTTCAAACCTATTATTGCGTTGAATAAAAACCGCAATTTTTATACGTGTGCATGCAAAACAAATTTCTTGGTAGAGGGGTCTAAATACAGCACAAACAACATTTTCCAAAAGACCAAAAAGTGAAAAAGCATATTTTAACAAAACGCATTTGACTAACAGGTCGAACAACTGATGTTCTTAAACCCTGCCGACTGCCATGGCGATTGCCAAATAAACGTATCACAAGATGTAACAAAATGGATCTTAACTATGTATATATATGTATATATTATAAACGTCTAAATATGTGACAACTGTACGACAGACGTTCTCCATCGGATAACCTGTGGTTATACAGGGCTAACACCATAATTCAAATATACTTCGTCTCAAACTTAATTCAAAAATGTTAGATATGCAAATTTGCTATCTTTTGGATCTTCCCTCAGTGGGATTCGAACTCCTACATCTGAGACTTTGTGGCAACACCGCCTGTACTGTTTCCAACGTCCTAGACCACACGACTAATTGGGCTATATAAAAATATATCTTTCGTTAGTCGAGTAATGCCATTCCTCAGATGCAATATCAATAAAAAAAAAGTCCAATATTGCCGGATCATATATATAAAAATTTTACTAACTCGATGAATATCTATTGACAAAAGGATTGGCTTGTTTTTTCCTCATAACAACAATTTTTAGGAATATATGTCTTTGTGTAACAAGAGTGTGATGTTTTTTGATTCTGCAATTTACTTTAAATTTAGGAAAACGGGGAGGTTTTGGGAACACGTAAAACTGGTTTAACCCGACCACATTTTGACCATCAGCTTGCTATCTGAAGGACCACAATTGTATTCTTTAATACGCATAAACCAGTAAAGGGTTCTTCCGGAGATAGAGGTCTATAGAACCTTCTAAATACCAGAAGGTTTCCAAGAAACATTTTAAGTTTTGAAGACATTATGCACTGATTTAGTATTTATTTCCATTTAATCATCAAGTCAAATAGCAAAAAGGTAACTTGAACCTGTCTTAAATACCAGAACAACCTCCATCATTATGAATATTAATCTGTAGGTCGCCAAATTTCAAATAGAACGTTGTCCTGAAGAACCTGTTTAAATTATTAATTTACCCAAGCAGCAACCGGGTATAAGGATGACATTTAATGACTGAAAATAATCCTGGATATTTGTGGGTCTCGCATTTTTACTTTTTTTTTATTTAACCTATATCTGACCAGATAATAGCAAGGGAAAAAAGAAAGTTGCTAAAACTTCTAAATCAAGACAATCAAGAATATGCCGAAACACCGTTTACAGTTTATTTACTTTTTTGATATAAAAAAACAACACATATAAATGACACCAGTAAAAAGATATCACAGTTTGTAGTGTGATAATCAACGTGTGTTTCGTGTTAATTTCATCGTTTACATCACTTTTTATCTTCTTGTTAGTACTGACGTTAGTTAAACTTGATCACTGTCTTTTTTGCAATCCCTCTGAGGAGGGTGATATACTTCTGTTGGACGTAGTCTATCCACAGTCTTGAAATTAAGCTGTAAAGGATAAAAATATATGTATTACGAAGAAGTCAAGTTCTAGGTGAAAGAAAGGTCTTAATAAATATATAAAAAACATTTTGTCATGTTATTAAGATGTATTTAAAATGAGGAGCAATTGGCCTGTTGCTTGCGAAATGACTCCGGTCTTGTAGGATAAAATCGGTCTACAGATATTTTTTCTGAAACCTTCATATGCCACTTATTTAATAATTTTTCAATTAAACTAAATTCATTTACAAAAAAATAACTTTGTTAATTATGGACCACTGAAAATTTCAGTTTGTCCTTGTATTGTGTCGTTCTTGAGTCAGAAAAATTCTGTATGGAGGATCTGTAAACAGTCTCGGATGGGAGAATCAAAACTCATAATTCTAAGAGAGACCGAAATCATGGCAAAAAACAAAGAAAAAGAGAAACAACAGTTTTTGAGACACAAAAAGGGATTTAAAAAATTATCGTTTTCACAATACAAACACAAACGGTATGTAGACCTTTGTGGTAAGGAAGATTCGTGCTATTTTGGAATAAATATAAATGATATAGTCAAGTCTTCAATATAACTCGAAGACATTATTTTAGAATAAGGCATGGATTTTCTATTGCACATATATGTTCAATCTGTGTTTTGCTAAACAGTAACGCTAAGAGACACATAACTGTAAAAAGCAAGGATGTTGTTGACTCTTTTTTTCGTTGATAATTTTCACTTATCCTATAGTCTTAAGTATATTATATTTTCGAACATGATATAAATAACTAAACTTACAAATGACGGGTTTCTTGCATAACATGATGACCTATATTTTGTTTTCTCCATATTATTCCTGAACAGAAGTCTAGCATGGCGGTCCTTCCAGTTGTAACCCTGTAGAAATTTCACTTGCTCTGGTGGTTTCATATCTTTTATTTCTGGGATGGTATCAAAGATTGGGTCAGCTAAACAGCCGTCCAAAGGCATCCTGGGATAGTAGAATATGAAGGAAATACACATCTCATCTGTAGTAGCTTCGCCGCCCTAAAAAAGAGAAGAGATGTATTATCTATTGTATTATATGTCTTTCCTATGTCCTCTTCCGAAAGAGAAGGCATAGCCCATGTATTTCTTTTACTTACAAGAGGACGTTTGTGTTTTTCGTACAATGGAAAAAATTATGATTTCACCAAACCCTTGTCAAACAGTGTCTAAAGTGCATGCATACACCTGGAGTATCCTGACTTTTTATCAGAATTTACTTATTATGAGACAGTTATCCACCTGAAACTAAAGTACGACCTGTTAAACAATGATCAAAACCCTTATCTTATAGTAAGCTATAAAAGGCCACAGCATGACAAAATGTGAAACAATTAAAAAGAGAAAACCAACGACCCGATTTATGCTAAATACAACCCACGAAAAACAAAAAAGATAAGACAACAATTAACAACAACCACTGAATTACAGGCTCACGCCTTGAAAAAGATTGTTATATTAGTAGAAGTTGTACAGCGTAATAGCTATTTATAGGAAATGACTTGACTTAGAGGTAGTCCCATAACAGTGTGGACAACCGTAATGATTATGTTTCTAATAATACCGAATCATTTACCTTTAACTTGTTTGTCATCGGCTATCGTTAACAATGATTTTACGCTCACTCAGTCTGTCAGAGACCTTCCAGTGGGGATTTAAATAATCGCTTGTTTCACATTTCGATACATAAAATTATACTTTCTTTCAACAAAATTTAACAGGAATTTGTTTTAAACATTCTTTTTATCATCACACCAACAGTTTCACTTGAAATAACAATAGAATCATGTGCATAACAGTGTAGCCGAGACCATTGATTGGCGCGCAAAAATATCCCATTGACTGGGTCAGATTAGGTGAACGTTCGTCTGTAACGCCCAAAACTCACGACGTATTTATTATAGAAATTTAAACTGTGAGGTCACCAAAGGGTCTCAACGCCTAAATAAAATAATTCGAAAAACTAATCAGGAATAAACTTTGTGTTTTGATTTATATTGAGTACTTACACTGAACTGCGGTCAAGCTTAGCGAAAGGTCGTGCAACATAATCAGTCAAACAAACTTTATTAGATTAACCCGTTAAGGAACGATCGTTTTCATTGGTCAATTCAAACCTTCGACCTCACACCTGCGAAAATAGAACACGCGTACTATAAAGCTGAATGGACTGATCAGTATTCACGTAGCCGGTCAAGGTCGTTAAAAACTTCCATCGTCGTATTCCCGAACATGATTGTGTTCTTGATTATCGCATGGCAATTCTAGCTTTTATACATGTGCATGTAAAATTTTAAACTTTAATCTTAACAGTCACGTCGAAATATTTAATTCAACTGTCTCCTCTCAATTGGTCCTGGATTAAGGGAGCTACCATTTTATTTTGATTGGGGGTGAAGGACTTGGATGAAACATTTTGTCCTGCATTTTTTTTAGTTGTTATCTCTGTCCTGTCTTTCTATTTTTCAGTCTGTTAGGTCCTGACTATATTTATTCGTTTATCCTGATTTTTTACATAAATCGTCATCCTGCCTTTTTTTTGTCAAGTTGCTCACCCTGCCTTATCTTTTATTCAATGGACTTGATGAATTAACGTTGTACTTGAAATGAAACCGTACTTGACTACAAATATAACCAAATTAAATACTAAAGATATTGCTCGATTTTTATAGTAAATGGGTTTGTGTTATAAACTGTCATGTTCATTATTCATATTCTTTCATAAGTTTTAGGATAGTGTGATTTTTTTTCTGATTTAGTTTACTTGATTTTGAAAAAAAAATCCCGAAATATTAAGTAAATTCAGAACATGTAACCAGCCATGCTTTGTTTAGAGAAAAAATGGAGATGGCAAACCATGGCACAGTGAAAGGAAATGTACTTTATAAACTCCAGCGATATACTTTCTTAATTTATAATTAACTGTTTTGCTATCCTCGGTTGAAAATTATATATTGTAAATATTTAAATAGTTGCATAGAAAACAATCAGTTTTAAACAGTGTGGTTATTCACTAAATGTATTGATAAAAGGTGACTCCATTTTTGTACAAACTTTTACAGTAGTCATACTTAATTTCTTAATATTTCGTTTATAAGTTTATCATACATGTATGATTTTGTATTTCATTTTAATACGCACGCATGCCACACGTTACTTTGGCGGATTGTTCAACAATGTTATGCAAAGCTCTATTCTTACGGTATGAAATTAAAGGATAAATTTTCAACCAATCAAAATCGAAAACAGTACATTTATATAGTTCCTAATAAACTACGACATTTCTCACAAGTATTTATTTATTTTTTAGTTCCACACATGCAAAAATAAAATCTTCGCCGATGAAACATTTCAAACCTTTTTACACCAACATGCCTTCACTGAATTCATTTGAATTTCGTGGTGACCATGATAGTACATTGCATAGTACATCTATATTCACGTGCACACATGGTACGATCTTTCGGGGACAATTTGCTCGTTTATGACACATCATTTCTGAATGACCAAACGCTTAGCTTCTTTATTTTCGTTTTATAGCATGAAAACAATAAAAGAGGAATGTGCAACCCATCATAAATTTGAAATGGATCAGTATTATGAGATCCTTATTATAAGTAACTACGACATTGTCAGGATAATAACCTAGCGTCAATATGAAAGAAATTAAAGTGGTTCATACATTCATCCGTATAAAAGCGGCACATGTATTTTATTTTATCCTTATATTTTTCATAGTGCGGTACAAGTGCTGCATGCATAAAGAATATTACTTAACACAAATTATTAGTATAATATTTCGACCCCACTATTTGAAATTCACAAAATACTTATTTAATTATTTCGACCAAAAATCATTGTTTTTAACGTTCGTAGTAACGTAGTACATTCCATTGTCGGTCACCTGTGTCAATTCACGTGCACACAACAATTGTTGTTGTATTTAAATCTTTCGGCCAATGAAGTGAGACGTTACAAGTTGTTTGTTTGTGATACGCCAGAATGTTATCAATGAATTATCAATCGCTAAACTTGACTGCATTTCAGTGTAAACGTTCTTTACTTGTGTTTTCGTTATGTTTTGATAATCAATTTTTATGACATCGCACGTTCTTTCAACAACAAAAAAAGGATTTAGCTGGCTTTAAAAGTTACAATGCATGTGTTGATTATTATCTTTTTTTTCGGACGTGTTTTGCACATGATTCTAAATGTGCAGAGCTAATAAAAACAAACACATGTAGCTTTTTACTGTCCTATATTTTGCAAGTACGAAAAATATATTTTTCCATTTTTTTTTAATTGCACCAGGATTTAAAGTTATCATGCATTCGTTCTAAAATTGAATACTTTTAGACATGATAAAAGTTAAAAGATACGAAGAGCCAGTACAAATTTTAGAAAGCGACAATTGTAAAATCGCTTTTAAGTCCGAAAAAGGTTATTGCTTACATATTCATTACTACTTTTGAAGCTAGTGAAATTCTATTTTAATGTTTAAAGAACGTGCGGTATGATAAATAATTTGATTATCGATTGTCGATGAAGAATGTCAAAATCGTGTTAATCAATACGCCTGTAGTATTTTTTTTTCGAGTTACTTGTTTTCAGGCGTTGAGAAACCTTTGGTGACCCTTAAATGTCCCTTGTAAAAACATCGTATTAAGTAGGCGTAACAGACAAACGGTTACCTAATCTGATCCAGTCAATTGGAGAATTGAGCGCGCAAACGAATGGTCTCGTCTACACTGTCTATATAGAAAACAACATCGTAATGCTTAACTCAAGCAGTCCTTGCTATAACAATGAACCCCGCCAGACATAAATGTACACCTTACAATCATACCATACAATAGTTTACCTATTTTTTATTGCATCTGATAATTATACTAATTACAAAAACTGAACATTGACCAATTAACCATAACAATAAGGTAAAGTTCAGACGAACCCTGCCAGACACCATATACACCATACCATCATAAAATTGAGAATTGAAACGAGGAATGTATCAAAGAGACAAAAACCCGACCAAAGAGCAGAAAACAGCCCAATGCCACCAACGGGTATTCAACACAGCGAGAAAATCCCGCACCCGGAGCCGGTCTTCAGCTGGTCCCTTAACAATAAGGTATACTAGTTCAGCGAAAACGGACGTCACACTAAGCTCCGAAACATATAAATGAACCAAAATTAAAAAAAATATACAATACTAACAAAGGCTAGAGGTTCCTGACTTGGGACAGGCGCAAAAATGCGGCGGGTTAAACATGTTTTGTGAGATCTCAACCCTCCCCCTATACCTCTAGCCAATGTAGAATAAACAAACGCATAGCAATACGCCCAGTAAAACTACATCAAATACTATTTCTCATAGTATCTGAGATACAAACATAACCATGAAAATTTGCATGCCGCTAGATAGTAATCCCAGTTTCGCATTCTGCTACTTTCGTCGCAGGCGAGACAAAAACCAAGAACAGTTCAGCTACCGACCGAAGACCAATAATGTGAGGTAAGAAATAAAAAAATGGCACATAGTGTTGCAAAGGCAAGGCCAAAACATGTCTGCTTCGACATGAAAATAGCTCAGAAAGTTAAAACTGTGGTGCAATACTGACGCGCAAAAAAGAAAAACCCTAAAGAACAGAATCTACACTCTTAACGGATTTCATGAAGTTACTTCGGCAGAAAGAACCATTTTAACTTAATTAGTTCATACAACACGAAGGTTTCCCTTGCTATTGAAAGGTTTAAGAAATTTTACGAGTTTGAATGTATTATTTTTTAATACTTTAGTTATTCAACAATAGAATGCAAGGTGGAGAATTTCGTCGTATAATACTGTTTTACCAGAAACATGACATTTGCAGATGCATAAAGTTACACATTCAGTCGTTGGTGTGTTCCAAGAAATAACAATTATGATTTCATTAATTGAACAAATGGTTTATATTTCGCAATTTCATTAGTAATTCAATATTTTCACTGCGTTTCAACTGGAATTCAATTAATAAATATGTAGAAAATGAACAAGCATGTCAAGTTGAAAAAGTAAATTTAACATTCAAATTCATTAAAAGGTGAAAAAAAGAGAAAATGTATTGTACCTACCAGTGTCAAGTTGGTTCTAGAAGTCGAGTCATATGTACATTGTGTAATTAGACTATCACCCTACAATATAATTAGGTTAAAGTTATACTTAAAGTATGAAGAAGAACATTCTATTAACATATCATTTAATTCGAGTCTTTTTACTAATTGATTTTTAAGTAACATGAAGGCAGATTTTTATTTCATTGATATTATATAAAGAATCTGTTAATAGTGAACTGCATATTTTATCATAAGTAAATTCGTGTTAAAATAGATTGAAATAGAAACATGGTCAAGCAGAAAAATCCGAAAAGAATGATTCTATTTTTTCGATTTACAAATTCTAATTGTATTGAAACACATTTAACCCTATACAATCTCTGTTCGTGACTTTCGTCTCTTCAACGATTTTCTTGAGTACGGAAATATGATTTTCCCCCATCGATCAGTAAGACCCATGCTTAAGGAGCGCCTGCATTAATAAATACAAAACACAGGCACGTCGGGTTGTAAGAAAAATTGCAATAACGCGTTGAAGGAATTGTAAGTGATCTATTCTATGCAAAATATCCATCCTAATGTAACAAACCCCCTTTTCCCAATTTGATTGTCCGAATTTCCGCCCTGTTCTTGTCCCAAATATTTGTCAGTTGCCGTTAAGAAGTCAATTTATTAATTTATCGTTACTTTTTAAGATCTTTTTCTACTTTACAAAATAAATGTTTAGTTTCTTTGAATATGTTTCTATGAAAAGAAATTTTCAAGTTTAAATTTTTTTTTTCTCAATTCAAAAAAGTTTTGTTTCACTAATTTTTTTAGTCAAATTCGTCAGAATCAACGAATAAAAATGGTGATAAATTTGAATAAAGTTCAAAACTTTTCTTTCCACAAATATCTTATACAACGAAATTTTCAGAAAAAACAAACTACTAGAACATTTACTCGTACTTTGTTTTAAGAACTTTTATATAAAAATGATTTTGTGTTTTTCTTTTTTTTTATGACAATCAACTCCAAACACTTTAACATTCTTTAACTTGGTGGAATAAACAATACCATTTTCAATGGAACTTCTTTTCTGAGAAGCCTTATTTGTTGATAATTGAAATCATAAGCTTGATCATCTGCAAATGGTTCGATTTCTTTTCCGTTTCGTAGATGTTTTGTTGTCATAGCATAAGCCAACAGATGAGAATGTTGCCATGCTGCAAATACTTTGACTTGCTGGCCTGGCATATCTTTCAGTCCCTGAAACAAGTATAATATTCCTTTAAATATCACATAATATTTTTTTTAACTTTCCATGAAATGCACAATTAATCTGTAGATGATGCGGTATGGGTTCTTTTGTGTTTTTGGAGATAAAGAATATTACCTTTTTTCATGACCTGAATCTAAAATATTCCTTAAATATCTTTAATTCCTAAAAGGTACACTTATCCAAAAATACTTTTTGAATTGTCAAAATTAGCTGAAAAAAAACCCAAAAGGCTATACGGAACTTATGTCGCTCACCTCAATTAGGATTCTAGCACTTTCTGCTTGGGTCAGTATATAAAGATATAAAGAGACAGGGGTAGTAAAATCAGTACATTCTCAAGTTTTGGGTAAAGGTAGTTTACCATCATGTAATGGTCACATCAACTTGGAACTTTGTACACATGTTCATTATTATGTGTTGCACAGTTCACAGAGCATGGGCATTTGATATTGCCAGCAGTGTATGGTGTCCTATGGACATATATTTTTGTTTAGTGGGTCTTGAATTCGTAAATCAATTGTTTCAAAACCTTTCGTAATGTAGTTTCAGAGAAGATTTTGGAAAAATCGCCTCTAGCGGACATTTTCCATAGCCGATCGGAACGAAATGAGGAACTTTTATAAAAGACCTTGCATTTATTATGATTGTCCTGTTTTGTTTTAATTGACATGGTGGTTTCAGAGATGATGAAAAAAAATGTAAAACGACGAACAGACGACTATGCATAGCGATACATGTTGCCCAGGTGAGCTAAACCACTAAATTATCTATCTACCTGTTCTAAACATTCTGCCTGACAGAAGCCTGTGTTTACAAAGTCAGTTTCATGAGGCGGAATCATATGAGTTGGACCAATTTGAACTCCAGTAGTAAGCAGTCCCGCATCGTATTTCCTGAGGTCTGGTGTAAATGTAATGCGCATGCCTGAACTATCCACTAGATCTAAAGTTAAATATATATATATATGTTTGTAGTTGTCCATCAACAGTTTTCTATCTTGAATGAAACATAAATTCGAACCTTTTCTTTGGTGTTGAATTATTTCTTCAATTACGTAAAAGCCGAATTTATTTCTACTTATTTATTCAGATGTGTGCACATTAATGTAACCCAAAATGTTTAGAACACACTGATGGAAAACAAGAACAAAACACGCTGCAAGACGGTTATCGGAACAGGTCTGTTAGAACGCACTATTTGGTTTTGGCAATTTTAGTGCTGTTTTTAGGGATAAAACTCCTGATTTGTATTATTTTTTGTGCGTATTTTTTTATACATCATTTGTATTGGGATTAGCAAACAAAGATAGCCAGTGACGTAGCACCAGTGTAGCATTGTAGGTATATGTTGACACAAATTCATTTTATAAAACATTTTTTTTTCACTAAGTATTTTACTATTATCGTTCAGCTTCTGTGGGGCTGCCGCCCCCAGATCCCCTGCTTACAATTTATTTTCCAGTTGCTACGCCACTGACCGCTCAACCAGTGTGTAGCTAACTGTGTACTCCACAACTTTAAATTTCATTGAAACGATTGTCATTCGAACATAGAATACTATAATACATGTTATTACAGGTATTCTATTGATTTTTTCTTCTGTATTCTATTGATTTTTTCTTCTGTATTCTATTGATTTTTTCTTCTGTATTCTATTGATTTTTTCTTCTTACGTATTTTCATATGCCTTCGATATATTTATACTAGTATTCTATACAAAATAAAGTGTATCAAATCATGGAACAAATTACTTCACCTGCACGAAAAAGCCAAAAGAAACAGAAAACAAAAAGAATCATCTGAAATTTAAAACCGAGACGATAAACAATAATAAACACATAAGTTCTCAGTTCATGAGATTGACATAATCTCACTGTTTATGCAGTACCAGCTACTACAAAACTAACAAAAATGAATTTTACATTTTTTTGATATAGGGAATTAGAATTAAACTGAAGAAGATACTTACCACTACGCATTTCAGGATTGTTATAATGTACTTCCATTATATATGTTGCATCGTCTTCTGGCTCACCGATAGGCATACCAACATTGTCGGGGAAATAGAAGTCCTTCAATTAGAACAAATGATGTAAAGTAGCCAGTAACCAAATAGTCAAGTTGCTTGATATACCAAAAACAATTCTAATACGTACCCAAATTTACCAGAATGTTTGTTAATAAAAGATGAAAATGTTAACGGTGCTGCCTCAAATCAAGAACATCGTCCGTTTTTTTTTAAGTATCTAATTTCATTGTAAACAGCGTTAGTTTCTTTATAGAACTTGGTGATGATAAAAACTTGTTAAGACATTTAGTATTATACATATTTTAATACTGTATAGACCCAGCCACTTGTTGAAGACCGGAGGTTGATCTCTAGATTTTCTGTTCTGCTTTTTTGTGTACCAATACCAAACGCTTCTGTTTTTCCTTGATAATTATTACTTTTAATGAAAGCTATATTTATACATAATAGTTGTACAAATATAATAACAGTATTTATTTGTAACATACACTAATATTTTTGTGAGAGACTATCAAAGATAATTATCCTTAAAGGCTAATGTTCCAAATAGACTCTGTAATGTCTTTTGCGCTATACATATGTAAAAGAACACGAAGAGTAAGAAGACAGCTAAGGTCCGAGACATGCATTATTAGTTCATTCGCACGAAAACTGTTGTAGGAAAAATATCATTCATAATAGATAATATAAACAGTAGAAAGGAAATGACGTCATATTTGCGGTTACTGAAGACGAATTTGATACCTTACCTGTCCTCCATACTCCCAACCAAAGAAGACACTGCCGCATGGTGCCACTTCTCTACCATTAAGATAACAAAAATAGTCCTTATTTATCCATTCTTTGGTGAGTGGGGGACATTTGTAGACGAGAATGTGGTGGACAAATGGTTCCATACCACGCTGAATGTGTGACTCAAACTACAAAACAAATAAATGTCATCTCTAGTTAAATGCATTTAAATTAATATCATAACAAGAAATTATATGCGATGACGTTCAAAGTATACCACCATGCACTCGTCATTAGAGAACTGACGAAAAAAATCCATTCTCAGGGGTATACAAAAAATCAAATTACCGTCAAACAGGAAGTGACAGCTCCGATAAAAATCGCTTTCACGTTATAACTCATAATAAAGCTCTAGACCTAAAAATTAATCTTTCTTTATTACAGAAACCGAGAAATGTTTTGCAAAAAAATTATGCTCAGAAGGTATCATAAAAGTGACAGTCACGCAGATCTGAAAATCGCTTACACGGTGCAACTCGTCTGTATACAGTCTCTAATAAATTTCAAATCATTCTATAATATAACAGCAGAGTAATATGCAATGCAAGAATCCCAAAAGGACAGAAGGATGAACGGACGGACGCAGTATAACACCCACTCATTGAGTAGAGGCATACTTTGTGTAAAATTGTTCTCTTTGTTCAAAATTTATGCTTTATAACAGAAATCTGGGGAACACATATTCTTATTAGAAGGAATCAACAAGTCATATATAAATAACAATGGAGGGGACAATTAATATACCGTCATCACATTTTACTTACGTTTATAATATCATTAAATTAGCGGAAAAAAAACTCATTTCGGGTAGAACATACATTATGCTGTTCTGTGGTGTTATCTATTTCATTGGCCTCTTATTGCAATCATAGTATATACCTCGTAATTTTTTACGGGTGAACATTTACATGAACTCTTATATGGATACTTTTTAGCAAGTCTCCCACGCCGTCTCCCTAAGAAATTGACATTTTCATTTTATGTTTAATATCCCTTGGTCAAGGCCATTCGGATGAAATTTAGGGCCAATCTTTTGTATAATTTAATTCTTTTTAATTCTTGTGAACTTTTAAAACTTGGTGGCATTGCTTCTTCAGATCTTTATTTTGCTATTGTATAACCACCTTGCAATGTTTGTTTTTGACAATTGAATAAACATTGATTCTAAAATACAAACAGATAGCAAATGTTCACAGTTAGTCTTGTATGCGTAATGTTGGTTCATTTGTATGTTTCGAAGTTAAGTGTGGCGTCCAGTTCGCTGAACTAGTATACATTATTGTTTAGGAACCAGCTGAAGACCGCCTCCGGTGCGGGATTTTCTCGCTGCGTTGAAGACCCATTGTTGGCCTTTTGCTGTTTTCTGCTCTTTGGTCGGGTTGTTGTCTCATTGACGCGCACCCCGTTTCCGTTCTCTATTCTACTTACAATTTAGAAATATATGATAAATCGTTGACAAATTATCGAGTGACTACTCACCTTAATCATGTGATGTTTCTTTCCTAGATCTGACAAGGTAAATGCTTTACACCGGTAAGTAGTAACTTGTGGGGGTACGTGATACTAAAAAATAGGATGATGACTTTTCAAAACATTAACTTAGTGTTGTACTTTCATGAGTTATATATAAGGCAATTGTGTTATATAATGTTGAATAATCCAGGAATATATTCCACAAATAAGATTTGGCAATAAAGTACAATATCAAGATATTACTGAATATCATAGTAAATAAGAAGCTTTTACTGTACTTTATGGCTTTTGTCTTTATGTTAGTTGTCTTTTGTACTTACCGCCAATATAATGAGTAAGCCATTTCCAACTGATTTTTTCAGTTCTTATGTTGTGCTGTTACACTACTTTCAGGGCCAGGTAAGGGGTGGGCATTTGGGTTGGGTGCTAACAAACATGTTTCATTCAGTAACATTAAATAGATGACTGTCCCTACTGAGGAGCCTGTAATTCAGTGGTTGTCCATGGTTGCTCTCTGTTATATTTGTTTTCCGTTTATTCTTTTGTCATAATTCAGGCCGGTTTTTTTTTTTATTTCTTCACAATTTGTCATGCCCGGACCATTTATAGCTGACTACATGGTATGTTTTTTCTCTCATTTTTTAAGACCGTACGATGAACTCTAGTTGCTTACATGCACTTCACTTGAATTCTGTTGGATAGTTGTCTCATTGAATTCATACCACATCTCCTTATTTTATTTTTATCATTTTTAGTATGCTTCTTTCAGAGTCATATTTCTAACTGTACCTCAAACGTTTTGTTACATTGTAAAGTGACTTTAAAAGTGTTGCATGAGTGAAAATGAAACAACTACATGCATCTATCAAAGGTCTGTAAACAAGGAAACAACTTCATATCACCGAACGCCCTTCATCAACGAGACATTTCCATACCGCAAAGAAACCTTTAAGTACTAGTTTGTTTATTTATGCGAATTAATTTGTTTATTTTCTTACATCATAATTCGGAGGTAAACTAAAGATACGGTTACATAAACAATGAACCATTCCGCAATAATCAGTACTTTCTAACAAGAAGGTTTGATCAATTATTTTTGTATTAACAAACTTATCCTGGTTTTCCTCATCAAAGGAATTTTCTTTATCAGTTTCAAGGGAATCCGCTTTTACTTCTATCTACGGGGGTAGAGAATATTACATCAGATAAAGCGGAAACAGTTCTAGCTAAATAGGACAATGGAAAAACACAATATCATACAACACTGCAACATCAATTCAAAGGCGTTATCTCGTGTAATATGTAAAAAAAAAAAAAAAAATAAACCTGGAAGCAAGAAAAGAGATAAATGTTCTCGGTAGAACATTGATACTAACATGGCAAATAGAAAATAACACATAGCAAAATAAGTAAAAAGAAAATATCCGAAAACAAACAGAAAAAGAAAATGTCGCCCCGAAGTCATGTGTTATAGGATTATCAACTTGACAGCCTTGGTTTTTTTCATATTTAATGTCTGAAGTGTTAAAAATATTTGTTTTCATCAATTCAAAACATTTTTTACTGGTTTCGTTACAAGCTCTGAAAATTTGAACCAACATATGGCACATACCAAAACATGGAATGGAAATTTGTATGAAAATCATTTTGTGCTAATGCATATGTTTTAAATTTTGGACAAATTGAATACAAATTGAATGATTTCATTTTTTTTAATTTCATATATGTAAATAAAATCGTCGAACAGACTTTTTATTACACATTTTAGACTCGGTAATATTCAAATTCAAACATTTAATATCTTCTATCATATCAGTGAAGCAAATACAGTGGATTATTGGGGAGAACTTGCCCTACCGATTTGATCGATTTGCTTATTGAAACAAAATAAATATTAGAATTAAGACCAAGATCCCACAACTTTAAGCCATATTGAAGTCAAATTTTAAAAATGCTTAGAAGTGTTCTTAAAATATAATCTTACATTTGTCTGTGTCATATCTCTGGTGATAATGTTACCCGATAGGTCAGGCTTGGTAACAGCATTGAGGAGGTACATAAATTTAACACCACGACCCTCTGTACCGTGCCATCTCAGATCGTTCTCATCATTAGGATCATCTTCACTGTGAGCATATATTATTCTAACAGTGTCATCCTGAGCGAAAATGAATCAAATTTACTGTGACAGAATAAAATCAAATAGACATTCAGTTCGTATGTGCAAAATGTATTTTTTTTAACTTGTTTTGTTTGACTTGTAAGTATTGAGATGTAATTTAGAATTAGAGGATTCATGCATTTTTCTTAAACCGATAACTGATTCTGATGGGAAAAAAAGGGAACACAATCTTAGATCTTAATGTATACATAAATATTTTTTTGTAAATATCAAATTATTTTCTCTTATTCTATAAAGGATAATATTACTTCCTGTTCGTGCAAATTTTTGCCTATTTCTAGGGAATATCATAAGGTGTACAAAGTAGAGCTTACTTGTAAGTGCCTTAAAATCAGATGTTATCATATTTTGATAAACACTATCACAAAAGTATTTTAATGTTTGCCTGTGCATATAATATATTTTAACATACCGATATTTTGTAGTCATTTTCATCGCATGTATCCAGTTTTCTAACAAACTTTAAAACAGTACCAAAATCATTTTCTTCTCCGTTAAGTAAGATATAGTCTTGAGAACGGTCCTTCACTGGTGCTGAATGTTCAGTCGTATGGTAGTCCTATACGAAATATATAAAGCAACATAAAAAATATTGAATAACGAGTATATTCAAATAGAATAAACAAACTGCTGAATGGATGTAAAGATTTTGAGAAACTGTCAGAAATCTAAAGAGCAAGCTTAGTGGAAAGGGGAATGCACAAATAAACAACGCTTACACAAATCTTGTGATGAAAAATACGTCCTAAATAATGCGAATGGGTCAAGATACTGCATAAGGAATTTAATACTTTTTGCCAATCCGTTTCCCATGTAAAAACTCCGTAGTTCTTGCACTAAGGTGACCTTTTTTCACATTTTGAATATACTAAAACATGCATTCCTTTAAAAATTGCAACACATGTTTTCTTTTTATCAACTTAATCCTGGCCCAAAAAACATTGGAAATGACCGATCACAAGGTTAAAAAAGTTGAGTGTTTGTGTCGTAATTTCGAAAAAATAATCTTGATATCAAATGTTAAGGAAGCTTAGAACGGTGCGTAATGTACTGCCATTAGGTTAACGTTTTTTTCCGTAAAGATGTTTTTTTTTAATTTGATTATGGTTATCGTTCCATGCAAAAATACAAAAGCATGTCAGTTTATCATTATGATGACAAGTGTAATCAAACGCCATGAGTAAATGATATAAAAATTATGATATTGAGTTTCCAAGGGGTCATTAAATTTCCGACTTCGACTATGAGAGAGAAACAACTACAGGGGAAAGTAGCTGTAATTCGTATCAGATTAGGACTTCCAGCCACTGGGTCGATGTCACGGCCGGGGACGTTTCTTCTACGGTGGTATCAACAGCCCAGCAATCAGCACTTTTGTGTTGACAGGAAATATTATTTATAGGTTCATTTTCTGTAAATTTATTGTTTATAAAATATTGAATTATTTGAAACTCTAAGGTATTTCTACCCCTGGCATAAATAGTCGTAGTCGTATTTGGAATTATTGGTTTTCACTGGTCTTCAACTTTGTTTTTGATATGTCGAATGTAGACGAAACACGTGTCTGGCGTACCAATAATTATTAGCTTGGTATCTTTGATGAGTTTTTAATACGAATTTACCGAAAACTCAATGGTAGCACGGATCAAAAATGAATTTCATTTTTCTCATAAATAATTATTTATTCCTGTAGTTTGATAAAAAACTTTGCAATTCAAAAGTAGCATTTTTTTCAATTTGAATGCATTTATTTTCAAGATTGACTACACGAGGTTGATCAACACTACGATGATATGTTCGGTTTTTTTGGGGGCAATCTGTATCCCCTTAATTTCATGATCATATTGATTACGGTTTCTTAAGTACATGGGACACCTAGAACATCGAGGGTACTGCAATATTCCCTCTTCTTTGTACAGCTTAGAAAGTATCTTTTGACACTTCGAGAAGCGTCTCCTATAATATTTGAATTATTTGATTTAGGAATTCTGCTGAGAACTGAAAAATGGAAATATGTAAACCAAATCAATAACGGGTATTTTTTTCAGGAGCATAATTTTCCGAGAGAGAGGCTTTGTAGAAGAGGGCAACTTTTATATGTAATAAACAGTCATGTCACACGTTGCTTGTCTTACGTTTCTCGTCCGATTTATAAACATTACATATATGGCTTAGGTGGACGATGAAAAAATACAAAACTTATTCGAACAAAAATATGTACGAATTTTATATTATTTTATTCGAACAAAAATGTATCCATATTTTGCATTATTTTATTCGAACAAAACATGTCCGAATTTTGCATTATTTTATTCGATCAAAAATATGACCGACTTTTGCATTATTCTATTCGAACAAAAATATGTCAGAATTTTGCATTATTTTATTCGAATAAAAATATGTCCGAATTTTTCGTCATTATATACGTAGTAAAAATTCCTAGAACTACATTAAATATTTTGCTCCATTTTGCAGCTGTATGAAAGTGACATCAATCAACCTATAAGTTTGATTTGTATACAATGTTGCTCATTTTCCTAGAGTTTTTTGTATTATTTTAATCTATTTTACAATTTCTTCTTCAAGGCTTTAATATCAATGATGAATTTATTCTTCCTTTTTTTCTATTAAAAGATGACTTTTACATCGTAAAAATCAGAAGTTATGGCAAAAGTTAAATATTTTACTTACTGCAAAATGTACATTTCCATTTTTTACCCATCCCATAACAACGTCGGACGGAAACATTTTACCATTCGGTGACAATCCAAACCCAATGTAGCCTCGTGTCTTCGCATGAAGTTCAAACGTTATATGTGTCTCGTTGAATTTCCAAAACAAATGAAAAAGCTTATTTGTATCCAAAACATCGTAAAATTCAAAGTTTTCCGATGGGATTGGTACCAGGGAAATGAAACCTTTCGGAAAACTAAAAACAGTAACGAAACAAGAACAAATGACTAAAGTAATATACATGGCGTTTTCCAACTTCTAATCGAAGTTGCGACAACAGTCTGCTTATATACCCAGCCGTACTAATTAAATGATTGGTTACACATATTTATCACTAAATGACAAAATTTTGTGTTGTCTGGAAAACTGAAAATTTTAAATCAAACTTTCGCATCAATACATTTAAAGTTTGTATATAACTAACCTTTTGAACTTAGTTATAGCCTTGTCAATAAACTAGTACTGATATTTCTTTAGAAGGTTAAAAAATAGTATACAAACTTGTTATTCGGTTTAAAAGTACATGTACTATTGTTTGTTAAAAATGATGTAGCTACACAGAGTATTTGTCCGTTGAAGGATTTGTAGAGAGAAATATATTTTAAGTTAACAGTTTTAAAGGGGTTTAAATGCTTTTCCATTAAGGATCTATATGTATTTCAATATTTTGGTTGGTAACGACTCTAAGGCATAACAAATCCTAACCAAGCCATATCAATGATAAACCAATTGAAAAAAAAAAACAACAAACAAACAATACAGATAAACACTCATACATACAAATATGAACAATACAAATAACAACAACATAAATATAGTTTACATTTGGTTGAATGCTTTAGCATGTTAAATGTAGTTAGGATTATCATATATAGATGTGAAGCAATATCAATCAGTGAATACATTCTTACACAAATTCAAGGCAAATGAAAAAAAAAATTTTTTTTAATATCAACAAAAAATAAATATAAAAACTTGATATCATCAATAGTTTGCAAATCCATTTCCTACTCAAATCAGGAGACTCCATTCTGCACGTTCCTTGTAACCATGGGATTTTTTTCATTACTGTTTATTTTTATTTTGATCTATACAACGTTATTATGTCTTTTCGTGATCTATCTAAGAATATTTCTTTACAAAAAACCTCATTCAAATTATATTTTTGTGGAACAATCAAACAGTTATGCTTACTGTTATCATCTGGTAGATATACTGGAATCACACAAATAAGGAAATGAAGTATGATTGCCAATGAGACAAAAACATACAACAGAGTCAACTGTAAAATGTTCATGATAGTACAATCCTGTAAACTTGAAAATTCAAAATCATATGTAAAAACTACAATAAATAATGCATTGAAAGGGTAAGCGGGAGATGCATTAATTTATCTCAAAGTTTTCATAAAATATATATTTCTGTTTGGGCGCTTTTGGTCCTCATTGAATCTTCATTGGGATATAATATGCACATCTAAACCTTAACCCAAATAAATTAAATCAAATCAATATTTAAACAGATCACCGTTATATACACGTAAATGAGCATTTTCAACCAAACCATGAACATTTTTCTTTTTTTGCCATGGCGTTGTCAGTTTATTTTCGACTTATGAATTTGAATGTCCCTGTGGTATCATTCGCCTCTCTTTTAAAGAAGACTGCAATTATGATACATTTTCAAAAATTTAGGAAAGAATCGATATACAACTGATGTGCATCTGCAGATAATATTAATGAAATAATTTGACAATTATGTTCAAATAAATGTAACCGTTTGAAACAATGTATACGATAGAATAAAAGTTATTTCATCAAACAAACTGCCAAAAAGGAGTGCACAATTACTAGTTCGTCTGTCACCATAAAATGAGGTGTTAAAATAGACATAGCATGAAGCACTTTTGTTCTGTGGTTACAATGGATGTTCTTCTCCAGCCATAAGCTCATTTTGATAAAACTGCACCGAATAGATGAATTTATTAAATATTTTTATTTTCTATAAATCTAGACAAACAAGAATAAAACCTATAGCCTGTCATATAATATGATAAGTTTGAATAGGCTGGTATCCCTATAGAATACTGAAAAATGCATGCTTATTATTACAGTTTGTTCTTCAGTGTGTGTAATCTGACTTCCTTTTTCTTAAATTATTCTTAAAATTCGAGTTTTCTGATGATGTTACCTCAGAAATGTAAAAGTATGTACCGATAAGTTGTTCAACGGATTCTTGTAGGGGTAGCCATGGCTTGAGATTTAAATTCAAACAACATATTCAAAAACATCCAAATTTTGCAAAACCTGTGAACTGATATGAAGTCTTAAACAAAAGCTACACACAAGCTTTCCTCTTAAGCAACTTTTATTTTTATCTCCTCAATATAAAAATAGGGAGACGTAATATAATTGCCAATGAGACAACTATCCATTAGAGGCCAAATTCTCTAATGGTCAGTAATTTGTCGTCAAAACAACTGTATAAATAAAATATAAGACCTCTGAAATTAAATTTGAATTTGAGCAACACAAAGAGCACACAACCAAATAAAGATTTCTTTTTTCCCCATGTTTAACTGAAATGAATATAAAAAAATAAATCATATTGTTCAGAACCGTTCTCAACTTTTGAAGTTGCGGTATACACTTTGACCTACATGTAGAAGGTTGAAATTCCAGAGTTATGACTTTTGTAATTTCATTATTCTTAAATGCTTTCTCTAAGAAACCGAAACATGTATAATAAAGTCCACTCTTTAAAACAACATGAAAACATATGCCGGTATAACAATTTGAGCATGCATGTGCAGCTAACAGTTCATTAGATATTATAAGAACTATAATTGAAAAAAATAAAAGAAGCAAGGATTGAGAATATATTTTTGTGATGATGATCAATAACACTTTATGAAGGTATACAAGAAATCTGTTTGACCTTTTCATAAAATCTTGGAAGTATTTGAAAATTCGGATATTTTGTTCATTCGGAAGTTTAAAATTTGCGAAAGTTAACAGTTTTGTGTCCACAACAAAGTTTTCGGGAAACTACTTAGGATTTTTTTTTATTAAAGTTTCTCTATAGGTAGTATATTTTCACTTCACAACTGAGTTAAAATAATAAATAGAGGTAGTCCCATAACAGTGTGGACAACCGTAATGATTATGTTTTTAATAATACCGAATCATTTACCTTTAACTTGTTTGTCATCGGCTATCGATAACAATGATTTTACGCTCACTCAGTCTGTCGGAGGCCTTCCAGTGGGGATTTAAATAATCACTTGTTTCACATTTCGATACATAAAATTAACCTTTCTTTCAACAAAACTTAAAAGGAATTTGTTTTAAACACTCTTTTTATCATCACACCCAACAGTTTCACTTGAAATAACAATAAATGTGCAGAGCTAATATCATTAAATTATGGAAAAATATATCAAATGTAAAACATGTCGATTTTTAAAGAAAAGGTATAAAAATGAATTCTTTTTTCGGCGATGTGTTTAAAATTGTGTTGTATGTCATGCAGTTATAAGCAATTGTAAATACATAGTAGTCCATCATGCATTGCCACTCATTCAGTGGATTGGTCGGTCAACTGCCCAGAGAAAAAAAACATTATTTGTAAACAAACACTGATACATGTATTGGCGGAAGCATTAGAATGCTAAATATTGCATATCCGTATAAGGAAATCAGATCCAGATCCAGTATTTCGAAAAGGAAAAGGGGAGGGGCGGCAAACTAGACAACGTCAGGAGTAGGACATGTAAAACGTCTATGCATTAACCATGTATGAAGCTCCATGTAACACATAGGTTATAACACTATTACGGGGTTTTGTTGACGTAGTAAACTACAAGTTATCAGGTGTTACAGTTCATCAGCTCTCCGATGGTTATTTTAATCTGAGAATACAACTTATGCTTTATTAAACGTAGAAACAAAAGAAGAAAGAGTGAGTTGTAGTTCACTGAAACACGCATGTTCTCGATAAAGTACGTAGTAGTCCATCATGCATTGCAACCCATTCAATGGATTGGTCAATTCTCTAAGTCAATAAATATTGCTTATTATGCAATCAAACAATTATATTAGCGGGAACGTTAGTATGCCAATGAATGATAGTGTACCCGTCCTGTTTAAATATATTTATGTTTCGGAGGGTTACATACTTTTTTTAAGTGGTCCTCAATCATTCAGGAAAAAACTAATTCATATCAATTTAGAATTAGGGATAAAAAGAAATACGATACTGAGATAAAAAAATATTGTTCCTGTATGTTCATAAGAAACGAACTAATGCCCCCCCCCCCCCCCCCCCCCCGCTATGAGTGGCCGTTCGTGTCATTGGCGGTATAAACATACCGTATGAAATTTTCGATTCGTTGGTTTTTACTTTCAACGTGTTGGTTTTCCCTTTCAACGCGTTGTTTTTAACTTCCAGTTCGCGTTGGTTATCATTTTCAACGCGTTGGTTGTAAAAACTAACGCGTTGATTCGTAATTAATATACCGTAAGTTTTTCATTCCATACCGTAAGTTTTGCACTTTTGTCAACCAATCAAAAACTTTCTTACAAAGTATTATCTAAATATGGGTTACACTAATGACTGGACCGATGACAGGACAATGACAGGAAAATGACAAGACCAAATGAAAATGCTGATATTTTTTTTATTTCTCAAAGGATTTATCTAAAATTTGAAATATAATAAAATTTCATCATTTAATACATAAATATAAGAAAAAAAAAACGAAAAAAGTTATTCAAAGCTTGCGAAAACGTGACCTGACCAACGTTGAGAATGACCTGAGCAATATCGACAATGACCTGACCGATGCAATGTCCTAATTTCTTTGTTATTTTATTTTAAAAAAATTTAAATTGTTAAATTTTGATCCATAATTAATAAGATATTACTAAAAAAATAGGGGGAAAATATATTTTTTCGGGTTGACCGTGTCCTGACCGTTATCATGACCAGGAAAAATGACTATATACATATTTATATGTAATAGGATTTGCTTCAAATTTATAGAAACATTAAGATTGAATCATTCAGTTTATCAAAAAAAAAAAAAAAAAAATAGAAAAAAAATTGACCTGACCAGTGTTCCAAATGTTCAACTTGTCCAGACTTATCTAATTATATCAGTTTATTGTAATTTGATTACTGGCTTCATCAATTTAATTATGATCAATGGACATATAGTAGAGAATACAAGTCAAAGTAGCGTTTAATTCAAATCTCAAATTTGTGTATAACCTAATACTGATTCTGTAACATAATTCAAACTTTAAATGTATAGATCACAATAAAAAAACTATGTCAGGCTGAGGTTTTAGCTAACTCGGCTGTGTATTTTTATATGTTGGATTAAGTTGTTTTATGTAATGTATCCGTTTTTATTCTGTAGTTAGTCCTCACTTTGGTTTTATCATGTATATCTATTATATAGTCATTTTATAATATTTACTGTTTGCAAAATTATAAATTATTCTAAATAATAAGGATGTTCTTGTCCCAGGCAGAAAATCCTGGCCGTGTTAGGCGCAACTTTTTGGAAGTTTTGGTCCTCGGTGCTCTTCAGCTTTGTACTTGTTTTGGCTTTCAAACTTTTTTTATCTGAGCGTCACTGGTTAGTCTTGTGTGGACGAGACGCACGTCTGGCGTATTGAATTTTAAGCCTAGTACCTTCTGCTAGCTATTATTCGTGTGTTTCTTTGTCCTATAAGTTCTCCCATTTATTTGTATTGTGGTCCTGTCATGTGATGTTGTCGTTTTGGTGTTGTGTTTGACGTTGCCATAAAAGCGGGAGGTTTGGCATGCCACAAAACCAGGTTCAACCCACCATTTTTTTCTTAAAATGTCCTGTACCAAGTCAGGAAAATGGCCATTGTTATATTATAGTTCGTTTCTGTGTGTGTTACATTTTAATGTTGTGTTTTTGTTGTGTCGTTGTTCTCCTCTTATATTTGATGCGTTTCCCTCAGATTTTGTTTGTAACCCGGATTTGTTTTAATCTCTATCGATTTATGAGTTTCGAACAGCAGTATACTACTGTTGCCTTTATCCAATGTTTGAAAGTATAAGAAAGCAAAATTATGTAATAGAAATTATTTTACCTATAAGAATAGCTGAAATGTAATGCATGTAAACGATTATCAAACATATTAACAAACGATGAATTTATTGACTTTCGGTAAAATTTAAAACCAAGAAAGATATACTGCACAAGGCTCGGGAATACCTCAAGTTGTCCGCAGAAATGTTTATTTATTTTTATGAAAATATTTAAAACTACCAAGATATCCTGCACAAGGCTTGGGCATACCTCAAGTAGTCCGCGAAAATGTTTATTTATTTTTATAAAAATATTTAAAACTACCAAGATATCCTGCACAAGGCTCAGGCATACCTCAAATATAGTCGGCGAAAATAATTATTTACTTTTATGAAAATATTTAAAAAAAACTATATATGTTGTTAATTACTGTAGTCACAAACTATATTGGATTTATCAACTTATTTAAGGCTTACTTCACACCTTTTGTTTGTTACTTTATAATTGACATTTGTGATCAAACATGTCAAATCATGACAGGTAATGGTCATCAATCTAATGGCGTCTTCAACCTATGCCCACGTTTGATCTTATTAATTATGGATCAAAATTTAACAATTTAAATTTATTTTAAATAAAATAACAAAGATATTAGGACTTTTCATCGGTCAGGTCATTGTCGAGCTTGGTCAGGTCATTATCAACGTTGGTCAGGTCACGTTTTCGTAAGCTTTGAATATTTTTTTTCGTTTTTTTTTTCTCCTTATATTTATGTATTAAATGATGAAATCTTATTATATTTCAAATTTGAGATAAATACTTTGAGAAATAAAAAAGTTATTAGCATTTCGTTTGGTCCTGTCATTGTCCTGTCATAGGCCCAGTCATTAGTGTAACCCATATTCAGATAAAACTTTGTAAGAAAGTTTTTGATTGGTTGACAAAAGCGCAAAACTTACGGCATGGAATGAAAAACTTACGGTATAGTATTGAAAACCACATATTGTATGACTTACGAATCAACGCGTTAGTTTTCACAACCAACGCGTTGAAAATGATAACCAAAACGTTGCAAGTTAAAACCAACGCGTTGAAAATTTCATACGGTATGTGTATACCGCCAATGACACGAACGGCCACTCATACCCCCCATCATTTAAAGATTACAATTTCATAAGGCAAATGCAAATTGTATTAAGCTAGGCCCAAATACATGTAGCTTTTTACTGTCCTATATTTTGCAAGTACGAACAAAAAAAAACGTATGAAAATATTTTTTATTCATTTTTTTTTAATTGCACCACGATTTGAAGTGTTATCATGCATTCGTTCTAAAAATGAATACCTTTAGACAAGATAAAAGTTAAAAGATACAAAGAGCCAGTACAAATTTTAGGAAGCGACAATTGTAAAATCGCTCTTTCTAAGTTCGAAAAAGGTTATTGCTTACACATTTATTACTACTCAGTTTTGAAGCTAGTGAAATTTTATTTTATTGTTTAAAGAACGTGCGGTATGATAAATAATTTGATTATCGATTGTCGGTGAAGAATGTCAAAATATTCAATGTTAATCAATACGCCTGTAGTATTTTTTTCGAGTTACTTGTTTTCAGGTGTTGAGAAACCTTTGGTGACCCCGTACGTTTAAATGTCCCTTGTAACAACAACGTATTAAAAGTAGGCGTAACAGACAAACGGTTACCTGATCTGACATAGTCAATTGGAGAATTGAGCGCACCAACGAATGGTCTCGTCTACACTGTTATGAATTTGATTCTATTATGTTCTTATTCAATACTTCGAACGAAAATAAAAAAAACTCAACACCGTTATTTGGTTATCAGGTCGCAACAACAGCACATAAGCTTAAGGTGGATTTCTGTTCAACATTCAGCGGTAAATTAAATGCATATTCATTATTTTGCATTAATATTAGAATTAATTAAAAATCTAAATCTCACTTGCCCAAAAGTTACATAAACAATATTTTCAGCTGACGATTAAGATGGATGGCTGTTTAACATCCAGCGATTTAATCAAATGCATATTCAGGACGAGAACATGTTATGGTTCACACAATAGACTGCGCATAGAGCGTGTGCCAGAAAATATGTTAACTTAACAGGCTATTCGTACCTTTTTACCTTTCATTTAGAAGATATGAACCAACGGTCAGGTGTACTATAAAAAGGAAAAGATAATCGAAAAAGTGTGAATAATACACAGTTCATAATCAACAAAAATAATAATAGAAATATGGATATAGGTAACACTATTTTACCGATGTTCAAATCTCATGAATCGATTAAGAACACAAACCAAGGTAACAAATTAAAACTGATATAATCGCACGAACTCCGAAAGGAGCGAGACCGGGTGCGTCAACCAGGTAAGCGTCTCATGCTATGCATGCATGAACCACCATGCGAGTCCACAAACAGTCAAAATGTTACAATCGGGAATATAACACAATCGATGAAATTACAGATAAGACGACTTTTCTGTTATCTAAAGATCTAGTAACGCGAAAACATGCGACTGGTGCCATGAGACAAAGATATATCGTATTGGTCAATCAATTCGTGATGGTGACCGCAACACTCACGTAGTGTCGATTTCAGTCATTCTTCCTCATAACTCTTTTTGAGCAGTTTTTTGTATGGGGCAATATTACCCCTGCTAATGCAGTCCATATCGTGTGAACGTAACGTTTCTGTTTAGACGCCAAAAGATGGAGCAAAGGGTATGTTACTACTGAAAACGGGAAGTTGACATTTGAAATCCGTACTTTCAAATTAAATGTGAGTTATTGAGCGACATCATCAATATGTTTGAAAGTGAATTAAAATATTTTCAAGATGTTATTTATTTTTTGTCCTTGAAAAGGTTTTGTATGAATTCGCTCAACATGAGTACACACAAAAAATTCGGTAGATTACCGACAGTTGTCCACTAAACTCAACAAATACGTTGTAGAACAAAATGTTCAGCATTTTTATTATATCATTTCCGGTGTATTTTTTTCGAAACTTGAGCGGTTATTCACAAAGGTAGAGTTTTTATGACTTACAACAAGAAATGTGTATCTAAGATGTTCATTTTTGTAGAAAAACCTTAATGAGACGATGCATTCGATCTTTCAATTGAGCATGGGGAACAGTAGTGTAACGTGTAGAAAAATCAATTGTTTCAATAATACTCAGGCGGAAACCCAGTTGAAATTAAACGGTAAAAAAGGCTAAGTTGGTAAATTTGAATTGTTTACATCTGTTTCTATGGGCTTTAAAAGTTTAATGATTGTGCCTAATTTAGGATTTTATGCGTCTTATGTATGTGTTTTGAATTAAATTATTGAATGGAGCTTCCAGATATTTGTAAACTTTTAAATTACAGACAAATTTTCACAAACAGTCGATTGTAGTAGGTGCAAATTCATGTGGATCTTTTTTGTGCATAAGCATAAATTCCGCCGAAAAAAATCCAAAGAAAGATAATAGATTGATCTTTTTAAAGCATTAATTTACATCTCTGCCCCCGGCGACAGTTTTTTTGGAAAAAAATTACAAAAATGGTCAACAATTTCATCGAAAAGAGAAGTCAAGTACACCTTTCCATGTTCGGGCGTGTGTGAGTTGACTATTCTGTCTTGAAAACGTATAAAAGAAAAAATATTTGATCCATCATCTCGCTTCAGATTCTATTATTTTTATATATTTAGGCTCATGGTTGATATAATAACATTAGAGATTTACAGTACTAGAAAATGAAATATATGGATCAAGTGAAATACCTTTCTGATGAGTCATAACAACAGAGTAGTTGTGTTCGAATAGCAAATTTTTACTAAAAGTTCTTGACGACAGACTTTTCAAAAGAGGGACGAAAGATACCAGAGGGACAGTCAAACTCATAGGTCGAAAATAAACTGTCGTGTTGCTTATGTTATTACAAATCCGGTAAATATCCTAATTCGGTAGGTCACATTCGTGAAAAGGGAAGGGTATTGTAGTTACGACATAAGGAACATATCCGATATCATCTGTGAAACGGTTATTCCATAACGGTCAACCAACTCGTGATGGCGTCCGTAAAATTTACGAAGGGATGATTTCAACTTCACCATTTGGAACTCTTGATTTAATAGCTTCCTTGTGAGCAGCAATCCTCTATCAAGGAAATCCTGATAGGAAACACTAGCCCGGGAATATCGTATCACTTGGGAGATACATACTCCGTATGCAGGCGCTGCTGGAATGTTGCTACATAGAAATGGAAAGTTCACAAGTGGGAAGCTGAAATCATCTCTTTTGTCGTAAAGTTTTGTTTTCAACCGACCCTCATTGTCAATTTCTAGATGTAAGTCAAGACATGAGGCAGACTTTACTGTATCTGTAGTATCCTTTATCTCTAGTTCGATGGGATAGATTCGTTCAACATAGTCACCAAATTTTGTATTATTTAGTGAGAGAACGTCATCTATATAGCGGAACGTAGAGTTAAAGGATATTGATAACGTCTTATCTTTCTTCCTAAGAAGTTCCTGTATGCGTGTGGATCTTGAAAATGTATAACTTCAAAAAAACTTCATTTTTTGTGTGTGTTATCTAGGGTAATTAGTCTTCAACCTCTGAAAGTTTTTAGTCTGCCCTTCCACGAAATATTTAATTAGAATTTTTTTAAATATTTTTGAAATTTCGAAAATTCCCCCTGACAACCGATGAGACAATAGTTTCAAGTTGATCAATTGCATACAAGTACATTAAATTATGCTTAATAGCTAGTAGATACATTTGTCTTTTAAAATACAACTGGCATATAAGGATCGTGATCGTAATGATGCTATATGGATAAATTTATCGGTTTTCAAGAGATAAATTGACAGCTCGTCATCACTACAATGGGTTCCATTTTTACGATTATAAAAAATTTGTTGGCGTAATGGGGAGATAATTTTGACGACGTAGAATCCTGACTGCACTGCAATATGGTACATAATGTGATTGAATATTTTGCTATGGATTTTTTAAGAATCCACATCTGCTTGACACTGCTGGTACACTACCAAGAATTTACCCACGTTTTTTGGGTACATTTCTACCCTCTTACATATCAGTACTGTTAGGAAGACTAAAAACTTATAATGTTATACTTTCTATTAATTCAGTATTGTTCGTTATTATACAATACCTGTACATTTAATAATTCTATGAATTCAGTACTGATATTTTCAGTACTGATTTCGTCAGTGCCGTTTCAGTACTGATTTTGTCAGTACTGTTTCAGTACTAACTTTGTCCGTAGATGAATAAAATCAGTACAAAAACAGTATTAATAAAATCGGTACACTAACAGTACTGACAAAATCAGTACTGAAACATTACTGACAAAATTAGTACTGAAACATTATTGATGAAATCAGTAATGACACAGTACTGACAAAATCAGTATGAAACATTACTGAAAAAATCAGTACTGAAACAGTACTGATAAAATCAGTACTGAAACAGTACTGAAACAGTACTGAATTTATAGAATTAGTAACTGTATAGTTATTGTATACAAATGAACAATACTGAATTGATAGAAAGTATAACATTATAAGTTTTTAGTCTTTCCTAACAGTACTGATATGCAAGAGGGTAGAAATGTACCAAAAAAACGTGGCTAAATTCTTGGTAGTGTAAAACATACCTCATCACAATATTTTTGAATGCCCTCTTTTACTGTAGAAAGAACAGTGATATGAACTTCAGTTGAACATCTTCACGACCCGGCTATATTTCGTTCGTTATAATGACTTTTGTGAATTTAAGTATTCTTTATGAAGACGGGATATTTTGATCGTCTTATTTGATGTAAATAGGAAAGGAGAAAAGGACGGATTTGTGATTTTCTAAAATCTCCTCTTTCGTGAATGCTATAGAGGTATATATGGGATTTTCAGTTTTGCTGTGAATTCCGGATTCTTTCGTTAGACATTTCAAATAATGATTTTTACATATAAACCGATATTACTAGAGGCATTTTTTGCCGGAACAATAACATATATGTCGTGAAGAGACAATAAAGCATCCACAACGTTGGGTTTATTGAAAGGGTTAAAACCCCGTGAGCCCTTTGTACGTCGTTGATTGTGAATGCATGAGCAAATAGCTTTAATCCATTAATAGAAAAAGTATCCAGTTTTGCTCGCGCTTTACCTATTTTCTAGCATAGTCCTCAACTGCATCCATCCTTTTATTGTGATTATAATGTTAAGGAAATTATTGAAATAATGCATGCATATATACTAAACTAAGTTCTATGTGCACGTCTTTTACATTTTTTACGAATCCATAACGTATAATCAACAAAAATGATTGTTGATCGTAATATTTGGCTGAGCTAAATTTCCCGGTTTTTTTTTGCCGAAGCTTATCGATTTCGACCTTGATAAACAATCAACACAGAATCGCGAATGTTGATGTAAACACGTGTTTTATAATGCTATCCCCATCTCCGAAATTTATGATTGATTCACATTATCAACTCCAACCCCTAAACCTTAAATCATTGCCTCAGATATCTCAGAAATCTGCAAAATTTGGTAATACAGCAAAATTCTAATATATATACATAAGTAAACCAATCTTTTGGAACAGGAAATTTATTGTGTTGTCCCAAATATACGATAAATTTTAGGATTTATCCTACCTTAAGACACTTTCAAAAACACGACTTAAAACGAACATTTTGTGCCTCAAGCATCACTGAAAAGACATTAGTTGTCGACATTTGCATCCCGTGCAGTACAATTGGTTCTATTACTGCTATAGATATCACTTTGTCATTACTTCTTCTGGAGGACTTTATGTCCCCGAGGGTATTATCAACACAGTAGCTCAGTACTTCTGGCATAGAAATACGGTTTTATTGGAAAAATCATCAATGATACCAGGCTTATAAATTGGTACACCAGAAGCGCGTTTCGACTAAATAAGACGCATCAGTGACGCTTGATTCCAAACCGTTTCAAGGCCGAATCAAATACAAAGATGAAGAGCATAAAACACTAAAAATTCTGAAAAAATGTGTCAAATACGGCAAGGCAATCCAAACCTGGGGAAGAAAAATCATAATGTTTAGAATAATTTAATATTTAATAAACAGTTAATTTACAGAAAATGAACATATCAATGATATTTCATGTCGACACAAAAGTGCTCACAACTGGTCGGGGACGTAACTTTCACAAGCAGTGGCATCGACCCAGTGGTTGAAAAAACGCTTCAAAGATAGCAGGCTTATAATGTGTTACGCCAGACGCCAATTTCGTCAACATAAGACTCGTCAGTGGCGCTCGATTCATGACCTTTGCTGTTATAAATCCTAAAAATCTTTTTAAATTAAGGAATTTGTCTCCCTCATGATTAGCTCTAATTCCTTGTCCGGCTTTTGCTATACTTTTTGTCCTTTTCTGTTATATTCGCTCTTCGATGTTTGTATTTAATTATGAATTATCAAATGTTTTGCCTCGAACATCACTTAAGACACATTAGTTGTCAAAGCGCGTATATGGTGCAGAAAAAAAATCGGAAACGTTAATGTTATTTGTCCTAAGATACCTTTGAAAACGAATGCGGGCCATCAGGTTTAATCCACCATTTTCTACATAAGGAAATGCCTGTACCAAGTCATGAGTATAACAGTAGTTTTCCATTCGTTTGATGTGTTTGAGCTTTTGATTTTGCCATTTGATAAGAAACTTTCCGTTTTCGAATTTTCCTCGGAGTTCGGTATTTCTGTTGTATTACTTTTTACCATATTATTATCAGGACAGTTAACTTGGTTAATGAGCACTTTATCCTTAGACTGAACAATGTATGTTCTCAGTCATGTTTGATCTTTCAGTCACGAAAGAGTTTTCAGAACTTGAAACAGCAGCAGGTAATTGAGAGATTGAAAACATACATGTCGATCTCTTAATTGTCACTTAAATGGTATTTTGATTCAAGTTAAAAACAATGTAAAACCGTATAATGTAAACCTACATAAAATGAATTTTAATTTCACAAGCAATTTTCATTATAGTTAGGTAAGTTCAAATGTGATACTTTCAATATTATAATTTGCATATGTTTTGTAAAATTCATATGATCTATAATTCATGACCGACATTTTGCATATTTTTAAATAGTTGCAACAGTTCTGAAACGCAACTCGTTGATTTAAAAGAAAAGAATAGTTTGTAAACTTTTTCGGTATGTAAAATCCTCAAATCAAAAACGTATAAAATCAACAATGGTTGCGTCCAAACATACAATTCATTGATTACATTCAGTCTACAATTGAGGGAATGCTATATTTTGTAGTTGTACTTGTATGTAATCAATTATCGAAGCATTTTGGTTCCATGCTCCACACTAAAAATTCGCGAAGGGTCAACGTGTTTACAATTCTATTAAACTACACAATGAATCATTCAATTTTAGGGAAAACGGTACTATTTATTCTGCCATAGGCGACAATACTAACATTTTCTAAATTTACCACTTTTTATAATAAAAACCCCGATAAAACAGTTATGTGTGGTGTTAGTACTTTATTATTCTGTTTTGAAAATTGAAGCCAAATAGTATCATGACCAACTTCCAATGGAGCTTGTTAATGTTATCCATGCCCACCGTCATTTTACACCAAATTTATGAAATTTTTGAAGTCTTTTCGAATAATTCTCTAGAAAATATTTCAATAGGTTTCAAAATTTATATTGTAAATATACACACTGCAGTTATTCATAGATAAATAAAAAAATATATTGTACCCTGACATCCAATCACAGCGCTCCTAAGTTGACTTCCTTCACCTGCCTTGGGTACACAAAAGACCAACCTAATGCTGGGAAAATGTAATAGTACCGTTTTCCCTTTATATAAATAGATGTAAAGGCTAAAACCAAGAAATAACGAGTTAAATCAAGCGTTTTGTTTATTTTGTTTAGAACATTTCTACTCATCGTTGTAGCGTTGTCATGTAGGAAATGCATGTGTAGTAATAAATTATTCGTTTAATTGAGACATACGATTTCACTTTAAAACACCAAGTGGCTGTCATCTTTAAAACCTTCTGAAACATCTATGTAATCTTGAAATACAAAAAAAGAATTTGATTGGCCCTGCAGTTTTTTTGCTTAAAGATAATGAACATGATATCATAAATACGCTTGAGTATCAATAGACAATGTGCATTTATCAATTGCATCCACTGTAATAAGTACTTTTTACGAAACAAATGCTTCTCTTGAATTCATAATCATCTTCAATCTTTAATGGAAATCTTAATTACTCTCACTCCCTTTAACAAATTCGTTAAAAAACGTTAAAGCACAAGATGCATGTTTTGTATGATGTTAGTTTCTAAGGGATTTCACTTTGATATAAAAACTTGTACATTGTACCATAAACATTTGATCAATTGTTCTCAAGTGCAAAGTGAAACTAAGCACAGGAAAAGAAGATTTGAAGCGGGAGAAAGTCCTTTCAAAATACTATTGTTAAAAATATTTTGTATTCTATTATTAACAAAATGTTTCTACAAAAGTAAACATTCATTTTCAGCTATTCTAGCAATAATAGCGTTACTTATAAATAGATGTCAACACAGTTTTGGAAATTTATGTATATTTTTCTTCAAATGAAAAAAAAATTGATTGAACATGCAAAGGAAATATTTTTGTTACAATTAAGATGACAACCTACACTACAATTTGTCGTCTATATAATTATCACTGCTCGATGTCTGCCATTTAAATGGACTGAAGCTAAAGCTTGCTATAGAACCTTGTTTAACCTGTCATTTTTCTTTTTCGGAAAGAATAAAACAGTTGTTTCCATTCTTTCCGTTGGTTGATAAAGTCTCACGCTTGATTTTGTTAGTTTTTGTTGATTTTCGACTCTTTGAATTTACCTTGGAGAACGGTATTTTTGTTACACTTTTTTGTCAAAACAATTACTTCTTTCTTAATGTTGTCGATGCATCCATCATTTTGTACTAATGTACCAATTTGAAAAAGTAAGAAAATACCACAAGGCACATCATGATTAATGAAAAAAGAAAAGGAGAAACAAAGATCTATAAAACACAACACAGAAAAATAAAGATTGAGCTGAAGGAAAAGTAGCAAAAAATGCGGAATTAATCAAGTCCTGCGGAGGGGTCAGCAGTTCCGGCTTCGCTTGTAGTGTTTCTCTTGTTTACATAACTTGATGAGTCATAATCAGGGATAAGGTATAGGTATCACCAAATAGCGGATTGGTAAACGTCTTTTGCCAAATTCGAAAACATTGGCAATTTTGGACAAGCCATTGGTACACGTGAAAGCCTTAAACATGACCGAGTTGAAAGGTTAAATCGAAAAGTCAGTTTGAGTAGGGTAATTAATACACGATATCGTTACACAGAGTAACAACTCAGACATTGAAAAATAGAATTGTTACTCGTGTTGCTCATGAAGTATCAATAGGTGATGTAGTAAACCAGGAAAGGAGGAGGGTATTGTGGATACGACAAATCAAACAACAACCAACTCACCATGGCTTCCGTAAAACTTTCGTATAGATGAATTAAAAGATTCAATGTGCATTTAAACGCATTATTAATTTTTTTTTAAATCCATTGATTTTGACCTTTGACTCCGAATTTCACATTTCTTAAAGTTATACATTTGTGTACCATTATTAAGAATAGAGTTTGTTGCTGAACTTGATCTTGGAATATTATTTGTACAATTCCTTGTAGCAACATTCCAGCAGCATATGGAGTATATATCACCCAGTTGATACAATATTCCAAGGAATGTGTTTCCAATAATTATTTCCTTGATACAGGGTTGCTGCTTACTAGGAAACTATAGAAACAAGTGTTCAAAATGGTAAAGTTAAAATCATTTACCTACGGAAGATATACAGGGACCTTCATTATTGGTTGACCGTTATTGAATATATGTATCACAAATTACCACACATATGTTCCATTGGTAATAAAACATAAAAATCGTTCGAAACAAGGTTTTCTACCCCAGGCATTGATGGCTTTAGCCAGATTTGGCACAACTTTTTGGATTTTGGTTTTCAATGCTCTTCAAATTCGTAATAGATAAGGCCTTCCAACCTTTCTAATCGAATGCCATAGATGAGTCTTATTTTGGACGTAACAATTTGCGTCTGGAATACTATATTATAAACTTGGTATCTGTGATGAGTTTTTACAACCACTGGTTGTATGCTACTTTTGGTGAACTTTTTGTCCCAGAAGGTATCAACAACCTAGTAGTCAGTTATAGTGTGTTGTCATAAAATATCATTGATACTATCATTAACTGTAAATTAAGGTTTTTAAAAAGTTAAAAACCTTCAAAACACTTGATTGTCATAGCGATATTTGGCACAACTTTAAGCCTGGTACATTCGTTGAGTGTTTTGTTCTTGTCCTAGTCAAGATACCGTCATCTTTTCTTTATTGTGGCATCCCCGAATGCGACTTATCACTTTTTCAATTAGTCTTACATGATTCGTATCGCTTAATGTTAATTGTCTGTGACGTGTTTTTTTTTTTGTTGTTGTTATGAAAACTTGTGGTTCTACATCATATCAATATTGGTATTTTGGAATTGATTTTCTTAACCTGTTTATAAAGTCTTTCTATTAGGACAGTTGAATGTGTACTGATTGATATTTTAGTCTTGGAAAACATAAATTATTTGTCAGTTATAATTGGTTTTGAACTGTGAAAACTCTATTATTTTTCATTTCGTCGTTTTCCTTTTTGGCTACGGAATAAACTATAATATATTCTACTTTTTTTGGATTGCTCCCCCCTTTTTGTTATATTCTATCCCATTTTACTTCAAATGGTCCAATAGAAAGGCATCAATGTGTTTCGTACGGAAACTTAGATGATAATTAGAATAGCGCTCAATTTAATAAGAATATTGTGTGCTTCAATCTTGTATCCTTACTTTTCCAATGAATCAACTTTTGATAACTACAAAAAAAGCAACATAACTAGAAATTCAAATGTTATAAGTTGTGCGTTTATTTATATCTTTATACATGTCATTCAATAGATTTTGTAAAAGAATAAAAGTATGTGTAAGAAAGTCATTATGTGGTACTATCTTAAAAATAGTTTTCATTTTTACAATTTTAACTTAAATGGTTAGTAGATATAAGAAGATGTGGTATGAGTGCCAATGTAACAACTCTCCATCCAAGTCAAAATTTATAAAAGTAAACCATTATAGGTCACAGTACGGTCTTCAACACGGAGCCTTGGCTCACACCGAACAGTAAGCTATAAAGGGCCCCAAACAATTACTAGTGTAAAACCATTCAAACGGGAAAACCAACGGTCTAATCTATATAAAAAACGAGAAACGAGAAACACTTATGAACCACATCATCAAACGACAACTACTGAACATCAGATTCCTGACTTAGGACAGGTGCAAACAAATGCAGCGGGTTTAAACGTTTTAATGGTACCAAACCTTCACCCTTTTTCCTGAAACAATAGTGTAACATCACAACATAGAAAGACACAGTATAAAATATCAACTGAAATAACTTAACTCAATCAAAGGACATATTAACACCATTGAACATACACTGAACAAATAAATTTGACCTATGACACAATGTAAATACAAAATAAATATAAACTAAGGGAAGAATAATAAAAGTAACTATTAACTCCTTCTAAAAAATGCTGGTAAGTATAATAGATTAAAAACAAATTTAGAAATATATGTTGCAAGTGAAATAAAAAACTCTTATATTTTTTATAATAGGTTTGGTTTTGTTATCAGTTTTAGATTTTTCTTATATTATATTTCAACCGCCAAACAGTCTTTCTTAGTAATTTGGTGTAATGAAGAAATTTTATTTCTTTAAAAAATGCCAGATGTCATGTTCACAAAAAGGGTCTATACAATGATCTGTGTGTGCCCGAAGCTGATAGACAAAATATCTGTGTGATAATTAATTATGTAAAATTAATTTTTTTTCATTGTTAATCAAGACTGGTAATCCATATACTGGAAAATTCATTTCATTAAGTACAACGATGGTCATTTTAAAATTTAACATTATTTTTTATGATCTCAATACACATTTAAACCAAATCTATTAAAATTTAAAAAAAAGGTCCGAATAACCGGTTAACGATTTTGGTATTCGACTTCGGTCCTTTCGACATTTAATTGGTTGCGCACACTTATAATTATCTGATTACTAAAACCATTATGTCCATCATGTATTGAATATGAGTTACAACATTTGTAAAAAATAATAATTACCAGACTCGACTTACTTTTTTATCAAGATTTAACGTCGTTTAATTTGTTTAAGGTTTTTTTGCACAAATTTTGAATAGTGCGTCTGAATATTTTATCAAAAACAGCATATATTAGTGGGTTCAGAACGCTATTCAAAATATAACTATGATAAAAAATACGAAAAAGAGTCATATCGTTACCCAAAAGATTAACAACATTCCTCAAATTTCCACCACAAAAGGATTTCATTAAACTGTTGGGAACAAATGATATCAGACTAGTTGTTGTGACAGCCAAAAACATGACAGTGTACCGATAAGTATTCAATTTCTTAATATATTGTTTAGTGTTTCTATTCCTACAAAACTTTGCTTTCAAATTATTTTCTCCATTATCAGTAAGTACTCCAGTTTGACCAGCTTTCTTCTGCAATAACACATTAACAAATAAATGACGACTGTCTTGCTTCTTCTTTTGACGGTATATCTGTCCAAGTATTAGAATATATAATGTATACACTGTAGTAATGGAAATAATACAATAAGCAAATACAAATAATTCATATATTATTAAAGATGTTGATCCAATATAAGTTGTTTGAATTCCACAAGAAATAGTATTATTGGAAGGATATATTGCTTGCAAAGGTATGGATTTTCCATAGAATTCTAAAACAGGGCTACTAAATAAAACTGCATAAGTAACCGTGGAAAATAACCCTACTTTTTTCCATCCTAAAGTCATTTGACCTCCATTTGGTCTACAAACTAGTAAATACCGTTGTACTGCTATTAATAACAGTAAAGTCCCAGAAGTAATTGGACATACGTGAGTGATGAAACTCATTATTTTGCAAATTTCTTCGTGAACAAATATTAGCTGCATGCAGTCGGTGACAATATTAAAAGTACAGTTAATCCAACAGGTAATAAAATCCACCATTGAGATAACTGCAATGAAATACTTCTCACTGTATAAGCACTTCAACTTGAAGACATAAATATAAATTACCAGTGCATTTCCTATAGTTCCAGATACCAGATATATCAAGTTTGTTATGATATCGGGAATGACATCTAATGTGAGCATCTCATTTTCGTATCTCAGATCTTCACCTTGAGTAACATTATGATCCATCTTTTATCTATTTCGGGGGAAATCAATTCCAAATGTAATGGTCGTTAAACATGATTATTGAATCAAATCGAATGCACGTAATAATGACATGAAACATTACCATCTATACTTTTCCTCTGTCATAATATAATAGTCTGTCTTTTCCTGTGAGAACTTTTATAATGCAATATATCGACCAGGAAATTCTTATCTATGCGTACAGTATGTGGTAATGAAAGGTTATGGTACAGCATAATTTTTATTTTATCAAGTTTCAACATGAAATATAATTACATACATTTAGTTGGTAGAAAAGAATTATGATAATGTAACTTTTCTATCCTTGAATTCGAAAACATTAAGTATTACAAATCTCCTTTAGATGTTGAAAAAACATTAATATCTCAGATAACAGTATTCAATTTTAAATATTCACTCTTTTTTTGCTCTTAAGATTAAAACTTCCTTGCATTTAATATAAATTTCGAAAACAGCCAAATAGTTATCAAAGGTACCAGGATTATAATTCAATACGCCGGACGCACGTTTCGTCTACATAAGACTCATCAGTGACGCTCAGATCAAAATAGTTATGAAGCCAAACAAGTACAAAGTTGACGAGCATTGAGGACCTAAATTCCAAAAAGTTGTGCCAAATACGGCTAAGGTAAACTATTCCTGGGATAAGAAAATCCTTAGTTTTTCGAAAAATTCAAAGTTTTCTAACAGGGAATTTATTAAAATGACCATATAATTGATATTCATGTCAACACCGAGGTGCTGACTACTGGGCTGGTGATACCCTCGGGGACGAAACGTTCACCAGCAGTCATTAAAACTACATCATTTTGAGAACAATTATAAACCAAGGCTGTATTCAAAAAGATATTTTGCTACATGACGTCTTGAAAATATATAAATGTGGATAAAACTACCGTTTTGCTTATACTTAATTTTACCTAAACGACATTACAGTGAATTTTCTGTACTAAAGTGTCCCGATTTTATCATTTTATGTATGCATCAATATAACTCACACAATTTGGAAAGTATTGAAAATGTCATGATCTTGCAATTTCAGGGGCCGGATAAGGGCTCTTCTCATAGCTCCTACTTTTAAAATCGAAAACCATTAGTATATGTCAGATGAATTCAAATGTTCCAAATCAAATGCTAAAACAAACTTAATTTTGAATTAGCCAAAAAAATAATCTTCTTCACCAAACATTTTCTTATTCAAATCAAGAGAGGATTCACTAAAATGTCTTGCCTGTTAACTAATAATGATATAACACTTTGTTAAAAGTCTTTGAGTCGTAGTCAATGAACCATGACGATAAAGGTAAAATCCAGTAAACCCTATCAGACGATCAAGTACATCTTCATCGGAAAGTACCAAGACCTAATAGATAGATTTTCAGTGTCTACTTCACAAATAGTACAGGATTGTCTTGAGTTATAGATTCTATGTGCTGACGTTGTGTATCATTTTGCCTTTGTACTATTATGTTTTGTTTTGTTAGTATGACTTTTGACGTGACTAGGTATTTGTCCATCCAGCTATCTGGTTTAGCGTTGGTCGTTCCTTATACGGGTAGGCCCAGATGTACAATTCAGACGCATGCGGTTTTTAGTGTTATTTTCATTTGGTATACCCTTTTATCTATATTTTACCAAAATTTGTACGTTATTGGAAAAGTGTATATGAATTTATGTTTTACTATACTGTATGTACTATCAACTACTAATTTTGTCAGAATCATTTGTATGTTTGTTTGGAATTTTCAGTAACAAACCAGGTGATAAGTCTAATTCGGTAGGTCACATAAAAAATAGAAGACGATACTATGAACAACTGTAGTATAATATAAACCTTCATCAATAAATCTATAATTAACCGAAAAAGAAGACAAACATAGTATAAATTGTATTGCAACAAAGCCAGATATAAAATACAAATCACCATTTCAATAAAATTAAACTCATATAATTTAAATCATATTTTCATAATACTTTGTTTCGTTGGGTAGTAATGTGGCTAAGCCATGAACTTTGATTCAGAAAAGTGAAGGCGCAAATCTCCGCCAAGAGGATCACAGGAAGTCCAATCGAAATACAAATTAATTGACAGTTTAATTATTTGAAATGGATTGATAAAAATGGCTTATATTACACTAGTGTACGCCAAACTAGGGTAATGTTGTTACTAGATAACAACTTCGGCAGATATACTTTACAAAGATCTGTTGAAAGACTCTTTTTTATTTCACGTCGAATGTCACAAAAAATGTCTTGTAACATTTTAGTATCAAAACATTCCTATCCGGTAAACAAGTATTCCCATTTCAAACTACAAGACAAATTGAAACAATTGGTCCTGCTTTGTTTCATAAAGAAGAATGGCAGCGCAGAAAAAATCCTTCTTATAGAGAGGGATATATCGTTCTTTATAAGAAACTACTTTGATTCTTACAAAAAAATTCACTGAAACTGCCAGAGATGATAGATTTCTTGATAGACAACATATGCGTCACGTTCTCGGAGGACGTGTTTTTCAACAAACAATCGTCATTTCCATGGGAACCAGCTGTGCTCCTTTTCTTGTCATACAAGAGCTTCCAAGGAGGAATGAAAAGAAGCTAGCAGTATCCTTTAACTTCACGTTCCGCTATATAAATGAATATGAAGAACTCATATATCCAACCGAACTTGAAACAAAGGATACACCAGATACAGTTAAGGCTGCTTCATATCTTGACTTGCATCTAGAAACTGACAATGAGCTCGAGGGTAGGTTGATAACAAAACTTTACGACATAAGAGAAAGAGACTGAGATTATATGTACTTTAACAGATCTTTGAAATTTGTACTCCACGTCTGAATCAAACCACCCCTAGAGTAGGTAGGTAAGAAATGAGATGAATTTATGTTCGGTATGCGGAATGAATTTGAAAGATTGCGCAATAATTTTATATGGGGATTTTATATAGTTATGTAACTATTGCCGTTAACCGGTTTGGCGGTCAGTATATAAGCTAATTGCACGGGTTTTAAGTTATCGAGGACTGGGTAGTGACCACACAAACGCACTTAGTAAAGTTAGAATTTTATTTTCATCATGTCTGATATTGAGCCAGACAATTTATTGAATGCTATTCCAATAGAAGTTGATCCACATGCTGGGATTCCTGACAATGAGATTTCCAATGCTGATTTGCTCTCTCTGATGATAAACTATTTTGGCAAAATTGTCGAGGATTGAAAGAAACTTTGCTGACACACAACTCATGATCTGGCCCGTAAAGTCAAGAAGACAGAGAATACGTTACGATACAAAGAAAACTAGGTGCAGTGTGAGTTGAACTTAGTGGCGCTTTAGACAACATGCATCAAAAGAGATATTCCAAGGCCATTTCTTTATTGGAGGAGTCAGAAAAGGTGCTTAAGAAGAGAAACAAATTGATACGTGTAGCGGACAAGTCAGAAGCAGGGTGGAAACCGTCGACGAATATCTTTCAGATGAGGTAGCTAGCAATTCGGAAGACAATGAAAGCTTCAAAGATACTAACAGGAGTGAAATGAAAAGAACCGCTGAAACCGCAGGTGGCCCGTCTTCAGTCGCTCGTTGTGCTGGTGATGTTGCAATTGATTTCCAGCAGCCATTTCGTGTTGGCGGGGCATCGGGCCTTTATCCAAAATCATCAGATCAAAAGCCAGAGACATCTGCTACAAGTGTTGGTTGTATGGGCATTGGGCTAAAGAATGCACGAACGAAGGGAATAGCTACTTTACAGCTCCCAGAGGATCTTCATCATACAATAAAGTCTGACATTTTACAGGTTCAAAGCTTAGAAAATTTTCAGACTTATTTTGAACATGAATCCTTTCATCTTTGATTACTGTACATAATAAACTGAAGCATTCTATTTCTTTTTGGAAAAACATTAATTCTTCAGATTTTATTCTAGATGTTATTAATTCTGGTAATAAGATTCTTTTATCAATGAACCTGAAAGTGTATTTTTTTCGAAAAAAACCAATAAATCTGCATTTGATAATTCAGATTTTGTAGGGAAGGAAATACAGAATTTGTTAGATGCTAATTTAATCAGAGAGGAGTCGAACGCACCTTTCGTTGTAAATCCTTTAACGGTACCTATAAGTCAATCAGGTAAAGATCGTTTGATTTTAGATTTACGACATGTAAACAAACAGGTACGTCATTGTAAGGTTAAATTCGAGGACTGGAAAACAGCTAGTCAGTTTTTAACTTCAAACTGTTTGGGGTTTGTTTGACCTCATATACAGAAGTGTGCTCCTTACGCAGAAACTGCTCCAACAGAGTTATGAGGCGGAAAGATTAAAAATGACACTCCGTGAATTTTTATGGACACAATCACGAATTTGTTGATCTATACGATGTGTTTGTGTCTAATGACATTTTTACCACGTCTTATATTGTAGTAACATCTATGTCTTCTGTCTGCTAAGTTCCGAACGTTAACTTTTCCCGAATATGACTGTTAAACCGAGTGTGAATTTGCATTGCTATACGACGTGTCTCGGTATTTTGTATATCCAACATTCATGTATTTATTTTTGATGTTTTTGTTATGATTTAGGTTGGATAATGTGTTATGTCTTATCGTTTGTAGTCTAAATAATTATAAAATAGCCTTTCAGTACCATCATTGTCATGAAAATTGTTTGGACTGGTATTGTGAAAAAAAATTGTATAAAGTTCGAGATTGCATTTTCGTTACGCAAGTGCGTCACTATTTGTGATGTCCTGTGGTGTCTGTGATTGATGAAAGATGTTCGTTGTTGTTCTGAGGTTTGCATGTTGTGTCGACTATTATATTATTCGTTTGTGTGTTTCTCTGTGATGAGTGTTCTTGTGTGTGTTTGTGCTGTATTTCTGTCACGTAGTGTTGTCATTTTAGCGATGTTTTTTAACATTATCATATAAGCGGGAGGTTTGGCTAGCCACAAAACCAGGTTCAACCCACCATTTTTCCTTAAATTGTCATGTACTTAGTCAGGAATATGGCAGTTGTTATCAAATAGTTCGTTTCTATGTATGTTGGCGTTTGTTTTTATTGCACTTCAGTGTTCCTGTTGTTCCTTTGTTTTCCTCTTATAGTTGATGTGTTTTCCTCGGTTTTATTTTGTAACCCGGGGTTTTTCTCTCAATCGATTTATGACTTTTGAACACCGGTATACTGCTGTTGCCTTTTTTTTCTTTCTTAAATCTGGTTATCATCACGTGGATATTTTTCCTCATCATCAAAAATATCTGGGATTTTCCTGGAAGTTTGGTAATTCTGTAATTTTTTATGTTTTCCCTTTGCAGTTTAGGCTTTCATCAGCAGGGTATATTTTACAAAGATAGTTCGTCCTTTAGTAAAACTTTGGCGGAAAAACGGGATTAGAGTAAATGTTTATTTAGATGATGGCTGAGCGTTAGCAGAGGATGAACAAGTATATGCACAACAAGCTATAAGGTTAAAAGAGGATTTGATTTTGTCGGGATTTGTACCCAATAAAGACAAGTGTATTTGGAAGCCTGTACAGAATTTTGTTTTGCTTGGATTTATATGGGATTTGTAGCGTTGACATTTTTAGCTGATTCCAGAGAAAGTGGCAAATTTGATAGATTTAGCAGGAATCATTTTAGACGAGCCTCATAGAATGAAAATAAGGCTGCTTGCGAAATTTTGTGGTAAGATAATTTCTTTGACCCCGGCTACAGGAAACATCACTCAGATTATGACTAGATGCACTTTACAGGTTATTAACAGTAGATATGAGTGGGATCAATTTGTAGACTTGAATTTTTATTTCGGTTCTATATGAGAGATTTTATTTTGGACAAAATATTGTAAGTTTAAAGCGATTTTGCGAGAAAACTCAGATTTTAAAGTGTTAGCTGACGCCAGTGATTGTGCAGCTGCAGGCTATCAAAAGTTCCATTTGGTGAGAATTGAAAACCGCTGAAATGTCAATAGATAGCTTTAAGCATTGACTATCGAATAGTTTGGTTTCGTTTTTTTACAGGTAACCGAAACGCTGTTGGTATTGTTCAGAAAGGTAGCAAAGTATCAGAATTGTTTGCTTTGTCAATATTTAGTATTTGTGTTTCTTGTAATATTTCGTTATATCATCAATGGATCCCAAGAGAAGATAACGAATATGAACAACACGAAACTCGAGAGATTTAATTCTTTATTTTGAAATCCTAGTACTAGTGGAATTGATGCTTTTACTTGTAATTGGAATGGAGATAATAATTGGTTAGTCCCTCCTGTTAAACTTGTTAGCAAAGGCATTAATCATTTAATTACATGCAAAGTAGTAGGGACATTAGTTGTTCCGAAATGGCCATCGTCTGCGTTTTGCCCTCTTTTATTTAAGAAAAATTTAGAATACGTTTGGTTTGTCTGCGAATGAATGATAGAATTAGTTGCAGGCAATAATAAGAATTCTATGTTCGCTAACGGGACATTTAAAGGACAGTTATAAGCTGTTCGTTCGGGTGCTTCATAGATGAATTAATATGCTCTTTATCATTTAAAGATTGTGGATAAAGATTTTTCACCACTGGGTAATTTTTATAAACAAAGTACCCTAGACTGCCTTGAAGGTTCATAGACCGTAAATATGCTTAGAGGTCACCGGGCCATATGTTATTTATGAAAAGGAATATCCGCCATAATTATACATTTTGAAATTTGTAAAACGCTATTTTTTAATTTGTAACATGCAATTTCATAATTTGTAAAATGTGATTTCTTAATTTGTTACATGTATTTGTTACATCCGTTACACATGTTACATGAATTTCTTCTTTTCTTGATTTGTGAAATGTAACTTCCTAATGTGTAAACGCAATTTTTTAATTTGTTAACGTATTTCCCTCGTTCGTTACATGAAACTCTACATTCCTTAATTTGTGAAATGTAATTTCTCTGTTTGAGTCACCTTTTGGGAAAAAGTGTCAGTGTAATTGTTACCGCTGCCGCTAATGAGAAGTTATGTTTCTCAAGAAAAACTTCAAGTTAAAAATCAACAAGTTACAAATCAAGGAGTTTTACATAACAAGAAGTTTTACAAATCAAGGAGTTTTACATAACAAGAAGTTTTACAAATCAAGAATGAAATAGTTCCACAATATTCCGCCCGAGATCGCTGTTGATCTATGTCAACTCGTACCTTAGCCATATCGTACCCAATATTTACCAACTCGTACTTCTACCAACTCGCACTTTCACCACTCGTACCCAATATTTTATTATTTATACGCAATAAAATTTTGATGTTCTTTTATATTATATACAAAATACAATAAAGTACAGCTTTATTTATTGGTAATCTGATGCAATTTGTTTTCAAATCAGAAATATTTAAAGTAAACAATTCGTCTTTAGAAGTAAGTGATAATATGAAATTGTTTGAACGATAAAATTATTTCATACATATGTTGAATAATTATAATCAGACAATGTTCTAATCAGTGATCATTAGTCATCGGCCGGAGAGGGGGGGGGGGATTGAAACCCCTATTTGAATGACATTTTTATATGACTTGTATGTGTTGGTCCCCTTTTAAAAATGGCTGGATCCGCGCCCGATTGGTGCAAAATAGGCTCGGACCTACAAAAATAGAATGGGACTGTTTAAATGAAAAATAAACATAGAACGGTTTATGAAAACACAGATTTCGGAATAAATGCTGCACCAAAGTCCATCGAGTTTTACTTATTAACTTTGTAAAAGCCAAGCTGGGCATATCTGTTATAGTATCTAAATAACTGAATATGTAAAAACGTTTGGACTATGTTTAATTCCTGTGCTGGCTTTATCGCTTCAAAAAATATGAAAGACCTTCATATATAAACTAACAAGAAAAATCTTCTTGAACACATGTTCAACGCAAAAATCAGTAAAAAAATATCTTTATTCATATGGAGCTTTTTTTAACTGATTTTTGCGTGGAAAATGTGGTTAAGAAGATCTGCTAGTTAGTTTATATTTGATGGCATTTCGAATCTTTTTGCAGCGATAAAGACAGCATAGGAATTAAAAATAGTCCAAAAATAAATTTATTGGAAATAAAAACATTTTTGTCTGCAAGTTCAGATAATCATTGAGGATTAAGTAATATCTACTGTGTAGTAATTTTATCTGGGGATTAGCCATCTGGGGTCTAGGGCAGTATTGTAATCATGAGTGTAGAAACTTTATCTCCCGCCTGAGGCCAATGTATGCTATGGTCAAATAAGGAAGTGGATTAGCCAGTTATTGGGAGGGACAATTAAGATCAGATTATTGCTTGAACTTGGACATGCAGTCATTCAGCTAATTTCTCTGAAAGAAGAAACATCTTTTATTTGAAACTTGAAAATATTTTTTGCAAAAATCGCTGTGTATAGCTGAAGCTGAAATTGTGAGGTTGTAGTTGTTTTTTCAAAAAAGGAGGTTACTTATTGTATGCAGATTTGTGTGTGAGATTCAGAGAGCTGACTGCATTTAAAGACTTTGCCAGAGCTGATTTCCAACTACTTGTTGAATTCCAAAGATCTGAGGAAGGTCCATCTTTGTTGAAAGTACATCTATATTTCAGGTAAAAGCGAACTCAATTATTTTATTTATAATTTCAATTTTTGCCTTTAAACCATGGTCAGATGTGCATTAATTTTTGGTCACTCTTTTATTCATAGATTGGAATCATTTGTGTTTAAAAATGGCTATCAGGGATGGTTTAATTTGGGGTTTGATGGTACAGCCATTCAATTAGAATATTTCGGTTTGGGTGGAAGTACGATTCGTCCGGGCCCAAAATGCGTTCAAAGGCTAGAATTTATCAAAATTATTGATGATTATAATCCTCATTGTGTTTTTCTTCAAATTGGCGGCAATGATTTATCCACTGAATCAAATCCCGCTAGATTAGCAAGAGATATAATAGTTTTTGCCGATTATATAATCAAATGCTATAATGTTCGTCACGTGATTATAGGTCAGTTGCTCCAGAGATACTCTGGGGGTTTGAAAGACAATTATAATAACAAAGTTATAGAGATAAATAAAGAGCTACGAAAAAATGTATATCAACGTTGTGATATTAGCTACTGGCAGCACAGGGGTTTTTGGAAAAACACTCGAGCACTGTTATCAAATGACAAGGTGCATTTAAACGCTATAGGTATGGTCAAATATGCCAAGATTATTCGTGCAGCTGTAGGTAGTCCAGCTCGAAGTTAAATAGTTATTTTATCACTTTTGTTTGATATTGATGCAAGTATTTAATATACAAAAATTTGATATGGAGGCTCTTGTCATGTGGTAACTTGACAAAATATTATGGTTAATTACTGAAAATATGCTACTCCATTACTACTTAATTTATATTATTTAACATATGTTTCCTCTGTCTTGCTTTGGTTTATTATGGTTGTGACACAAGAATGGTTGACATTACTAATGTCTTATATTATTACATGGTTCGGTTACATGTTATGTTTTACATGTGGATTAACTATTTAATCATTTTCGATGTACATACATGTGTATTGACTTTGGTTCAAGCAGAGGAACATACTAAATGGTTTATTATCCTATATGGTTGTGTCACAATAGGGTAAATTGGTTGTAAAATTTAATTTTATATGTGTTCTATACATATAATATTTGTAGTTCTTGAGTTATTATATCAGTATATATAAATTTTAAATTCAATATTGGTTGAATCTATGTATTTATTTACACATGAATAGGCTTACAAATATGCCTAAAAAATTTTGGATCATAATTTCCTCAATTGGCCATATTAAGAAAATATTGTACCAATAATTAAAATAGTATACACATATATTTTTTTTAATTCTTAAGGTAGATTCATGGTATACCGCCATCTTGGATTGTACAATCGCAGTACACAATCGGTCTAGATCTTTGCCCAAATCTGCAAATTTGGAGACAGATAGGCAATTTATAGGTTAGACTGTTTATTTAATGAAAGAAAACTTGGTGATTTATTGCATTATTCAAAATGTTTAAATAAATACCAAATAATTGTGTTTTTAGAATCATTTTTTCAACTTGGCCATTTAAGGGGAGATAACTCTTTCAGTAAAAAATTATACTGGACTGATAGGGAAATTATAATTTTTTACTTGTAGCAAGAAAACAAGTTCGGTGACACCATTTTTTCTTTTTATTTTCTTAAAGCATATTATAAAACATATCTTCTCATATTTTATTTCAAAATTCTATCTCATAGATTTCTTTTTATGCACAAAAATGTGTTTTTTCATGAACAATCTAAGCAAATTTGTGCAATTTCGTACGACCCGTAGCTTGAAAATTAGCACGGTGACCCATACTTTTTATTATATTTTTGGAAAAAGCGTAGAAAAAAACTTTATTTTGGCAAAGTATAAAAAAATTCTATCTGAGGAAATATATACCTATGATCTACCTTAATTATTTCAGTCAGAATGCCAAAGCAAAAAACAAAAAGGAAAGCTGCTCCCGGAAATTTGACTGAGGCGACAATTGGGGATGTTTTTGAGATGGAGACTACTGCTTTGCCGCCGTTAAATAGACCCAGGGCAAAGAAACGAAGGAGTACTAGGACACAACCGCAACGAGCTGATTTGCCGGACAATATTATTATGAGTTCTTCCAACAATAATCTTCATACCAGTCCATCCGTTAATGACATTGCTGAAGCATTATTTGCAAAGTTGCACAGTTCCGGCACTCAACTAGTAAAGGACAATAACGTGATGCCGACCAGTGAGATTTCAGCCATACTGAATCCTTCATCACAAACTGGTCATGCAAGCTCAGAACAGTCTATGCAGATTCCATTTATTACAAGTATACCACCGTTGGCAACTATACAACATGACAACAGTGATAACCATGACTCATCATTAGCATTATTTCAGCCACCCTTATCATCGGATCCGGATGTAATACCTGGTGAGCAGTTCCACTCAAGCTCTGCTAATGTAGACACTCCCTATGCATGTCATATGTTAAAACATTCTATACCAATAGATTTTCATGGTATTTGTAACCTGAAAGATGATGTTTGGGCAGACAATTATGTGAACTTTGCCTTTTTGCTGCCGTCTAATATTGAGGAAGATTCAACAACTTTGTTTGAAAATTTTAACATCACTATTTCAAATAGGAAAAACAAAAGGGAGCTCCAATCAATTCATCAATTGATGAATGCTTTTGACATATTTATGTCCATTTATTTTGAAAAGTCTTTGAATTCTGCTTTGGCCTTGATAAAGTATGGTTATACTATTCGTGGTTTATGTAAATCTTTGGGGTTTCGAGCAGCTAAAACATATGATGAGAAATTTAGAAGGGTTAGAAAAATTCTACATTTGAGATGGGATACCATAAATGACGAGTTATGGAAGTCTTCATCTCTGACTGAATGGTCTAACAGTGTCATATATCAGGATAGGAGTTCCTTTATGAATACCTCTAAAAATACATTTCCAAGAAGGGTCCAATAACAATTTCAGTTCCCCATCGGCTATTGTTGGGCCTTCTGTATTGTTACGAGTTACAATTTATGACTAAAATCAGCAAAGACTCATTGAAACAATATCTGATACAAAAATTTAATAACACTTTTAGATTTTTGAATGATATATTGGCTCTCAATAATGACGACATCAGTATGTACACTAAAGAGATTTATCCTGTTGAACTGACTTAAAATAAAGCTAATGCCAACAATTAACACTGTCCTTTCCTGGATATTGATATCTATATCTTTAACGGGAAGCTTAATACTACAATTTACGATAAAAAAGATGATTTTTCTTTCGTATTGTTAATAATTCATTTTTAAATGGTGAAGTCTTGTATTTTTTTTTTAATTTGGGCTCATTTATATGTTTCGGAGTTTAGTGTGACATCCATTTTCACTGAACTAGTATATATTATTGTGAAGGGGGTCAGCTGAAGCCCGCCTCCGGTTGCGGAATATTCTTGCTGTGTTGAAGACCTAATGGTGACCTTGGGCTGTTTTCTGCTCTTTGGTCGGGTTGTTGTCTCTTTGACACATTCCCCGTTTCCATTTTATTCCATTATAAAAAACTGCATGTTGACTCTATCTGTTTTGATTTGACTGTGTCTTTGGGTTTTCTGTCTCATTGATGTAGCATTTTATTCAAAACCAAAGGATTGACTTGGGTACAGAAATATTGGCATCTCTGTACTTTTCCCGCCTGACAGTAACCCCTTGCTAAAGGGGTGCGTCCGTACAACAAATGGAAGTTTTTAACGACCTTGACTGGCTATACAGCCCTTGCACGGTCGGCTGTGCGGATGTATAAATACGCAGCTACCAATTGAGATGTCTTATATCCGATGCCTCGTGTAGCCAGAGTTTCACACTCTCTTCGCGTTAAAGAACCATTTGAAGAACTCTTTAAGGGGAAATCAGATCTTCACACAAGTTAAATGATTGAAATATTTAAACAGTAAGAAGGGTCAGCTAGATCTTCAAATTAGTCAAATGGCTGATTTTAACACATTTTTTGCAATTTTAGATCAAGAAAAACAAACTTTATATGAAAAAAGACAGTATCTACAAATAAATGAAACGACAAAAATAGTTGAATCCTTATAGAAATTGTTGCCCTAAAAAAAAACTTTTATTTATCTATGTTTGCCTTTATGAAAACTTAACCAGATAAAGAAAAACTTGAAATAGTAAATTTTGTCATTTAGACCAGACTGCCATAGTTGTTCGCTTCGATATAATGAGTTATTGCCACTCAATGAAAATATCTTTTTTATCTCTACTCCCTTCCTCTAGTTTGGATGGATAGGATACAATGTAAACCCTGAAAAAAATCAAATGGAAAGAGACAAATGATGAAAGAAATGCTAACATTTACGTTTATTGCAGATCTTTTTGCTATTGGTGAACAAAAATCTAGAATAAAATCATAGAAATCATAAAACATCCTAAGTCCTTACACGATTTAATTATGACTCCATTCTTCAAACACCACCCGTTGTCTGCCACCCTTTTACCCTTCTATATTTTCATATTAACATTTGTACAATTGAAAATAAACCGTTTTATTGTGTTGTATGTAATATTCAGCTGAATATAAAGTTACTATCTAAACCTTTCTTTTCATATAAAACCGAATCTGTCGTTTTGATTTTAATTTTAAAAAATATTCTTCATCGTATTTTTCATATGTAGGATCCTTTATTATATACGTCTTTAAACCTTTCCATGTAAATGCAAATTTAAAGATTTTATATCTACTGAAACCCTCGCTTAAAAAAATACAATATCTAAAAATTAGAATAAAATAAACCTGTTTGGGACAATTTTCCCCTGAGGACAAATGACTATAAATCATTAAATGAAGCTGATTAATTGATTGCTCACTTGACGTCCAGTGTCAAATATGTCCTGCATGTTCATGACGAGATGCAAAGTGGGTCGACTTGAAACAAATGTTTACCCTTTTAGTGACCATTCATGTGACGCGCAGTTTATATTTCGTTTGTGGTGTCCTGGTGTGCTATCGTAAATTCATGGGAGGTGTCCGTTGTTATTCTGCGGTTTACATGTTGTAATGTACTATTATATTATTTATCTATGTATTTCTCTGTGCTGGGTGTTCTTGCGTTTGTTTGTAATGTATTCCTGAAACGAAGTGTTGTCATTTTGCGGTATTTTTAACATTGCCATATAAGCGGGAGGTTTGCCTAGCAATATAACTAGGTTCAACCCACCATTTTTTCTTGAAATGTCCTATACCAAGTCAAGAATATGGCAGTTGTTAACAGACAGTCCGTTTCTATGTATGTTGGCGTTTGCTTTTGTTGTAGTTCAGTGTTTCTGTTGTTCCGTTGTTTTCCTCTTATAGTTGATGTGTTTCCCTCGGTTTTAGTTTGTTACTCGGATTTGTTTTTGCTTAATCGAACTATGACTATTGAACAGCGGTAAACTACTGTTGCCTTTATTTAATTTGACGAAGCGTTGGTTAAAGCAAAACGTATGCCTTACTAGAATGAAGTTGAATCATGATCAAATCGTAAGGTAAGCTATTAACACATTTTTTATCCACGGTAGACAAATGCCAAAACAGAACGGAATGAATTAACAGGCAATAACGGCCACTATAAGTAAATGAGATATGCACTTATTTTGTAAACCAAAATTTCCCGGTTTCGCTGGCCATTTTTTCCGGATCCGATTTTGATTCTAAGGGAGCGTATCTAATTAAGCATACCCAATTAACTTTTAGTAAATAGAACCTCAACTTAAAGACCACCGTGTAGAACGCCACATGGGTGATGTTGGCTATGTTTGACACGGGGTGGCGGTTTTGAAACGGAGAAAAAACGATCAAGGTAAGTAAAAGTATCAAAATTTCTTTTTTGAGAAATTTTAGCACCAAATAATGTACTGCACGGAAGGAACTGAACCATGATCTATTTCCATCGAGCAGAAGAAGCAGTTTCCAGTGATCCGTTTTCTCAAACACCTCTACCTAGTGTTCCGTGTTGCAGATTTTGAGACTTCTAATGCACGTTTCAAGTTAAAAAAAAACTTCTTTTGGCGATTTTTCCTGTATGATTTATATAGAAATGAATTCCTATCGTAGAATTTAACCAAATACCAGCTTCTTAGTCAAATTTATTTGGTTTGAAAGTAAATTTTGTCATCGAAATGTAATGTGTCAGATTTTGCGTCTCAAGGAGGTGAGGCATTTATTAAAACAAGGATAGATTTGCCTATTATTCAGTCTTTATCTGATAGTTTGTAATTCAAACACACCCACTATGTTATGAAGACTCATCACAAACTTTAGGTATTTCATTTTGCCCATATTTTAGTTTTTTTTAGCAATGTGCATTTTTTTTATGTTAGAAATAGAGAAAAAGTCTCAAAACATTTTGTTTTATACCTGAACATGAATTGTTTTCCTTTTCAGTTACCACCATAGTCAGGAATTCGGAGAAGTCACGGCTATGGATTATTGCACTAAATCATGAAGCAAAACCACATGCAGAGCAGATCTCCGTATAAAGTTTGCCCGAGGCCGAAGCCACCAACACATCGATTTCATAAAATTTCTTCACCAGTTTTCTCTACAAAACACTCCGCAAGAAGGACTTATTCCGAAACATTTGCTTACTCACTCCACAGAAATACTCACTGGCATCTATATTTACAGTCTTTTCCTTAAAGAAAGTATAAAGATAGATCATGTTGGCATACATCTGTTTCTATAGTCATTAAAAGTGAAATGCAGCTGCATATTTTGATACTTGTATTATCTGTTATAATTATTCAAACATATATTATAGTAGTGAGCTATACAAGCAAACCCGGGAAAGAAAAGAGGAAATATTGTCTAATGGAAATTTGTTTTCTTTTACAATTAATTTAGATAAATGAAAGAAAATCAGTCGCCAGATTATGTTCTTCTAGATTTTTGATTACTGTTTTGAAATCGTTTAAAATTCATGTATCATCTTCTTCGGGTTTTCTTATAGCGTTATTTTTATTTGTAAATATAGATGCCGGTGAGTATTTCTGTGGAATTTAAGCGAATTCGTTTAGGAGTAAGTCCATTTTGCTGCGTGCACGTGTGCTTAGTAGAGAAAACTGGTAAAGAAATTTGATGAAATTTAGGTGTTGGTGGTTTCGGCTTCGGGCAAATTTTATACGGAGGTCTGCTCTGCATATGAGTTTGCTCCTTGTTCTGTGCATTACGCCATATAGGCCGTGACATCTTCCTGACCATGATAGGAACTGAAAAGGAAAACAAATCATGTTCAGGTACAAAACATAATACTTCGAGGCTCTTTCTCTATTTCTAACATTAAAGATGCACATTACTCAAAAAAACTAAAGTATGGGCAAAATGAAATACTTTACGTTTGTGATGATTCATCATAATAGAATAGGTGTGTTTGAATTCCAAATGATCAGATAAAGACTGAATTATAGGCAAATCTACCCTTGTTTTAATAAATGCCCCACTCCCTTGAGATGCAAAATCTGACACCCCGAACGACACATTACATTTCGATGAAAAATAAACTTTAAAACCAAACAATTTTGACTGAGAAGCTGGTATTTGGTTAAATTCTATGATAGGAATTCATTTCTATATAAATCATGCGAGAAAAATCGCCAAAAGTAGTTTTTTATCCTGAAGCTTGCATACAAAGTCGTCTCAAAATCTACAACACGGAAAACTAGGGAGAGGTGTTTATGAAAACGAAGCATTGAAAACGTCTGCTTGATGGAAATAGATAATGGTTCGGTTCCTTCCGCGCAATACATTATTTGGTGCTAAAAGTTTAAAGAAAAGAAATTTTAAAACTTTTACTTACCTTGATCGCTTTTTCTCCGCTTCAAAACCGCCACCCCGTGTCAAACATAGCCAACACCCCGCATATGGCGTTCCTATGGGAACGAACTTTGCGTTTCTCCTCGCCGACCTTTTCTTATTTTCATGATTCGGAGTTCCTTCAGACACTTGTCAAAAACAAGAAGATCACAGAAGCCAGATCATTTAATTTCACATTCAGATATATTGATGATGATCTTTCCATTAATAATTCCAAACTTTTCTGATGGGGTTCCACTAATATATCCTATAGAACTAGAAATTAAAGAAACAACAGACACGGTTTCCTCTGCCTCATTTTTAGACTTATACAACGAATTTGACATAAGCGGTCATCTCAGTACCAGGATCTATGACAACAGAGACGATTTTAATTTTGAAATTATCAATTTCCCCCCTCCCCCCTTTAGTAGCAATATACCAATTTCACCTGCATATGGGATATACATTTCCCAACTCATTCGGTATTCAAGAGCTTGCAGCTGCTACTCAGACTTTATCAAACGTCACCAGTGTCTGAGCAGAAAGTGGATGAACTAGGGTTATGTCAAAGAACGTTTCGTCCTTTTCCTAAAAAAAAGTTCATCGGAAGATACCAAGACCTTGTTAATAAATAAAAAAAAAATTCACAAATAATATACATGATGGTCTTTACGTATAGATTCTAGGTACTGACGTTGTTTATCATCTTAAGGGCATCCGAAACAGTTTCAAGGGATTCAACTATTGGCGCGACCATTCGAATTTCCGCAAAAGTTTCGGCTGGACGTCATGCGTGTAATTTTCCGTAATAAAAAAAACCGCTTGAACGGTATTTAGTATAAACGATGCCCCAACTTGTGTTTCTTACACACGTCAATTTCTATGTCTTTAAGATAAGTGCTTTTGATTCTAACATTTTGATATATAAAATCATAAGAAATTAAACACTTATTACTGTTTCTGCTGTCCTCGTCTTGAAGCTTCTGTGAGGTCTTGAATAATGAAGTCAACAAAATATCGTATAGTGAGCAATCTCAAGACGACTGACTCTTTTGGTGTAAACATAATGAATGCCAATTATCATTTTTATTATCATTCATTCCTGATCGAATTTTGATTTGGATCCGATTTTCTGACAGCACACAAAAAATAGTTTTACGGCGCATTTTAGTAACAAGCAAAGTCAATATCAATTTGTGTCAAATTTCATATCAAAAGTTCAGATATCGCAAAAAAATCCAGTTTTAATCATTGTAATTCCACATCAAAACACATCAAAAGAAATAAAGTGTCAAAAAGCGAGACATAGGTATGCTGTTTCCGGCGTCGGCGGCGACGGCGGCGACGGCAGCGTCAACAATGTATTAGTTTGTGATTAGGTCTAGTTTATGGTGAACCACTAGTGGTAGGTCAATGATATTTGGTATGCAGTTGTATTAACATTGGCACATTTCATTTCCATGGAGATTATTTGGCCCCGCCCCCTCAGTCATGGTCTATTAACTTTGAAGCTTTTGCTAAGTGTACATGTATTAGTTAATTAGATCAGTTTAAGATGAACTGCTAATGTTAAGTCAATGATATTTGGTATGCAAATGTATTAGAATTTGCAAGTCTCGTTTCCATGGAGATTATATAGCCCAACCCCCTCATCATTGTTCATTGACTTTGAAACTTTTACATAGTTTACAAGTTAATGTTTGTGTTAAGATTTGTTTAAAGGGAATGACTTATGATAAGTCAATGGTATGCAGTTGTATTATCATTGGCACATCTCATTTCCATGGAGATTGTTTAGCCGTGTACCTTCAGTCATGGTTCATTGACTTTGAATATTTGCATAACTTAAATGTTAAAGTATTGCTAATTTAATTTCAACATTTGCATTATCAAAATTACAAAAAAGGCGAGACATATCTCTGTGTTAACAGTTTATTTCCAAAACAATATTATTATTTCAAGGTAGCTCTTTATAAGCAATATATAAACACTTGGAAAATGTCGCCGATAACCTTGCAGGGGTAATTGGCGGGAGACGTCAAAATTGTCAGCCAGCGACGTCGTGCATTTTTGCAATAACGTTAAGGTTACCAAGGGGAGGGGAGGGGGTGCAATTTTTAGGATAAATCGCGATTTATCTTCGAATCCAGCACAATGACATATATTATTTATTTGTTATTTGGAGAAATCATGACAAAAGACAGTTAATGTAGAAAAATGACATTGTAAGGACCTCTCGATTTCCACATTTTGAGGTAAAAAAATATCCCACTTTGAGCATCTTATCTGTTATTTTAAGCATGGCTTGAATAATTAACTAGTCATTCTTGACGGGATTTATTTTTCCCTTATCTTCACTTATCACAGCTTCAGATTGAATCCAATCTTATCAATTTATGACGAAGAATATCTTCTTCAAAATTTTTATAACTTTGTTGCTCAACTTTTTAAATAAAGTGCAAAAATCCTCAATTTTCTCGAAAACAAACACGGTGACCTATGTTTTATTTGGTGATTTCTTTTATAACTCGTCCAGGGCTACAACATACTTCAAAATTATAAAAATGACAATATAACGTGAAATTGTATCGGACGCCCTTAATTTCGTGTTACAGTGTTCTTTTATTTGTCTTTGTAAATCATTAACCTTTACTGTTTAGTCCAATTTTGGTAATATCCTTTTCGCGTGGCTCGGTACTTATACATCCCGTCATTGTGTTATTGTGCTATGGTCATATTTTGTATTCTTGTTTCATTTTTGCTTATGTGGTTTGTCTACATGCCATTTTGTTTTTCTTTGTTGACATATTTGTTGTTTTTATAGTGATTAAGATTGTAACACAATGTTGACTGCTGTACCCCTATTTTTGACATTTTTACCTATTATGTCTGTTTGTTTTGTTCCCACATTGTTGTCAATATAATGGAATTTTATGCGACTATCATACTAGAGAGAGGTTTAGCTAGCTATAAAACCAGGTTTAATCCACCATTTTCTACAGAAGGAAATGCCTGTACCAAGTCAGGAATATGACAGTTGGTTTCCATTCGTTTGATGTGTTTGAGCTTTTGATTTTGCCATTTGGTGAGGGACTTTCCGTTTTGAATTTTCCTTGGAGTTCGGTATTTTTGTTATTTTACTTTGTTCTACACGGTGTACATCGGGTTAATAAGTTCGAGGTTCAATAAGTAAACAAAAGAGATCCTTAAGGAAATGAAATCGTCACAGGTATCTAAGGTTAGTATTTTGCTTTGAATAACAATGAAAATTGCAATAAAAGGTTTGTAATTAAAGAAAGTCGATATGACAAGGCAAACTGTTATCAATAATTTGACCAAAGTTCATCTGCACTTTACTTTACAACGTCAATTAAGATAACGCTAAATGTGAATAATACTCAGTTCAAATTCAACAAACAATTAAAGTAAAATGAATGTAGATATCAGTATTGAATCAGAGACATTCCAAATAATGATTTCTGCATATAAAACGAAATTATTAGAGGGTTTGTCTCCTGGAACAACAAAATATTTGTCGAGAAGAGAGAATAAAACATCCACAACCTCGGTCCTGGATGCAAGTCTTTTACATTTGGAAATGTATTTGTTGTCCTAACTATACGATGAATTTTGGAATTTATCCTGCCTTAAGACACTTTAAAACAGCACTTAAAACAAACGTTTTGGCCTCAAGCATCACTGAAAAGACATTAGTTGTCGAAATTTGCATCCAATGCAGTAAAATTGGTTCACTTAACTTGGTTCTTACCTCATCTGAAAGACTTTAAGTCCCCAAGGGTATCATCGGCACAGTAGCTCAGTACCGAGTTTATAAGTTGGTACACCAGAAGCGCGTTTCGGCTAAATAAGACTCATAAGTTGCGCTCGATTCAAAACAGTTTCAAGGCCAAATCAAATACGAACTTGAATATCATAAACTGAAAAATTTGAAAAGGTCTGTCAAATACGGCAATGCAATCCATAGCCTGGGGGTAGAAAATCCTTAATGTTTCGAATAATTTAACATTTTATAAACCGAAATTTTACAGAAAATGCACATATCAATGATATTTCATGTCGACACAAAAGTGCTGATTACTGGGCGGGGACGTACTTTCATGAGTAGTAGCATTGATCCAGTGGTTGTTAAAACTCAGCAAAGATATCAGGCTTATAATGTGGTACGCAAGACGCGCATTTATGTCGATATAATACTCACCAGTGGCGCTCGATTCATGAACTTTGTTGTTATAAATCTTACACGTCCTTTTTAATTAAGGAATATGTCTCCCTCATACTTAGCTTTAATTTCTAGTCCGACTTTTGCTATACTTTTGGTCCTTTTCTGTTATATTCGCTCTTCATATTTTGAACTATTAAATGATTTTGTCTTGAGCATCGCTTAAGAGACATTATTAATCGAAATACACATATGGTGCAATAAAATTGGAACTGTTAATGTTATTTGTCATAAGACGCATTCGAAAACGAAGGAGGGCCCAGATTATGATCGGGACGGTGAACTTGGGCGATGAGCACTTTCTCCTTGGACTGAAAAATGTATGTTCTCAGCCAAATTTGATCTTTCAGTAAAGAAAGAATGTACAGAGCTTGAAAACATACATAGCGATCTCGTGTCACTTAAATGACATTTTGAATCAACTTAAAAACAATGTAAACCCGTATATGTAAACCTATACAAAATGAATTTAATTTCCGAGCATTTTTCAATATAGTTAGGTAAGCTCAAATGTGATACTTTCGATATTATAATTTGCATGTGTAATGTAAAATTCACATGATCTATTATAAATTTCCGATATTATCAAATAGTTGTCCATTGGCTACGGTTCCGAAACACAACTTGTTGATTGTGTCATTTAAAAGAAAAGAAGTTTATACACTTCGGTATACACTTCGGTATGTAAAATTCTCAAATCCAAAACGAATAAAATCGACGATGGTTGCGTCCAAACAAACAATTTATAGATAACTTTCAGTCTAATATTGAGGGAAATTTAATGCTATATTTTGTTGCCCTTCTCCACACACTAAAAATCCAAGCAGGGTCAACGTATTTACAACCCTATATAAAACTTGTACATTGTACCATAAACATTTGATCAATTGTTCTCAAGTGTAATTTGAAACTTAGCACAGGAAAAGTAGAATTGAGAAGGGAGAAAGTCCTTTTAAAAAAGTATTGTTAAAAATATTTTGTATTCTATTATTAACAAAATGTGTGTACAAAAGATGACTTTCATTTTCAGCTACTTTAGCAATAATACCATAACTTGAAACAGATGTCAACACGGTTTTGGGACTTTTTTGATATTTTTCATGAGATAAAAAAAACTCGTTTTAATTGATTGAACATGCAAAGGAAGTTTTTTGTTACAATTAAGATGACAACCCACACTACAATTTGTCGTCCATATGATTATTACTGCTCGGTGTCTGCCATTTAAATGGACTGAAGCTAAAGCTAGCTATTGAACCAGGTTTAACTCAACATTTGTTTTTCGGACAATGCCTGTACCAAGTCAGGAATATGAGTTGATTTCCATTCTTTCCCTTGGCTGATAAAATCTAACGTTTGATTTTGTCAATTTTAATTGACTTTCTTCTCTTTGAATTTTACTTGGAGTTCGGTATTTTTGTTATACTTTTTTGTTAAAACAATTACTTCTTTCTTAATGTTGTCGATGTTATACAGCAAGCAGCTTACAATTGCAATCATCATTTTGTACTTATGTACCAATTTAAAAAGGTTAGAAGATACCACTTGGAACAATATTATCAAACGAAAAGACAAACACAGATCCATAAAACACAACACAGAAAACTAAAGATTGAGCTTTAAAAACTGCGGATTAAGTCAACTATTGCAAAGGGGTCAGCAGTTCCGGCTTCCTTTGTCGTGTTATTCCTATCAAAATAAGTTAATGAGTCATAATCAGGGATAAGGTATCACCAAATAGCGGAATGGTAAATGTCAATTGGTAATTTTCGACAAACCATTGGTACACCTGAATTAGCTAAGCCTTATACATGACTGAATGTGAAAGGTTGAAAAGAAAAGGCAGTTTTTATAGGGTGATTAATACACGAGACCGTCACCTAGAGTAACAACTCAGACATTGAATAATACAATTGTAACTTGTGTCATGTTGCTCATTTAGTCGCATTAGGTGATATCATAAAGTGGCAAAGAAAGATGGTATTGAGAACCAAATCATGATGGCGTCTGTAAAAATTTCGTAAAGATGAATTCATTGAAACAGATTATTGTGTATTTCAACTAGTTATCAAATATTTACAAAAAAATCATAGACCTCAACTTTCACATATCTTAGAATTAAGACATAGAGTTTGTTACTGACCTTGGAATAGTATTTGAAGAACACTTTATAGTGATGAATTTTTTTTTTTGACAATTCCTTGTAGCAACATTCCAGCAGTACCTTCATAGTAGAAATATATTACAGTTGATACGATACTCCAATCATTAAGTCCTTGAAAGATGGTTGCTGCTTAGCATTAGTATTGCACCAAAGCTACCAAATAGCAAGGTAAAAATCATTCATCTACGATGGTTATACGGAATCCCCCATGATTCAGTTCACCGTTATGGAATATCTGTATCACAAATTACAACACATGTTCCACTAACTGTTCTTAAAACATCAAAATCGTTTAGATTTGGCACAACTTTTTGAAATTTTGGTTTTCAATGTATTTCAACTTCGTTATTGATTTGGCCTTCCAACTTTTTTATGCGAGAGCCACTGATGAGTCTTATTTGGACGAAATAATTCGTGTCTGGCAAACTAATATATAAGACTGGTATTTTTAAAGAGTTTCTAACAACACTAGGTGTATGCAACTGCTGGTGAACTTTTCGTCCTAGAAAGTATCGCCAGCTTAGAAATCAGTCATTAATACTTTCATTATCTGTAGATTAAGGTTTTTGAAATGTTAAAAACATTCAAAACAGTAAGGTTTTCTACCCCTGGCATAGATTGGCCTGGCCATATTTGTCACACCTTTCTGGAAATTTTAGTTCACAATGTTTTTCAACTTCGCAATTGATTTGCCCTTCCATGTATGTGATTCGTGTGCACCTACTGGGTTCAATTTGAACAAAACGCGCGTCTGGCATATTAAGTTAAAAGCCTGTCACCTTTGTTGATATAAAAATAAGGAGATGTGGTATGATTGCCAATGAGACAACTATCCATCAAAGTTCAAATGAAGTTGATGTAAGCAATTATAGGCAACCGTACGGCCTTCAGCAATGAGAAAACCCCATGCCGTATGGTCGGCTATTAAAGGTCCCGACATGAAAAATATGAAACAATTCAATTGAGAAAACTAACAGTCTAATTTAAAACAAAAACAATTTACGAAAAACAAATATGACGGACATGAATGAACGACAACCACTGATCTACAGGCTCCTGACTATGGACAGGCACATAAAGAATGTGGCGGGGTTAAACATGTTTGTGAGCGCTCAATCCTTCCCTAACCTGGGACAGTAGTGTAGCAGTACAACATAGGAACAAACTATAAAAATCAGTTAAAAAAGGCTTAACTCATCAGATGGATCCAAATAGAAATATATCTAACAGAAACACAGAGAGTACATAGACGGGTACTTATACATCCCAAAAACAAAAACACACTTAGTACAGATCTGAGAGTACCGTTTTTTTGTCTTTTTTTTTGTTTTGTTTTTTTTGTTGGATTTCGCGTCGTTTAATATTTAGTTTTCTGTGTAGTGTTTTTATTTACTTTTGTTTGTATTTTTGCCATTGTGCAAACTGTATTTCATTCTACTCATGGATTTTGGTAGCCCCTTTGATATCTTCTCCCTCTTTTTACTTTAAAGGGTTCAATAAAATGGAAAAGATGTCTTACGTACTGAAATCTTGATTAAAATCAAAACAGTATGTAATGTGAAAAGTAAAATAACAAAAATACCGAACTCCAAGGAAAATTGAAAACGGAAAGTCCCTTTTCAAATGGCTATCATCTTGTGTGCTTCCATCTTGTATCATTTTCTCCATGTTTATTTTAAGCCCCGTATCATAACAAGGAATTCAAAAGTTAAAAGTTGTGAGTTTATTTTTATCTTTATACATCTTATTTCATAGATTTTGTAGAAGAAAAAAAGTAATTGTAAGAAAGACATTAATTGGTCCGTTCTTGAAAATCGTTTTCCTTTTTTAGTAAGTATTGCCGCATTTCCAAAGTTTGAGTCCTAAATGATTATGACTTTTTAAATACTACTTGTAATTCATTTTTATAACAGACTATATTAATAGATTAGTTTTTATAAGTGTGAGTTTCAAACGAAATGATAAGGATTCTTCACAAACATTGTTTTTGTCGATATCATTAATTCTTTTGTAAAGTTCTCTGAAAATCCCATGTTTAGTTTAGGATTTTAGAATTTTGTATTTCGTCCACCAAGCAGTTTTCCAAGTAGCTTGTGGTAATTAAGTTATTTTTAAGTGAAAAAAAAATATCAGACGTCACGTGCACACAAAGGATGTATCTATAGATTGATTTATATTTGCCCAAATCTAATAGACGAAATATTTTTGTGCAAATTAATTATTCATTGTTAATCAAGTTATCAATATACTGGACAATTGATTTCTTTAAATCCTTTTATAATTTAACATTTTTTTCAATACACATTTATATATCTATATATCAATCTATTAAAAATTGAAAAAAGGTCCGAATAACCTGTTAACGATTTTGGTAATCGACTTCGGTCCTTACGGGAACTTAACGTCGGTTGACAACACTTATAATTGTCTAATTAATAAAACCATTTTGTCCATCATCTATTGAATATGGGGTGCATGTACAACATTTGAAACTAACAACGACTCATTTTTTCGATTATAATTCATCTGTCGTTTAATTCATTTAAGCTCGATTTTTGCACATATTTCGAATAGTGCTTCTGAATTTTTTATCAAAAGCAGCATAAATTAATGGGTTCAGAACGCTATTCAAAATATAACTATGATACAAAAAACGAAAAAGAGTTGTATCATTACCCAAGAAAACAACAACTTTCTTTAAATTTCCACCACAAAAGGATTTCATTAAACTGTTAGGAACAAATGATATTACATAATTTGTTGTGATAGCAAAAAACATGATAGTGTAACGATAAGTATTCAATTTCTTAATGGGTTGTTTAGTGTTTCCTTGCCTGATAAATTTGGTTTTCAAATTATTTTTTCCGTAATCAACAAATACACTAGCTTGACCAGCTTTCTTCTGCAATATTACATTAACATATGAGTGACGTCTGTCTTGCTTCTTATTTTGATGGTATATCTGTCTAAGGATTAACATATATAATGTATACATTGTAGTGATGACAATAATACAATAAGCAAATCCGAATAGCTCATATAGTATCACAGATCTTGATCCCAGATAGTTTGTTTGAATTCCACACGACACACTATTATTGGATGGATTTGTCACGTGTAAGGGTATGGATTTTCCGTAGTGTTCCAAAACAGGGCTACTACATAAAACAGCAAAAGTAACCGTTGAACATAAACCTACTCTTTTCCATCCCAAAGTCATTTGAACTCCATTTGGTCTGCAAACTAATAAATACCGCTGTACTGCTATTAATAACAGCAAAGTCCCAGAAGTAATTGGACATACGTGAGTGATGAAACTCATTATTTTGCAAATTTCTTCATGAACAAATTTTAGCTGCATGCAGTCGGTGACAATATTATAAGTACAGTTAATCCAACAGGTAATAAAATCCACCATTGAGATTACTGCAATGAAATACTTCTGACTGTATAAGCACTTCAGCTTGAAGACATAAATATAAATTACCAGTGCATTTCCTATAGTTCCAGATACCAGATACATCAAGTTTGTTATGATATCGGGAACGGCATCTAATGTGAGCATCTCATTTTCGTATCTCAGATCTTCACCTTGAGTAACATTATGATCCATCTTTTATCTATTTCGGGGGAAATCAATTCCAAATGTAATGGTCGTTAAACATGATTATTGAATCACATCGAATGCACGTAAGTATGACATGAAACATTACCATCTATACTTTTCCTCTGTCATAATATAATAGTCTGTATTTTCCTGTGAGAACTTTTATAATCAAATATATCGACCAGGAAATTCTTATCTATGAGTACAGTATGTGGTAATGAAAGGTTAGGGTACAGCATAATTTTTATTTTATCAAGTTTCAACATGAAATATAATTACATACATTTCGTTGGTAGAAAAGAATTATGATAATGTAACTTTTCTGTCCCTTGAATTCGAAAATATAAAGTATTAAAAATCTCCTTTAGATGTTGAAAAGACATTAATACTTCAGATATCAGTATTCAATTTTGAATATTCATTCCTTTTTTGCTCTTGGGATTAAAACTTCCTTGCATTTAATATGAATTTCAAAAACAGCCAAAAACTGCATCATTTTGAGAACAATAATAAACCAAGGCTGTATTCACAAAGATATTTTGCTACATGACATCTTGAAAATATATAAATGTGGATAAAATTACCATTTTGCTTATACTTAATTTTACCTAAACGATATGTTTATGACATTACAGTGACTTTTCTGTACTAAAGTGTCCCGATTTTATCATTTTATGTATGCATCAACATAACTCGCACAATTTGGGAGGTATTGAACAATGTCATGATCTTGCAATTTCAGGTGCCAGATAAGAGGTGTTCTCATAGCTCCTACTTTTAAAATAGAAAATCATTAGTATATGTCAGATGAATTCAAATGTTCCAAATCAAATGCTAAAACGAACTTAATTTTGAATCAGCCAAAAAAATAATCTTCTTCACCAAACATTTTCTTATTCAAATTAAGAGAGGATTCACTAAAATGTCTTGCCTGTTAACTAATTATGATAAAACACTTTGTTAAAAGTCTTTGAGTCGTGGTCTTAAATATTGGTCAATGAACCATGACGATAAAGGTAAAGTCCAGTAAACCCTGTCAGACGATCAAATATATCTTCATCGGAAAGTACCAAGACCAAATAGATAGATTTTCAGTGTCTACTTCACAAATAGTACAGGATGGTCTTGAGTTATAGATTCTATGTGCTGACGTTTGTATCATTTTGTCTTTGTACTATTATGTACGTTTTGTTCGTATGACTTTTGACTTGACTAGGTATTTGTCCATCCAGCTATCTGGTTTCAGCTTTGGTCGTTCCTTTTACGGGTGGGCCCAGATGTACGATTCAGACGCATGAGGTTTTTAGTGTTATTTTTATTTGGTATACCCTTTTATCTATATTTTACTAAAATTTGTACGTTATTAGGAAAGTGTATATGAATTTATGTTTTACTATACTGTATGTACTATCAACTACTTAATTTGTCAGAATCATTTATATGTTTGTTTGGAAATTTTAGTAACAAATCCGGTGATACGTCTAATTCGGTAGATCACATAAAAAAAGAAGACGATACTATGAACAACTTTGTATAATATAAACCTTCATCAATAAATCTATAATAAACCGAAAAGAAGACATACATTATATGAATTGTATTGCAACAAAGCCAGATATGAAATACAAATCACCATTTCAATAAAATTATACTCATATAATTGAAATCATAATTTCAAAATACTTTGTTTGGTTGGGTAGGAATGTAGCTAAGCCATGAACTTTGATTCAGAAAAGTGAAGGCGCAAATCTGCGCCAAGACGATCACCGAAAGTCCCAATCGAATTACAAATTAATTGACAGTTTAGTTATGAAATGGATAGATAAAAATGGCTTATATCACACTAGTGTATGCCAAACTAGAGTAATGTTGGTACTAGATAACAACTTCGGCAGATATACTTTACAAAGATCTGTTGAAAGACTCTTTTTTATTTCACGTCGAATTGGTCCTGCTTTGTTTCATAAAAAAGAATGGCAGCGCAGAAAATATTTCTTGTTACAGAGAGGGATAAATCGTTCTTTATAAGAAACCACTTTGATTCATACAAAAACTTCACTGAAACTGCCATTATCAAGATGATAGATTTCTTGATAGACAACATATGTGTCACATTCTCGGAGGACGTGTTTTTCAACAAACAACCATGGGAACCAGCTGTGCTCCTTTTCTTGTCGACTTTACTTTACTAATATGAGACAGACTTCATACAAGAGCTTCCAATGAGGAATGAAAATAAGCTAACAGTATCCTTTAACTTCACGTTCCGCTATATAGATGAATATGTTGAACTCATATATCCAACCGAACTTGAAACAAAGGATACACCAGATACAGTAAAGGCTGCTTCATATCTAACTTGCATCTAGAAACTAACAATGAGCTCGAGGGTAGGTTGATAACAAAACTTTACGACATAAGAGAAAGAGACTTAGATTATATGTACTCTAACAGATCTTTGAATTTTGTATTCCACGTCTGAATCAAACCGCCCCTAGAGTAGGTAGGTAAGAAATGAAATGAATTTATGTGCGGTATGCCGAATGAATTTGAAATATTGCGCAATAATTTTATATGGGGATTTTATATAGTTGTGTAACTATTGCCGTTAACCGGTTTGGCGGTCAGTATATAAGCTAAATGCACGGGTTTTTAGTTATCGAGGACTGGGTAGTGACCACACAAACCCACTAAGTATAGTTAGAATTTTATTTTCATCATGTCCGATATTGAGCCAGACAATTTATCGAATGCTATTCCAGTAGAAGTTGATCTACATGCTGGGATTCCTGATGATGAGATTTCCAATGCTGATTTGCTTTCTCTGATGAAAAACTATGTTGGCAAAATTGTCGAGGATTAAAAGACGAATATCTTTCAGATGAGGTAGCTAGCAATTCGGAACACAATGAAAGTTTCAAAGATACTAACAGGAGTGAAATGAAAAGAGCCGCTCGTTGTGCTGGTGGTGTTGCAATTAATTCCCAGCAGCCATTTCGTGTTGGCGGGGAATCGGGCCCTAATCCAAAATTCACCAGATTAAAAGCCAGAGACATCTATTACAAGTGTGGGTTGTATGGGCATTGGGCTAAAGAATGCATGAACGGAGGGAACAGCAACTTCAGAGCTCCCAAAGGATCTTCATCATACAAGAAAGTCTGACATTTTACATGTACAAAGCTTATAACATTTTCAAACTTATTTTTTATATAAATCCGGTTCATCTTGTACATAATATACTGAAGCATTCTATTTCTTTTTGGAAAAACATTAATACTTCATATTTTATTCTAGATGTAATTAATTCTGGAAATAAGATTTTTTATCAATGAACCTGAGAGTGTATTTTTGAAAAAAAAACAATAAATCTGCATTTGATAATTCAGATTTTGTAGGGAAGGCAATACAGGATTTGTTAGGTGCTAATTTAATCAGAGAGGAGTCGAACGCACCTTTTGTTGTAAATCCTTTAACGGTATCTATAAACAGTCAGGATTCTTCTTCGTCAAAATTATCTCCCCATTACGTCACCTAATTTTTATAATCGTAAAAATGGAACCCATTGTAGTGATGACGCGCTGTCAATTTAGCTCTTGAAAACCGACAAATTTATCCACATAGCATCATTACGATCCTTATATGTAAGTTGTATTTTAAAAGACAAATGTATGTACTAGCTATTGAGCATCATTTAATGTTCTTTTATGCATTTGATCAACTTAAAACTATTGTCTGGTCGGTTGTTAGGGGAAATTTTCGAAAGTTCAAAAATATTTAAAAGATTCTAATTAAATATTTCGTGGAAGGGCAGACTAAAAATTTTCAGAGAATGGAGATTAATTACCCTTGAAAGCACACACAAACATTGAAGTTTTTTTTTTGAAGTTATGCATTTTTAAGATCCACTTGAAAAGTCTGTCGTCAAGTACTTTTAGTATTAATTTGTTATTCGAATACACCTACTCTGTTGTTATGACTCATTAAAAAGGTATTTCACTTGACCCATATATATCATTTTTAGTACTGTAAATTTTTAATGTTATTATATCAAACTAGAGCCTAAATATATAAAAATAAAAGAATCTGAAGCGAGATGATGTATCAAATATTTTTCTTTTATACGTTTTCAAGACAGAACAGTCAACTCAAACACGCCTGAACATAAAAAGATGTACTCGACTTTCTCTTTTTGACGTAATTATTGCCCATTTTGGGGATTTTTTCCCAAACAACTGTCGCCGGGGCAGAGATGCAAATTAATTCTTTTAAAAGATCAATCTATTATCTTTCTTTAGAATTTTTTTCGGCTGAATTTATGCTTATGCACAAAAAAGATCCACATGTATTTGCACATACCACAATCGACTGTTTTGTGAAAATTTGTCTATAATTTGAAAGTTGACAAATATCTCGAAGCTCCATACCATAATTCAAGTAAAATCACATACATAAGATGCATACAATCTTAAATTAGGCACATTCATTAAATTTTAAAAGCCCATAGAAACAGATGTAAACAATTCAAATTTAGCAACTTGGCTTTTTTACCTTCTCTAACAAAGAGTTCCATTTCTTTTGTTCAATTTCAACTGAGTTTCCGCCTGTAAGTCAATCAGGTAAAGATCGTTTGATTTTAGATTTACGACATGTAAACAAACAGATACGTCATTGTAAGGTTAAATTCGAGGACTGAAAAACAGCTAGTCAGTTTTTAACTTCAAACTGTTTGGGGTTTGTTTTTTTTTATCTTAAATCTGGTTATCATCACGTGGATATTTTTCCTCATCATCAAAAATATCTGGGATTTTCCTGGAAGTTTGGTAAGTCTGTAAATTTTTATGTTTTAACTCTTTTGCCGTTTAGGCTTTCATTAGCTGGGTATATTTTACAAAGATAGTCCTTTAGTAAAACTTTGGCGGAAAGACGGGATTAAGGTAACTGTTTATTTAGATGATGGCTGGGCGTTAGCAGAGGATGAACAGGTATGTGCTCAACAAGCTATAAGGTTAAAAGAGGATTTTGTCGGGATTTGTACCCAATAAAAACAAGTTTATTTGGAAGCCTGTACAGAATTTTGTTTTGTTTGGATTTATATGAGATTTGAAGCGTTGACTTTTTAAATGGATTTCAAAGAAAGTGGCAAATTTTATAGATTTAGCAGGAAGGAATCATATAAGACGAGCCTCATAGAGTGAAAATAAGGCTGCTTGCGAAATTTTGTGGTAAGATAATTTCTTTTACCCCGGCTACAGGAAACGTCACTCAGATTATGACAAGATGCACTTTACAGGTGATTAACAGTAGAGATGAGTGGGATCAATTTGTAGACTTGAATTTTTATTCCGGTTCTATATGAGAGATTTTATTTTGGAGACAAAATATTGTAAGTTTAAAGCCTTTGGAATTCTTGCAAGAAAACTCAGATTTTAAAGTGTTCACTGACGCCAGTGATTGTGGAGCTGCAGGCTTTGTAGCTAATTCTGATTATATCATGCATAAGCAGTGGTTGCAGCATGAAGCTATCAAAAGTTCCACTTGGTGAGAATTGAAAGCCGTTGAACTGTCAATAGATAGCATTTAGCATTTACTATCGAATAATTTGGTTTCGGTTTTTTTAACCGAAACGCTGTTGGTATTGTTCAGAAAGGTAACAAAGTATCAGAATTGTTGGCTCTGTCAATATTTAGTATTTGAGATTTAATTATTTATTTTGAAATCCGAGTACTAGTGCAATTGATGCTTTAACGTGTAATTGGAATGGAGATAATAATTGGTTAGTCCCTCTTGTTAACCTTGTTAGCAAAGGCATTAATCATTAAGTCACATGCAAAGTAGTAGGAACATTAGTTGTTCCGAAATGGCCATCGTCTGAGTTTTGCCCTCTTATTTAAGAAAAATTTAGAATACGTTTAGTTTGTCAGCGACGTTTTGGACTTTCATTAGCTTGATAGAATTGGTTGCAGGCAATAATAAGAATTCTATGTTCGCTAACTGGACATTGAAAGGACAGTTATTAGCTCTTCGTTTGGATGCTTCATAGATGAATTATTATGCTCTTTATTATTTACAGATTGTGGATAAAGATTTGTCACCACTGGGTAATTTTTATATACTGAGTACCCTAGACTGCCTTGAAGGTTCCTAGACCGTGAATATGCTTAGAGGTCACCGGGCCATATGTAATTGGGTCACGGGACTTACATTTTAAAAGATGATGTTTTACGTATATGCGTTGTGTAATTATGGCCACTTGACCATATACAGAGATCGTAACGGTATGTATTGATTATACTATAGGTTTTAGTCATCTGAAGTGTTTCTTTAACTACAGAAAATATTTTCTATTGATTTCTGGTCCGAAAAAAATAAAGTGGCAACATCCAGAGCTCCGTCTGCTTTTACTTAATTTGCCAACAACTGTAACCGACGCTAGAGGTAAATCTAAAGTAGACAGATATAGTGGTGGTTTTAAAAGATTTGCCAAATGAATAGAAAAGTATCTTGAAATAACTTGTATTTTACCATGTAAAGAAATTTATGTTGGTCTTTATCTTCAACATTTAATTTAATCTAGAAAGTCCACAATGTCCCGTTGCTTTACTTTCAAATTAATTAGATATAGCCAATATAGATATGACGTCTGATATGTATATTTTTAGATCGATCTCGTTTTTTAAGAGTCGCAATTCATTACGAAATAAAAAATGTCTGTTTGTCTTATACTAGGACAAGAGAAATAGTATCTATGGCATTAGTTGAATTTGGCTGTAGTATAACTGATTTCGGTTTACATAGGTTTAGAGCTGGAGAGGCAACAGCTGCATTTCAGAATGATATATCAGATAGATTATTTAAAATGCATGGTCGCTGGAAATCAAGTAGAGCCAAGTCGGATACGTGTTCGAAAATTTACAGAAGCGTTTATCAGTTTCAAGAATCTTGGAATTTAGCTACATGTATAATTATATCTGCTTTCTTTGTTCGTCGTGGTGGTCACTGCGCCATTCTGTATCCAAACGTGTGTTTGTTCTATTGTATTTAGAAAGTAAAGTATAATTAATTGAAGTGAACATAATTGCATGTGCTCAATTGTATTAACCTATGTTCAAATTATATGGAGCATTTTAGCACATAAATACTTTATGTTTGGTTAATCAAAGTGCATTAAAACATAAGAAATATTTCAAAGCATGGAAGAAAAAAAAACATTTTGACTAAAGAAATCCCAATAGAATGGACGAGTCTAAATCAATTATCTAATTGCATCGAAAAAGGACCGATTAAATGGCAATACATCATTTAATTGTTTAACTATTTTAACTTTTTGTAGCTTTGAATAAGCACCATAGGATGTTTTCATAAATTTCAGGGATAAATTTATATTTTAGTATTTCAATTGAAGAATGGTGATCCATATTGCCGAAATATCTCATCTATACACGTTTTGAGCGAGCCACTCAAACCTACATTACTTGATTCTGAAGATGTTACATTTAGTTACGAATTAATTCATTGAAGTTTACAGGCATAGTTTTTAATTAAAAAAAAAACAACAACAAAAACAAAAAAGACATGATTTATTAATTAATTTAGCCAGACAGAGAAACACTAATTATTTTGCATTTGCGTGTCACGTAGTGTAGGCAAAAACATAAGCAAAACCAAATTTTATAATAATTTATATTATGCAACTGACTAATGAATGTTCTGCACACGAACTTCGTGTTATCTATATATTTGATGTTTTTAATCTGTCAGTAATCATGAAATAGATTGAAGCTTGTTACACAACTTCTAATCGAAAAAACTTAGTAGATGTTCAATTTGGTTTTGCTTATGTTTTTGCCTACACTACGTGACACGCAAATGCAAAATAATTAGTGTTTCTCTGTTTGGCTAAATTAATTAATAAATCATGTTTTTTTTGTTTTTGTTGTTGTTTTTTTTTTAATTAAAAACTATGCCTGTAAACTTCAATGAATTAATTCGTAACTAAATGTAACATCTTCAGAATCAAGTAATGTAGGTTTGAGTGGCTCGCTCAAAACGTGTATAGATGAGATATTTCGGCAATATGGATCACCATTCTTCAATTGAAATACTATGTATTACATGAAAACAAACCCCTTTTTTTAGTCGTCCGTCATTCTCTTTACACGTCTAAATTAAGAATAAACCCCTTTAAAACTTAGTTTTGTAATTGCCTGATATAATCATATATATATTAGAGAGTTCCAATAAAAATGACTTTACTCGACATAACCGACCTAACTCAACTTATTTCGTCCTATTGCATTGAAGCATGACGGAGGGGAGCATACACTGCATGCATTTTTTTGCTCTTTGAACAGGCATTTTTTGCTGATATAGACTTAATGTAAAAATTAACCCCAACTACTTTTTTTAATCTTTAAATATTTTGTTATTAAATTTTGAATGATTTTATTGACACAAATATTTCAATGGAATAAGTAAGCTAGCAACTTGTAATCAAATGCACCCATCATTTCTTGTCATTTCACTTGACCCATATTTCAGTTCTTCTCAAAATATGAATTTTAAAAACTACAAAATAAAAATTTAGCATGAAAATTTTGAAATTATGCAATCCGAAGCGAGAAGGTTATCTTTATATATATATATATATATATATATATATATATATATATATATAAGTTTTAACGTTTAAAAGTAGATTCCAACACACCCGAATGAAAAAGGTGTACACGACTACCTTTTTTGAAATTATTTTTGTATAATTTAATTCAAGATAATTTGACGTGGGCAGAATTCATATCATTTATACATTTATCAAACAGTACTTTTTCGTCTTTAACTATAATAATGCATGTGACGAGGTTTTTGTCCATGTATACGTAAACATGCATTCGGGGATACAGGTTTTTTTTTTTCGATCGCTGAATATTTTTGAAAATCTCACGTTTTCCACGTTATCTACACAAATTTTTAGTATAAAACCGTCCAATTTTTTTTGCATCGCTACGCTCGGCAGTATGAATTCAATTATCGGGAACTACGGTTTCTTTCAAATATATTGGATCCGGCCTTAACCACAAATTGTATAGCACAAAAAAAAAATAAAAAATAAAGATTGTCGTTTGACTTTGATAAATGCGTTTTAAAAATAACAATGTTTGAACATTTGACCGCATAAGATTTAAAAGTGTAAGACCACATACTGAATTGCATTTTTTCCTGGATTTAGAGTTCACTTGTGATACTGGCGTGCAATCTAATGGACAAATAATCTTGTTTCTGATGTTTCTTTTTATATAAATATTTATTTATTTAGTTATATATAATTCCACTAACAAATCATCATGGATCTTTTGCCGATAAATTATTATTACATTTTATAGAAACTACATATAATCTGCTATGCAGTTATCAACACGAATGGTCCTACAGACACTCTGTGTTTTTGACATGACAAAAGGTCTTGCTTTTCTAGACTGTTTATATACTTTATATACTTAATTTGTGATATGTACAAAAAAGAAGATGTAGTATGAATTGCAATGAGACAACTCTTAATTAATTCACAAGAGACCAAAATGACGCAGAAATTAACAACTATAGGCCACCGTACGGCCTTCAACAATGAGCAAAGCCCTTATTGCATAGTCAGCTCTAAGAGGCCACATAATGACAAATGTAAAACAACTAAAACGATAAATATAACGGCCTAACTAATGTACAAAAAAAATGAACGAAAGCACAGCAACAGCACGATAACCACTGAATTACAGGCTCCTGACTTGGGACAGGCACATCCATTCATAATGTGGCGGGGTTAAACATGTTAGCGGACCCACTTTCCTGGGACAGTGGTGTAACAGTACGAAATAATTGATTAATATTCTAGACTGGATTACTAGTTGTAGTTGTTTTTAAGATAGTGTTCAGTAGCTGTGAATAATCTAAGATTGGCACATGGAGTTTATTTGGATATACTAGTAATTGCTGTTTTTGTGCTTTGTTTAAGTCGGACGAGTCAATCCCTTGTTTACTGTTTCATGAGTAGACATGATCATTTGATAAACATACTTCTATGATCTCTATTGGCCTTTAATTGGACATTTACAAAACCTATGTAGCAAAGAGATGCATGCGCAAATTAAGTTCTCGCCATAAATTGACTAAAATATCAGATAAGAATTAAGCTTCAAGCTATAATACTTACGACGAAGAAGCCTCAAGCTATAATACATACGACGAAGATTTAGCCTCAAGCTGTAATACTTATGATGATAATGATACTGATGCATGTCTTATATCCAGCGACAAACATTACATAAATTATGCTTTATGTGCATAAATTATTATTCTAGCAACACTTGTTTTGATTTGTTAACACTTTTTGTTGCATAATTTATTTGATTTATCTCTTTGTTTCTCTGTATCAAAAAGCACAGTTTTATTGTAAAATGGTGTTTCACAGCTTCCATAATCCTTGTGATTTGCTATTGTATTAATATCCAGTAGGCATGCAATTATTATTCTAAATAGTATAAAATGTTTTAACAAGTAAAGATTACCCCGTTTTGATCCAGACTTCCTGACCACTAGCATCTAAGATACATACACTGACAAAATATTGTGACCGCACTCATATTACAATCACCCTGTCTGTCCTGTTCGTCCGCCAGTCTGTCCATTCAACAAGTATTTTCAATTTTCTCTTCAAAAGCATAAGTATGCTTAGCATGCATTATTTTTTCGATTTATTCCTTACACTCCGACATGTATATACCTGGATCCGTGTAGAGCGTCAAACTATCAAACAGAGTCCAAATGGCGTGAATAACGACTACAGTGGCTCGTGCTGTTGTCAACAATAAGCAAATACTCATATCGTATTATCAGATACTAGTATATAAATAAAGGCAACAGTAGTATACCGCTGTTCGAAACTCATAAATATAAGGCATTCACTTTGAAAAATGTAAACAGTTCAAACGAAAATAAATATTTTTACAAGAGTAAAAATAACCCACAAATGACAGAAAGTAACCAACGACATCCACTGAATTGAAAGCTCATGACTTGGGATAGCCAATATAGAATTTGGTTTGATTAAACGCGTTTATCAGCGCTCAACACTCTGGTGTAACAGCACAATATAAGAAAAAAACCTGTAAAATTCAGTCGGAAATAGCTCAACTAATCAAATTTGAACTAAACCCAAAACAGTTACATTTTTATGATGAAAGACACAGAGTACCGATCTTAAAGTACCCCCAGCTACTGAAAGCTGATTCTTACATGTTATATTATCTGAGAATATTAAACGTATTTAGTTAAAAATATTAAGGAGATGTGGTATGATTACCAATAAGAAATGACGTGGATGTAAGCAATGATAGGCAACCGTACGGTCTTCATCAATGAGAAAAATCCATGCCGTGTTAGGCGCTACTTTTTGGAAGTTTTGGTCCTCGGTGCTCTTCAGCTTTGTACTTGTTTTGGCTTTCAAACTTTTTTCATCTGAGCGTCACTGGTTGGTCTTGTGTGGACGAGACGCACGTCTGACGTATTGAATTTTAAGCCTAGTACCTTTTGTTAGCTATTATTCGTGTGTTTCTTTGTCCTATATGTTCTCCCATTTATTTGTATTGTGGTCCTGTCATGTGATGTTGTCGTTTTGGTGTTGTGTTTGACGTTGCCATAAAAGCGGGAGGTTTGTCATGCCACAAAACCAGGTTCAACCCACCATTTTTTTTAAATGTCCCGTACCAAGTCAGGAAAATGGCCATTGTTATATTATAGTTCGTTTCTGTGTGTGTTACATTTTAATGTTGTGTTTTTGTTGTGTCGTTGTTCTCCTCTTATATTTGATGCGTTTCCCTCAGTTTTAGTTTGTAACCCGGATTTGCTTTTATCTCTATCGATTTATGAGTTTTCGAACAGCGGTATACTACTGTTGCCTTTACATACCATACAGTCGACTATGAAAGGGTCCAACTTGCAAAATATGAAACAATTCAATTGAGAAAACTACTTGTCCGATTTAAAACAAAACAATTTACGAAAAACAAATATAACAGATATGAACAAACGACAACAAGTGAACCACCGGCTCCTGACATGGGACAGGCACATAAAGAATATATACATATTTAAAGTAATTCTCAATATAAAATGTATTTTCAGCCGTGTATCACCTTTCCTAGTGATACTATGCATGGATAAGTCATAGAGTTAAACATTTATATATAAATATATACCTCTAAAGCGAGACAAAAAGTGAAACTCAATTTTTTTTCTTTACTCAATCAATATGCGATAGTTTTAGAATCCACTTATAATTAGATTAGTAAGAGTTGTCTTAATCCAAAACAACTATACCAATATCAAGCCTTACTAATTAAAAGTACATTTTAAAAAGAAAATTACTGTAAAGACTGAAGTGGCATTATAGTTGTCTTAAAAATGTAACAAGTATATAAACTGGCATTAATCTCATCCACTTTTAATCAGAGATACTTTGGGACAGGACATTTTTTAGCCAATTACTATGTACTATAAATTGAGAGTTTACTATCCACAGCGGTCAATGATTATATGCAGATTAGTCATCAATTGCTAATCAAGTACACCTTCCAAAATTACAACCTATATAACGAATTGGTGTACACACTTATTTACATATATCATTATTATTTACAAAATCTTTTTTTTTAATGTTAGTTGAAACAATTAAAATTTTAAGAAGTAGTACAAGACCTGTATTATTTTTTTTGAAAATATACACATCCCTTTGTCGTACCTTTTCCCTGGGGGAAAAATCGGAGAGTATAAATAAACAAGATTAACTGCAAAAGAAGAGAACGTTTGAAATTATGCTTACATGATAAAGTATGATGCAATCCCTACTTTAACAGAGACAAATTTTTACTAACACTTTGAATTCGATATTTCTGAAATTGCTAGAAAAATCTCTGTCTAAAAATAAATACCAACGGAAATTGAATATTTTAAAACATTAAGAGACGAAAGGAAAAAGGGACACCAATCTGATAACGACAAAAAAAAGCATGTCAAATATTAAATAATAGAAGGTTCATTTGCAAAGTATATCGAAAAACAAAGTCATGGTCAAAACCATGAAAGACAACTCAAATTAATCGTATGATAGGTAAAGATACGTGTATATACGTGGTCTTATGACAGCAAAGTTTTGGCGGGAATCTCAATAATCACGTGATATATAAAAATCATGATTTCTTTCGTTTTTCATCACTTAGAAATACTTGATATTGATAAATTTTATCATGAATGAGTTTAATAGTTTAGGAATATTTAGTTAAACCTTGAGTGACGCAATTAACAAAATTAATAGGTTAGCAATAACCGGTCCCGTTACGTGCGTACGTCGAGTTAGGTACGTATGCCATTTTATTGGAAATCTCTAATAGACCGTAGTGAAACAGTAGAAAAGAACCATAGTAAAAAAATATTTTAAAACAAATATTAGTGTTCAGACATGTAGTGGTTTGAAAAATAATAACTAAAACAACCATATAAGTTTCCTTAATTATCGTGTGATTTAAATGGAAATTTTACATTATAGCATTCAACACGATCTTCTTGTCTTCGTGTACTGTTTATCTGGAATAATTTATGAAGTTGATTGTTTGTTGTTTGCTTTACGTCCAGTGGCAAATATTTCATATATGTTCACAAACATTTTATATACAATAGGTAGCTATTGTAAAAGGACGTCGACTGCGAAGTTGAACGGGAAACTTGGAATCCCACTGGAAAATGAGGGTATATTGGATAAGGACAGAAACTAAGCCTTGCAACAGCTGGCCACATACGAACCCCTCAAAGAATACGTGCAAGAGCTTTTGGTGAGCTTTGATGCATGAAATCTACTCTAAGGTCGGCCATCGATATTTAAGTGTAGTTTCCAACGATACCATCTAATGTATCTAATGTAGGTTAGATACTTTTAGCTCGCTTTTTAAAATGGGGGTATTCTATATGATATAAATAAGAAGATTTTGTATGAGTGCCAATGAGACAACTCTCCATCAAAATCACAATGTATAAAAAGTAAACAATTATAGGTCAAAGAACGGTCTTTAACACAGAGCCTTGGCTCACACCGAACAACAAGCTATAAAGGGCCCCAAAATGCCTAGTGTAAAACAATTCAAACAGGACAACCAACGGTCTAATCTATATAAAAAACGAGAAACGAGAAACACTCGTATACTACCGACGGCATGGGTGCACTCGTTGGAGCGTGTTCGCCTCGAGTGCAGAAGGTCGTTGATTCGAACACCGGCGGGGTCAAAAATAGAAGTCAGAATTGGTATTTGCTGTTTTAACACTAAGCAACGGTAGGTTGGCTTTCCTTCCTGTGAACTGTTGTGAACTAACACGTTGAAAATCCGGCTCAACGTGTCGTTCTAGTACAAAGCAGGGTTAATATTCATATCACATTTAGTAATTACATATTCTCGTCCTGAATATGAATTTAATTTGCAGCTGGACGTTAAGCAGTCATCTATTTTCATCATTTCTTCTTCTGTTACTATATAGTGAAGTGTTTTCTTTTACCGGGTTTTATTACACATCCTAGATTTTCACTGATCGAGATTTAAAAAGGAAGGTGATATTTTTCAAACACACAAAATGTTCTTGTGGCTGTTGGATATCTTTGACGGTAAATGATATTAAATTAAATCCTTGTTTTAAGTCATGGGACGGCTATGAGCTTGATATTCTGTATAGGCATCTTTCTATTATAAAACAATGTATGTTGACTCTAAATGTGCACACAAGTAAAAGAAATCTTTTGAACAGGAAATGTATTGTGTTGTCCTTAACTATACCATAAATTTTAGGATTTATCCTGCCTTAAGAAACTTTCAAAAACACCACTTAAAACAAAGAAGTTGGTCTCAATCATCAATGAAAAGACATCAAGTCCCTGAGGGTATCATCAGCACAGTAGCTCAGTACTTCTGTGCTGGCATGAAAATACGGATACGGTTTTATTGGAAAACGCAATAAAGATACCAAGGCTTATCAATTGTTACAACAGAAGCGCGTTTCGACTTAATAAGACTCATCAGTTGCCCTTGATTCAAAACAGGCTCAGGGCCAAGTCAAATACGAAGTTGAAGAGCATACAAAAACCGAAAATTAAGAAAAGGTCTGTCAAATACGGCAATGAAATCCATGCCTGGGGTAGAAAACCTTAATGTTTCGAATAATTTAGCTTTAATTAACAGTAAGTTTACAGAAAACGAACATATCAATGATATTTCATGTCCACACAAAAGTGCTGACTACTGGTCGGGGACGAAACTTTCACAAGCAGTGTCATCGACCCAGTGGTTGTAAAAACTCATTAAAGATACCAGGCTTATAATGTGGTATGTCAGACGAGCATTTCGTCTATATAAGACTTTTCAGTGGCGCTAGATTCAAAAACATTCCTGTTATAAATCTTAGAATGTTTCTATAAAATAAGGAGTATGTCTCACTCATGCATAGCTCTGATTATTTATCCAGCGTTTTCTATACTTTTGGTCCTTTTCTGTTATATTCGCTCTTCAATGTTTGTTTTTAATTTTGAATTATCAAATGTTTTTGCCTTGAGCATCACTTAAGAGACATTAGTTGTCAAAAACAGGGGAGAATTTAGGCGGGGGCGTGGCGGGCGTGCGCCGACCTAAAATTTGCAAAGCATGGGTTGTCCTCAGCTTAATAAAGAATATTTCGATAATCTTACCTCAAACAAAAATTAGTTTGCGCCCCCCTTTTTTTGCTAAAACAATTACTTCTTTCTTAATATTGTCGATGTTATATAACAAGCAGCTTACAATTGAAATCTTCATTTTGTACCAATGTACCAATTTAATAAAATATCACAAGAAACAATATGATCAAACGAAAAAAAAAGAAAAAAGGACAAACAAAGATCCGTAAAACACAACACAGAAAACTAAAAATTGAGCTTCACAAAATGTAGCAAAAACCGCGGATTAAATCAAGTGCTGTAAAGGGATTAGCAGTTCCTGCTTCCCTAGTCGTTTTACTCTTATTAACGAGTCATAATCAGGGATAAGGTATCATCAAATAGCCGATTGGTAAATGTCAAGTGGCAATTTTCGACAAACCAATGGTACACGTGATTAAGCTAAGCCTTATACATGACTGAATGTTAAAAGTTTGAAACGAAAAGGCAGTTTTTTTAGGGTGATTCATACACGAGACCGTTACCTAGAGTAGCAACACATACATTGAAAAATATAATTGTAACTTGTGTCAGGTTGCTCATGAAGTGGCATTAGGTGATACCATGAACTGGCAAAGAAAAATAGTATTGAGGATACGAAAAATGAAACAACCAAATCATGATGGCTTCTGTAAAAATTTCGTAAAGATGAATTCTTGGACACAGATTAATGTGCATTTCAACTAATTATCAAATATTTCTAAAAAATCAGTTGAATATTATTTGTAGAACACCTTATAGTAATAAAAAAAATCTTTCGACAATTCCTTGTAGCAACATTTCAGCAGTACCTGCATATGAAATGATATATTCCAGGGCATGGGTTTCCAATCATTAAGTCCTTGAAACATGCTTGCTGCTTAGCATTAGTATTGAGCCTAAGCTACCAAATAGCAAGATTAAAATCAATTATCTACGAAAGTTATACGAACTTCTACATGATTCAGTTCATCGTTATGGAATATCTGTATCACAAATTACAACACATATGTTCCACTAACTGTTCTTAAAATATGTAAATCGTTCAAATTTGGAAAAACTTTTTGAAATTTTGGTTTTTAATGTTTTTCAACTTTGTTATTGATTTGGCCTTCCAATTTTGTTATTGATTGGCCTTCCAACTTTGTTATTCGAGTGCCACTGATGAGTCTTATTGGGACGATACAATTCGTGTCTTGGTAATTAATTATAAGCCTGGTATTTTTGAAGAGTTTCCAAAAACACTGGGTGTATGCAAATGTTGGTTTCGTCATAGAAAGAATCACCAGCCCAGAAGTCAACAGTTCTGTGTTGATATAAAATTTCATTAATACTTCATTATCTGTAAATTAAGGTTAAAAACATTCAAAACAGTTAGGTTTTTCTAACCCTGGCATAGATTGTTTTAGACAGATTTGGCACACCGTTTTGGGAATTTTAGTTCACAATGTTCTTCAACTTCGCAATTGATTTGCCCTTCCATGTATTTGATCGTGTGCTCCTGCTGAGTTCAATTTGAACAAAACGCGCGTCTGGTGTATTAACTTATAAGTCTAGCTGGCACCTTTGTTGCGTATTTTTTTTAATTGTCCTCATCTTCTTTTTTGTGACATCCCCGAATGCGACATTTTATCCTTTTTTTATTAGCAATGAGTAACACGACGGGATATACAGCTAGAAAAGAAACTGCTTACTCCTACGGGTCACACGCTCACATCCAGTTTTTTTTCTTGGATTTCGTGTCGCTTAATATTTAGTTTTCTGTGTAGTGTTTTTCTTTTAATTTTGTTTGTATTTTCACCATGGTGCAAACTGCATTTTATTCTACTCATGGATTTTGATAGCCCTTTATTATCTTCTCCCTCATTTTATTTCAAAGGGTTCAACAGAACGGAAACGATGTATTTCATACGGGAATCTTGATTAAAATCAGAACAATATATAATGTGAATATCGTCTTGTGTGCTTTCATCTTATATCCTTTTCCCCAATATATATTCTAAGCCCTGTATCACTTTTGATAATCACTGAAAATTGCAACATAACAAGAAATTCAAATGTTAAAAGTTGTGTTTATTTTTATATTTATACATGTTATTTCATAGATTTTGTAGAAGAACAAAAGTAGTTGTAGAAACACATTAATTACTCCTGTCTTAAAGATCGTTTTCATTTTTAGTAAGGTTTGCCGTATTTCCAAATTGGTTATGACTTTTAACTCCTTTTTAAATACTGCTTGTAATTTATTTTCTAACAGACTATATTAATAGATTACTTTTTTAAGTGTAAGTTTCAAACGAAATGATTAGGATTCTTCACAAATATATAAAACAGTGTGCCGGGTTTTTTCAAAATGGGTTGTTTTTTGTTTATATCATTAATTTTTTTTGTAAAGTATTCTGAAATTCCCAAGTTTAGTTTAAGATTTTTCGAATTTTGTATTTCGACCACCAAGCAATTTTTCAAGTAATTTGTTGTAACTAAATAATTTTTAACTTCTATAAAAAAAAATTCAGACGTCATGTGCACACAAAGGATGTATCTGTTGGTTGATTTATATTTTCCCAAATCTGATAGACGAGATGTTTTTGTGCAATTTAATTTTTCATTGTTAATCAAGTAATCAATATACTGGACAATTAATTTCATTAAGTACAACGATGGTCCGTTTAAAATTTAAAATTTAGTTCAATACACATTTATCTCAATCTAATAAAAAATTGAAAAAGGTCCGAATAACCTGTTAACGTTTTTGGTATTCAATTTCGGTCCTTACGTGGAAGTAAAATCGGTTGACAACACTAATAATTATATGGTTACTAAAACAATTTTGTCCATCATGTATTGAATATGAGTTAAATGTACAACATTTGACACTAAAAACAACCCATTTGTTTAAGCTCGATTTTTGCACATATTTTGAATAGTGCTTCTAAATTTTTTATCAAACGCAGCATAAATCAATGGGTTCAGAACGCTATTCAAAATATAACTATGATACAAAAAACGAAAAAGAGTCATATCATTACCCAAAAAAAGAACAACTTTACTCAAATTTCCACCACAAAAAGATTTCATTAAACTGTTAGGAACAAATGATATCACAGTAGTAGTTGTGATAGCCAAAAACATGATAGTGTAACGATAAGTATTCAATTTCTTAATGGATTGATTAGTGTTTCGTTGCCTGCAAAATTTGGTTTTCAAATTATTGTCTCCGTAATCAACAAATACTCTAGCTTGACCAGCTTTCTTCTGCAATATTACATTAACATATGAGTGACGTCTGTCTTGCTTCTTATTTTGATGGTATATCTGTCTAAGAATTAACATATATAATGTATACATTGTAGTGATGACAATAATACAATAAGCAAATCCGAATAGCTCATATAATATCACAGATCTTGATCCCAGATAGTTTGTTTGAATTCCACAAGAAAAACTATTATTGGACGGATTTGTCACGTGTAAGGGTATGGATTTTCCGTAGTGTTTCAAAACAGGGCTACTACATAAAACAGCAAAAATAACAGTTGAACATAAACCTACTCTTTTCCATCTCAAAGTCATTTGAACTCCTTTTGGTCTACAAACTAATAAATACCGCTGTACTGCTAGTACTAAAAGTAAAGTCCCAGACGTAATTGGACATACGTGAGTGATGAAAATCATTATTTTGCAAATTTCTTCATGAACAAATATAAGCTGCATGCAGTCGGTGACAATATTAAAAGTACAGTTAATCCAACAGGTAATAAAATCCACTATTGAGATAACTGCAATGAAATACTTCTCATTGTATAAGCACTTCAGCTTGAAGACATAAATATAAATTACCAGTGCATTTCCTATTGTTCCAGATACCAGATAAATCAAGTTTGTTATGATATCGGGAATGGCATCTAATGTGAGCAATTCATTTTCGTATATCAGATCTTCACCTTGAGTAACATTATGATCCATCTTTTATCTATATCGGGGGAAATTAATTCCAATTGTAATGGTATCACGTCGAAAGCACATATGTATGAGATGAAACATTACCCTCTAAACTTTTCCTCTGTCATAATATAATAGTCTGTCGTTTCCTGAGTGAACATTTCAAACAAATTTATCTTATGTTCCTGGAAATGCTGATTTATGCGTATATCTAAAACAGTACGTGGTTATGAAAGGTTAGGGTACAGCATATTTTTGATTCTATGAAGTTTCGACATGAAATATAATTACATGTATTAGGTAAAGTAGAAGGTATTATGATGCCACTTTTCTGTCCCTAGTATTACAAATCTCCTTTAGATGTTGAAAAGACATAGATATTTCAGATATCAGTATTCAATTTTAAATGGTTCGTTCATATTTTTGTTTCTTTTGGCATAAAATATTTCTTGTATTTTGAAAATGTAAAATTCCGAAAACTGCCAAAAGAGCTACATTATGGGATCTTATTTTAAGATTATTCGCGTCGAATGTCCCAGAATGCGAGACACAGGAATACTAATCCGGCGGTGGTTTCTCAATTTCTGTAAGTAACTTAATGTTATCTGTAGAAGAGAGACATGTATTAGAGGACAAAATTTAAATAGAATAGGTAAAAAAGAATATATAACATTAAAATATCTACTTTCATATTACAATAGAAAAAGAACAGTATTTGCATATTACAAAGCTTCTAAACGAGGACTCACACGATGTAGTTATGAAATCAGTTGGAACAGCCTGATGTCGAATATATTGTATTAAGTTGCATATTCAGATTTGATGCAGTTTACTTCTTGAATATTGTACTGACATTTACTCTCTTCTATATATCTGGTAAGTCATCTATTTCATGGGACTGTCTGAAGATAGATTCTTTCTAGCACCCTTAATGTAATGGTGTCTGAGCAGCCTTGTAAGGGTTTAGATTTGATTATAATTTTGCATTTCAATTTTCATTTATGTTTATGTCCTGCAGTGAAGGGAAGACATTGTTAGTTATTTTTCGCAACGGTTATAATCCTATTCAAGAAAAAGGAACATTGACCAATGAACAATAAACATGGTCAAGGTCAGGTGGATCCCTTTCGGACGAACGTTACACTAATTCTATTTATCAAATAAAGTCAACTTATTACTAAAAGTAACCACGAACCTTACCTAACCATGAAAACTTAACGTTGACCAATGAACCATGAAAAAGAGGTCAAGGTCAGATGGACATTTAAACCTTGCATTTATTTTATATACCAAATATAGTTGTCATATAACTCATTATATCTGAGAACATTACGGGATTCAAAACAAGGTTTTCAGCAAATGCTTGAATCTTATATCCCAGTTAACTTGACATTTAGGATACAACAGAAACTAAGTCTGCTTTATATCTAGATCATTTTCTTGATATTAAACCAGATTGACCACTTCAAACTGGGATCTATGACAAATGTGACAATTTCAGTTTTCCCATTGTCAAATTCCCATTTCTCTGTAGTAACATGTCATCTGCTCCAGTGTATGGGGTTTACATATTCAGTTAATTTTTTAAACGATTCCATGTTAACATAACATCGACTTCATTAACAAGTGTGTGCTGCTTACATCAACACTCCTCCAGTAGGGCAATGAGCAAACAGCTAAATAACAACTACACAAGTTTTACCTAAACAAGGTATCTATTTCTTAACTTACGAGACATGTTTCCGCGGTCTTTGATCTTAAGTCACCAGAACAGTCTAATCAGTAACTTTCAAGATTGTGTCCTATTTCCTATCGTAACATTTTAGGTCTAAATGTGGAGATCAGGTGATGTATGCATAGTAGGTGACACCCTGTATTCTTCTATTAGGAGTTCGTGTGATTTCCTTTTTTCCCTCCAAGTTTGTTTATTCTGAATGAATTTACATGTCTTGAAATTCTGTGAACTGACAGATCTGTTATTTTGAACCTACATGGTATATGAATGAATAGGGTAGTGTTCATAATCTTTGTCTTGTTTGTACATGTATCTTCATCCTTAGTGTCAACTAATATAAATATTTCTGTTCCAGAAAAAAAACATCCAATTTTGTGAAATAAATGTCTTTCAAAATATTTTTTTTTTTAAATATACATGACATCAACTTAAATATATTGCCATAGGACACAATGCCCCACTCACTCTGTCTCACTTCTATATTCTGTGTACAGCAAAATACTGGTCAGAACCCTAGTTTGGCAAATACTTTAAAAGTTCCAAGCATAAAGAGCACCTGTTCTAAGTTTCAAGTTGATATGACCACAATTTCATGGTAAACTACCTTAAACCTAAGCTTTAACCTGATAGAGGTAAATGGACAGAAAAAACAAATGATTGGCCTAACAGAAGGATGCATAGACTGGAAAACATAATGCCCCACCCCAATGTTGTAGGTGGGGCATAAGAAAGGTCCTTATTATAAATAGTTTTATTTGAAAAAAATGTCTCACCTTGTACACAAGACTTCACAAATATAAATATTTACATCTATGGACAAAAGATTTAACTCACAAATGCAGTATTATTTGAAGAATTTTATTTTATAGTTATGTGAAAATGATTTATGATGAAAATATACTTCCTACACAAATTGTCTGTAAATTGAAGTTAAAAAAGTATATATGACTGCAATGATGTGATACAATAATAACATTTAATGTAGACTGATCATACAATATCTAACAGTAACTTTTAATGACAGAGTGGTATGGCTGCATCTGGTGGACAACAAAACAACCAGAAATACCTATTCCACTAATACAATTATTTACATATGATACCTCTTCATTACAGACATGAAATCAATGTAGCAGTTTCTTTTATCTTTTTTTTTCTATCCTGTTTCTTCATAAACTCCTTGATAGTTTTCAGAACAATTTTCAAAATATCTGGACCAGCTGCACAAAACAATTTGCCAACTTTTTTTCAGTATTTGCTAATCTTCTTGATCAAAGATTGTAAGACAATTAAACCAGTCTATAAAGGCCATGCAGATTATTTGTGGGCATACAAATGCCTAATTTCAGACAAATTGCAATTGTCATACACAGCTTGATGATCATACTATGTTCACTGTCTTCAGCAGTAACATACATATACATTCTCTCAAATCAAGCAGTTCAGAGAAAGACAATATAAATTTAACATACAGATCAAAAGTAAAATTATGCCTCTCTCTATCTCTCTCACACACAGATACACACACACACAGAGACACAAACTATTGTCTTGATGATTAGAACACAACATAATAATCAAAAGTATTCATAATAATAAGGAAGCATACACTCCTCCAAATGCTGATAAAGTTGAACTGCCCTCAGATAATTTTTCAAACTGTTCCAAATGTTTATTTGACACTTAACAGGTCAAATCAGGCAGGATTGAAAAACAAATTGTGATATTTCATATTCATTTTTTCCTTTGAAGTATGCATAATTACTATAACTAACATAACAACTTAAACAAAATTACAGACAAGTCTTTAATGTCATTCCTGAAATAGGTTATGTTGTTTTAAACATAATAGATATAGCCAGTACACAGTGTTAAAGGCTTTGACTTTTTCTATGAATATTGCTGATAAAATTCAATTTCCTTGACCTGTAAATGGATTCCAATCAAAGTAAGGAAACTTTCAAATTCTTCCTTGTTAAATTGTACTATTCCTGTTTAGATAACTCTATTGTACTGTTCTACATAATTTTGCATGATGTCTTGTTTGGCAAAGTCTATTGAACTGCCTACATGGGATAATTTTGCATGACATCTTGTTTAGCTAACTCCAACAACATAGGATCATCGAAAAACTTATTGATACTGACATCCTCACTTAGGCCCTAAAATAAAAAAATAAAATCATTACATATGCTTTTCATTCCAACTTTTTTTTTTACATTCTGGAGAAAATAAGCATATTACAGACTGCATTTTTACTTTAATCAATTCTTTTGAACAATAACATTAATAACCTTTTTAACTCCACAGACAATGTCCACAGTACACAATTCACATTATATTCATTGAGGATCTTTTAATACACCAATTGAATCATAATGTGTAGCTGTGTGTGACATGCATGGTTCTATTCATTTAATTACATATTCTTCTCTTATAAATGCTGTAAATAATTCATAAAATAAATTTTAATTAGATAATAATATATATTTATAGTGTTACGAATGACAAAAAAACATTTTTAACTGCAGGATAAAAAAATAAATTGACTTTATAAAATATTATAAACATTTTCTGTTTACATTTGAGTGAGAAGAGTAACAAACACTAACCTTCCTTCGTCTTGATTTGATCATGAATTCTCTAGCTAAATGTGTGGCTGGCTGTGGTTCTAATGGTCTGATTATAATACTTTTGTCCAGTGGATCTCCAGGAACTATCTGCCAATGATGGAATACCGACAGACAAAAGGCTTGTCCTAAAGTATGTGTTCTCAGATCTGTCTCAAAACCAAAGGAATCGATGGCAGGGATGAAAGCTTTAATTGTGTATAATGGAGATCCTGGCACAGGTGCATCCTGGGTAACATGGCCTCTGTAAAAAAAAAATATAAATTCTAGATGTTCAGAAAATTTAATAAAATTAATCAGATATGACATTTTACATGTAATTATTTTTAACCCATACATCAGGTATACTAATAACATACTCTATTCCCAGTTTTCAAATGGCAGGGTCAAATCCATTACTCTCGAATCTAGCGTTACCAGCAAGATTTTTATGTTTAAAATCCCTTAATAAGATTAAATGTATTGCTGGGTTACCTTATTTTGATTAACTGGTGGCCATTTAATGCTGCACCAGCAAGTTGCGGTGAGTGTTACTTTGTAAGACAGAATGTGAAATCTTTATTTTTTCACATTGTTCTTTTCTTTAAACCCTATTTTGTATGAGAATTGACAAAGCATTATTTATAAATCATTCTGATCTTTGAAGTATCTGTTGCATAATCAAAATCAAAATCAAAATATTTGTATTTTTTGACAAAAATAAGTCTAATCTGCTTGTAAATATACGGCAAATTTAACAATTTTTAATTTCATAAAGGGACATAACGCAAGAACAATGAAATTCATGGAACCCAAATTTAAACTTGATGTGTTTAGTGGCAATAAGCATTGTGTATAAGTTTCCTACCATTTGGTTGAGGCAAACTTAAGAGAGTGTGTGGAAACAAAAACATTGCAATTTTCTAAATTATAAAGGGCATAACTCTAAAAGGTAAGTGACTCAATGCCCAAATTCAAACTCTGTCTGAGAGTTTTGATTCTTAGCATTGTGTAAGAGTTTCAAAAAATTTGGATGAGGAAAACTTAAGTTAGAGTTTGGAAACGAAAAAGGGACAGATGGAAGGACAGGAAGGCAGACTGATGGTCATGGGTAACGCTTAATGCCCCCTGCATAAAAAAGCAAAATTATGTAAATTACTCTTACTCATTTCAATTACTAAATCCTTGTCTGTAGCTATATGGTTATGAATTATTCAAACAAATCATATTCATACACCTTTTTGCTAGTTGTCCACCAATACAGGATAACAAAGCCTTTCCCATAAAAGAGGGTTTGAAGCTGTTTTGGCCCCTTGATTTCAAAACTCAAAAAGTTTTATAAATATACCAAAAACATCCTGCAGATGTTCATTAGACATTAGTTTGTCTGACATCAGTATTTACATTTTTGAATTTGGTCTTACATATTGGTTATATGGCTTCAAACTTCTTACATTTAGTGCAAAACAGCAAAAACTGTCAATTATCCTTAATTTGAGATCTTGTCAATATATTCAGATATAAGCAACAACTCTAACCAAAAAGATATTCTGCTACAAAATATATTGTACAAAGATGTTAATATGTGTTAAATATACTACTAATGGCTCTTATCATACCTCCTCCTTTAAACATCACAGGAGAAAAAGTATGATGCCACAGAGAAAAATTGTTGTTTGATGTAAATAAATGTCACAAAGTGTAGGGTCAAGTGTCACAAAATTCCAAATTGCAATAATGCCTATTCTGAATCAAATACAAAAACTTATTTTTCCTTTTAATCTTATTTTTACTATTAAATATAAAATGTTTTGCAATTGCATATGATGTTCAATGGGTAAACCCAGCAACTTCACCCAATGTAGAGTTCCTTAGCTCTCTGATCAAATAGTAGGTAGTCATTATCCAATCAATGTTGACTTTATGAAAAGCAAAGTATTCTATACATTTACCTTCTTCTTGCTAAAACTGTATATACTGCTGATACACAATCTGCTGGAGCCATTACTTCTACAAAGTAGTATGGTTCCATCATACGTGGAGTAGCCTAAAAATATACAAAATCAATATATGCAATAAAATTCCCAAAATAAATTCTTCATGCAATTTTCTGTCTTTTCCAAATATGGAAACATTCAAAGGGACTACAATTCTATGCATATGTCTAGGAAGTGGAATAGGACCACATTAATTGTTTCCTGAGTGTAAAATTATGTCAAGGACAGAGCTAATTTTAATAATTTGACCATAAACAAATTTGGTTTGAAAAGTACAGACTAAAGGTTCTACTTTATACTAAACTAGCACTTAAACCTATTCAATACTATAACTATATGATAGGAATAAAACAATTGATATTGATATCACATATTAAAACAAACAGTTTAAAGATTTCTAGTTTATGAGTAATCTTTTTGCATTAGTTCAGAAAAAGGTCTTATAGGGAACTTTTCTTGATTATGTAGTAAACAATGGATGAAAATAGCCCCCAAGTAATACTTTTGACCACATAAATATTAAAAGATCCTAATAAACCTTATTTCCATATCTTCCAAAAAACAGTTGTAAATAAATGCCTACTCATATTTTTCTCTTACTATAACCTTTCATTAGAAACTCAATTTCATTGTAAAGGGAAATAACAAATCAAAACACATTACAGCTTTTAATAATGATTGCACACAACACCATATCAACACTTTTAAAAACACAGACATGTATGAATAATTGATCATTCATAAATCATAGGTAACATCAACCAGGCTGTTTGCAGTTTGAAGTACTGTATCATAAGGAAAAACAGTGCAAGCTAAATAAGGAACCTAAAGTTATGCCAAAAGTGGTTCATGTTTAACGATTCTTCATTTGATGTTTGAAAAATATCTTACCATAAGGAAGGCAGAGTATGCTACTCTACGGGCTGTTGGTATAATCTGTCCACCTCCTCTGTGGATTGGTTCCTGTGCTATCACTGCATCCAATATCTTAAATTTGACATTTCTGATGGCTGAAAAATAAAATAACAAAATTTATCATTTAATAATTATAAATAACTGTGAATGGTTACTTATAAACATGTACTTTTCAAGTAGAATAACAAATTCTTTTAATAAAAGTGACTAATTCAAATTTAAATTTCATGAGATAATTGAGTTTATATATACTTAAATTACAAATATTTTCAAAGCACAACTCACAGCAGCAAAAATAAATAAAGCCATATTTTTCTTAACTGGCTGTACAGTCTGAATTCTTTTTTGATAACAATCGTTTAAATAAGTATATATAAACCTGCAATTTCAATGTTTTTAGCAAGCATATATTTGAAATAACAAAATAAAAAAATTCGTAAGGGTTCCACAGAACCCAGTGTCTCGCCTACTTTTGCTGTTAATCGCAGGCTCAACAAAAATGAGGAAAAAAATTAATAAAAATATTCCTCTCTATACTATCTTTGGATTTTAAGTAGCTTCTGTCCAAGTTTGGTAAAAATCCAGGATAGTTTATGAATCTAATAAATGTTTTAAAAACTTAAACTGCAGACTGTATGTAATGTTAACTGGAAGAAAAACTAAGTCCATTTATAAGTAAAATACTGAAAAAATGGAACAAAATTTGAACAAAATTTCCTTCTAGATACTAGCTTTTAATCATAAACAAACTTCTGTCCAAGTTTGGTACAAATCCAGGATAGTTAAAGAAAGTTGTTAAAATTTTAAAAACTTTAACCACAGAGTGAATGTAATGTTAACTGGCAGAAAAACTAAGTCCATTTATAAGATAAATACTGAAAAAATGGAACAAAATTTTAACAAAATTTCATTCTAGATACTAGCTTTTAATCATAAAAAAGCTTCTGTCCAATTTTCGTACAAATCCAGGATAGTTTAAGAAAGTTGTTAAAATTTTAAAAACTTTAACCACAGAGTGAATGTAATGTTAACTGGCAGAAAAACTAAGTCCATTTATAAGTAAAATACTGAAAAATTTTTTTTTTTTTTTTTACAAAATTTACTTCTGGATACTATCTTATGATCATAAACAAGCTTCTTTCCAAGTTTGGTAGAAATCCAGGATAGTTTAAGAAAGTTATTAAAATTTCAAAAACTTTAACCACAGAGTGAATGTAATGTTTCCTGGCAGAAAAACTAAGTCCACTTATATGTAAAATACAGAAAAAATGGATTTTTTTTTTTACAAAATTTACTTTTGGATTTTATCTTATGATCATAAACAAGCTTCTTTCCAAGTTTGGTAGAAATCCAGGATAGTTTAAGAAAGTTATTAAAATTTCAAAAACTTTAACCACAGAGTGAATATTTGTGGACGCCGCCGACGACAACGACGCCGACGGAATGTAGGATCGCTTTTTCGACAAAAGTCGAAGGCTCGACAAAAATGAAACTGCGAGCTATTGCTCACTGATGATACCCCTGCCCAAATACTTGATGGTAAACAGGTAGTTGTTGAGTGATGAATCTGAAAACGCATCACACAGTATAGCTGACTTATATAAACCCTGAAACCAAATTTCAGAAATCCTTGTAATGTAGTTCCTGAGAAAAATGTGACGAAAATGTTCAACTTGGATGTTATGTGTAAAATGATGTAAGTGTTCTGTAAACAGGAAGTTGTTGAGTGATGAATCTGAAAACGCATCACACGGTATAGCTGACTTATATAAACCCTGAAACCAAATTTCAGAAATCCTTATGATGTAGGTCCTGAGAAAGATGCGACGAAAAATATTCATGGGACGGATGGACGGACTGACGGATGGACGAATGGATGGACTGACGGATGGATGGATGGACAGACAGAGGTAAAACAGTATACCCCTTTAACATGAACAGTTCTATGTACAATGGAAGATTGTAATAACATTGCTGAATCATCAATACCAAGATTACAATACTATCAGATGATTAATGGTCAAACTTACGTTCATCACATAATGGTCCTTCTCTTGTGGCCCACTGGAACCCTTGTACTATACTATCCTTGACTGCTCCTAGCAAACTTTTATCTACCTGTAAGTGATACATGTACACTATAATTGAAGATTCTTACAGTATATTTGAACAATTATCTACAACAGGTAATAATTTTGATTTTGTTACTTCGATATTATAAATAAATTAGATAATGTTTTCAAGGCCTTTCGCTTGAAATGGAAATCATCTTTATATTTGTCTTGCGTTTCTTCATTTTACAACGCCATTTAATACAAAACTCATGGAAATCATTACAAGTTATTAGGTGCTTAGAGTTGATAAAATTTCCACAAAGTTTTGGTTTTGTTGCTTGCCTATTTAATTATTACAAAGTATATCTAAGTAATTAAAAAAACTGTATATTTAGAGACAAAGTCTTCATTTGAGTAGTACATCATCAAGAGAATGACAAGGACTTCATTTGTTAGTTGAACTAGGAGCCTATACAAAAGGTAATCAAACATATACATGTAGATGATGAAGAGTCTTAATATTTGTTTTCAACCAAAAAGTCCTTACCTCAGATGGTAAAGTATCATCTACAAGAATATTGGGTCCAGTAGCATCCGGACCAAAGGCCCAAATGGACCTAGCTGCTAACAAATCCCAATCATATTTTGTCTGAAAAAATTCTCCAAGCCTTTTCCTTGGCCATGTTATTTGTACAACTTCATTTTCAATATCTTCAGCTAATCCTTTTTCCAAAGGTTCAGCAATCATTGTCAACTTATTTCTGGAAGGAAATTAAACAATAGAAATGTGAACTATTCCTGGGAAATTTCTTAATATATAACATTCCTGAATAGACTAAGATTAAAAATTATAGCTAGAATTCGTTTTTTGTCTGTTCTGCTTTTTACTGAGATTGACATAATTTTTCAAACTTTATCAAAACAAACTCTTTAAATTTCATATATGACCTCTGCCCCAAAACCTGGCGATCCAGGGTAAACTTTTGTCCCTTAGCCCAAACATTCCTGTCTTTTCCCTCCACCCCAGCATCCCATTCTGTCTTCTTTCTTCATCCCAGAATTCCACTGTATCTTCATCAACAAACATGTTTAGTCCATTATAAACAAACTTTAGTTTACATAACTAACATATAGAATATATTAACCTTTTATTAGGAGTCTCAGCAAAACATTTAAGTGATGATGTCTCCACAACTGTCTCACAGAATGATACTACTGGATCAGCTACTTTTATATCTGTAAGTTCAAATTTACAAATTAAAATATTTCTAAATGTCTGATGTTCTATCTTAATAATACCAACAAAATCCTTCAATCTGAACTTACTGTTATCAAATCAAGTTAAAGCGATCACTGTTCATTTTAAGACCTTGCTATTAGAATTTCTCATTGTAGTCTTCATATCAAAATGTATGAAAAACCAGATGACTTTTCCTTTTCTATTGCTAACTTTTCTTTTCTTGAATGTGATATTTTACTGATTCCTGCTTATGCAGTAGACATTTTTCAGGTGGTATCATGTGCATTTCAAAGTACTTCTCAATTTCAATGAACATAATATTTTTATGACAAAAAGCTTTTAAAACATGATACAGATTCAAAACCAACTACTACTAGGGGGTGTTTAACAACCTTGACTACCCATGAGGGTCTTGCACGATCCACCCTGGCTTATGCCTTTTTAGGCATTCAAATAATTTATTTTCACCTTATGGTGATTAATATAATTTAATTCAATTTAATTAAATATTCAAAACCTTCACTAAATTTTATGAAAAATACAAGGAAATTTTGCGGAATAAGATTTCAATTGTAGGAATTTTATAACTAGAGGCTCTCGAGAGCCTGTGTCGCTCACCTGACTCTACTTTGGTTTTAGAAATCATGTAAAGATAGATAAAAATCATAACAGATACCCAAATAATGATTGAGGCCAAATTTTGATTAATATTGGTCCCGTTATTTAATAAAATATCCTGGTGGCCATCTTGAACAGTAAATCGGCAACAAAGTAGCAACACTTGGTCAGCACTTCATAAGGAACATTCATGCCATGTTTGGTTTCATTCCATTCAGTGGTACTCTAAAAGAAGACATTTGTATGTATTTCCCATAGGGTCCTATGTTAAACTAAGCCCCCCGCTGGCGGCCATCTTGGATGATGGATCGGCTACAAAGTAACAACACTTGGTCAGCATCTCATAAGGAACATTCATGCCATGTTTGGTTTCATTCCATTCAGTGGTTCTCTAAAAGAAGACATTTGTATGTATTTCCCATAGGTCCTTTGTTAAACTAAGTCCCCTGCTGTCGGCCATCTTGGATGATGGACCGACTGCAAAGTAACAACACTTGGTCAGCACCTCATAAGGAACATTCATGCCATGTTTGGTTTCATTCCATTCAGTGGTTCTCTAAAAGAAGACATTTGTATGTATTTCCCATAGGGTCCTATGTTAAACTAAGTCCCCGGCTGGCGGCCATCTTGGATGATGGATCGGCTACAAAGTAACAACACTTGGTCAGAACCTCATAAGGAACATTCATGCCATGTTTGGTTTCATTCCATTCAGTGGTTCTCTAAAAGAAGACATTTGTATGTATTTCCCATAGGGTCCTATGTTAAACTAAGTCCCCCGCTGGCGGCCATCTTGGATGATGGACCGCCTGCAAAGTAACAACACTTGGTCAGCATCTCATAAGGAACATTCATGCCATGTTTGGTTCCATTCCATTCAGTGGTTCTCTAAAAGAAGACATTTTTATGTATTTCCCATAGGGTCCTATGTTAAACTAAGTCCCCCGCTGGCGGCCATCTTGGATGATGGATCGGCTACAAAGTAACAACACATGGTCAGCACCTCATAAGGAACATTCATGCCATGTTTGGTTTCATTCCATTCAGTGGTTCTCTAAAAGAAGTCATTTGTATGCATTTCCCATAGGGTCCTATGTTAAACTAAGTCCCCGGCTGGCGGCCATCTTGGATGATGGATCGGCTACAAAGTAACAACACTTGTTCAGCACCACATAAGGAAGATTCATGCCATGTTTGGTTTCATTCCATTCAGTGGTTCTCTAAAAGAAGACATTTGTATGTATTTCCCATAGGGTCCTATGTTAAACTAAGTCCCCCGCTGGCGGCCATCTTGGATGATGGACCGACTGCAAAGTAACAACACTTGGTCAGCATCTCATAAGGAACATTCATGCCATGTTTGGTTCCATTCCATTCAGTGGTTCTCTAAAAGAAGACATTTTTATGTATTTCCCATAGGGTCCTATGTTAAACTAAGTCCCCCGCTGGCGGCCATCTTGGATGATGGATTGGCTACAAAGTAACAACACTTGGTCAGCACCTCATAAGGAACATTCATGCCATGTTTGGTTTCATTCCATTCAGTGGTTCTTTAAAAGAAGACATTTGTATGCATTTCCCATAGGGTCCTATGTTAAACTAAGTCCCCGGCTGGCGGCCATCTTGGATGATGGATCGGCTACAAAGTAACAACACTTGGTGAGCACCTCATAAGGAACATTCATGCCATGTTTGGTTTCATTCCATTCAGTGGTTCTCTAAAAGAAGACATTTGTATGTATTTCCCATAGGGTCCTATGTTAAACTAAGTCCCCCGCTGGCGGCCATCTTGGATGATGGACCGACTGCAAAGTAACAACATTTGGTCAGCATCTCATAAGAAACATTCATGCCATGTTTGGTTCCATTCCATTCAGTGGTTCTCTAAAAGAAGACATTTGTATGTATTTCCCATAGGGTCCTATGTTAAACTAAGTCCCCCGCTGGCGGCCATCTTGGATGATGGATCGGCTACAAAGTAACAACACTTGGTCAGCACCTCATAAGGAACATTCATGCCATGTTTGGTTTCATTCCATTCAGTGGTTCTCTAAAAGAAGTCATTTGTATGCATTTCCCATAGGGTCCTATGTTAAACTAAGTCCCCCGCTGGCGGCCATCTTGGATGATGGATCGGCTACAAAGTAACAACACTTGGTCAGCACCTCATAAGGAACATTCATGCCATGTTTGGTTTCATTCCATTCAGTGGTTCTCTAAAAGAAGTCATTTGTATGCATTTCCCATAGGGTCCTATGTTAAACTAAGTCCCCTGCTGGCGGCCATCTTGGATGATGGACCGACTGCAAAGTAACAACACTTGGTCAGCATCTCATAAGGAACATTCATGCCATGTTTGGTTCCATTCCATTCAGTGGTTCTCTAAAAGAAGACATTTTTATGTATTTCCCATAGGGTCCTATGTTAAACTAAGTCCCACGCTGGCGGCCATCTTGGATGATGGATCGGCTACAAAGTAACAACACTTGGTCAGCACCTCATAAGGAACATTCATGCCATGTTTGGTTTCATTCCATTCAGTGGTTCTCTAAAAGAAGTCATTTGTATGCATTTCCCATAGGGTCCTATGTTAAACTAAGTCCCCCGCTGGCGGCCATCTTGGATGATGGATTGGCTACAAAGTAACAACACTTGGTCAGCACCTCATAAGGAACATTCATGCCATGTTTGGTTTCATTCCATTCAGTGGTTCTCTAGAAGAAGTTCAAAATGTAAAAAGTTAACGCCGACGACGGACGACGACGGACGACTACGGACGACGGACGACGGACGCCAAGCGATGAGAAAAGCTCACTTGGCCCTTCGGGCCAGGTGAGCTAAAAAGTTGTTCATCTGACACACCCATTTTTTATGGTAAATATTGTTTATAAAGCAAACCAGTTAAAGGAATTGTTGTCCTTAAACTTTTTCATTTTGGCTAAACAGACTTATATCTTTGCATGTGTTTTTTGTGCGTGTCTAAAAACATCAATTGGTTAATTCATAGTTTGAAACAGAACTAAATTTTTGTTTTTCTATTTTTTCTTCATTCAAATTCTGTGCAAATTAAGTTTGGATGGTGGACAAGATCATGTCTCTCTACAGAGCTCATAACAGTCAAACATTTGTTAATTTTATAGCTGGGTTGATGAATATGCTGATTGTTGTTCCTTTAAATGGAGCATTTATGTATTCACTATCCACCGTACGTCATGTGAATAATGTGGGGTGCCAGTTTCAGTTTTAAAGGAATAACTATCAAATGTTTTGCAATTTTTGCATTGTTTAATATTAAAATTTTTTTTTTAAAATCGCATTACCAAATTGTTTTATGTTTTATTCTAAACGCTACATATTTTTATATTTACTATCAAAATGAAAGTAACTTCTTTGAAATACAGTATTCTTCCTTTAGGCTGATGATGGAAGCTTTTTTTTAACTTTACATTTCCAGTTGATCTAGCCAAAATAACTTATAATTTAAGTATTGCATATGCCTTTTATCTGGCCACATACCAATTTCTGAGTACATCTTCCTGAGATCATGCATGACACAGTCAAGATACAGTTCACCTGTACCTAAAATAATGTGTTCTCCTGATTCTTCTACCTGAAAAAGATTGGAATAAGATAAATTAAATAAATGGAGAATGTGTCCATGGGACACAGATGATGCCCTTGTTTGCATATAACATTATAAAGGGACATAACTCAAGAGCGGTAAAAGTGACGCAACCCAAACAAGTGAAACTGTGAGCTACTGCTCACTGATGATACCCCTGCCCAAATATTTCGGTAAACAGGAAGTTGTTGAGTGATGAATCTGAAAACGCATCACACAGTATAGCTGACTTATATAAACCCTGAAACCAAATTTCAGAAATCCTTGTATTGTAGTTCCTGAGAAAAATGTGACGAAAATTTTCAACTTGGCTATCATGTGTAAAATGATACAAGTGTTCGGTAAACAGGAAGTTGTTGAGTGATGAATCTGAAAACACATCACACAGTATAGCTAACTTATATAAACCCTCAAACCAAATTTCAGAAATCCTTGTATTGTAGTTCCTGAGAATAATGTGACGAAAAGTTTCAACTTTGCTATCTAGTGTAAAATGATACAAGTGTTCGGTAAACAGGAAGTTGTTGAGTGATGAATCTGAAAACGCATCATACAGTATATCTGACTTATATAAACCCTGAAACCAAATTTCAGAAATCTTTGTAATGTAGTTCCTGAGAAAGATGCAACGAAAATATTCATGGGACAGACGGACTGACGGATTGATGGACTGACTGATGAACGGACAGACAGAGGAAAAAAAGTATACCCCACTTTTTTAAAGTTTGGGTATAATAATTAGAACTTGATTTGTGTTTTGTGGTAATAAGTATTGTGTATAAGTTTCCTAAGGCCAAAAAAAAATATATGTCTGTTTACGGCTACCCGACCGACCCTACTTTTGAGCGCCGACCCTAAGTCATTTTATTTCCGTCGTAAACTGAAAAATAAACTGATCTCATGTCAAAAGCGAAGTTAGTGTTGCAAATGATATAAATCAATTGCCTAATACATCCCAATGTTCACAATCGTGAATATGACAGCTGTTTTAAGGAAATTCGCAACTCGTGTGATGAAATAAACACTTTGCCCCCATTTTTTTCCAAGGGAAATAATCCAATCATCAAAAATACGGGTAAACTCGGCCCATGATCAACTCGGACCACGACAAGTCGAAACGGCATGACTCAAAATCATGTCACAAAAAATAAAATGGAAATACTGACCTACCTACCCTATTTTTTTAAAGTATGTAACCTTAAACAGACATATATTTGTTTTTGGCCTAACATTTGGTTGAGGCAAACCAAAGTTTGAGAACAGAACTAATTTTGGAATGTACATACGTACGGACAGATGTACAGACAAGGGTAACACTTAATGCCCCCCTCCCACTGCGCATTTAAGAATTTTAAGAATTTTGTAAGAGAAATACCATCAGAAAAGACTTTTGTAAGAGAAATACCAATAAAAAATTATTTGAAAGATAAATACAAAAGACATTTGTACGATAAATACCAATAGATAAGCAATTAAAGGAAATTCAAATAAAAAAGACACTAGTAAGAAAAATATAAAAAATATAAACTTACCTTAGTATTTAAAAGTGGATAACTTTTGTTAACCTTACGTAAACCATCCAACATTTTTGGAAGTTCAGAGGGGTTGACTGGTTCAACTGCTATCTTAATCACAGAGTTTGTGTTAAATTTGAGTGGTCTAAATATGTACACCTGTTAAAATTAAAGATATATTCATATTAAACACAAGGACCATAACTCTGCACAAAATCATCAGACCGGAACAAAATCCAAACTTTATCTGTAACTTGTCATGATAAAACTATATACCAACTATCAAATCAATATCTTTAAGCATGATGAAAAAGAGTACGGAAAACTGATTATTTGTGTGAATTTTCTAAGTCCAAGGACCATAACTCTGAACAAAATCATCAGATCTGAACAAAATTCCAACTTGATCTGTAACTTGTCATGATAAAACTATATACCAATTATCAAATCAATTTCTTCAAGCATGACGATAAAAAGTGTGGAAAACTGATTATTTGAGTGAATTTTCGAAGTCCAAGGACCATAAATCTGCACAAAATCAACAGACCAGCACAAAATTCAAACTTAATCTGTAACTTGTCATGATAAAAGTATATACCAATAATCAAATCAATATCTTCAAGCATGACAAAAAAAAAGTGTGGAAAACTGATTATTTGAGTGAATTTTCGAAGTCCAAGGACCATAACTCTGCACAAAATCATCAGACCAGCACAAAATTCCAACTTGATCTGTAACTTGTCATGATAAATCAATACACCAAATATCAAATCAATATCTTCAAGGACGAAGAAAAAAAGTGTGGAAAACTGATTTGCGGGACAGACAGACAGACAGACAGACAGACAGACAGAGTGCAAACCTAAAGTCCTCTTCAGCTTCATCGTTAGGGGACTAATAACTGGTGCAAGCTAATAAGGTTAGTTCAGAGGTTAGATATAATTGCTACTGACATCATATATAATGGCACACATTACAGCTGTAACATGTGTACATCTGAAATTTAGTACTGAAACTATATTGAACAAATCTATTATACTTTTACGGCTACCCGACCGACCCTATTTTTGAGCGCCGACCCTAAGTCATTTTATTTCCATGATGAAAAAGGGTACGGAAAACTGATTATTTGTGTGAATTTTCTAAGTCCAAGGACCATAACTCTGAACAAAATCATCAGATCTGAACAAAATTCCAACTTGATCTGTAACTTGTCATGATAAAACTATATACCAATTATCAAATCAATTTCTTCGAGCATGACGATAAAAAGTGTGGAAAACTGATTATTTGAGTGAATTTTCGAAGTCCAAGGACCATAAATCTGCACAAAATCAACAGACCAGCACAAAATTCAAACTTAATCTGTAACTTGTCATGATAAAAGTATATACCAATAATCAAATCAATATCTTCAAGCATGACAAAAAAAAGTGTGGAAAACTGATTATTTGAGTGAATTTTCGAAGTCCAAGGACCATAACTCTGCACAAAATCATCAGACCAGCACAAAATTCCAACTTGATCTGTAACTTGTCATGATAAATCAATACACCAAATATCAAATCAATATCTTCAAGGACGAAGAAAAAAAGTGTGGAAAACTGATTTGCGGGACAGACAGACAGACAGACAGACAGACAGACAGAGTGCAAACCTAAAGTCCTCTTCAGCTTCATCGGTAGGGGACTAATAACTGGTGCAAGCTAATAAGGTTAGTTCAGAGATTAGATATAATTGCTACTGACATCATATATAATGGCACACATTACAGCTGTAACATGTGTACATCTGAAATTTAGTACTGAAACTATATTGAACAAATCTATTATACTTTTACGGCTACCCGACCGACCCTATTTTTGAGCGCCGACCCTAAGTCATTTTATTTCCATGATGAATAAAATGCTTCGCTGGGGCGCAGCTTGATACGACCGCAGAGGTCGAACCCTGAACAGTTGGGGCAAGTATGGACACAACATTCAAGCTTGATACAGCTCTGAATTTGGATTGTTATTAAATATTTGACACAGCATAGGTTTCTGACACAGAAAGAATGTGGTCTAAGAACTTGAATTTTTTTAATTTACCTATTATGGTCCAATGTCCAAAATCAAAATACATGGTTAGATTCAGCATATCAAAGAACCCCATATATTCAATTTTTGTTAAAATCAAACAAAGTTTAATTTTGGACCCCAACTTGGACAAACTTGAAAACTGGGCCCATAATCAAAAATCTAAACACATGTTTAGATTCAGCATATCAAAGAACCCCAAGAATTCAATTTTTGCTAAAATCAAACTAAGTTTAATTTTTGACCCTTTGGACCTTAATGTAGACCAATTTAAAAAACGGGACTTAAAATTAAAAATCTAAATACATGGTTAGATTTGGAATATCAAAGAACCCCAATAATTCAATTTTTGATGAAATCAAACAAAGTTTAATTTTGGACCCTTTTGACCTCAATATGAACCAATTTGATAGCGGGGCCCACAAATAAAAAATCTAAATTCATGGTTAGTTTCAGCATATCAAAGAACCCCATATATTCAAGTTTTGTTGAAATCAAAAAAAGTTTAATTTTGGACCCCAACTTGGACCAACTTGAAAACTGGGCCCATAATCAAAAATCTAAACACATGTTTAGATTCAGCATATCAAAGAACCCCAAGAATTCAATTTTTGTTAAAATCAAACTAAGTTTAATTTTGGACCCTTTGGACCTCAATGAAGACCAATTTAAAAAACGGAACACAAATTAAAAATCTAAAAACACGGTTAGATTTGGCATATCAAAGAACCCCAATAATTCAATTTTCAATGAAATCAAACAAAGTTTAATTTTGGACCCTTTTGACCTCAATATGAACCAATTTGATAGCGGGGCCTACAAATAAAAAATCTAAATACATGGTTAGATTCAGCATATCAAAGAACCTCATATATTCAATTTTTGTTGAAATCAAACAAAGTTTAATTTTGGACCCCAATTTGGACCAACTTAAAAACTGGGCCCATAATCAAAAATCTAAATACATGTTTAGATTCAGCATATCAAAGAACCCCATATATTCAATTTTTGTTGAAATCAAACAAAGTTTAAATACTGGACCCTATCTTGGACCAACTTGAAAACTGGGCCCATAATCAAAAATCTAAACACATGTTTAGATTCAGCAAATCAAAGAACCCCAAGAATTAAATTTTTGTCAAAATCAAACTAAGTTTAATTTTGGACCCTTTGGGCCTCAATGTAGACCAATTTAAAAAACAGGACCCAAAATTAAAAACCTAAATACACGGTTAGATTTGGAATATCAAAGAACCCCAATAATTCAATTTTAGATGAAATCAAACAAAGTTTAATTTTGGACCCTTTTGACCTCAATATGAACCAATTAGATAACGGGGTCCACAAATAAAAAATCTAAATACATGGTTAGATTCAGCATATCAAAGAACCCCATATATTCAATTTTTGTTGAAATCAAACAAAGTTTAATTTTGGACCCCAATTTGGACCAACTTGAAAACTGGGCCAAAAATCAAAAATCTAAATACATGTTTAGATTCAGCATATCAAAGAACCTCATATATTCAATTTTTGCTAAAATCAAACAAAGTTTAATTTTGGACCCTTTGGACATTAATGTAGACCAATTTGAAAACTGGACCCAAAATTAAAAATCTAAATACACTGTTAGATTCGGCATAACAAATAAATAAATGTGATCAAAGATTTTACAAATCTAATGCGCCATACTGTGCAATTAAAGATTACTTCTTGAAATTTTTCAATATTTGAAATTTGAAAAAAAAATAATATTTGAAGAATAATTCTTTTTAATTTCTGAAATCTGAAATGAGAAAAAATTGGCCCCCCACAATTTCTTTTTATCCACCCCCCCCCCCCCCCTTTTTCCCCCAAAAAAATTCTTTCCCTCAAGATATGGTCATAATCTCAATTCAAATTTCCAATGGAGTTGGCAACCATAATTACCCATTTAAATTTACCATAGTGCTAACTTAATCTATTTTATAATAGAATTAATAAAAATATAGTGTCAAATCTTTCATATGGATTTTTTTGTAAAAAAAAAAGATGAAAACATTTGCAGATATTTTTACTGGTCTTCCTTTATAAATATGCATTTCTTTAAACATAATTTAAAAGCAGTGTAAGGGAAGTAACCAAAACGTTGTATTTGGATTACCTCCCTTACACTGTTTTAGATTATCTTTATTGTTCATTAACCATTACTTTATACATAATTTAAAAGCAGTGTAAGGGAGATAATTTCAATGATGTATTTGATTTATCTCCCTTACACTGCTTTAAATTATGTTTTGTACTAAAGTATTTGTCCATTAACCAGGACAACCTTGTTTTTCCCCCTTTTTTGCCCGTAATTCCTAAACGGTTTGAGCCATAACCCCCCAAAGCAAATCCTAACCATCCCTTTGTGGTATGGAAACTTGTAGTATAATTTCAGAGAGATCCATACACCGTTCCACAGTTATTGTCTGGAAACTAGAAAATGCTCATTTTTGGCCCCTTTTTGGCCCCTAATTCCTTAACTGTTGGTACCATAACCCCCAAAATCAATCCCAACCTTCCTTTTGTGGTATTTAACTTTATGGTCAAATTTCAAAAAGATCCATTCACTTAAACTAAAGTTAGAGTGCGAAAACCAATATGTATTCGGACGACGACGACGACGACGACGACGGACGACGACGACGACGACGACGACGACGCCAACGTCATACCAATATACGACCACAAAATTTTTTTGCGGTCGTATAAAAAGGGTACGGAAAACTGATTATTTGTGTGAATTTTCTAAGTCCAAGGACCATAACTCTGAACAAAATTCCAACTTGATCTGTAACTTGTCATGATAAAACTATATACCAATTATCAAATCAATTTCTTCGAGCATGACGATAAAAAGTGTGGAAAACTGATTATTTGAGTGAATTTTCGAAGTCCAAGGACCATAAATCTGCACAAAATCAACAGACCAGCACAAAATTCAAACTTAATCTGTAACTTGTCATGATAAAAGTATATACCAATAATCAAATCAATATCTTCAAGCATGACAAAAAAAAGTGTGGAAAACTGATTATTTGAGTGAATTTTCGAAGTCCAAGGACCATAACTCTGCACAAAATCATCAGACCAGCACAAAATTCCAACTTGATCTGTAACTTGTCATGATAAATCAATACACCAAATATCAAATCAATATCTTCAAGGACGAAGAAAAAAAGTGTGGAAAACTGATTTGCGGGACAGACAGACAGACAGACAGACAGAGTGCAAACCTAAAGTCCTCTTCAGCTTCATCGGTAGGGGACTAATAACTGGTGCAAGCTAATAAGGTTAGTTCAGAGGTTAGATATAATTGCTACTGACATCATATATAATGGCACACATTACAGCTGTAACATGTGTACATCTGAAATTTAGTACTGAAACTATATTGAACAAATCTATTATACTTTTACGGCTACCCGACCGACCCTATTTTTGAGCGCCGACCCTAAGTCATTTTATTTCCATGATGAAAAAGGGTACGGAAAACTGATTATTTGTGTGAATTTTCTAAGTCCAAGGACCATAACTCTGAACAAAATTCCAACTTGATCTGTAACTTGTCATGATAAAACTATATACCAATTATCAAATCAATTTCTTCGAGCATGACGATAAAAAGTGTGGAAAACTGATTATTTGAGTGAATTTTCGAAGTCCAAGGACCATAAATCTGCACAAAATCAACAGACCAGCACAAAATTCAAACTTGATCTGTAACTTGTCATGATAAATCAATACACCAAATATCAAATCAATATCTTCAAGGACGAAGAAAAAAAGTGTGGAAAACTGATTTGCGGGACAGACAGACAGACAGACAGACAGAGTGCAAACCTAAAGTCCTCTTCAGCTTCATCGGTAGGGGACTAATAACTGGTGCAAGCTAATAAGGTTAGTTCAGAGGTTAGATATAATTGCTACTGACATCATATATAATGGCACACATTACAGCTGTAACATGTGTACATCTGAAATTTAGTACTGAAACTATATTGAACAAATCTATTATACTTTTACGGCTACCCGACCGACCCTACTTTTGAGCACCGACCCTAAGTCATTTTATTTCCATGATGAAAAAGAGTACGGAAAACTGATTATTTGTGTGAATTTTCTAAGTCCAAGGACCATAACTCTGAACAAAATCATCAGATCTGAACAAAATTCCAACTTGATCTGTAACTTGTCATGATAAAACTATATACCAATTATCAAATCAATTTCTTCAAGCATGACGATAAAAAGTGTGGAAAACTGATTATTTGAGTGAATTTTCGAAGTCCAAGGACCATAAATCTGCACAAAATCAACAGACCAGCACAAAATTCAAACTTAATCTGTAACTTGTCATGATAAAAGTATATACCAATAATCAAATCAATATCTTCAAGCATGACAAAAAAAAGTGTGGAAAACTGATTATTTGAGTGAATTTTCGAAGTCCAAGGACCATAACTCTGCACAAAATCATCAGACCAGCACAAAATTCCAACTTGATCTGTAACTTGTCATGATAAATCAATACACCAAATATCAAATCAATATCTTCAAGGACGAAGAAAAAAAGTGTGGAAAACTGATTTGCGGGACAGACAGACAGACAGACAGACAGAGTGCAAACCTAAAGTCCTCTTCGGCTTCATCGGTAGGGGACTAATAACTGGTGCAAGCTAATAAGGTTAGTTCAGAGGTTAGATATAATTGCTACTGACATCATATATAATGGCACACATTACAGCTGTAACATGTGTACATCTGAAATTTAGTACTGAAACTATATTGAACAAATCTATTATACTTATGTTTCTAAAATGTATGAAAATTAGTTGATATCTCTCTAATTAAAACCAATATTGTGGCTAGACCTGTGTAGCATCATGCAATTGACTGGGTAACATGTATACTGTAGCATAACTGATCATTTCCTTTCATTGAAGCCAAGAAAATTTTGGACAAAAATTTTCCTTGTACATGTACATTGATAGTTGTAAAATTTCAAACCATCAGCAAACAGGAAGTGGCTGCACAGCTGATTTAAAAATTTGCTTATACACTTCAATTCAATATTATCAAGTTGCAGACCAATCATTCCTTAGCAAAGAGGCCATGAAAAGTTTGATGAAAATTTTCCTTGTACAATGAGAGTTGTAAAATTTCAAACAATTGGCAAACAGGAAGTGGCTTCATGGCAGATGTAAAAATTGCTGTCATGCTACAACTCAACATTATCAAGTTGTAGACAAAATATAACATCATTCCCTTTCAGAGAAGCCAAGAAAACTAGACAAAAATGTTCTATCAAAGGTCTTTCGTACAGACAGATTTACAGAATGACAGAATGACAAAATGATTGATAAGTGGAGTAGCTACTAGTCCTTCTTTCACCATTGGCGATGTAAGTAAAAAATAAATTAGGTACATGTAGAGCCAATAAGGGATTAAAGTTGAATTTATGTGTATGTCATGTCCTAAAGAGAGGATAACAAGAAAAAAACAACCATGTTTTTGCTGATTTTGTAACCTTTTTATTGACCTGCAGGCTATTAATTTTCATGATGTGAGGTGAACTTTTCTGTAAAAAAATTTGTTTTTATCATTTGTTCACAGAAAAGAAATAGTGTCCTACAAACAGCAGTATAGTCTTTGACTCATCTATTGATTTTTCAGATGTTGGAAGGAGAAGTTTCTTAAGATTCTTGGAGAGTCAAACTAACCACTTTTTGCAGGACACCATACCCGGCTAGCACTATCAAAATCATAATCTGACATAAAGTCTTAAATGTTTGCCCTTCAATGAAGATGTGAACTAAGTGTCAAGTTGATGTAACCACATCTTCATGATTAACTTTCTTAATCAAAAACTTTTACCTGAGAATGTACTAATTTCATACTATCACATTTCTATGTTCAGTGAACCATAAATTAGGGCCAAAACTGTAATTCTGTATATAATTTAAAACATTCACATCATAATGAATATCTGTATTTAGTTTCCAGTTGGTGTGATCATAACTAAATGGAATACTACCCTAACCAAAAACTTGGTATGGTACAGACTAAGGGACAAACAGATGGATGCACACAAAACATATAGCCAATAGACATTACAATATTACATCAATCCATTGAAGGCCATTCAACCTACCTCTTCATTACTTGATACATCTGTAATAGTTGATGTTTTTACAATAGGCTGATCAATGCCTTCTATAAGGATCCAATTACCTGCTGGTACTCTATTCACTTCTACTTTGTACCTGTAAATATAATGTAATATTACTGATTCTGTAGGCAGTTAATATTAAAGTTTACAAGGCAGCGTTCTTGCTACAAATTTCATATAGTATCCAGGTAAATATAGAATTTTGAAATATCATCTTGTTTCTAGAAACTTCAAACTTCAAAGACTAGTTCATGACTTGACACAATAAATTAATATTCAATGTTAAACCAAATTGTTGTCTTCAGATTTCAATCTTAATCACACAGCTAGAGCAATTATCCTAACAAAGTTTGCAATCAAGTCAACCAACATTTGGGCAACAATGATTTCTAAAAAGGCTCTAAGTCAATTATCTAGAAAACTTAAATATTTATTCATATCCAGTAGGATTTTTTTTAATGAAAAGCAGTATAACAGTTGGTATAATGTAAGCTGTTGTTTTTAATCAATACCTTGCCTCGGACACCCAAAGTCGACCAACTTGACCAAATCTTGAATCTTCCTCGTCTTGCAGGGAATAGTTTTCTCCTAGTATTCTCACTTCTTGGTTGGAATGTAATGTACCACTGATGACTCTTCCAAACACATGGAAACTTGTAGCATCTTGTGTAGGGTACAATTTTGTTGTATGGATCATTAATGGGCCCTGAAATTTCATTTATTTTCAGATATTTTATTCATGGAAATTATTTATTCATTAAGAATAGCTAGTAATATTCAAAAATTAAACAGACCTTTTCCTTCATATTTAACACTTGAAGGAATAACAAAAAGAAAAATACACAAGCATAACATTAATAACTTCTTTTTGCTTTAGGTCCTGTTGCAAATATTACAAACAAATTCATGACAAGTCTCAAGGTGATAATAAGTTTGGTGAAGGAGTAGGGGCATTAATGCCCAGTTTTGGCCAAAGGAAATAAAGTGTTTGAGAACTATTTCAAATTTGCACACAATGTTTGGAAATGAATAAAATCAAGAAATATAAATGAATTACATAAGATTTTTTTATCTGATGATATCACTATTACATCATGCAAATATGTACCGTTTTCATGAAAACGTAGAAAACTACAGAATTTATGCAGTTTTCCATAGTTATTTCTATTGTGGAAACATCATGCCAGCCAAGAAACAACAAATTAATTTTAGATAAGCTTTATTATAACTATTGACATAATCTACAAATATAAAGTTGTTTTTTGGGGTGCGCACATACTCTGTCAATCTAATATATACTTTTGATGTAAAACAAGGAAAATCAAGAAATTTTACAAAACATACAAATTTCGTCATGGTTTGTTGCCAGAATATGTATGATAACTTTCAAATTTGCACTAATATTTGGGCCAAATAAGGGCCTTATTGTCCCTACTCCTTTATACCTTTCCAGAAAGTCTAACATAGAAATATAATACAGTTTGTAATACCCTAAAATTCAAATGTAAAAACATTCTTTGATTAAACCGTGAATAACTTAAGTTTAAATAATAGACTTATAAACTAATTTTTAATTGTCTCCTTTATATTTAATTAACTACATGTAGGTATCTACATCTAAATTTAAAGTAAATTGCAATTATTTTTATAAGTTTTCATTTAAAAGAAGGTACGGTAATGAACTAATACAATAACAAAACAGTTTTCATACACGATTGGTTTTTATAAAAGTATTCTATTCTATTCTATTCCATTCATAACTATGATATATTTCTAGTTTATATTCACTGTTCAGTGAAAATTTCTCACAATCATATGTTTGTTTTTCTTACCTCTGGATCACATTGTGCCATGAGCTCAGCTAGATCAGAATCACTTGGTCCAGTATACATATGTTCTATTTTAGTCTGTGCATTGGTCATTGGAGATTTAATATGTTCTACAATCATGTCAACAAAGCCAGTGAAATCTCCAAAGAATCTTTGCCATACTAATCTCATTAATGGGCGAATGTTCAGTTTTCTTTCCTCCTTAGTTAATGCAATACCAAGTTCATCACACACTCTGGGTAAACAATCATCAACATCACCAACAACCTGTAAAAAAAATCATAATTCATCTCTAGCAACATTCATGACTATAAGTGCTTCCCAATACAATGTCACAACATTGCATTGAAAAAAAGGAAAAGTTTGATATAACTCATAATTTCATGGTTGTAGCATTTATATGTAATCATAAGAATTTCATGCTTCTTTTTTTTTAATTTTATTGGGTGTAAAAGTGTTGATCGTGCACATATTTTTAGTATGAAGCATGGAATACATAGTAAAAACTGAATATTTATCTCAAACAGAAGCTTGTACTATAAGATTCATAGAACTGTTAAAAGTTTATCAACATTAGATTTTTTAAAACCCAATATATCTTAATTATTTCAAACATACCTGTGCAAATATTTTGTATAATGGCTCCAGAATAAATTCTACAAAACTTCTTTGAGCAGATCCAGTTTGAGGTTTCTTTGTGAATTTTCTCCTACAATAACAATGATATCATATAAATAATATAAATATCATAGAACACTGACTTTAACTGTAGCAGCCATTGAAAAACAGATTTGGAGGAGGGTTGATATTTCACAATCACAAATATGTCTAACTCCACCACATTCTCTTTGTTCCTCCCAAGTCAGAAGTCTGTAATTAAGTGGTTGTCATTGGTTGCTGTCTGTCTTCTTTTGTTTTTTTGTCTTTTGTTGTGTTGTTTTCAGCATAAATCAGACTGTTTGTTTTCTCTTTTGAATCGTTTCACATTTTGTCATGAAAAGTCCATGCCTTTTATAGCTTATATATATTGTTGAAAGCTGTAGATGACCCTATAGTTCTTTTACATTCTCTTTCTTGGGTCTCTTTGGCTATCATGCATGCCACATCTACGACGAGGTTTTTTTTTTAACGACGTTGACTACCCATGAGGGTCTTGCACGGTCAGTTTGCCACATCTCTTTTAGTATTTTTAAATTTATAGTGATGTATGTAACATTGTAAAATTCTATGATAAGTTTGAATTTGGATCTTTAAATTCAAAGCTCAGTGTTTAAAAGCTAGCTCATTTCATCCTGAATTATTTTTTCTCCTTTTATCATAATCAATGAATTGATTTCATGTGTTATCTGGTTCATGACATAAAATTCAAAGTATATGAAAACAGAAGTAGATATCTGACAGATCTGAAAAAGGCTCACATGTTACAACTCACCACTATTGCGCTGTTGATCAAATATGAAGTCATTCTGTTGAGTTATTACTATCAGAGAAAAGTGGGAAGAAAATATTTATTGAACCAACAGACAAAAGAAATGATGGACAATATAAAAATAAGGAGATGTGGTATGATTGCCAATGAGACAACTATCCACCAAAGTTCAAATGAATATAAGAAATTATAGACAACCATACAGCCTTCATTTAAATTGATACACTTATGCCTATCTCTAAGGTAATTATAATACAGCCCCCAAATAACCCTAATACTATCCACATCTATTTCAAATAGGAAAAAAAAAAGATGATAAGCCTAGTACCTTGTTGCAATTATACTCTTTGTCAATTCCATGTTTTGTCAAGAGAATACAGCACTTCATCCTTAATGTCTAAAGTTAAAACAATTTGAAATAAAATGTGGTAATGACGATAGCATCCATGTTGGTGTCATGCTGGATTGTTAAGAAAATACACTGACCTACCAAAAAAAGTAAAGACCCAACTGATAAGCTAATAACTATCAACAATATATAGCATACATAAATAATTTATTTTTTATTAAACTTACGTTGCACCGTTGAAATAAATATCACCCCATAATCTCCTTGCAAATTCTTTTTCATTTATACCACCTATAACAAAATATTTTTGAAATATAACAAATTCATTTGAATCTAATTTCTAAATAAGCGATTAATAGATAGTACACAGTGTTTGGAGATCTCAAAATAGGGAAATCTGAGAGGCCAAGAAGAGGGCTCATCATAACTTCTCCTCTATTATCTTTATTTAACTGCTGTGACCTTGACTAAAATATGAATATTGAATTTTCTCTCTCAAAGGGATTATATTTACTCATTATTGTCACCAAATTCTGTTTCAAGATCTGATCAATGACTTATTTTAAAATAACTGGAAACCAAAGTAGTAAAGTCTTGATGCAAAGACAAGATGGCATTCATCACAAAAGCAAATAACAAATGAGTTGCAACAAAATTTACATATTATTGTACTGTACATATATATTAAACTCTATGGTATATATTTTAAACATACCATATGTATCACTGTAAATTTTAGCAAAAGAACCCAATGTAAAACAAAATCTGAAGTATGAGCTAGCAAAGCACACATTTCCTAGAACAGGGGAGATAACCTGGCCTTCATCTTCTTCTGAATAAACACTGAAAGTATACAAAGCAATGTAAATTCAATGTTATTCAATGACATTCATCTGCTCTTTTCTGTAGAATAAGTATAGGATTCTAACATTTTCAAAATTAAATGAAGTCAAAATATTTATGCAATTTGAGTAGGTGCTTTTTGTCCAATGAAGTAGACTCACAGAAGGCTAAATTGCTCACCAGCAAAATCATTTTTTTATGTATTGATTTATGATGAAAAGAAAAGTACTGTTTTTTTTATCCAAAGTTACAACACTTATTACGTTCCATCTAAAGAACCTTCATGTATGCTTTTATTTCTTTACATCTGTAAAGATCTTAGTCCACAGAAATCGCCTGTTTGATATTTATTTTCAAAACTAGCTTAGTCTGCATGCTACCTGCTAGTAATTTTTCTTTAAAAATATATCTATGTATTTTTTATATGTGTCGAGCACCCTGATAATGTTATTTCAAAGAGAAGTATTTACTTTAATTCATGTCATGACAATTTCCATCAATTACAAATCTTGTTTTTTAATCAATCACACTTTTATAAGCCTCAAGCTACATTGTATCAACATTTACTTTAGAAGTAGTATATTTTCCCGATCAAACTATTAATTTCCACCACAATAAAAATTTGAGTAGGTAGAACTGTTAGTTTCCAGTCAAAGTAATTTTCTCCAATATATATCTGAGTTTACATGGTTTTTATTTTGATTAAATATGCAATTAAATTTTACCATTTTTTTTTGGGGGGGGGGGGGGGGGGGATTGCCCTCACTATTACCTGTTTGTAGTGTAGTTTACTAACCTGATACCTGATTAAACTGTTTATTTCCTCCAGTATATGTCGGAGTTTATAATAAGCATCTGTTAGTGGGGGTGGGTGGGTTTGCCCTCACTATTACCTGTTGGCAGTGTAGTTTACTAACCTGATTAAACTGTTTATTTCCTCCAGTATATGTCTGAGTTTATAATAAGCATCTGTTGGCGGTAATTTTAATTCCAGTATTAATCGATCTACTTTATTAATACACACTGTGATTGGTAGTCTTTCCTGTACAGCATGCTTTATCAATCGTTCTGTGTTCAACATTACCTGTATACAATAATATCATACAATTACTTGGAGTTCAACTTATTAAAACGTATTATCAGCAATTTGTACATTTGGTTTTTTTTCCTTTAGCTCAACATTTTTTCATATCATGACAGGACTTGATACTCGAAAATATTAGGCATGACATCACATATCAGTGCAGCAACATCACACGTATATGTCCATCTGCATCAATTTATCAATGAAATGCATGCGACTTCATTCATACAACCAAACAACTATCACAAAATTTTGTATGCGTAAAAGTAGTTTTACTAACATATTCATTTTATTTTATATTCTCAACAAAAAAACATCTTGTTAAGACAAATTGCTGATACAAAGAAAAATGGAATTCTGTTTTAATACTGAGTTCATCAGATGGAATATCAGCTTGCCCTAGCATTATCTGACGAAGTGAATCAGCTTATGTATATGTAGCTTACACAATACATATATCTCCTAAACAGTAGGCATGGTTGTTACCTGTTGTTTTCATTGTACAAGTATATATACTTACACCTTCAGCTGCATCTACAAATATAACTGCTCCATCACTAAGTCTGAATGCTGCTGTTACTTCATCAGAAAAATTTACATGTCCTGCAAGGAAAATTAGATCATTCTAATTAGTCTTTTATCAAGTCTGTGAGCAAATTTATACAAATATGGAAAATTAAAAAAAAAGATTGATTTATTAAACCATATTCGTGTGGTTTTCATGATTGGAACAACAGTTTTTCTTTATGTTTTACAAGTTAACCTGTAAGAAATATGATAAGTTAAGGTTAAACTTTTCAAGTTTGGGTCAACTATTATCATGTGATGTCTAGGTCTAAAGTTAATAAGGCTAAGCCAAACACATCACAAAGCCTATAAAATTTTATAAAGAGCTAAGAAGGGTTGATTAAAGTGTATAGAAAACTACAGTTTCAGTTTTTAATAATACCTGGAGTATCAAACATATTGACAAGGTAGGACTTGTTTCTGGTATCTGGCAACACTAGGGTTATAGGTGTTGATTTGATGCTAACTCCTCTCTGAAAGTAAAATCATTTCATGTTTTGTTAAAGATCATTTAAATAATAAACTTTTTAAACTCTGCTTTATTGTATTTAGTTTTATGGTTTATCCTAGAACTTTGGTTTATTTCTAAACGAACAAGTTCATCTTTTTCACAGAAGTAAAGACAACACTTTAGTAAATGTGATGAAGTCCCTAGTAAATAATTTTCAATGCCAGTTCCATGCAAAATTATGCTTCATTAACTATTGATAATGATTCTGTCACAACCTCTAAAACTTCCCCCCCCCCCCCCCATGAACTAATTAACATGCATTTGTAAAACGTATTTGTTATATAATCAATGTCTTAGACATCACATAACTTTTGTTTCATCAGGCTAACATGATGCATTTGTTTCAAACACTCCAATTGTTGAACAGACTTTGTTCCAAAGGAGGAAAACATAAGACTTGTCAAACCTTCTGTAATGAAAATGAAACACTTACCTCCTGCTCTGTAAATAAGATGTCTGAGTAACGAAGCTGAAAAGTAAAACAAGTGGTAAAATTGGCAAACAATCTGTATGATAGTAAACAAGTTTAATATTTAGTATAAATTGTAACAAACAAATATTTTGCTGAATCAGGATTCAAATTTTGTCATTAGAGCTATTTTCCAAATGCTTGTAGTTTAAAGGTTTGGTTGACATGCTTCCTTTTTGTTTGTATAAATGTTTGCCCAAGCATTGTAATTAAGATTGACATCTGCAATCAATAGATAGGTGGGGCTTCAGCTTGTTTTTCACAAAAGCAGAATTCGTCAAAAAGAAGGTTCAGACACCAAATATAATTTTATTTTACAACAACCTTAAACAGATGAAAAAATGTAATTCAATCAGAGCTAAAACAATATTTGCTATTCTTATAGCAGACAAATAAATTACTTACATCTTTTTCATCATTGACCTGCATCTCAGGATGTGTTTGAAGCATTAAACAGTCAACAAAAGAAGTCTGAAAAAACCCAGATCTTACATCAACAGCTATATCTCAAGATTGTGCAGTGAGTATATACATGTAGCAAAATGCAGAAAAATTAAAGTACGTGAATTTATGGAAAAGTATAATCATAAATTACTATGTCAGAGATTTCATTGCCACAAGTAAATTAAAACTTAAAAAAAAATCTTTCATAGATACAAAGCTTTGGTTAGGAAGTTTGATTGTAGAATTCTTATTAAAAATGGGATATCACATTCTTATTTTTATGGTGATGTTGTTTATAGTGCCCATAAATTTAGATACAATCTTTGTAAACTGATTGATACAATTGAATAAACTTATTCTTAAAGATTGTCAATTTAACACTGCAGAAAAATCTTTAAAAAAGTATTGTTTTTATAAGTATTAACATTGATTTTGTTTTTGAAAAATTAAAACATAACTAAATATATATTGCAATACATGTATAGTTATAGTACTCATAATCCTTCATCTTGTTGATAATGTTTTCTTATATTTTGGCATTGTATAAGGCAATGTGTTTCTCAGACTGTTTATAACGTCTTAACACTAAATCTGTTGGATGTGTACTGACTGATACTTTAGTCTTTGTTGATTGATTGGCGTTTAACACCACTTTCAACACTATTGTGATATTTCGTGGTGGTCAGTTTTTATTGGTGGAGGAAGCCTGAGTGCCTGGAGAGAACCACGACCTTCGGTAGGATAACTAACAATCCTAGTCAATTAAGATTGGAGTCGAGTGCACCTGCCCCGTGCGGGATTCGAACCCACAACCTCAAGTGTTGACTGGCTAGTGATACAGTAGTTGGAATACTTAGACCACTCGGCCACTGAGGCCCCCTTTAGTCTTGGAGAACATGATGTAATTGGCTTTGAACTAGCTTTCTGTTACTGCAAGTATTCTTATATAGGTGCTTTGTGTCTATTGTTTTTATGTTAATTGTTTTTTGTGATTTGTACCAATCTATATCTATTAAGTTATTAAGCCATTTGCAACCGATTCTTTATAGTTCATATGCAGTACTGTTACACCACTGTCCCAGGTTAGGGAGGGTTGAGCACTTACAAACATGTGTAACCCAGCCACATTCTTTATGTGCCTGTCCCTAATCAGGAGTCTGTAATTCGGTGGTTGTCTTTGGTTTGTGTAAGTGAAATGAAGACTTATTATTAATATATTGGTTCAAGCAAAATATAATTCAGTACACGCATATATCAATAAATGCTTGATAGAAAGTTTCAAATTTCTACTTTATCATATTATTTCTGTTCTTTTCAAAACAATTCGCTCATGAATGTAACAACGTATTTGATTTCAACGAAAGAAATCTCTGTATTACTGAAAAATTATTACACCAGGGTTTTCGATATCACAAACTAGTCAAAACATTTACTAAATTTTATCATCGGTACAAGGACATCATTCGTAAATATTAATCAACATGCAGACATCTTATACGTTCAGGTATTTCACATCCAATATTTTATGGTAATATTCTTTACAAAGCAAAAAATGTTGGCATTCACCTCAAAAGCTAACCAAATCTTTAAACAGACTTATTCGGAAGGGATATAGTTACGATACTGTTGTCAGGTCATTAAGGATTGCATATTTTGGTATTAATATTGATTCACTCATAGGGACTTTGCATCGGAAATAAACACATTTATTCTAAAACCAGTTGTTGGCATGATACGGGTTATGTTCTTCTCATATATTTTATGATGGTATGATACAAAACCCCTAATGGGAGGGATTTTACCTGATTTTCATATGATGCAGACATAATCTTTCAATCAGTTTAATTGAGGTCTGGAGCTGGCATGTCAGTAACTGCTAGTAGTCCTTTGTTAATTTATGTATCATTGTCATTTTGCTTAGTTTCTTTTGTTACCTTTTCTGACATCGGACTCAGACTTCTTTTAAACTGAGTTTTAATGTGCGTATTGCTATGTGTTTCTTTATTCTACATTGGCTAGAGGTATAGTGGGAGGGTTGAGATCTCAAAAAATATGTTTAACCCCGCAGCATTTTTGGGCCTGTCCCAAGTCAGGAGCTTCTGGCCTTTGTTAGTCTTGTATGTTTTTTTAATTTTAGTTCCTTTATATGTTTTTGGGTTTAGAGTGACGTCCATTTTCACTGAACCAGTACACTATTTTATTTAGGGGCCAGCTGAGGACCACCTCCGGGTGCGGGATTTTCTCGCTGCGTTTAAGACCCATTGGTGGCCTTCGGCTGTTATCTGCTCTTTGATCGAGTTGTTGTCTCTTTGACATATTCCCCGTTTCCATTCTCAATTTTATGTTTTCTGTCCTTTGGTCGGGTTGTTGTCTCTTTGACACATTGCCAGTTTCCATTCTCAATTTTATGTATTACATAAGTATGATTCTACTTTCATGATTTTAATGGCAAGACAATACTTCACAGTAACAATTGTACCATTGCTGTAAAATCTCTCTGTATCTATTCTTACTTTTACTCAACACTTAAAAATAAAATTATCTTTTTTTCTAAATTTTGATATTTGCTAACAATGACATTCCCATATTAAACAATACAGTGACACATTTTTGTTCAATACTCATTGTAACACAGTAGCTGTTGAATTAAGATTACCTTTCCATGGTGAAGGTGACCACACAAAGTTATATTTCTTATCAGATCTGGACTGTCCATCAAATCAGCCAAAAATCTGAAAATAATTATAAATTCTAAATTTTAAGCGTATGTGTGTATGTATACTGGCTCATCAATGATAGCAGTAAAACTTTATATTGCAACGTAAACTAATGGCTCTAAAGAGCCTGTGTCTCTCACCTGCATCTTCAATAATGGCCACTTTTTAGTAAATTCATCATTAAAGGGGAACAAATCTATTAAGAGTTAGCTGACAATTTCAGTCATGCTAACATATTTGTAGATCTTATCCTGCTGATAATTTTTCCTTTCTAAAGATTCTATTTATCTATTTATTTTTTTATGAAAAAAATGTAAAAATTATCATTAAAGGGGAATAACTCCAATAACGAGTCGTCTGAAGATTTCGACCAAAATGTCTTATTTGTAGATCTTGTCTTGCTGATCATTTGTGCTATTTAAAGTTTCTATCTATTACAGTTTTCAAGATAATAGGCAAAAAATGGGTCATTAAAGGGCAATAACGTCAATAAGGAGGTGACTTAAAATTTTGGTCATGTTGACTTATTTGTAGATCCTATCTTGCTGATGAGTTTTGCTTTTTTAAATTTCTATTTCTCTATTATAGTTTTTAAGATATTAGGCAAAAAAGCATAAATCTGGTAAAAATTCGTAAGGGTTCCGCGGAACCCAGTGTCTCGCCTACTTTTGCTGTTAATCACAGGCTCAACAAAATTGAGGAAAAAAATTAATAAAAATATTCCTCTCTATACTATCTTTTGATTGTAAGTAGCTTCTGTCCAAGTTTGGTAAAAATCCAGGATAGTTTATGAATCTAATAAATGTTTTAAAAACTTAAACTGCAGACTGTTATGTAATGTTAACTGGAAGAAAAACTAAGTCCATTTATAAGTAAAATACGGAAAAAATGGAACAAAATTTTAACAAAATTTCCTTTTAGATACTAGCTCTTAATCATAAACAAGCTTCTGTCCAAGTTTGGTACAAATCCAGGATAGTTTAAGAAAGTTGTTAAAATTTTAAAAACTTTAACCACAGAGTGAATGTAATGTTAACTGGCAGAAAAACTAAGTCCATTTATAAGTAAAATATGGAAAAAATAGATTATTTTTTTTTTTAAATTTACTTCTGGATACTATCTTATGATCATAAACAAGCTTCTTTCCAAGTTTGGTACAAATCCAGGATAGTTTAAGAAAGTTATTAAAATTTCAAAAACTTTAACCACAGAGCAAAGCTTCCAAAATTATTTTTAGCCAGCCGGACATTTTATATATTATCCCGATTTTAATCCCTTAAGACAAAATAAACAAAAGGCAATTATGGTAAACAGTTACTGAGTTGGCCATCCCAATGATTGACATTAAAAAAAAAATGATATTAAACTTTCTTTGATTCAAATTTGAAGTTCTGACGTAAACTGTTAAATTGGCAGTGCATCATTCGAAGTGTGCAACATCAGCGTACTTATATCTGCCGTACACTCTTTATTTGTGCAAAATAAAGTTGTCAAAAAACTTTAATTTCGTTTCTAATGTTATACCGGATGTTATCTTGACAATGGTAAAACATGGACCAGAGACGGATACGTAAATTCTGTGTACGTTTGCAAAGCATGAATGTGTGTAAGTAGCTCTTTCTACGTTATTTCTTCAAGAAAATATTCGAAATGAACGCGAGATAAAGGTATCAAAGACAATTTAAGCATTTTTTTAAGAAATAAGGATGCATAATTAAATTTCACACCTGCGCACATGCGCACACATGTACTAGTTCAAACAGAGACGTGTCTCTGGTTCAAACAACGTGGTTATGACGATTTTCCATTTTCACCTTTTTAATTTTTTCATCAAATCATAATTGTAAACGTATTTCTGAGAATTTAAATCTTTTTGACTAAATTAATTAGATGCAGACCGCTGAAATGTAAGAAAATAACTTTAAATAGACCGATCAATGTCCGGTTCAAAATAGTTTACCTGTCACCTGAACAGGTAAATTTCAGCTGTTCGACATCTAATTATCCTTGATTAAAATGAAAAGGTATTAACGTAGGGGTTGTTTTGATAGTACTTAATGGTAATGTCACTTTTATGACCGGAAATGTGTGGCTGTTAAAGGCAAAAGGTGGGGTCAAAAAGATCGCGAATTATGTTAAAATGACCGTCTCTTAAGAAAGCCTTGAAAACTAAAAAGTAGATGACCGTTTCATGCTTTGCCCAGCCAGACTTTTACCGGACATTATACAAATGTCCGGCATATATGACCGTTTTGGAAGCCTTGCCACAGAGTGAATGTAATGTTTCCTGGCAGAAAAACTAAGTCCATTTATAAGTAAAATACGGAAAAAATGGAATTTTTTTTTTACAAAATTTACTTTTGAATATTATCTTATGATCATAAACAAGCTTCTGTCCAAGTTTGGTAGAAATCCAGAATAGTTTAAGAAAGTTATTAAAATTTCAAAAACTTTAACCACAGAGTGAATATTTGTGGACGCCGACAACGACGACGACGACGGAATGTAGGATCGCTATGTCTCGCTTTTTCCACAAAAGTGGAAGGCTCGACAAAAATCATCATTAAAGGGCAATAACTCTTAATAAGGAGTCGTCTGACTATTTTTGTTCCGTGACTTATTGGAAGATCTTGTCTTGCTGATCACTTTTACTTATGAAAGTTTCTGTGTATCTATTATAAATTTTTTCGAGATAAGGAAAAAAAAATTAAAATGGTAAAATTTGTCATTTAAGGCCAATAACTCCAATAAGAAGTCATCTGACACTTTAGATGTAAATGGACAATAGTAAGAGCTCAACATTCTGAACATTTTTACTCCTGTCAGAATTTCTCTATTTATAGTGATTTTCAAAATAATAAGCAAAACTTGCATTTGACCCCTATGTTCTATTTTTAGCCATGTCAGCCATCTTGGTTGGCAGGTCGGACACATTTTTAAAACTAGATACTTCAATGATGATTATGGCCAAGTATGGTTAAATTTTGCCCAGTGGTTTCAGAGGAGGAAATTTTTTATAAAAGTTAACGACGAAGACGACGGAAGACAAGTGATGAGAAAAGCTCACTAGGCCTTTCGGCCAGGTGAGCTAAAAATTACTATAAATTAATACACATTTACACACATCCTAGTTATTCTCCTGTTTACAATACTTATTAAGGATAGTCAGGCAGATAACTTGCAGTTTCTACTCAACATAATTCACAATTGCTTTTACAAATGGTATGTCTATTTTTATTTGTAAAATGTTATTATCAACCTACTCCATATTATAAACTGTATCTGGTAGATCTTGTTCAGCCATTGTAAATTTCTTCTTTTTCACAGGAGCTATAATTGGTTCTGTCAATGGCTGTGTATCTTCTTCTTGTACAATAGTCTGTAGATAAAAAAAACATAACAATTTATATGCTCACTCTCTTAATTTATCATATAAATATGCCCACTCTTTTAACTTCCATTAATTTCACTTTTTTAAATTACCACACATTTCACAAAATTAGAGGGTTATTCAGAGACAGATCTATGGTGATTCGGAGACAATTCAGCTGAATACCCAAAAGTGTAAATACACCAATGGTCTTTACAGTTAAAGCCACTAGACACAATACAAACAAATCATCAAAAACAACATACTGATCTGAGACCCAGCGATAAATCCAAATTGTACAAGATGAAGATTTTCAGTAACATTTCTGTTCAGTGTTATAAATACAAATATGGATTACTGTATATTGATAAAAAAATGCCCTGGGTATTCAGATTATTTTAAAGGGCATTTATTTTAATCTTGCAATTATGAAATTTTCTCCTCAACAATATTTATAGAATTTGTATTGAACATTAACAAATAAAGTAGTAATTGATTTTCAACATCAGGAATTTTAATTTAGTGTTGCAGCTTTTAAATAAATTCACCTTAAAACTTAAGTGGTCATTAAAGTAGCACAAGCATTTATAAACTAAAATGTCATTCTTGATTCTTTATTCTTTTTTCTGTCCTTTTTTTTGCAGTTTGTTTTCCGTAGCTAAAAATCATGTACATGTATATATAACACAACAAAGATTCAACAGTTTTGCACACGAAGTTAAAATTGATGTTCATCAAACCTCCAAAATTTATTTCATTTTAAAACAATCAGAAGTTATTATTTTGTTAATCCAATATTAGAATTATAATGGTAAAATTAATAAGTCACTATTCCATTATACTTGATGAAATAAGCCTAAGAAAAAAAAGATAAAAGCTCTTTTTAACTTTATACCTCTACTTCAGGACCATACACCTCCTCTGCTGTAGGATAATATTTCTTATCCTCATGTAAGACAACTTGCATCTCAGCTGCATCATCAGCCTCATCAGCATCCATGTCATCATCATCATCCTAAAATAAAATGTGAGTAAAAAGTTGATGGTCCAGTGCATTGATGTTTTACAAGTGCACATGTGTATGCCAAAAAATGTAGTGCTATAGTTTTAGGGAAACAGTGCTATTCAAAATACAATGATGATATGATAATACTGGGAAGAACACTGTGCATGGATAATGACGAAAATAAATTTACTGGTTTTATTGCTTGTGTCATTTTAATTGTTATGCAAACAAACGGATTGACAAATTATTATAATTATTAATGAAGGAAAAATTGTATATGAATATTTTAAAACTACTTTTATAGTATCTAAAACCTCCAACACATCTGTGTTAGTTTATGTTCTTTTTTCTTTGACATAACTTCAAAATATTCTCAAATGAACCAAGATTTCTAGTCAACGAACTGCAACTTATCAGAATAAAAAAAAATCACAAATAATGAATAAAAGTGAATTTAACCAGGACTGACAGAATACCTCAACTTGTTAAGCTTTCAACACAACAAGGTTTGACTGTAAAGGCAAACACTAAATTCACTCTGGTAGGGGTGTAGTTTTTGAAGGATTAGCAAATATCATGTTGCTTTTTAGGAGTGTATAGTTTATATTATTAAATTAATGAACACACTTTCCCTGTTGAAGAAATTTTGTAACTACAAAATGTTACCTGCAATTTCCATTTCTAATCAACTTACTTCCCCTGCATATTCAGCCATGGCATCCTCTCTGTTCTTGTCTTCTTCTGCATCCTCATCTTCCTCATCACTATCTAATTCAGGACCTATGTAATTACCAAACTCATCATACAGTTCCTGATCCATCCTAAGTCAGGACAAAAAACCTGTAAAATGGAGAAAAAAATATTTCAGTTTTTATATATATACATAATTAATTGAATAACATAAAGTAGCTTTCAGTAATTGCAAGTATTCTTACATCTTTTTTTGTCTTTATGTTAGTTGGGTTTTTTTGTGCTTTATACTTTAAGAGGTAACATGTACAATAGATTTTCTACGATGTGTTGCAACTGGTGTCAAGACAAGAACTACCAAATAATATAGTGTTTTTGTTCTTTTTATTTCATTTTGGTTGGCCCACCATAGGAGGCATGCAATGGCCTACATGCCTCCACATAATTTTCAGCCCTGATCTTCTCAAAATGACATAAGCAAAAAAAAGATGACAGTCTTGTTTTGAAATAATCAAATTAAATAACAAGTTGATTGGTTAATTATGAGACACATACCTTTGTCAACTAATTTTATCACTTAGCTAATCCAATTATCTAATTAAATATACAAACATATCTGTATAATATAATAATTATTATGTAATCCAGTACAACATTATTATAATATTTTGAAACAAAACAATACGTTCATTTTCATTTTTCAAACAATTTTGTATCGATCATTTGGCATAATTGATGTCGTGGTATATGTTTTAAAGGTAGCAAAATTAGAAAATTTTAATCTTTACCTGGCTCTGCAGACTGTGAAATTTTCCTTATACTGCATCATATTTATCTTTATTAAGAAAATCGAATCATATATAAAGAAATAGTTAGTTACCTTTTATTTTTTATTATTCAAAACATTGATAGGCATGGACATTTAGAAAAAAATGTATAATAGACCGAAACAACCAAGGCTGAACTGGGTTATTGCCGAAATGACATATGGCCAAACTAGTTCATGACCAAAACGGGTACAAGTCAAATCAGCACCTGGTCAATTCAGCACTTATAAAACAAGTGAAATCGACAACTGGTCAAATCGGCATCTAGTCAAATCGGCACCTATTTAAAGTCATTTCGGCAATTGGTTAACTCTTTTATCTACCACTGACCGACATATACGCGGTATTTATCATCCTTCTGTCCGCAGTGACTGATAAATCGGCTTGAAAAATCAAGTGTGTATTCGCAGTGACTGATAGATCTGCTGTAAACATACACTTGCGCAGTCCCGGTGACAGATATTTCCGTAAAATATACCACTAGATTGGACAAAACTGTTGGGGAATCCCGAAATGAACCAATGAAATTTGGTTTTACAAATGAATAACCTTTCAACTATGTACATTCCTTTTCATTAAAAGGTGTGTGCTTACATTTAATTATGATGAATTTTACACGTTCGGAATGCGGTTTAAACAATGGCGGATAAATGGGCTTCTTTGTTCAAATTGGATAGCGAAAGTGAAGAATTTGAAGGATTTATGCAATTAGAAAGCAAAATTAGAAGTATAGGAAGGGATAGTTTAGTTTGTCAGAACTGGATTGGTAGTCTTCTGAGGATGAAGCCGAACATGGACAAATAATTTGAAAACTTTTTACATCCATTTACGGCAGCTTTCATGCTTGATAAGGAAAAGAAAGAAATCGATTTTGTATTTGTTTTATTTTTCAATTAATATACAATAAATACTAATTAATTAAACATTTAATTAGAGTACTCATAATACAGCTGTAAGAATTTGTGAAAAATTCTCTCACTGCAAATTATCTATGGTACATGTAGTTAACCTACAATTCAGCTGCAGTACATGTAGGTAACTAATCAGCTGTGTGTAGTAGTGAACTGTAAAGGTACCTGTGGTAGATAAGAAGTTAATCAATTCGGCACCTCCTAAAATATTTTTTTACCTTTTTCTTCCCTTTTTATATGAGGTATGGGGATAATAGTTATGTTTTATACAATGTATGTATGTTTTTGAATAACTTCAAATTTCAGAGGTTAATTCAAAAGATACATTTCTTACATTGTTCAAAATCAGCGCATGTAAATAAAAGCAGTTGGAATGCATAATAAAAAAAATTCAGTTGGCTTTCTGTTTGAAGTTTTCTCAATATTCTATGAATATGTTTTGATTGGTTAGGCCTATTACTTATCATGCTTATGAACTTATATCAATTACAAACAATAACTATTTTAACAATTTTCATGTAGTTTTTGTTGTTTTCTAATTAAAAAAAAATGAAATTTAACAAAGAAGACATATAAGGATAGAAAGAAATTTAATCACTGTAATTTAAATTGGTTTTTTTCCTGCATTTCCTGTCTACCTGTATAAAATAAATAATGTTGGCACCAATGTTGTATGTTTACTAGCAATGTGCAGTTGTCATGAAATAGAAATTCCCTTATAATATAAGTTCCGATAGATACAGATATTATGGCATTGTATATAAGAAAGTTTCCATTAGAACTGCTGTTATGCGGAACAAATATATGTCGACACCTCGAGAAAAATATTTAAAAAAAAAATATGAAAAATAAAAGTCTTCAAATAGTTTACTTGTAAAATAAAATGTATATTTTGAGTGCCGAAAAAAACTCCCTGGGATGCCAAATTAACCAAGTGCCGAATTGACTTAACCGAGTGCCGATTTGACCAGGTGCCAATTTATCTAGGTGCCGAAGTGACTAGAATTCGACCAAAACGTCTCGAAACCATACTAAATCAGAGAAAAAAAAATAACACTACCAATTTAAGTCATGTAAGTTGGTCATTAGGACCAGGTGTACACTCAAAATTGACAGACCTGCCTGATTTTTGGTGGCCAGGACCGACAGTTTTCGTGAACACTGAGATTTATCCAGACTAACATAGTCACTATGTGGTTTATAAAAAGTAAAGCATACACCTGAAGAGATACAGATTGATAGAAGAGGCTCAATCTGATTACGACGGCGATATATAGGCACAGCATCCGTCCATTCTGTCAAGCAAAATGGTTGCGTAATGGTATACCTGATCAGTGTAAGCTGGAATCGATGAAAAACAATGTTTCAAAACTACATGTGGGACGCCGGCACCGGAAGTGTACAAATAACGTTTAGCTTTCGGATTTCTCTAGATTTCAGCATGTAAAAATGGAAAACTGTCCGAGAGGTTTTTTTAAAAGCTGTATCAATTACGGACAAAGCAATTAGCATTGAATACGGAAATGTCACAGTTTATGAAAGGAATAATCACAGGCACTTTCACAACACTTGCAGCAATTGGTTCTTATCGAATATTATTTGAAAATGATAACCAAGAAAGTAATGAATTAACAAAAAAGATAAATTCATTTGAGCTATTGCAGTGGTACACATATTTGGGGAAGCATGAAAGAGGGGGTGGTATTTCTTCAATTTCTATTTTGTAGTGACTGTTTTCAACATGCTGAAGTTTATGTCACTTAAATAGGAGTGGCTTAGTCAGGGGGGATCCAGGGCTTTGAAGAAAGGTAGTTATTGTCTAAGCCTTTTTGGGATTCTGTGTTAGGAGCCGTTTTCTGTCGTCCGAATCAGAAAATCGTTTCGGAAACAGAAATTTCTCATTAGTCGTTACTCTGAATGGTGAAATTGTACTGAGTGTAGCGAGGAAGTTTTTGACAACTTTATTTTGAAAAAATGATTTTTTTTTCCAATAAAAGAAAAGAGGTGTATACCCTCTAAGCCCCCTTAATATTTCAATGTTTGTGGAACTGTATTTCACTAAAGTTTGAATTTATAAACATGGTATTAAATAAACCTCAATTTCAGCATTTTAGTTAATAGGTTGTTGTTGGTTGCTGTCTGTCTTGTTTTTTTTGTTGTTATTTATTACAAAAATCAGGACGTTGGTTTTCTCTTTTGAATTGTTCAACATTTTGTCATGCTGGTGCCTTTTATAGCTTTACTATATATGGTATGGGTTTTGTTTATAGTTGAAGGCTGTACAGTGCCCTTTTGTTGTCTACATCCTTGTTGTTTGCTCTCTGTCAATTGTACTTATTTTTATATTTATAGAACCATCTGAGAACATCACATGGGGTAACTTTCAGTAAAGCAGTGTCAGGAAATAAAACTGAGAATGAAAATTTACACAAACCCTTTTCTTACATCACAATTTAATTGATTTTTGGAATGCAGAAAGTTAATCTTAATTGGGAAGTATGGCATGTATGGCATGTATGGGAGCATTAATAAAAAATTATCTATCATAGTCATTTTTTATACTTTTACCAAAAATGTAATTTATATTGTACATTTTTAAAAATAGAATAAAAAAATAGATCAATAGGAAATTATCTGAGTTAATTCCCCTGATAAAAAAAGTTTAATTATTTCATGAAATGAAAAGTAAAAATCCATTGTATTTTATTTGAATTGACCAGACAAGATGATTGATTTAACCAACAATCACTTTTTGTGTGTAATTCTAGATTTATCATCACAGACCAAGGCAAGTGAGACTATACTCAAGTATGGCATACCAGATCGAGGGCCAGATATAAGGGTATACGATAATCATATCTTATCATATGATCAGGCCAAGAAAACACCTGTTTGGGTTGCTGAGTATATCACCAAGGGAAATATTGATGGTAATTGTTTATCTTTCATTTTTGTCTTTATGTGAGCCTAATAAATTCAAAATGTGTGTGACCATGCATGGTGACATGAATCAGTAAAATGAATTTATATTAAAAGATCATTTTCTGGCCATAAAGTTTTATTGATACTTTTTCCTCCTATTGTTCTGTAATTAAATTTTCTAACAATAATTGCAATGTTTGAGAATTTCTATTCACCTGCAATTTTCGAGAAATTTGGAAATTTTGTCAGTCTTGAATAAATAATTGTTTTTATTTAAATTGAAAAAGATGATTTTCAGATGTTCTTAAGTCTTAAGATCTTAAGATAAATATTTTAAAATATCACTTTAAGTCTTAACATTAATAAAAATAAGCTTAAGTAATCAATTTATGATTTCAGGACCTGCAGACAGAAGAAAAATCAAATTTAAATCTGATCCAAATGTTCAATCTCAGTTCAGTGCTGAAAACTCTGATTACCTTGGAAGCGGTTGGTCTAGGGGTCATATGGCCCCAGCTGGGGATAATAAACACAGTCAGGTGAGTGTTTTTAGATTAATATTAATCTTTATGTATAATATTTTATTTATTAGGAATTTAGTAAACATATTTGATTCAGGGCATACTCCAAAGTATTTTTTTCAGTGTAGTTACCATATATATACTGAGTACAGGTGTGTATAAAATAGACCCAAGATTTTACCTGAATATTCTTACCGGTATTTATCAGTAAATTGATAATTCCCGGGGGTTACAATTGCAAATTACATACTAAATCAGCATGGATTATGGTTCAACCTTATTCCATGGATTTTTATTGATTGCTTTTCAGATTTAAATCATTTATTGTCTAACAATTATGATTGAAACAATAAACTGTATTGTTATCTTTCATCATTTGTCAGTACACAAAATCAGTAAAACACATGTTGAAATATATCATTAGATGCTGAAATTGTACCGCTCTACATGAAAAAGTTTTGGACACAGCACCAAAGCTGTCGACTCTTCTCTGAAATTTTTCTGATTTTTGGTAAAGCTTTATATGATACATGTAGTAAAAAAGGACATTTAAATATTTATTGTAAGCATTATATGTATTATAAATTGAGAATATTTTTCTTCTTTGGTCTCTTTTTCCATACACTTCCATTAGTATGTTTTAAGATAATGATTGCACAAATATCTTTAATAGTTCTCATCTAAAATTAGAAATTCTCATATGCCACTTAACTCAATTTTGTGTGAAAAAGCTACATCTTATGGCCTGATTGTCATATTTTGCATTAAAAAATCTCTGTATAGCATTATTTACGTTGCTTGTCATTTTTGTCGAGCCTGCGACTTTTGTCGCAGAAAGCTCGACATAGGGATAGTGATCCGGCGGCGGCGGTGGCGTTAGCTAACTTCTTAAAAGCTTTATATTTTAGAAGGTGGAAGGTCTGGATGCTTCATACTTTGTATATGGATGCCTCATGTTACGAAGTTTCCGTCAGTCACATGTCCAATGTCCTTGACCTCATTTTCATGGTTCAGTGACTACTTGAAAAAAAAGTTAAGATTTTTTGTAATGTTAAATTCTTTCTTATTATAAGTAATAGGATAACTATATTTGGTATGTGCGTACCTTGCAAGGTCCTCATGCTCGTCAGACAGTTTTCACTTGACCTCAACGTCATTTCATGGATCAGTGAACAAGGTTAAGTTTTGGTGGTCAAGTCCATATCTCAGATACTATAAGCAATAGGTCTAGTATATTCGGTGTACGGAAGGACTGTAAGATGTACATGTCCAACTGGCAGGTGTCATCTGACTTTGACCTCATTTTCATGGTTCAGTGGTTATAGTTAAGTTTTTGTGTTTTGGTCTTTTTTTCTTATACTGTATGCAATAGGTCTACTATATTTGGTGTATGGAATGATTGTAAGGTGTACATGTCTAGCTGGCAGGTGTCATCTGACCTTGACCTCATTTTCATGGTTCAGTGGTCAAAGTTAAGTTTTTGAGTTTTGGTCTTTTTGTCGAGCCTTCGACTTTAGTCGAAAAAGCGAGACATAGCGATCCTACATTCCGTCGGTGTCGTCGTTGTCGTCGGCGGCGTCCACAAATATTCACTCTGTGGTTAAAGTTTTTCAAATTTTAATAACTTTCTTAAACTATCCTGGATTTCTACCAAACTTGGACAGAAGCTTGTTTATGATCATAAGATAGTATCCAGAAGTAAATTTTGTAAAAAAAAAATTCCATTTTTTCCGTATTTTACTTATAAATGGACTTAGTTTTTCTGCCAGGAAACATTACATTCACTCTGTGGTTAAAGTTTTTGAAATTTTAATAACTTTCTTAAACTATCCTGGATTTCTACCAAACTTGGAAAGAACCTTGTTTATGATCATAAGATAGTATCCAGAAGTAAATTTTGTAAAAAAAAAATTCCATTTTTTCCGTATTTTACTTATAAATGGACTTAGTTTTTCTGCCAGTTAACATTACATTCACTCTGTGGTTAAAGTTTTTAAAATTTTAACAACTTTCTTAAACTATCCTGGATTTGTACCAAACTTGGACAGAAGCTTGTTTATGATTAAAAGCTAGTATCTAGAAGGAAATTTTGTTCCTTCTAGACACTATCATTTTTTCCGTGTTTTACTTATAAATGGACTTAGTTTTTCTTCCAGTTAACATTACATACAGTCTGCAGTTTAAGTTTTTAAAACATTTATTAGATTCATAAACCATAGGCGGATCCAGGGGGGGGCCCAGGCCCCCCCTTTCGTTGGAAAAATTTGGTTGATTATATAGGGAATCACTGAAGTATGACTGGAGCGGCCCCCCTTAGGTCAGTCAGCGGGCCCCCCTTATGAAAAGTTCTGGATCCGCCACTGTAAACTATCCTGGATTTTTACCAAACTTGGACAGAAGCTACTTACAATCAAAAGATAGCATAGAGAGGAATATTTTTATTAATTTTTTTCCTCATTTTTGTTGAGCCTGTGATTAACAGCAAAAGTAGGCGAGACACTGGGTTCCGCGGAACCCTTACGGATTTTTTTCTAATACTATATGCAATAGTCCAACTATATTTGGTGTATGGAAATATTTTATGATCTAAATGTCAGTCACGCAGGTTTTATTTGACCTTGACCTCATTTTCAAGGTTCATTGCTCAGTGTTAAGTGTTTGTGTTTTGGTCTGTTTTCCTTAAACTATAAGCAATAGGTCAACTATATTTGTTGTATGGAAGAATTGTTAGCTGTACATGCCTGCCTAGCATGGTTCATCTGACCTTGACCTCATTTTCATGGTTCATTGGTCAATGTTTAGTTTACTTGGTTAATGTTAAGTTTATGTGACAGTTGTAATAAAGCTTTATATTTAGGACTATCAACATAATATCAATGATTAGTAAAGAAGGCGAGACATTTCAGCGTGTGCACTCTTGTCTTGCAAGAATTTGGGTCTTTTTTAAGCCCCCTCCGTAGCAGAGGGGGCATTAAGTTTTACCTTTGTCCGTCTGTACGTCTGTCCGTACGTCCCAAAGTTAGTTTCCACTCCCTAACTTTAGTTTGCCAACCAAATGTTATGAAACTTACACACAATGCTTATTACCACAAAATACAGATCAAGTTTGAATTTTGGTGGTGCCACTTTTACTGTTCTAGAGTTATGCCTCTTTACAAATGGATTAAATTGCTTCGCCGAGCCCAGCTGAAACAGAATAACTATAGTCAAAGAACTTAGAATTGGTTATAGGATTTGAATTTATATTCAATTTTTTTTGCTTTTGTGCAATACACTATGCTGTTGCGAATTGACCCCCCCCCCCCCCCCCCCCCCCCCTCCCAAAAAAAAAATTACCCCCCCTTTTTTTTGCTTTTGTGCAATACACTATGCTTTTGCGAATTGACCCCCCCCCCAAAAAAAAACACAAAACAAAATTGTTAACCCCCCCCCCCCCCTTTTTTTGCAAAAAAAAAAATATTTGAAGAAATTTTCTTTTTAATTTCTGAAGTCTGAAATGAGAAAAAATTGTCCCCGCCCTCACAATTTTTTTTACCCCCCCCCCCCCAATTTTTTTTTCACCTCCCCCCCCCCCTAACCCCCCCCCCCCCCCCCCTTTTTCCAAAAAAAAATTCTTTCCCTCAAGATATGGTCATAATCTCAATTCAAATTTCCAATGGAGTTTGCAACCTAAATTACCCATTTAAATACATCATAAAAGTCTTAAAATAGAAAATGAAGTACATAATCATGACTAAAGTTTATTCCTTAATCAGCATTTTAAATAGTAACTTCTAAAAATTAATTGACAGCTAATCACCTCAAGACAATACAACATTTCTTTATACATAATTTAAAAGCAGTGTAAGGGAGCTAATCCAAACATAACATTGTACTTTTTTTTAATTGTCCATTAACCAGGAAACCCTTGTTTTCCCATCTTTTTTTTCCCTAATTCCTATACGGTTTGAGCCATAACCCCCCAAAGCCAATCCTAACCATCCCTTTGTGGTATGGAAACTTGTGGTATAATTTCAGAGAGATCCATACACCATTCCACAAGTTATTGTCTGGAAACTAGAAAAATGCTTAGTTGGGCCCCTTTTTGGCCCCTTATTCCTAAACTGTTAGGACTATAACCTCAAAATCAATCCCAACCTTCCTTTTGTTGTTATAAACCTTGTGTTTAAATTTCATAGATTTCTATTTACATTTACTAAAGTTATTGTCTGGAAACCAAATGTCTTTTGACGACGCTGACGACGACTACGTGATACCAATATACGACCGCAAAAATTTTGCGGTCATATAAAAATTGCTGAATTTTTCGTTTCCATTCTCTTACTTAAGTTTGCCTCAACCAAATGTTATGAAACTTATACAAGATACTTATTACCACAAAACTCAGATCAAGTACAAATTTAGGTAGCGTCACTTTTACCGTTCTTCAGTTATGTCCCTTTATAACTTTATATGATATACAAGCGGGGGCATCATCTGTGTCCCATGAACATATTCCCTATTTATTTGTTAATGCAAATTCCAAACTACATTATTTTAGCAGTATCATTTTTCACAGGATGCTAGAATGAACTATTTCACCACTCAGGAAAAAGACCAAGTGACAAAACCTTCATAAATTACTTATTCTGCATTTTTGTAATACTTTTATTTCATTTTTGCAATATATATATCTAAAATAGCATTTACACTTTTTCATTTTAGATGTTTCAGTGAAGAGTATGCTATTTAAGTTTTTGTTTTTTCTTACTTGCATTTGTCAGGTCTCTTTTCCAGCTTACTGACCTGGTGTATGTTGAAATCTCATCTAACTTATAAATTTACATTTCTCATGTGTGTATATCTGTATATATAAAAAGGCCTGCATACAGATCTGGTGTATGCTGAACTTTAAATTGAGATAATAAATAGCATTTCTTAGGTTTGTATGCCTGCATACCGACCTGAAGTATGCTACTCACTCTCATTCTATGTGTATACTAGTATTTGTCAGGTCTGTATGCCTGCACAAGAATCTGGTGTACTAGTATGCAGAACCTTCAATATTATTTATTTATTTTGGTATATTTCTGGTCTGTATGCCTGCATACGAACCTGGTGTATGCAGAATCTTCAATATTATTTATTTTGGCATAGTTTAGGTCTGTATGCCTGCATACGAACCTGGTGTATGCAGACCTAAAATATTATTTATTTAAGCATTTTTCTACAGACCTAGTGGATTCTGAACTCTTATTCTAGATACATGTTTGTAGTGACAAGTCTGTATGCCTGAATGCTAAACATTTGATATGTAGTGACATTTCTCATATCTTTATGTCTGCATAACCAACCTGTATCAAAATAAGTAGATGCTGTATGATTGTGAAAGAGACAACTCTCCATCAAAGGCGGAATGACATGGATGTAAGCAATTACTAATGCATAGCCTTCAACTCCGTTTTATTTTGAAAGAAAGTTCTCATTATTTATATAAAGTTTAGAATATCTAGTTCAAAATACTCTTTTTTTCAATTTATTTTCATTTTCCATAATATTTCCATGTACATTGTATATTATCAAATCAATTATTCCTTTTTAAATTGTCTTCCCCTTGAATTGATATATTTACAATAATCCGTTATTTTAGCATGCCATAGATGCATTATTCAGTAGTAGTTATTATTTTTCTGTTTTATAATATTACAGGAAGCAATGAAGCAGTCATTTTATTTATCAAATATTTTACCTCAAAACTTGGAAAATAATGGAGGATTCTGGAATAGACTTGAAATGTACTGCAGGGATCTAACAAAGAAATATAAGGGAGTCAGAATATTCAGTGGGCCTCTAGTTTTACCAACCACAGATGAAAATGGATTGCATTATGTAAAATATCCAGTAAGTCATCCATTCAACTTAACTTTTATCATATATGTGGGCTTTACGTCTCTTTGAAACTTTTTCAAAAATGATTTTCAAAATATATTTTGGAATAAAAAATCAGCTGAGTAGTGAGTGCTTCAGTACTGACATGATTTACAACATATCTTTTCCTAGATTCAATATTAATGAATTTAGAAATTATTAAGAAACTAAGGTTCCAACTCCCTCTGCAGAGTTGACAATAGATGAATTTGGCTTTGAAGGTCTCATTTGGTCTTATCTCCTCACATATTCAAGTACTTGTACATCTTTGGCTTTCAAATTTTTGGAGGTAAGCATTTTTTATCCCAAAAAGTGCTTCTGACGCTCAAAAGTTATAGCAACTTCAATTTGGATCATGATTTATTTTTATGTATTCAATATGGGTAGGTCACTGATATTTCATTGCTCCAGTCAAGTTACAATGTTGGTTAATAAGATGTCAAAGGATTCCTGGACTTAAAATGTCAAGTGATAGTGGCACAATCTGTGCAATTTTGTAATTGTTGTAGCCATAGAAAGAACAATTTTCATAAGAAAAAAAGCTTTTTCAATATTCAAATACACATATTACACTCACTCATAGAGTTGTGGCAATTTGCTGTTGCCAGTTCACTGGGTACAATATAAAAATGTTCCAATTTTGAAGAAAAGAAAAGGAAGATTGAAGTTGCTTTCATGAAATAATATTTATTGTATTTTTAGAGAAGTTGTTTATTGAATACATATTGGTAACTAATAGAATGCTTGATTTGCTATATATATATATATATGTGTATAAAAAGTAAACAATTATAGGTTAAAGTACGGCCTTCAACACAGAGCCTTGGCTCACACCGAACAGCAAGCTATAAAGGGCCCCAAAATGACTGTGTAAAACAATTCAAACATGAAAACCAACGGTCTAATCTATATAAAAAAACAAGAAACGAGAAACACTTATGAACCACACCAACAAACGACAACTTCTGATCAACAGGCTCCTGACTTAGGACAGGTTAAATCTTTATTTTATTAAAATTTTGTTTTTACTTTCCAGGTTATTGGTAAAAATGAAGTTTCTGTGCCAACACATTTGTATAAAGTTATTATTATAGAAAATGACAAATCAGAACCATTAGGACTTGGTGCATTCATTGTTCCAAATCAGCCAATAGGATATGAGCATCACTTAAAAGATTTTCAAGTTGATCTAAAACAACTTGAAAAGTGTTCTGGAATAACATTCACACCAAAGCTGGACACTGTGAAAATCCCTGATATGTGTCAGATAGATTCTTGTGATTTGATGAAACGAGACAAATTTGAACTGTATATGATTGGGAGAAAATTACAAGGAGCTAGAAGTCTGAAATATTTAGAAAGAGTTTGGTCAGAAATTGAAACCAAAAACTTAACTCCTGATAACTATTTAATAAATCTTTACAATAGCAGAAAACTAGAATTAACTTATGAAGAAAAAGTTGTAAGAAATAAAGGTTGAAAAAAGTTCATTGCGTTTTTACTAGTTTTAGTAAACTTATAAACAACAGGCACATAGTCATAACAATAGTTTTTACTATCTTTTTGTAAAAGCTAATATTATTAAGTTGTGCCTTGTTTTCATTAGTCCAACATCGAAAAAGGTTTGTCATTTTTCATATAACTTTTTTATCTTTTCTACATGCAGGATTCTCTTATTCCATAAGTTAGTAGATATAATTGTCTTAATGTCTTTAAAGAAAAGGAAATGTAGTGTATAAATCAATGGGACAGCATTCCAACAACAAAATACATCATCAGAGACTTTTATCAACAACAAGCTCCACGATGAATCAAAGTACTTAGATATATACACAAAGAGAGCCACTAATGAGGTTCCTGACTTTAGACGGAAAAATAAACATGGATTTTAAACTTGTTTTTGAGTGCACAAACTTACTTTTTAGCTCACCTGACCTGAAAGGTCAAGTGAGCTTTTCTCATCACTTTGCGTCCGTCGTCCGTCGTCCGTAAACTTTTACAAAAATCTTCTCCTCTGAAACTACTGGGCCAAATGCACCCAAACTTAAACACAATCATCATTCAAGTATCTTGTTTAAAAAATGTGTCCGGTGACCCGGCCAACCAACCAAGATGGCCGCCATGGCTAAAAATAGAACATAGGGGTAAAATGTAGATTTTGGCTTATATCTCTGAAACCAAAGCATTTAGAGCAAATATGACATGGGGGTAAAATTGTTTATCAGGTCAAGATCTATCTGCCCTGAAATTTTCAGATGAATTGGACAACCCGTTGTTGGGTTGCTGCCCCTGAATTGGTAATTTTAAGGAAATTTTGCCGTTTTTGGTTATTATCTTGAATATTATTATAGATAGAGATAAACTGTAAACAGCAATAATGTTCAGCAAAGTAAGATCTACAAATAAGTCAACTTGACCAAAATGGTCAGTTGACCCCTTAAGGAGTTATTGCCCTTTATAGTCAATTTTTAACCATTTTTCGTAAATTTTTGTAATCTTTTACAAAAATCTTCTCCTCTGAAACTACTAAGACAAATTTAACCAAACTTGTCCACAATCATCATTAGGGTATCTAGTTTAAAAAATGTGTCCGATGACCCCGCCCGCAAACCAAGATGGCCGACATGGCTAAAAAATAGTACATAGGGTAAAAAGCAGTTTTTGGCTAATATCTCTGAAACCAAAGCATTGAGAGCAAATCTGACAAGGATAAAATTGTTCATTAGGTCAAGATCTATCTGCCCTGAAATTTTAAGACCAATCAGGCAACACGTTGTTGGGTTGCTGCCCTTGAATTGGTAATTTTAAGAAAATTTTGCAGCTTTTGGTTATTATCTTGAATATTATTATAGATAGAGATAAACTGTAAACAACAATAATGTACAGCAAAGTAAGATCTACAAATAAGTCAACATGACCAAAATTGTCAATTGACCCCTTAAGGAGTTATTGCCCTTTATAGTCAATTTTTATACGACCGCAAAAAAATTTTGTGGTCGTATATTGGTATGACGTTGGCGTCGTCGTCGTCGTCGGCGTCGTCGTCGTCCGGCGTCGTCGTCCGAATACATATTGGTTTTCGCACTCTAACTTTAGTTTAAGTAAATGGATCTTTTTGAAATTTGACCATAAGGTTAAACACCACAAAAGGAAGGTTGGGATTGATTTTGGGGGTTATGGTACCAACAGTTAAGGAATTAGGGGCCAAAAAGGGGCCAAAAATGAGCATTTTCTAGTTTCCAGACAATAACTGTGGAACGGTGTATGGATCTCTCTGAAATTATACAAGTTTCCATACCACAAAGGGATGGTTAGGATTTGCTTTGGGGGGTTATTGCTCAAACTGTTTAGGAATTAGGGGCAAAAAAGGGGGAAAACAAGGTTGTCCTGGTTAATGGACAAATACTTTAGTACAAAACATAATTTAAAGCAGCATAAGGGAGATAAATCAAATACATCATTGAAATTATCTCCCTTACACTGCTTTTAAATTATGTATAAAGTAATGGTTAATGAACAATAAAGATAATCTAAAACAGTGTAAGGGAGGTAATCCAAATACAACGTTTTGGTTACTTCCCTTACACTGCTTTTAAATTATGTTTAAAGAAATGCATATTTATAAAGGAAGACCAGTAAAAATATCTGCAAATGTTTTCATCTTTTTTTTTTACAAAAAAATCCATATGAAAGATTTGACACTATATTTTTATTAATTCTATTATAAAATAGATTAAGTTAGCACTATGGTAAATTTAAATGGGTAATTATGGTTGCCAACTCCATTGGAAATTTGAATTGAGATTATGACCATATCTTGAGGGAAAGAATTTTTTGGGGGGAAAAAGGGGGGGGATAAAAAGAAATTGTGGGGGGCCAATTTTTTCTCATTTCAGATTTCAGAAATTAAAAAGAATTATTCTTCAAATATTATTTTTTTTTCAAATTTCAAATATTGAAAAATTTCAAGAAGTAATCTTTAATTGCACAGTATGGCGCATTAGATTTGTAAAATCTTTGATCACATTTATTTATTTGTTATGCCGAATCTAACAGTGTATTTAGATTTTTAATTTTGGGTCCAGTTTTCAAATTGGTCTACATTAATGTCCAAAGGGTCCAAAATTAAACTTTGTTTGATTTTAGCAAAAATTGAATATATGAGGTTCTTTGATATGCTGAATCTAAACATGTATTTAGATTTTTGATTTTTGGCCCAGTTTTCAAGTTGGTCCAAATTGGGGTCCAAAATTAAACTTTGTTTGATTTCAACAAAAATTGAATATATGGGGTTCTTTGATATGCTGAATCTAACCATGTATTTAGATTTTTTATTTGTGGACCCCGTTATCTAATTGGTTCATATTGAGGTCAAAAGGGTCCAAAATTAAACTTTGTTTGATTTCATCTAAAATTGAATTATTGGGGTTCTTTGATATTCCAAATCTAACCGTGTATTTAGGTTTTTAATTTTGGGTCCTGTTTTTTAAATTGGTCTACATTGAGGTCCAAAGGGTCCAAATCAAACTTAGTTTGATTTTAACAAAAATTGAATTCTTGGGGTTCTTTGATTTGCTGAATCTAAACATGTGTTTAGATTTTTGATTATGGGCCCAGTTTTCAAGTTTGTCCAAGATAGGGTCCAGTATTTAAACTTTGTTTGATTTCAACAAAAATTGAATATATGGGGTTCTTTGATATGCTGAATCTAAACATGTATTTAGATTTTTGATTATGGGCCCAGTTTTCAAGTTGGTCCAAATTGGGGTCCAAAATTAAACTTTGTTTGATTTCAACAAAAATTGAATATATGAGGTTCTTTGATATGCTGAATCTAACCATGTATTTAGGTTTTTTATTTGTAGGCCCCGCTATCAAACTGGTTCATATTGAGGTCAAAAGGGTCCAAAATTAAACTTTGTTTGATTTCATCGAAAATTGAATTATTGGGGTTCTTTGATATGCCAAATCTAACCGTGTTTTTAGATTTTTAATTTGGGTCCCGTTTTTTAAATTGGTCTTCATTGAGGTCCAAAGGGTCCAAAATTAAACTTAGTTTGATTTTAACAAAAATTGAATTCTTTGGGTTCTTTGATATGCTGAATCTAAACATGTGTTTAGATTTTTGATTATGGGCCCAGTTTTCAAGTTGGTCCAAGTTGGGGTCCAAAATTATACTTTTTTTGATTTCAACAAAAATTGAATATATGGGGTTCTTTGATATGCTTAATCTAACCATGAATTTAGATTTTTTATTTGTGGGCCCCGCTATCAAATTGGTTCATATTGAGGTCAAAAGGGTCCAAAATTAAACTTTGTTTGATTTCATCAAAAATTGAATTATTGGGGTTCTTTGATATTCCAAATCTAACCGTGTATTTAGATTTTTAATTTTAAGTCCCGTTTTTTAAATTGGTCTACATTAAGGTCCAAAGGGTCCAAAATTAAACTTAGTTTGATTTTAGCAAAAATTGAATTCTTGGGGTTCTTTGATATGCTGAATCTAAACATGTGTTTAGATTTTTGATTATGGGCCCAGTTTTCAAGTTTGTCCAAGTTGGGGTCCAAAATTAAACTTTGTTTGATTTTAACAAAAATTGAATATATGGGGTTCTTTGATATGCTGAATCTAACCATGTATTTTGATTTTGGACATTGGACCATAATAGGTAAATTAAAAAAATTCAAGTTCTTAGACCACATTCTTTCTGTGTCAGAAACCTATGCTGTGTCAAATATTTAATAACAATCCAAATTCAGAGCTGTATCAAGCTTGATTGTTGTGTCCATACTTGCCCCAACTGTTCAGGGTTCGACCTCTGCGGTCGTATCAAGCTGCGCCCCAGCGAAGCATTTTATTTACAATTTTCATAAATTTGGTAAATTTTTGTAAATTTTTGCAAAATATTTTCCACTGTAACTACTGGGCCAAGTTCATTATAGATAGAAATAATAGTAAGGAGCAAGAATGTTCAGTAAAGTAAGATCTACAAACACATCACCATCACCAAAACACAATTTTGTCATGAATCCATCTGTGTCCTTTGTTTAATATGCACATAGACCAAGGTGAGCGACACAGGCTCTTTAGAGCCTCTAGTTTTTTACCTCCATCAAAATGTACATAGAAGAAAGTTCAATAAAATCTGCCAAAAATTACTTAAAACTCACTTAAAGATCAAATGTGTATGTTATCATCTGGTTTCCATCCCTTTTAACTATAATAAAGTTTATTTTTTGCTTTTGGCATGCCTTGCCTATAATGAATGGTATCTGCTCTTGCATCCATCTATCATCAACCAGTAGCATTTTAAGAATTGGAGAAAATATTTGGTTAGTCTTCTGGTTCCTTTATATTTTATTCAAGACATATTGAGGATTTATGTCTAATTGGAGAAGTGGACAAAAATTTAGTGTCATTGCCAAATTTTTCAGATAATTTTTCCGTATCTTAAAAATAGCAGTATGGGAAACTAGGGGAAAATTGAGTTTCAAAAGCGATTATTTTTGTATTAATTAATACAGGACTTTGTTAAGTCAAGACTCATTTAGACTGTTTGAATTATCCTCAGAATAAGAAGAATTAATTTTATTGTATCCTTCAGTGTAATGTATTAGATAACTGAAAGAAAGATGATTGATGACAGTAATAGAATAAACTACCTTTGTGAAATTGAAAGCTGTTTGAATCATGAAATTTTTCATTCATTTGTAAGCTGTTTATAAATAATGATGATTTTACCTGTAATTTAAATTGTTATTGTGTGGTATATTTTTATGATGATGTTTTATGGTTGTTTTACATCCAGTGGCAAATTAAATGCATATTCAGGATGAGAATCTTAATGCGATATGAATATAAACTCTGCCTTGTACTAGAATGACATGCTAAGCCATGTTTTAAACATGCCACTTCACAAGGTAAAAATCCACAGGCAGAAATGTCACCCTACTCAGACACATTATTCTGACTCCTAGCCGCCCAGTCTTTGTTCTTACTCCTAAATGCCATATGCTTAGAAGAGCAGCAATAAAACACTAATTTTCAAGTATTTGGTTTGACTCCTGCACTGTAAGCAATAGAGCACCCATTCTGTTACAAAAATGATTTGACCATAGTCTCTATAACAGTTATTGAATTGTGTTATGAAACATTTTAAACAAGGGAGGACTATCATACCTGGAGCTATTTTTCTTTTAACAACATGTCAGTTTCCATGCATTATCATCTGGACAATAAAACAGATCTTAACTAAAATTTAGGAACAGTGCTGATTAGTGAGAAGAAAATCTCTACTTATGTTAAGTTTAAGGGTTTATTTTGTCACAATGCTTTTTGGGAACATATTTCCAATTTCTTATCAGCTTTTGTTGCACTTTTAATACTACCCTTTAAGTATGTATGGAATATGAGGTTTTAACGCAAAGATCACTATAACAGTAGCTGTAAAAAGACTAGAATTCAAATGATGTGATGGTATCTTGATAATATTTCTTTAATCAAAAATCCATTCTTAAATTTGTTTGGTTAATGCACTTTGATTTAGGAAGGACTTTACAGATTTTGACTTCACACAGTTCAGAAAAAAATCGTAATGTAAATTCAGAAATAATTGTGTGTGCATTTATTATTGCGATTGTTGACCAATAGATACAAATGCGGATTTAGTTATTGTGATTTCAGGAAATGCTTCATACAAATAGTGCTATCAAAATTTTAAATGCAAATTTTTATTTTTGCAACGCTTATCTCACAATTTTTGCAATAATAAAAACATTTTATAAATTTTTCTAAATGTACAGTATATTTTACTTTAGATAGACTACTGAAAGTTGTCTCAAACAAACTTATGCAGGTCCTTTTCTACTTATATTTTTGCATTGCACAAGGTCATGCTTTTCTCAGACTGTTTATAACGTCTTTACACTAAATCCATTGGATGTGTAATGATTGATACTTTAGTCGGGAGAACATTATTAATTTGTTAGATGTTAATGGCATTGAACTAGCTTTCAGTAACTGCAAATACTCTTATATCTTGTATCTATTGTTTTATGTTAGTTGTTTTATATGCTTTGTACTTATCTCTAGAGTTCAGCCATTTACAACTGACTTTTGGGGTAAAGATTGCATTCATGCAATCAAAATCCTTTTGTGGCTGCCTTGATAGTTATCAATTTACCAGACTTTATCACTACTTTTGAGATGAAAAAAAAACATAGTGCATTGAGCACAACATTCTTTACTAGAAATTTATCGATGAAATAAATTCTCAAATATTCACAGTTACTAAATGATGTGTATGTGTATAACCATACTTGTCAAGAAATTACATAAATTTTGCATGGTGTATGAATCTAGTATCTGTTCTAAAAATATCAATGATGTCATTATTAAAGTTATATTTAAGATTTTAAAATTTGAGTTATCTTCCTTTGTCCATAATTGTAGTTGAATCAATTCATAGTATTGCCTTCCGATGCTTAATACAGTGCAATGTTTATTTGTTAGTTCCCTCTGCATAGGTAATCTATTCGAAGTTGAAGAGTAACGAGGATAAAAATTCTGAAAGGTGTTGCAAAATACAGCTAAGGTAATCTATTCCTGGGGTAGAAAACCATTAGTATTTCGAACAATTTTTTGTAAACAGTTAATTTATAATATGACCATATCAGTGACATTTCTTGTCAACACAGACGTGCTGATTTTAAACTCAAGGGGATATTAAAGACCTTAACCCTCAATGCTGTAAAAATCTTCCCGATTGCTCTTGTTCATTATACAAATATAGTCCAGCTGGTTATGTTATTACTGGAGACCTTGGCATCGTAACCAATGAACAACTTAGAGAGTTGTTAGACAGTGGTCTGTGATATTGAATTTCCCAGTCTATCAACTTGAAGAAGAAATCAAGGTTACTGATGGATGCTGTTGAAAACTATACCGAAAAAATAAATAAAGCACGAGTCAGATAAACCAAGATTAGACACTTCATCTAAATGGACTAAAGCTGTTCGGTCATGCATGCATTCAGAAGCGAATTCAAAATTAACGACGTACAGTGGACTAACAGATTTCTAACCCTTTCAAAAAAGACAAGGTTGTGGATGTTTTATCCTCTCTCCACGACAAAAATGTTGTTGTTCAAGCTGACAAAGCTTCTAATAATAGTGTTTTTATCTACACAAATCAGTATTTGGAATGTCTAACGAAAGAACTCTGAATTCACAGCAAATAGATACCCTACCTCATTCACGACAGAGGAGATTTTAGAAAATCACAAACCCCTCCTTCTTACCTTTGATATTAACTCAAAAAGGATGATGAAATCTCTCGTCTTTATACTGGATACCTCAACTTCAAAAAATTCCTGATAAAGAACGATATATAGCCGGGTAGTCAAGATGTTCGCCTAACATCTTTCTAAAGTTCTTACAACCATTCTTTATACAGAAATTGATGAGCTTCTGAAATAGTGTGATGATGCATATTCAACCAGCGGAGAAGATTCTTATAAATTCTAAATTTCTACTGAAAAATCTTCCATTACATCTTTACAATTTTGCAGCATGTCAAAACGTTTGATTTTTCTACACTTTACACTACTATTCCCCATATGATCAGTTACGTGGAAGAACGACTGAAATCGACAATGCATAAGTTTTACAATAACAATCACGAATAGGTTCACCGATACGGTATGTCTGTTTCAACTCACTAGCTACATGTTTTCTCATTCCCGATTGTGGCATTTCATCTGAGTGAATTCGCATGGCGGGCGATGCATGCATAGCAGAAGATTGCTCCTTTTTGGAGTGCATGCGATTCCATCAGTTTTTGTTTGTTTCTTACTCGATTTATGAGATTCAAACATCGGTGAACTACTGTGCCTTAATCATTCGATATATTGCGGAAACCAAAGTCGTTATTTGTCAGTTAGTCCCAGGAGTCGGTGTAGATTCAAACAATTGTTTACTGATCCTGTACGAAATCAGATCACTTGTTTCGTTTCATTCATTCATTTGAAGGGGCTGCAGATTATTCCTGGGAAAACTGAATTTAATAGAAAAAGATCGAAATAATGAGGTTTAAAAAGTAGGATAGTTTTGAAGGTAGGCTAATTTTATGTAATTTACATGTTAAAAGCAAGCTGTGATGTCAAATGCAGTATTGCTATGCCCCAAAAGTTTCCAGGTAGATGAAGCAGCTGTGTTCCATCAAATGTCCGACTTCAACAATAAAGAAACTTTTTTTCAATTTTCATAATTTGTTTTCATTTCTTGGCCTAAAATCTTCATTTAATGCTCATTTTAAAGAAAAACTGTCTACCTTTGGATCATTGTAAACTACGAGAAGGTTCAACTATTTATGAAATTTTTACTCGTTACTATCACCGTTAATTTTATATAAAGAAGCAATTTGTTGACCTTGTTTGTGTATTCAGTATAGTTACATGTATATGCAAATATTTAAAAAAAACTCGTCTCGTACCTGTGCACAATACATGTCCAATGAGAATTTTTTTGGTTTGTGGGAATCGCCTGCTCGTCTAGCTCGTCTTCACGATCCAGGTCAAATGGTCGTTTTTTTTTCGTTTGTGGGAATCGCCTGCGCGTCTAGGTCGTCTTTATGATGCGGGTCAAATGAGATATTTTCGGTTGTGGGAATCGCCTGCGCGTCTGCGTCTAGTTGGTCTTTATGATCCAGGTTAATGGTCGTTTTTTCGTTTGTGGGAATCACCGGCTCGTCTAGGTCGTCATTACATTCCAGGTCAAATGACAATTTATTCGTTCGTGAGCAACATCATCCCGCAAAACTCTTATTACAGTGACCTGTAAAAACCCTTAACTGTTCTTCATCAAACGGAGCGACTTTTCCTTTCCTCTTGTGATATTGCTTCCCGTAGTGTAAATGAGTTCCGTTGACTCCTTATTTCTCAGTTAGTTTGATGTGTGTGTGTGTGTTTGCAGTGACGTCTCAGATTTCAATGAACATAATATTTCCTTTGAAATGGGGCTCCAGTACATTTAAACTCTTTGGAATTAATTTTTTGATGGATCTTGTCAGACTATTTCATTTAGATTACAAACCCGATTCAGATGTTATTGATAACACTTTAAAAAGATGGTAAAACAGTCTCACCCATTTATGAAAAAGGTTATCATTTTGAAAACTTTGGTCATGTCTAAATTAAATCATTTGCTCGCATATCCAAATGAAGAAATGTTGTGGTTTTTTTTTTACAAAAAAGTGTTTGCATTTATCTAGGTTCATAAACGAGTTAAGGTCGATCGAGATCTTTAATGTCAAGATTTTTATATGGGTGGATTAGAAAAGTTAAATGTAAAACTTACATGGGTAAGAAGGTTGTATAAATCCAATTCAAAATTGATGAGATTAATTCTTTTTGTTAATTTTAATTTGGTTTTGAACTACTTTGAACTAAGCTACATTCTGCCGACAAAAAGCTCAATAAATTAATTTTGGCGGGACGTTTTTGATGCTTGGTAAACTCTCTGATTAGTTCAGACAATCAAGATACATGTATGAATAAAGTTTGATCTTTCCCTCTATGGGAGATAGAAAACATTAGAACTGGTGTTTCAGATGTCTATAATATTATAAAACTGGGCTAAAGATGGAATTTGTTCGGTTTATGACTGAGAAGATATCAAAGGCAATATAATACCAAGACTTCCAACAACTAATATTTATTAAATTGATACCTATTTTTTGTAAGTATTACGGAATAGTACAATCGTAAAAAGGTGGTTAGAATAGATTGATTTTCAAAGTCTTATTCTCTGCTACCAATTAATATAATAACAAATTTGTGCTTTTATAATTCTGATTCATAAAGTTACTCAAAAGTAAAATATGTAAATTTTATAACAATCATCACAAACAGTCGGCTATTTTCATCTCCAGGAAATGTTCCCTTCACAAAATAACTGCACCCATGTAACGCTGTTTGGTACATTGCAACCTATGCGGTTAAATGCCATCTTTTCGTCCGACACCTTTGCTTTGTGTCCGTTGCTTTCAGTCCGTTTTGCTTTTTGTCCGATAATTTTACTTTTCGTCCGACACTTTTACAATCCCTTAGTCTAGCTTTCAGCTACTTTGTTCGCAGGGGGGACAAAAACCATATAGAAAGATAGTGACGCCGTATTTGCATCCCCAAGTTTCGCATTTTGTGGCTTTCTTCTCAGGCGATTTTTTTTTCAAATATAAAGATACTAGTATATTAATATTGCTCATTATAACGATCGTCAAAACATATTAACGAATACTTAAGCATGCTTTGCTTTACCAGCGGTAAATTCAGAACATATTGATCAGACTAGTAAAACACCAGATACTCCATGTACTACTCATTTATAGAGAGGAATAAAGTTTGTTTTTATTTCAAAAATGTCATCGAGTTTCGAAGTTTAAATGGGACCTACAAAATATGCACATTTCAAAGTGAATATAAAGAAGAATCATCGGATTGGAAAAAAAGCAACGGACAAAAACCAAAAGTGTCGGACAAAAAGCAACGGCCAAAGGGAAAGTGTCGGACAAAAAGCAAAACGGACCAAAAGCACCGGACAAAAAGCAAAAGTGTCGGACAAAAGCAAAATTATCGGACAAAAAGCAAAACGGACCGAAAGCAACGGGCAAAAAGCAAAAGTGTCGGACCAAAAGCAAAAATATCGGACAAAAAGCAAAACGGACCGAAAGCAACGGACAAAAAGCAAAAGTGTCGGACAAAAAGCAAAATTATCTGACAAAAAGCAAATCCCGGACCAAAAGCACCGTATCAAACGACCAGCAATACAATTTCGATAAAACCGATTATATTTATCTTAGTTGAAATCCGTCACTGTGAAACCCGTACACACCCGGTTTTTTTTTTGCAAACATTCATTCAAATAAGAAACAGACTATATCATGAAAACGAAGATTTTTACGAACAATACTCCTTTAGTACAGAATGACATTTTTCTCAAACTCTTCACTTGGAAATTTCACTTCATTTTACACTGTGAAGCACCAAAGTTATGCTGCTATTTTTAGAAAACATTTTCTTAAAAAAATGCATTAAACAAAATAATTATGGGAAAATTTTTGCTATTTAATTAGAGTACGATATCGGTTCGAGATTTTACAACCACTAGATTGATCTACAGTGTTACGTCGCTTTTCTTGATACATGTTTTTATGTATTTTACAGTACCTATCGATTTTGCAGGAAATTTTCTACAGTTTTAATCAAAACGAAAACAAATCTCCGTTTTTTGACTAGAACTTTAATGACAAATTTGGGCCTGCAGTAATTCTTATTTGTGAAGCTAATTGGGAGAAATATATTCAAATGATATAATAGTCAATAACAAGTAGTCATCTGTTTTATCGGTATGCAGTAGTTGTGATTCTACTTACGTTGTAAATATCAAAATAAGGAGGATGTGATATGATTGCCAATGGGAACACTATCCTTTAAAGGGGCATTAGCTGTCAAATTCTTGTTCACCGATTCGACTCAAAATCTCATATCTTAATTATAACATACTAAAACGTATATCCAATTTACAAAAAGTATTTTAGAATAGACGCCATCTAATTAACCATCGAGATGACCTCAGACATGCACGTGAAATCGTATGATGACGATTTTTATAGGTCTGTTTGATTCCATGTCATAGATTAAAAAAAATATGTTAATCATCGTTTTACCTGTATTTGAATGATTTGCACTGAAATGCAGTCAAGTTTAGCGATTGATAATTCATTGATAACATTCTGGCGTATCACAAACAAACAACTTGTAACGTCTCACTTCATTGGCCGAAAGATTTAAATACAACAACAATTGTTGTGTGCACGTGAATTGACACAGGTGACCGACAATGGAATGTACTACGTTACTACGAACGTAAAAAACAATGATTTTTGGTCGAAATAATTAAATAAGTATTTTGTGAATTTCAAATAGTGGGGTCGAAATATTATACTAATAATTTGTGTTAAGTAATATTCTTTATGCATGCAGCACTTGTACCGCACTATGAAAAATATAAGGATAAAATAAAATACATGTGCCGCTTTTATACGGATGAATGTATGAACCACTTTAATTTCTTTCATATTGACGCTAGGTTATTATCCTGACAATGTCGTAGTTACTTATAATAAGGATCTCATAATACTGATCCATTTCAAATTTATGATGGGTTGCACATTCCTCTTTTATTGTTTTCATGCTATAAAACGAAAATAAAGAAGCTAAGCGTTTGGTCATTCAGAAATGACGTGTCATAAACGAGCAAATTGTCCCCGAAAGATCGTACCATGTGTGCACGTGAATATAGATGTACTATGCAATGTACTATCATGGTCACCACGAAATTCAAATGAATTCAGTGAAGGCATGTTGGTGTAAAAAGGTTTGAAATATTTCATCGGCGAAGATTTTATTTTTGCATGTGTGGAACTAAAACATAAATAAATACTTGTGAGAAATGTCGTAGTTTATAAGGAATTATATAAATGTACTGTTTTCGATTTTGATTGGTTGAAAATTTATCCTTTAATTTCATACCGTAAGAATAGAGCTTTGCATAACATTGTTGAACAATCCGCCAAAGTAACGTGTGGCATGCGTGCGTATTAAAATGAAATACAAAATCATACATGTATGATAAACTTATAAACGAAATATTAAGAAATTAAGGATGACTACTGTAAAAGTATGTACAAAAATGGGGTCACCTTTTATCAATACATTTAGTGAATAACCACACTGTTTAAAACTGATTGTTTTCTATGCAACTATTTAAATATTTACAATATATAATTTTCAACCGAGGATAGCAAAACAGTTAATTATAAATTAAGAAAGTATATCGCTGGAGTTTATAAAGTACATTTCCTTCCACTGTGCCATGGTTTGCCATCTCCATTTTTTCTCTAAACAAAGCATGGCTGGTTACATGTTCTGAATTTACTTAGAACTTCGGGATTTTTTTTCAAAATCAAGTAAACTAAATCAGAAAAAAAATCACACTATCCTAAAACTTATGAAAGAATATGAATAATGAACATGACAGTTTATAACACAAACCCATTTACTATAAAAATCGAGCAATATCTTTAGTATGTAATTTGGTTATTTTTGTAGTTAAGTACGGTTTCATTTCAAGTACAACGTTAATTCATCAAGTCCATTGAATAAAAGATAAGGCAGGGTGAGCAACTTGACAAAAAAAAGGCAGGATGACGATTTATGTAAAAAATCAGGATAAACGTCAGGACCTAACAGACTGAAAAATAGAAAGACAGGACAGAGATAACAACTAAAAAAAATGCAGGACAAAATGTTTCATCCAAGTCCTTCACCCCCAATCAAAATAAAATGGTAGCTCCCTTAATCCAGGACCAATTGAGAGGAGACAGTTGAATTAAATATTTCGACGTGACTGTTAAGATTAAAGTTTAAAATTTTACATGCACATGTATAAAAGCTAGAATTGCCATGCGATAATCAAGACCACAATCATGTTCGGGAATACGACGATGGAAGTTTTTAACGACCTTGACCGGCTACGTGATTACTGATCAGTCCATTCAGCTTTATAGTACGCGTGTTCTATTTTCGCAGGTGTGAGGTCGAAGGTTTGAATTGACCAATGAAAACGATCGTTTCTTAACGAGTTAATCTAATAAAGTTTGTTTGACTGATTATGTTGCACGACCTTTCGCTAAGCTTGACCGCAGTTCAGTGTATTATGGGCAGAATAAGTAATCGAAAAGGATCTTCCCCGTGGCTACCTTGTGTAACTTTTCATAATTGACATTCTTTTCTTTTTAATAACTAAACATGCTTGGCCCATGCGTAGCCCATCCCAGTTACAGCTCTTCTTTAAAAGCATGCAAAGCAAACCTTTGATCAACTTGCTTGCTATGTTTGGTTGGATGTTTGTAAACAAAAGGTAGGTAGTCTGTTTCAGTCTGTTTACTATATACTGGAATTTGATTGGACAATAAACATTAACTTCATTGCACGTCAATTTTTATTGTCTAATCAAATTCCAGTATATACAAAACAGACTGAAACTCCTCCTACCTATTGTTTGCAAACATCCAAGAAAACATAGCAAGCAAGTTGATCAAAGGTTTGCTTTGCATGCTTTTATAGAAGAGCTGTAAGGGTTACATTGAACTTCGCATGGATACGGATACAAATGAGTTGAATTATTGACTTGCAAACACATAATACATTATCGATGTTTTTGAACATATGCTGACAAAAACTAACTGCCAATAGCGAAATATTATTTCACAATTCAGTTTTTATAAATTTTGAAACATTAACAAAATCATATTTTGAATTTTTTGTCAACTTCGTAGCTAATGCCTCTTTGAGACCAAAGAACGTGGATGTAAACAACTAAAGATCACTATGCGTTCTATAATAATTAGTAAATTTTATATCGTATATTAAAAAGTTATAATCTGTTATATTTAGAATAACACATGACAAAATAATTATCGCATGCTGTATCACCACTCGACCAATATCATCCTCGTGGCCTTCATACCTCGGGACTGATATTGGTTCTTCGTGGTGATACAGCATGCAATACGGATTTTGCCATGTATAGATCTGTTTATCATATATTTTAATAGAATCAGATTGATGATATATAACAGATCCGTTATTAATCTTTTTTTTTTAAATCGCCCGAAAATATAAGAGAGACTAGAAAATGATGATTTTCCTGTACAAGGCTGTAGGTTTTCCAACTGATTTTTTTCATAAACTTCCTTATTTGCTTATCCCGTGTCATGTCTAGTTCCTCTTTAGTAAACGACTTGGTTGGGCCGGTTCCCTTTTCATTGTTGGTTCAGACATTTCCTTTTTGATGCCAGAACGTCTCTGTCATGTTTAAATTCCTTGTCCTCTTATAATGACATAATGTTAACTGTCAAATAACAATACATTCATCAATAAAAAAAAAGTAAGCATCTAATGTTAAAACGATCGTAATTTTAAAATTAATTGATAAAGTGTTGTCATTATTAAAAATTATACAATATTAAAAAAGCTGGTGTGCCTTTTAAAATGAAGGAATTTTAGTTAAATTAGTATTATATTGTACCTGAAGCAGGAGAAATCTCCATTTTTGATTAATTTTTCCTTATTGTTATCACAAAACTATATTATTGCTATTTCATTCCATCTGTTGAAATGACAATTCAATATGATTTACATCCCTTTTACTATCCATGTTAACACCTTAAGTGAGCTCATATTAAGGTTTGACTATTACAATGGGAAAGGATAATTTTGTAATGTCACTCGAAAATGTGAATATGTTCTAAATTGGTCAGACAATACTTGGTCATGTTTTATGGACATTTAAAACCATCGGCTACGCCTCGGGCTTTAAATATTCATAAAACATGACCAAATATTATCTAACCTATACTTATCAATGTTGTTTCTACCTGTAACAATATTGATTATCCTTTGTCCACAAAAAGGTGTTTTTCATTTCAAATTTTCACAGGCCAAGTTTTCTTCGACTTACGGTTTTTGATTGTTCCCTTTTTATCTTCTTCTTTTTAGAAGATGCTGAGTTTCAGGAAAACACATATTTATTTCGCTACTATATATACAAATACAAATCTATTGGAAAACCATACAACTATAAGTTACTATCTAGACTATTTTATGGGACTTTTGGGATGACGTCTTTTGCTAATATCTATAGAAAGATTGATTAATTCAATCCTAAGGTTATTATCAGCCCACAAGCTGAACAAACAGGTGAATCGTCTGGTAGACACACAGAAATTATATTGAAGCTTTACTTTTGTCCATCAAACACAGGCTTTTAAACGCATTGTTATTTCTAACCATTATAAAAGAAAAGAAACAAAATATTATTTCTTTTCTCTTTTTTTCCCCTTTCCTTCTTGTTTTCCCCCTGTTTGTTCTTAGTGTATAAAAGCAGATTGTTTACCCTTAAAAATTTCTTGAATGTGTTTAGATCAAATAGTGTCACCAGAGAGGGTCCTTGCTTTGTTCTGAACCATAATGAATAAAAGATAGCAGCGGAAATGAATATCAGTAAACTGTATACAATAGTTTATACAAATCATTCGGGACGGTCCTCAAAAGACAAAAGTGTGTATCGTATATTAATATTTGTATTGGTAGAATATTTGCATGAACATTTATGGTGTCTATAGTACTAGGGTTTTTTAATTGTTGAAAATAATCTGATAAGGAAAACAAAATGATAATTTCTTGATCTGTAAGGAAGTTAATAATTCTATAATACATCTTCGCTAGCCAAGGGTTACGATCCAATCCCCCTCCTAATGAAGATGAAGGGACATGATCGTAAGCCTTGGCTAGCGAAGATGGTAATAATGGTGCTGTTTCTTAAAAGAAATCCAATGCCACCAAACTGGATGTATATATAAACGTAGTAGCCTCTCGAGCAGAAGAGGAGCAATTTTTAATTTTGAACTTCTAAATGACAACTGTATCAAAACAAGATTATAGATTGGCGCCTGTGTCACTGTGTGGTCCAAACGAGGATTGTCCTGATTTGTTAAGTCATAGGAAAGAAAAATTTGTCATTGTGATAATTCATCCGAATTTTTACTTAGTCAAAATGCAGACAGCTCCTCTCTGATTCTGCATGAAAATGAGGAATCTCGTAAACAAGCTTTGCATATATTTGATTGCCTCGCTCCTTGTGCTAGTTTGAGAGTAAATGTAGATAAAACTGAAGCCATATGGGTTGGTTCAAGATTAGGCTGTAATGAAAAACTGTTACCAAATAAGAAATAATCATGGATTAAATCAGGAAAGTTTAAACTGTAGGGAATTCGTTTCAATCTCTTAAATGAAGATAAAACTTTAGAAAACTGTACAGAAAAAAATTTAAAGCATGAAAAGCCTTCTCAATTTATGTTCATACAGGAACTTGACATATATTGGCTAAACCATTGTTATAAAAACTTTGGCTCTCCTACTTTTGGTACAGGTTCTGACAGTTCTTCCAAATCCACCCGTTCAGATTATGCAAGAATTACAAGGAATTTTCATCATTTTTTATGGGATGGAAAGCCAGACAAAATAAAAAGGAAAGTTATAAATAATTATGATGAGGGAGATTTAAAATTCCCCCATATAGAAAGTTTTTGTATGTCCCTTAAAATGTCATGGCTTTATAAAATGCTAGATCCCTTGAATCTTTCCCCTTGGAAGATTTTATTATTAAGTTATATAGAAAAATATGGGGGAATAAACTCTTGCACCTGACTAAAGAGGGTTTGGAAACTTTTGCAAAAAAATTAAATCCTTTTTGGAGAGGTATTTTTTATTAATCTGTCCAAATTGAAGCTAGAAAAGATGATAAATGAAAAGAATGCCATAGACATCCTACGTCAACCCATTTGGCTGAATATTAATATCAAAGATATGGAAAGCCATTTGACTATTTAAATTGTAATGAGGGTATATATTTCATAAATTTCATAAATGATCTAATCTCAGATGGAAAAAAAACATACTGACATTTGAACAGCTTAAATCTCAGTTATACGGTAAATATCAATTTTGTTGAATAATATGGTCTTGTTAGTGCAATCCGATGGTAGCTGGAAAAAAATAATTTCAGAGCACGGTAGATTATATATCATTGACAATGATATTGTAGAAAAACTAAACAAGAGTGCACACGCTGAAATGTCTCGCCTTCTTTACTAACCATTGATTTTATGTTGATAGTCCTAAATACAAAGCTTTACTACAAGTAACACATAAACTTAACATGATCCAAGAAAATGAGGTCAAGGTCAGATAAACCAAACGAGAAATACATGTACACCTTACAATCATTCAATAAACCAAATATAGTTGACCTATTCCTTATTGTTTCTAAGAAACAGTTTTAAACAAGAAAACTTAACATTGACCAATGACCATGAAAATGAGGTCAAGGTCAGATGAACCATGCCAGACAGACATGTACACCTTACAATCAATTTAGGCATTTAATATAGTTAGCCTATTGCTTATAGTATCTAAGAAACAAACTTAACCATGAAAACTTAACATTGACCAATGAACCATGAAAATGAGGTCAAGGTCAGATGATACCTGCCAGACAGACATATACACCTTAAAATCCTTCCATACATCAAATATAGTTGATCTATTGCTTATAGTTGAAGAAAAAACAGACCAAAACATAAAAACTTAACACTGAGAAATGAACCGTGAAAATGAGGTCAAGGTCAAATAAAACCTGTGAGACTGTCATGTACATCATAAAATATTTCCATACACCATTTATAGTTGACCTATTGCATAAAGTATTAGAAAAAAGACCAAAAACTCAAAAACTTAACTTTGACCACTGAACCATGAAAATGAGGTCAAGGTCAGATGACACCTACCAGTTGGACATGTACACCTTACAATCATTCAATATACCAAATATAGTAGACATACTGCTTATAGTATCTGATATATGGACTTGACCACGAAAACTTTACCTTGTTCACTGATCCATGAAATGAGGTCGAGGTCAAATGAAAATTGTCTGACGGGCATGAGGACCTTGCAAGGTACGCACATACTAAATATAGTTATCCTATTACTCATAATAAGAAAGAAATTAACATTACAAAAAATGTTGACTTTTTTTCAAGTAGTCGCTGAACCATGAAAATGAGGTCAAGGACAATGGACATATGACAGACGGAAACTTCGTAACATAAGGCATCTATATACAAAGTATGAAGCATCCAGGTCTTCTAGCTTCTAAAATATAAAGCTTTTAAGAAGTTAGCTAACGCCGCCGCCGCCGGATCACTATCCCTATGTCGAGCTTTCTGCGACAAAAGTCGCAGGCTCGACAAAAATGATAAAAAAAACATGTAAACATTTTTATCGATTGTTTCTAGAAAATATCAAAGAAAATCCTTCAAGATCACAATACAAATGGTACGAGGATTTATGTGTTGAAATTGAAGATTAGGGGATAAGGAATCTACTCTATTGCATTTCAAGCAACAAAAAAACATTAAACTTAAATTTTTTTAGTTCATGTTATTACATAGAATTAAAGGTACAAACTCTTTTCTTGTAAATGTTGATTTACAGAAACAGATATGTGCACTATTTGCACTGAAACCAAAGAAAGCTGATTGCATATCTTTTGGGAATGTGTATACAGTAGAAATATTTGGATTGCACTTTAAAACATATTATTAAACTGTGGATCTACCCTGAAGGCATGTTATTTTTGGTATGGGGGAAATTTTTAAACAATATAATACAGTTCAAAATATAATGTTGATTTTAAAATATTATATTTATAGCTGTAAAAATTCACAGAAAACCCTTCTGTGAAGGTAGTACTGAATATTTAAAATATTGTATAAGAATAGAACAAACGGTGAATTATGTATCCCCTACACAAAAATATTATATACATATAAAAAGAAGATGTGGTATGATTGCCAATGAGACAACTCTCCACAATAGACCAAATGAAACAGAAATTAACAACTTTAGGGCACCGTACGGCCTTCAACAATGAGCAAAGCCCATACCGCATAGTCAGCTATAAAAGGCCCCGAAATGACAAATGTAAAACAATTCAAACGAGAAAACTAACGGCCCAATTTATGTACAATATAATGAACGAAAAACAAATATGTAACACAGAAACAAACGACAACCACTGAATTACAGAATGTGGCTGGGTTAAACTAGTTTAAAGGCGCCAACCCTCCCCTAACCTGGGACAGTGGTGTAACAGTACAACATAAGAACAAACTATAAAAATCAGTTGAAAAAAGCTTAAATCATCAGATGGATACAAATAGAAATACATCTAACAAAAACACAAAGTGGACGTGGACGGGTACTTGTACATCCCAACAACAAAAAGACACTAAGTACAGATGTATATATAATGATTGATTGATTGGTGTTTAACGCCACTTACAGCACTATTGTGCTATTTCGTGGCGGTCAGATTTTATTGGTGGAGGAAGCCGGAGTGCCCGGAGAGAACGACCGACCTTCGGTAGGAACACTGACAATCCTAGTCAATTAAGGTTGGAGTCGATATGTATATATATAAAATGGTTGCTATTTAGAGTTGATGTAGTAGAATACACTTTAAACGAAATATCTTAAAGACCATACTTAAAACTCTACACATGTAATCAAGCTTGATGTATTCTGTCTTTATGTCAAAAATAAACAAATTACAAAACAAATTCATCACTTATAGTCATTGGAGACTGGTATGGTGTGCTAAGCTATGGCCTAGAAACTATAAATCACAAAATAATCCCAGAACACAAATAATTAAATTCAATGAAATAATGAACTTTTTTTTTACATATTTGGATGTTTTTAATGTTGAATTTTATAAATTTATATAGAATGACATAAATTTCCTCTTGTAAAATGCCAAAATGAGAGTCTTTTTCAGAGGAAAATTTCAATAAGTCAAGTTTTGGTTTGTTTTTTTTTTGCATTTTTAAAGGAAAATATAAAGATTTTCTTGAAAAATTCGCGCCGAACTGCAATGCATTGTTTGGATTAAAAGTTAACCAATTACTATCAATTCATGACACAAAATCACTAAGCTCACACGAAAAAAACAAAAGCAAGGGAACAGCGCTTGTATTGCTGTTCTTCATCTTAATGTCAAAGTCAGAGAGAGGCCTTCACTATAGTGCAAAAAAACGTTCACATGATTGCAAGTTCAAGACAGTCCCAAGCACTTGTTTGAACGGGATTCTTTGCTAGAATTCAGTCACGATACAAGTCGGCATAAAGAGGAACTCATTGAGAAATTTAAAGTGTTTAATTTTTAAAAAGAAAATATGATTTGTTTCGTCCCAATGTAGACAATATTTATATCTACGATGGTCACGTTCTTTCAATCTGTTATGAAGTTTCAGTTAATATCAGTTCCAGGCGCTTATTCCATTACCTGTGCAACATCAATGATAAACATTAAGTTACCAGCAATGAATGCCACGATATAAAATATAAGTGAAATCGTATCAAAAGCTTTCGAGACATCTTGCCAAGTAATTTTCTTTGCATTACCATTGTATTCTATGCAATGATCAACTTTCTCCCCGTTCCGAAGATCATGAACTTGATTTTTTCCTCGACAGCAAAGCTGGTATGTAACGATTTTTTTCATCCAATTCGGAATTGGCTCATCTTCAGTTTTGTAATAAAATCTAGAGCTCATGATGACGGATCCTACAATTAAACCACTCATAACAAGATTAATCATAAGAGTTACACAAATTGCAGAAAGTCTTGGTACAGCGGAAGCTGGTAGTAATCCTTGTGCGATCGTGAGAAATACTACTACAGCTAATAAAAGAGTTACTGAAAATCCAAACCTTTCTCCTGACTCAGTCGGTAACAGAAAAACACCTATGTTCAGAAGAGCAAGAAAAATAACCGGAATTATCAATGTCATCAGTAAAAACATTGGACGTCTCTTAAAGTAGAAGGTATATCTTACTGTTGGTGTTACGGTGTTAGATACGTTGACAGACGTTTTACTTAGTTCCCATTCACTATTCGTAGAATATGAAGATGTATGAACGGTAGAAAGTGACGAGTAGAAAGTAATGTCGAAAGTAGAATATCCCCATGCTATAATTTGCATAGTACACTCTTGTGTATCAAATGGAAAATAGGTTATATCTATATCGCATGTGAACTTCAAATTTTGTGCTGGAAGCCATTTAACTTGTCCGTCATAAAGTACATATAATGATAAATCCTCCGGATTGAAAATCGAGAATTCTCTAGCACTATTTGAATTAATCAACGGAGGCTTCCAGATAGCGTCTTCTGGTAATATAATATACCAGGCATTGTCGTAATCGGAGAGAGTCCATATCATGCTGTTATCTGTCCATACAATATCAAAATAACCAGTCATTGAAACTATTCCTTCAACTGCATTTATTTCCTGCAAGTTTATTATAAAAAATTCTATAGTAATTACTGTAGGATCGTTTAGATCTACCTCTGGTCTTAAGTATTTGTTATGTCCAGAGGTAAGGTTATGATACAAAGAATTCATCACGTTAAAAGATGCTGCATCGGTGAGAGAGAAAACTAATACATATAGAAATGCTGATGTGAATATTGCTTTTTTATTATAATTTGATCCCATCGTGGTATAGTATTATTATTTTTCTTCCACTGTTACGTTCACCTGAAGTAGGTTTTAAATCAGTAATCACTTGGACTGACCAAGTATATATTTTGAAATTTAATTCGGAGATTAAATATTAATGACATGTTCGTGACTAGAACACAATAACCACCGCATTAAATCATAACTAATTTCCGTAGAGCAAACGATATATATGTTGACCATTTGAAATCATATTTACCTTATAAAAATTTTAAATGCATAACGCAAGTGGTTCTCTTGCACTTTGTGTTTATCAAAACACTGTTGTAAAACACATAAAATGTTTTAACGAAAGTTTAAAGATATAGGGTCAATTTTCAAATTTATTTGACACTAGGACGATTTTAAAAGTGTTTCATTCTTTGCTTAATTCACAGTATCAAAGCTCAATTCATTTAATTTGAGATTCTTACAATATTATGGTTAATTTCTCAATAGATTACTCTTCAGTAAACGCCTGAAGATAGCACAAAACTTCACTATTGACAAATTTGCAATGTTTAACACAAAAATGTATATAAGGAGGACATCCTTAGCCAAAACCAGCATTTTATTGGCAGCACTGTCTTTCCGATACAGATTTATGCAGTTTGAATATAAACGTCCTTCAATGCTAAATTTGCCAATGCGAGTAAAAGTAATACAGGGGTAATTTGGATACATCGAATTTAACTTTTTCCGCACATACGAAATATACATGGTAAATGAAAAAAAATCGTGATTGGACATAATTGAGTAAGAAAAAAACAAGGAAAGAAATATTATTCTCAACACGGTCAACAATTTTTAATGTGTTTGAAAAAAGTAAAATAACAAAAATACCGAACTCCAATGAAAATTCAAGTCGGAAAGTCCTTTATTAAATGGCAAAATCAAAAGCTCAAACACATCAAACGAATGGAAAACAACTGTCATATTCCTGACTTGATACAGGCATTTTCTTATGTAGAAAATGGTGGATTAAACCTGGTTTTATAGCTAGCTAAACCTGAATAGCATACGCTGATGTAAAATTAGGTCTTTTTTTTTACATGTAGTTTTTACAGGGTAAAACTGTTAACCTTATTTAAGAAGAAATATTGATAAAAAAAAACTTTAAACGAAAGCTCTGAACACGGATTGATTTTCAACATAGTTGTGTGATGGTATTGCAACAGACCATTTCATGGCCAGTCACAAGAGTAATCAAATAAACATTTTAATACTCATGATTTTACTTGTCACAGGCAAAGTACAATGCCTATGATTTCATCTTCAATTTCCGCTGTTGAAAACGTTTGCTGATATTTCATTCATTGCTTCTTGGAATAATGACAATAAACAATTATGGCCCATAGAAAAGGTAAGAGACTCCAGGGGTTATTCATCGATGAATAATATGGTTATTCACCGAACATTGATAATTTTTCGAGTTATTCGCCATTCCTTGCATTAAAAATTCGTAAGGGTTCCGCGGAACCCAGTGTCTCGCCTACTTTTTCTGTTAATCGCAGGCTCAACAAAAATGAGGAAGTAAATCAATAAAAATATTCCTCTTGATACTATATTTTGATTGTAAGAAGCTTCTGTCCAAGTTTGGTAAAAATCCAGGATAGTTTATGAATCTAATAAATGTTTAAAAACTTTAACTGCAGACTGAATGTAATGTTAACTGGAAGAAAACAAAATTTCCTTCTAGATACTAGCATTTGATCATACACAAGCTTCTGTCCAAGTTTGGTACATATCCAAAATTGTATAAGAAAGTTATTAAAATTTTTAAAACTTTAACCACAGAGTGAATATGTTGTTTCCTGGCAGAAAATCTAAGTCCATTTAAAAGTAAAATACGGAAAAAATGGATTTATTTTTTTACAAAATTTCCTTCTAGATACTATCTTATGATCATAAACAAGCTTCTGTCCAAGTTTGGTACAAACCCAGGATAGTTTAAGAAAGTTATTAAAATTTTAAAAACTTTAACCACAGAGTGAATGTAATATTTCCCGGCAGAAAAACTAAGTCCATTTATAAGTAAAATACGGAAAAAATGGAATTTTATTTTTACAAAATTTACTTTTGAATACTATCTTATGATCATAAACAAGCTTCTGTCCAAGTTTGGTAGAAGTCCAGGATAGTTTAAGAAAGTTATTAAAATTTCAAAAAATTTAACCACAGAGTGAATATTTGTGGACGCCGCCGACGACGACGCCGACGACGACGCCGACGCCGACGGAATGTAGGATCGCTATGTCTCGCTTTTTCGACTAAAGTCTAAGGCTCGACAAAAATGAAAGTTAACCCAATTATTTCGTGTCACGTGATAATGTATTACCTTATAGAGATAACTGGGGACAGGGTTCTCTTGAAATATTTATTTATGTTTGTAATTGATGTTGTTTTGTTTATGTTCGGTTATATGTTATAGTTGTTGTATATTATGACATGTGTGTTCTCTAGACCGTAGTCCAAAATGTAATGAGTTGTTTACCATATCGAATGAATAAGTGAGCTGGGATTTCTTGAAAAATAAATACATAAATATAAGACGTTGGTAGTAATTAAATATAAGCTGAACAGAACTTGCAAATTTTTATAAACATTTTGAGTGTGCAAAAACACGAAAATAAAATTGTGCACAGTAATTGGATGTCAATACCAGTATGATTCGTTATTAATAATGTACTGTCATGTCTGTTTTGCAGAGTGGACACATATTCCACAGTGGCTTGTTATTTTGTTTTCGGTAAGGGAGGGGGTGGCCCGGGGCGTTGGATGAAAAGATTTGAATATGTATTAAATTCACACCTGTACCCAGTTGTTGTTTCCCATACAATATATTTACTTTCTCATTGTTATTTTTGTATTGCTGAGAGCATTCTCTCGAGTCGAAACATGCCATGTCCTTTATGTTATTCACTTGCATTTTTTTCATTCATATATCTTACAAATGCTGCTTTAAAACTTTTTTACAATCTGTAAAATTGAATCTATTGCTATCTGTTGCTCATGTGGAATTCCATCAGCTTTAGTCACTGTCATAAAGAATCGAGCTCGAATCTTATCAAGTTAGGTGTTGGTATTTCCTCTTTCTAGATTTCGAAATTCAGCGTTCGTTTTCAGCTATTTCTTTAAAATGCGCATGTCAATTTCATAGACTCTATGAAGTCTTCCGGTCATTCGACTCTGCTTCAATGTGCAGTTCTATGTTGTCTGAGACGTGTTCTAATCTTCTTTTCTGTATCTTCCTCCTGCTATCGAGGAGCACATTTAAAAAGATATAAAAGTCTTCGTCCATTAATGTATGGTCTTAAATAATTATATTTGTAAAAGGTAAATATTTCAAACTGAATTAAAAAAAAATTGTATTCGTGGTTCCGTAGTCAGCATAATATGGCAAGACAAGGCCGCTAATACTTCTGTCATTTCTAGCAAGCACGCCGCGCCAAACAATAAAGCCGTTCAATAATGATATAAGTTAGCATGTAACAGTCTAAGCACAAAGGTGAAAAATAAAATGGAAATCTATTGATAATCAAATAAAGAAAGTACTAGATACTAGCTGTTAACTATCACTTATTTGTATTCATTGAGTTCAATCACTTTAAATGCAGATCAAAGCACATCTTACGAGATACAGTATATATTGTTCAGTAGCTCTACGTCATTAGACAAATATTCTCCAACTAGTTTCCTACAGTCTGTAGTTAGCTGGCAGATAATGTCTCTATCTTAAAACTTGTTACTTCACTGAGTACTTCTACTTTTAAGGACAATCTATTGTTTAATGGATCCATTATGATTTCTAGCTGGACGTTTGGTAAAATGTGAACGAGAGTTTCTTCTTCAATTCTACAGATCCTACAGATTGAATCGATGGTGTCTATATTAAGTTTTGCCTTGTTTGATTATAACATTTAAATTTGAGTAAGAATTCTTGCTTTAACGATTGTTATTTTTATGTCCCCATGCATGTTCACATCTGTGTTCCAAACTGAGCGAGTTCAATATTTATCGAAAAGTGAAATAACAAAAATATCGAACTCCAAGGAAAATTCAAAACGGAAAGTCCCTTATCAAATGGCAAAATCAAAAGCTCAAACACATTAAACGAATGAAAAACAACTGTCATATTCCTGACTTTGTACAGGCGTTTCCTAATGTAGAAAATGGTGGATTAAACCTGGTTTTATAGCTAGCGAAACCTCTCACTTGTATGACAGTCGCATAGAATTCCATTATATTGACAACAATGTGTGAGCAAAACAAACAGACATAATAGGTAAAAATGTCAAAAATTGGGGTACAGCAGTCAACTTTGTAATATAATCTTTATCACTATAAAACAAATAACTAATTCAACAAAGAAAAACAAAACGGCATATAGACACTCTATAGACAAAGTATATAGCTAAAATGAAAGACAAGAATGGGTTTATGTCAAGATGGTGAAGTGTACATTTTTTAGACACTTCTGTGTTCAGCCTGCCATTCAAGAATTCGATGGTTGCAGATCTTGTTATATGTTTTCAACTTATTTTGGATGGTGTGTTTCCCCATAGTTCCTCTATTGTAGGCAAGTTGTATTGTTCTAGAACGGAGTCCATTCTTTCTAGATAAGTTCTTTGATTAATTAGGAGACGATACTGTCTTAGTTGGATTTCCTTTAGATTTTGATATTCCAAAACTAAAATAGAAGGGAGAAGACTCAGTTTTCGTTTGAGGAGCGAAGCTTGAAGTGGAAGTCATCAAGTAATATATTAATTCCTGCTGAAGTCGTCCATGCGTACAGAGATTGAATGTTTCTCTGGCATGTTAAGTGGAAGTCGCTAAGCGCTTTTTGTTGCCTCAGATTTAACGGTTGTACCTCTTAGCTGTAGAGGAAACATAGTAGTATGCTGTGCTCACTCGCCAAAAAGGTTCACATTGTGGCTCGGCTGATAATTAACGATACCAATGAGTAGAGAACCCGATAATCTATACTTACTTCTCGTCACTTTTGTTGGAAAACATGAGTATTGTTTTTAATTTGAGGAAGAGGATTTTTCAAAGACAAATAATCATTTGAGTTAGGATGGCTAAAACATTTTACGAAAAAAAATTCAATTTTGTACACAAATATATATATATATATATATATATATATAAACATTTTACGAAAAAAAATTCAATTTTGTACACAAATATATATATATATATATATATATATATATATATATATATATATATATATATATATTTGTGTACAAAATTGAATTTTTTTTCGTAAAATGTTTTAGCCATCCTAACTCAAATGATTATTTGACTTCCACTTCAAGCTTCGCTCCTCAAACGAAAACTGAGTCTTCTCCCTTCTATTTTAGTTTTGGAATATCAAAATCTATATATATATATATATATATATATATATATATAGATTGCCTAACAATGTAATTTTAACACACTATTTAGTATGTAAATATAAGAATGTTTAAAATATTTACAAAATGATGAAAATAAACGCAATATTTCGCTAGACTAACTAGCTTTATCAAGCGTGCATCTATCCAGGTGAAATCGGATGTAGATGATAAGAAACTTTTGCAGCTCAATGTATATGTTGCACTTGAATTTAGCTGCCTTGAAAATAATACATAATTTGGATGAAGTTCAAGATTTTTACAAAATTTGTAGTTGAAGTTAGCAACGTCCATTGGCCAATATTACAGGATAAAAAGGACGATGCTGTGTACTAAATTATTCTTTATCTTTCCTGTATCTTTTCTCATCTTTTTCGTTAAGACCATCAGGTTCTAAAGTGTGGAGTTGGTGGATCCAAAAAAAAATTTCTCTTCTCCTTCTCGCCGTGGTGTCCCACTCGGTGTTGATTTCTATGATTTGGAAGGTAACATTATCAAAAGAATGTTTCGTTGAACGAAGATGTCTTGTGAGAGGACAGTTTTTGTTGGTTTTGTACCATGAACGATGGTTATTGAGCCGAATATTAAATTTGTCCATTGTTTCTCCCACATACTGAATGCCACATGTGTCACATGTTAATATATAAATTGAGTTCTCCGTTTTACAGTTGGAATTTGAGTAGATGGTATAATTTTGTTTAGTAACGGAGCTGATGAAAGAACTGCTTGTATTGGCAGCTTTACAACACAAGCAGTTCCTTCGACCACATTGTTTGTAGCAACCGGGAGATGGAGTAGGCTGCTTTGCTAATACAGATGTCACTAATTTGTCACGGATGTTTTTAGGTCTTCTGAAGGCCATGACTGGTGGTGAGGAAAATACTTTTTTAAGATTTGAATCATTTTCTATAATTTTCCAATGCTTCTGAGCAATGGAAGACACATTTTTAAAATCAGGATGGTAAGTGAGTACAAGGGGTGTTCTGTTAGCTGCTTTATTCTTATCTTTGTACTCTAGAAGTTCTTGGCGACTAGTTTTGTTTGCTCTTTCGAAAGCGCTATCAATGATGTTGTTATTGTATCCTCGAACAACTAGATGTTTACGTAGTTGTCCAAGTCTAGCATTTTGCGTATTTTCAGTAGAGCATATTGTCTTGATTCGCAATGCCTGGCTGAATGGGATGCCACGGAAAAATTTTTGGATCCACCAACTCCACACTTTAGAACCTGATGGTCTTAACGAAAAAGATGAGAAAAGATACAGGAAAGATAAAGAATAATTTAGTACACAGCATCGTCCTTTTAATCCTGTAATATTGGCCAATGGACGTTGCTAACTTCAACTACCAATTTTGTAAAAATCTTGAACTTCATCCAAATTATGTATTATTTTCAAGGCAGCTAAATTCAAGTGCAACATATACATTGAGCTGCAAAAGTTTCTTATCATCTACATCCGATTTCACCTGGATAGATGCACGCTTGATAAAGCTAGTTAGTCTAGCGAAATATTGCGTTTATTTTCATCATTTTGTAAATATTTTAAACATTCTTATATTTACATACTAAATAGTGTGTTAAAATTACATTGTTAGGCAATCTATATATATATATATATATATATATATATATATATATATGCAGGACTCTAAAGTGCGATGGTCACGCTAAAGTCCGATGGTCTACGCTAAAATGCGATGGTGTCAGACGCTAAAGTGCGATGGTTGTTTGTTTTTTAAGTGCGATCAGATAACACGCTAAAGTGCGATGGTATGACACGCTAAAGTCCGATGGTCTACGCTAAAATGCGATGGTGTCAGATGCTCAAGTGCGATGGTTGTTTGTGTTTTAAGTGCGATCAGATAACACGCTAAAGTGCGATGGTATGACACGCTAAAGCCCGATTGTGTAACTGGAATGTGGTTCAAGCAATGGCTTTCGTTTGTTGTTGAGTTCCTATTACTTTTTCTTTTATTGTTTTATTTAGAATCATGAGCATAACAGCGTAGACGAGACCATTGATTGGCGCGCTAAAATATCCCATTGACTGGGTCAGATTAGGTGAACGTTCGTCTGTAACGCCCACTATTCACGACGTATTTGTTATAGACATTTAAACTGTGGGGTCACCAAAGGGTCTCAACGCCTAAATAAAATGATTCGAAAACAAAACTAATCAGGAATAACCTCTGTGTTTTGATTTATATTGAATACTTAAATGTTCTTTACTTGTGTTTTTGTTATGTTTTGATAATCAATTTTTATGATATCGCACGTTCTTTCAGCAAAAAAAGGATTTAACTGGCTTTAAAAGTTACAATGCATGTGTTGATTATTATCTTTTTTCGGATGTCAAAGCGATTTAACAATTGCGGTTGTCCAATTATGTCATCTTTTAACTTTTATCTGATCAAAATTTTATTTTAAAACGAATGCATGATCAACTTTTAAAAGTGTGCAAACACCAAACATATAGACAAAATATACTTCTGTCCTGTCCTGTCTTTTTCGTACTTGCAAGTTATTAGACAGTAAAAAGGCTATTTGGATCAAGCCTTGTGAAATTTGCATTTTCGTTTTTGAATAGGTAAAATGTATAGTTTGGTGAACTTTTCTGCTAACTACTTTACTTGTGAAAAACCCTTGGCAACATAAACATATTCAGCTTTTTTTTTTTTTAATCGACCCAATTTACATAGTAATGGACGACATCGTACATTTTATGATCGCAAATAAAATATGTATATAATATACTGTGCACTGTAATTCGTATATTCATTTTTTCTTTTGTTAATGGATTTTTCCGTCTTTCTGGGAGCGATTATTTGTTATTGACTCCTTAAGCTTACTCGCAAATAATTTAAAACCAAGACTTGCAAAAAAAAAAATGTCCAAACAAACCTTGATTTTCCTTTTTTTTTTAAACATACATCTCAGTCATACATAAGGACTTAAATTCGCCAGGTCTTTAATTTCAAGTTAGTGAGTTGACCAAAGTAACATTGCGGACCATTTGCCAATTTCCATGCGGTATCCGTGTTTTTTTTTACTCGCTCTGTTCTGCATCCACTCATCTTTCGTGTTTGTCATGACAAGGCCATTTGAAGCTTTCGTGCTATACAGTGTGTGTTTTTCTTATTGTTGAAGGTCGTACGGTGACCTATATTGCTAACGTCTGTTGACCGCTGGAAGGAATTTTCTGATTGTCTATAACACCACATATTCTTATTTTTATATGCAGTTATATCTATAATAAAATTGAGAATTGAAACGGGGAATGTATCAAAGAGACAACAACCCGACCAAAGAGCAGAAAATTTGTTTTTCGTTAATTGTTTTGTTGTAGATTAGGCTGTTGGTTTTCTCAGTTGAATTGTTTCATATTTTTCATATCGGGGACTGTTGTAGCCGACTATACGGTATGGGTTTTTCTCATTGTTGAAGGCCGTACGGTTGCCTATAATTGCTTACATCCACTTCATTTGAACTTTGGTGGATAGTTGTCTTATTAGCAATCATACCACATCTCCTTATTTTTATATAAATATGTATCAATTGTGACTCTAGATACATTGGTGTATTGATTTGTGTTTGCGTACAACGTCTAGTGTCAAATTTGTCATGCATGTTTAGGACTATTAAATATATTGCAGATAGTTTCGTAATTAAACGGCTTTAGATCTGTTATACGACAATTATACATAAAAAGATAAAAGGTAGGAAAATTAAGAGACATCACAAACAAAGACCATCGAGTCCTGTCCATAAATAGTAAAATAGACGTTTAATCAACAATGAACAACACAAAACCCGGATAGCCGGACGTTTGGCTCAAATTTAGTGGGGCTAATCCAGTTAAACATGCAATCCCTCCCTGGCTAGACTTGGTGCAGGCACACAATCCAGTGTGTTAAATCAGTATAACATGCACTCTCCCAGCCTGACTTTGGCACAATATGTAGCGGTGTATTGCTGTGTGTTTGTTTAATCTACATAGGCTAGAGGTATAGGGGAGGGTTGAGATCTCACTAAACATGTTTAACCCCGCCGCATTTTTTGCTCCTGTCCCAAGTCAGGAGCCTCTGGCCTTTGTTAGTCTTCATTTTGTATGTTTTTTAATTTTAGTTCATTTATTTGTTTAGGAGTTCAGTGTGACGTCCATTTTCACTGAACTAGTACACATTTTTGTTAAAGGGCCAGCTCAAGTGCGCCTTCGGGTGTGGGATTTTCTCGCTGTGTTGAAGACCCATTGGTGGCCTTCGGCTGTTCAAAGTTGTTTACTCTTTGGTCGCGTTGTTGTCTCCTTGAAACATTCCCCATTTCCATTCTCTATTTTAACATGTAACCTTTCAAACTTTTTTTGTCTGTCTTGATTATATTTGGCAATAAACAATAAAAGAAAAATAAACTACACAGCGCAGCTTCCAACAGGATTACAACAAGAAAATTAATTTTAAAAATGCTGTCAACAGTCAAAATTTATTAATATTATTAAAATTATTTAAAACAAATCTTTTAAAGTTTTGTGAAAAGAAAGTTTCATTTTATGTATCGAATTGTGTAACAAGTGATCATTATTTAAATACCCACTGGAAGGCCTCTGACAGACTGAGTGAGCGTAAAATCATTGTTATCGATAGCCAATGACAAACAAGTTAAAGGTAATTTATTCAGTACTATTACCAACAAAAGTTTTACGGTTGTCTACGCTGTTATGAAAACGATTCTATATCAAGCCGTAGTATTTCTCTTTTGAATTGTTTTACGCTGGTCATTGTATAACTATATATAGCTTGTTATGCGGCATGGACCAGGCTTTACATTGAAGACCGCCGGTATGATTATTAGTTCCATACATGAACGACATTTGGGTTGGATGGATAGTTTACACTACATTTTCTTATTTTTATTTTAAGTACGATAGTTGTCCAAAAAGTGTAATGGTTACATTGCAGTAGTTAGTATATCCGGAATTTAGTGGTAGTCGTTTTTTTGGTGTATTTCATATTTGCTGTTCGTTTATTGTTTTATATTTAAATCAGGTTGTTATTTTTCTCGTTTGAATTTTTTTACACTGGTTGTTTTGAGGCCCTTTGATCTTTATAGAATACTATGCGATGTAATCCAATGCTCCGCGTTAAAGGTCATACTATAATCTAAAGTTGCATACATTAATGACATTAGGTCTTGGATAGAGAGTTGTCTTATTGGCAATCATATAATGATACTACACATCTGCTCGTTAGGTTGCTGTCTAGTTGAGTTATATTCATTATCTAACAAAAATAACAACCCATTTTCTATTTTTTTTATAGAATTATCCATTAAAGAAAACTTTTTTTGGCACCTCAGCTGTTTTGATTAAATTTCTGTTCACAATTTTACAAATTAAGATAACCTCTTCCAGCAACGACCAAAAATGTTCCAGATTGTGATCATTTGTTTCTCTCTTCTTTCTTTTCTTGTGTAATAAAAACCCTTAATCTGGACAAACATTCTCGTCCTCATGCTGTTTAACGTTGCTAACGTCGATACTTTTGCGGAAAAAAACGCACTTTAGCGTGTTCAAATGAATAGCACAGACCATCGCACTTTAGCGTAGGCCATCGCACTTTAACGTGACCATCGCGTTTTAGCGTCCCCATCGTACGTTAGAGTCCTACATATATATATATATATATATATATATATATATATATATAGGTCTATAAAAAGGACCAACCAGCAAATTTACTATGTACCGGATCGTCTAGAATAGACGATACTGTGCAGATAAGAAAAAAAATTATATAAGTCTAGAGATTTGCACAACGATACTAACATAAGATGGTATTATACGAAGAAGGCTATTTGTTAAGGCGAAATATTTGTCAACACGATTTATTAACAACATCTTCGTATAATACCATCTTATATTAGTATCGTTGTGCAAATCTCTAGACTTATATATATATATATATATATATATATATATATATATAAACAAGTCTAAATTGAAAACAACGTTCAAACCTATGATTGCGTTGGATAAAAACCGCAATTTTTATACGTGTGCATGCAAAACAAATTTCTCGGTAGAGGGGTCTAAATACAGCACAAACAACATTTTCCAAAAGACCAAATGAGTGAAAAGGTATATTTTAACAAAACGCATTTGTCTAGCAGGTCGAACAACTGATGTTCTTAAACCCTGCTGACTGCCATTGGCGATTGTCAAATAAACGGATCACCGATGTAATAAATGGATCTTAATTATAAATTAAATACTAAACAGAAAACAATAAACTCGCGGAAAAGATGGTATACCGCAAACAAAAGGTGCAAAGGTTTTTGTACACCATATCCGGATTTCGACAATTAATGTCTCTTCAGTGATGTTAGGAATCGAAACGGTATTTGGAAGGCCACATAATTTACCTCAATTTAGGATAGACTCTTAAATTTTGAAAGAGTCAAAATAGGATGAACGGATCATATAAACCCGAAGGCAAATATAATACAAGCCCAAACGAAAAAATATAAACAAGTCTAAATTGAAAACAACGTTCAAACCTATGATTGCGTTGGATAAAAACCGCAATTTTTATACGTGTGCATGCAAAACAAATTTCTCGGTAGAGGGGTCTAAATACAGCACAAACAACATTTTCCAAAAGACCAAATGAGTGAAAAAGTATATTTAACAAAACGCATTTGACTAGCAGGTCGAACAACTGATGTTCTTAAACCCTACTGACTGCCATTGGCGATTGCCAAATAAACGGATCACCGATGTAATAAATGGATCTTAATTATAAATTAAATACTAAACAGAAAACAATAAACTCGCGGAAAAGATGGTATACCGCAAACAAAAGGTGCAAAGGTTTTTATACACCATATCCGGATTTCGACAATTAATGTCTCTTCAGTGATGTTAGGAATCGAAACGGTATTTGGAAGGCCACATAATTTACCTCAATTTAGGATAGACTCTTAAATTTTGAAAGAGTCAAAATAGGATGAACGGATCATATAAACCCGAAGGCAAATATAATACAAGCCCAAACGAAAAAATATAAACAAGTCTAAATTGAAAACAACGTTCAAACCTATGATTGCGTTGGATAAAAACCGCAATTTTTATACGTGTGCATGCAAAACAAATTTCTCGGTAGAGGGGTCTAAATACAGCACAAACAACATTTTCCAAAAGACCAAATGAGTGAAAAAGTATATTTTAACAAAACGCATTAGACTAGCAGGTCGAACAACTGATGTTCTTAAACCCTGCTGACTGCCATTGGCGATTGCCAAATAAACGGATCACCGATGTAATAAATGGATCTTAATTATAAATTAAATACTAAACAGAAAACAATAAACCCGCGGAAAAGATGGTATACCGCAAACAAAAGGTGCAAAGGTTTTTGTACACCATATCCGGATTTCGACAATTAATGTCTCTTCAGTGATGTTAGGAATCGAAACGGTATTTGGAAGGCCACATAATTTACCTCAATTTAGGATAGACTCTTAAATTTTGAAAGAGTCAAAATAGGATGAACGGATCATATAAACCCGAAGGCAAATATAATACAAGCCCAAACGAAAAAATATAAACAAGTCTAAATTGAAAACAACGTTCAAACCTATGATTGCGTTGGATAAAAACCGCAATTTTTATACGTGTGCATGCAAAACAAATTTCTCGGTAGAGGGGTCTAAATACAGCACAAACAACATTTTCCAAAAGACCAAATGAGTGAAAAGGTATATTTTAACAAAACGCATTTGACTAGCAGGTATATATATATAGAGTCTATAAGAATCTACCAACCAGTAAACTTAATAGGTATTGGATCATCAAAATTGACAATACTTCACAAACAGGGAAAATTATATGAGTCTAAAAGATTGCGTAACAATACCGATAAATAGATGGAAAACAAAACAATATATATATATATATATAAACAAGTCTAAATTGAAAACTACGTTCAAACCCATGATTGCGTTGGATAAAAACCGCAATTTTTATACGTGTGCATGTAAAACAAATTTCGTTGTAGAAGGGTCTAAATACAGCACAAACAACATTATCCAAAAGACCAAAAAAGTGAAAAAGTATATTTTAACAAAACGCATTTGACTAACAGGTCGAACAACTGACGTTCTTAAACCCTGCTGACTGCCATTGGCGATTGCCAAATAAATTGATCACAAGATGTAACAAAATGGATCTTAACATTAATTAAATACTAAAAAGAAAACAATAAAGTTGTTATACCACAAACATGAGGTGCAAATATGTGTGCACCAGATCCGGATTTCGACAATAAATGTCTCTTCAGTGATATTAGGGATCGAAACGGTATTTGGAAGGCCATATAATTTACCTGAATTTAAGATAGACTCTTGAATTTTAAAGAGTCAAAATAGGATGAACGAATCATATATGTGTCTCATTTCTCATATTTGATTCATAAAATACTGAAATGTATATCAAAATTACAAAAAGTCCGAAAGAAACAATTTACAATGCATGGACTCGTTATAATGTATCAGTATTTCGAAAACCTCCACCAGCAGTGGCATCAACCCAATGGTTGTAAACAAAACTCATCATAGATAATAGGCTTATAATTTTGTACGCAGACGAGCGTTTCGTCTACAAAAGACTAATCAGAGACACATGTTTAGATTTTGTTACAATTTAATCAATATTCCAATATCAGCGCAACAAGCTTATAATTTCATTTTCTTAACAAATAATGAATATAAGGTAATATGTATTTGCATGCGTATTAAAAATAACATAGTTTAACAGACAATTTTAAGAAAATGATTAACTTTTGAAATAGATTGTACTTTATGTGAAGGTGATGATAGAACGTTGCTTCATAGACTGTACTATATAAAAAGGTGAGAATGGAACGTTGCTACAAAGACTGTACTTTAAATGAAGGTGAGGATGGAACGTTGCTACATAGACTGTACGTTATATAAAGATGAGAATGGAACGTTGCTACATAGACTGTACTATATATAAAGGTGAGAATTGGACGTTGCTACAAAGACTGTACTTTATATGAAGGTGAGGATGGAACGTTGTTACATAGACTGTACTCGACTTGCAGAAAACAATAGAATGTTACTACATAGAAAATTTAAAACGGGTTAATTTAAGTCATCGTATTTTTGTCGTAAAGACTCAACCTAAGTGAAAGTCAAAGTATGAAGCAGATCAAAACCCAGTTGTCAGTTGTATCTATGGTATTCTTTATTTCAGTTTTAATTGGATATGAGAGATAAAAAGTTAAAATAAAACTTTTTAAATTTCATAAGCGGAACATTAAGTTAAAGGATAATGCTAGCCTAATTCATTTTATACAGAATAAATGATAACAGGAATTACTTAAATTATTGGACATTACAACAAACCACATTAATCGCAACCAATCTATTCCTTCGCGATTATAGACGCACGAAAAAGAAAAATAACAATGAACAAAACAGAGTCCTAATAGCCCGACTTTGTAAAGACACAACAAGTGCTGGGGTTACACAAGTTTGTCGTGCGCACATGTCTTCTCTGTTGGCTATGTAGACAATACACCGTAAAAACATTTTCACAAATAGTATGTGTTTGCTTTATTCGAATAAACAAAATTAGGTGAAAAGATGAAAACAGCTGTGAATGATTATGATTGATTGATTGTCGGCTGCTTAACGTCCAGTGTGAATGATTATGAAGTTCCCTGTACAACATCAATGATAAACATTAAGTTGGTACCAATAAACATCATCATATAAAATATAAGTGAAATATAATCAAATGTTTTCGAGACATCTTGCCATGTAATTTCTTTTTCATTTCCATGCGAGTCATTAACTTTCTCGTTCCTAAATAAAACTTCACCTTTCTCTTCGTGTCTTCCAGTCCCAGTACTTTGGCCATCGTGCACTCTGTTTTTAGCTCGACAGCAAAGCTGGAATGTAACAATTTTCTTCATCCAATTTGGAATTGGCTCATCCTCTGATTTGAAATAAAATCTAGAGCTCACGATGACGGATCCTACAATTAAACCACTCATCATGAAATCAATCATAAGAAATATACAAATAGCAGAGAGTCTAGGTAAAGCGGTGGCCGGAAGTAGCTCTTGTGCGATCGTTAGATATAATACTACCGCTAATAAAAGAGTTACCGCAAATCCAATCCTTTCTCCAGAGTCAGTCGGCAGGAGGAAAACACCAATGTTCAAGAGAACAAGGAAAACACATGGAAGTATTAAAGTAATCGTTAAGAACAGTGAACGTCTCTTAAAGTAGAAGGTAAAATTTGCCATTGGTGTTCCTGTAGTAGATACCGTAACAGACGTTTTACTTAGATCCCATTCACTATTCGTAGAATATAATGATGTCTGAAGTGTTGAATTTAGCGAGTTAAAAATAATGTCTTGAGAATCATGTCCCCATGTTATTATTATCAAAGTACATTTTTGAGTATCGAAAGGAAAGTACGTTATATCGAAGCTGCAGCTGAACTTCAAATTTTGTCCAGGAAGCCATGTAACTTGTCCGTTATAACGGACGTACAAGGATAAGTCATCCATACCGAACATGGTCATTTCTTGTGCACTATTTGAGTTTATTAAGGGAGGTTTCCAAATAACATCTTCAGGTAACACAATATACTCTGCATTGCCGTGATCGGCAGGAGTCCATGACATATTATTATCGGTCCACTGAATGTCAAAATAACCAGTTATAGAAACTGTTCCGTCAACTTCATTAACTTCCTGCAGGTTTATTATATAAAAGTCTATAGATATCACTGTAGAACTGCTTAAATCTACCTCTGGTCTTAAGTACTTGTTATGTCCGGAGGTAAGTGTTTTGTACAAAGTATCCATGTCATCAAAAGATGTTGCATCGGTAAGAGAAAGAATACATACACAAAGAATTATAGATTTGCATCTTGCTTTCTGATTATTAATGAACTCCATGTATATCAATCGATATTTATTATCATTTAACTTCATATGCTAATTTCAACTGAAGTAAAACTAAGAAGTCTTTCGCAATACTAGTTAACGTTGATAATAATTTAAATGAATACAAGTTTATTATGAATTTAATTAAGTTAATGACCCACGTGTTGACGTAGCATAAAACAACTAGTGTAGATATCAAAACCTATTCAAACTTAATGGAGCTTTGAAATAAATTTTGAGCGACAACTAAATCTGAATGTATGTGGTACTTGATAGAGTCACTTGTCATATAGACAACGTCATTCGATTCGTTAAAAAGAGAAACACTTGAAACTAAGTGTTTGGTTTGAAACTTGATCGCAAAATAAATAAATAATAATCTGAATGGCCGTGACTACAATACAATAGAACAAATCAAACCATTTATATTTTCCGTGGAGCAATTAATATATTGATAATTTTATCTCATTTGTTTTATATTTGTTTTACCACTGGACGATAAGCAAACAAAAATCAGTCAATTAATATCTATATTTGTAAAAATTAACTAAGAAATGTTGACAAGAAACGAAATTTCAAATAATCATTTCTGGTTTTTTGTATTCGGATTACGTAAAAAATGAAGTGAATAAGTTGGAAAAGTTCGTTGTCGTAAAAGATGCATTTCTGCTTTCAAATTGTAATCACATAGACAAAACTGAAAAATTCACAATACACAGCAACATTCTGTTTTTATTATTGTTGTATTTAGTAATAGTCATATTTTTACTGTGAGTGAGAAACATTCTCAAGTAAGAAATTTGGCGAGATATTTAAAGTAAGCTAGCAAGAAATGCTTTAACAATGATTATGTTAGAATTAAATCGTCTAAATATCATCAATTGTCTCGGTTTATTCTTGCTATAAAAACGTATAAAAAAAGTGAGATGTGGTATGATTGCCAATGAGACAACTATCTACCAAACTTCAAATAAAGTGGATGTAAGCAATTATAGGCAACCGTATGGCCTTCAACGACAAGAAAACCCATACCGTATAGTCGGTTATAAAAGGCCCCGACATGAAAAATATGAAACTATTCAATTGAGAAAACTAACGTCCTAATTTATAACAAAACAAATTACAAAAAAAACAAACATGACAGACATGAACCAACGACAACCACTGAACTACAGGCTCCTGACTCGGGATAGGCACATATAGAATGTGACGGGGTTAAACTAGTTTGCTGGCGTCCATGTATATACACATAGAATTATAGATTTGCATCTTGCTTTTTAATTATTAATGAACTCCATTAATAAATAATGTCTTTTTCGTTTATACTCTAAGCAAAATATTTTGACATTTAAAATCTAATACAAACGTTTCTTATACTGGATATTACCAAAAAAGGACTTTAAGTATACCAAACCAGGATAAAGAATCAGAGATATGCATGAAAGAGATACATTCCTAGATTTAGAAACCATTTCCTTCGTTTTATCACTACAAATTTCACCAAAACAAATATCCGTATAACCATGTAAATACCGAAGTACTTAACTACTGGGCTGAGTATACCTTAGTGGACTAACAGTTCACCCACAGAGGTATCTACCCAGTGATAATGATTATATATAAACGATGCCAATTTAACTGTATCAGATACGCATTTCGACAAATGGTGTCTCTTCACAGATGCTTGAGTCCAAGATTATCAATAAACAACCAATGTCTATCTATCTTATTCATATCGATCAAAATTTATCTTAATTTACAATTAAATGCAGAGGTTGCACTTAATAGTTTGACAGGTTATTTAATGTACACTTGAGTTTTTATAAATATTTCATAATTGTGACTTTTGTTCAGGTAGCTTAATATCTGGTGCAAATATTTCCTGAATATAAGGAGATAGAATTGCTCAATGAGAGAGGTTGAACCGGAAGGATTAATGGGAAATTTTGACTGCCACTGAAAATGAGGGCATAATTTTCATTGTTCTAAATCGCTCCAGGTCTAGAAAAAAATGAATAAATTTTATATGGACTACAAAGATCAATCATCATCAATTCCCCCTTATGAAGAAGCACCAACTTTATGAACAAAGATTATTAATGATGAGGCTCCTGACTAAGGACACGGACAAGCACAATAACATGAAGCGAGTTAATTAATTGTTTCGTTCACCCAACCCTTCCTCTTTTGATCATCAAAAATTTAATCAACAAAAGGAGAAGAGAAAAAAATACAACAACAATACTTTAAAATACTGGTGAAATATACAGCAAAATCACAGATGCAGGTTTAAACCTAAATAATTCGATATTTAAGAGTGATCTCGGTTACTGAAAACAGTCTAAAAATAAATGTACTTCTCATACACTAACTCACGAATAGTGCAGGAAGACACGTTCTTGTGCAATTTAACAAATAATTCCATCATGTCATGATCTATGCTCATTTGCTATGAAGGAATTATTTCGATTCTAATAGGACAAATGCGGTATTTGTATAGGTCGAAGCGTACAAAATTCCTTAGAAATGTTTAGCTGTTCCCGTTTCTTCTCCATCGAGTATGTACATTACATTTTCATATTGAATAAGTTTAAAAACTAATAGCAGGGTAAATATATGTTGTCTTAATAACATATATATAATACAATTTTATGTTAGCTACGAAAACGTAGTAGCGCCACCCATTTTTTTTTTTTTATATTTCTTCCTATGTTTGCGTTATAACGCAAACCTTCGCGAAATGAGGCAAACATTTGCGTCATAACGCAAAACATTTTGAATTTAATTATTCATTAAGTTTTGTATATTTTATAATCGAAAACTGTACTGGATTTACATTTTACATTTATGATATAATTTGAAAGCAGTGTTTTGTAAATGTCGGTATTTGCATGTCCGTCTGTCAGTAAAGTTTGGTTGTGATTTAGTTAAGAGAAGGACCATTAACACAAGGCCAAATCATTATAATAAAAATAGATAGGAATAAAGGAATACTTGTATTGCATATATATAAATTGAACATGAAATAGATATGGTATAGGCAAATTTCAATTGAAAGGCGAAGATTTAGAAAATTTTGATTTACGGAAAGTGGTAAAGTAGAGAAGAGCAGAAAAAAAAATTCATACAATGTGAAATTAAACAGTCAAATAGACAAAATGATCTTTCAGCTTTACAATGAATTATTTAGAATAATTTGTTTTATCGTTTGTTGAAATCTCAGAATATGATATAGATTCTTTGATAAAAAAACATGGGGTTTTTAATTTCTGTCTAGTAAGGTAGCTATTTTAGAGGCTTGGGTAGCAGTTTCAATGTTGAAATTCTAATTATAATAATAAAAAATCTTCATCTTATACATTTATTTCAATGGGGTAGCTTGTTTGGATCTGACATATCTTACACAATGCTCATACGAGCGCTAACTTTTGAAGTATATTAAAATTTGGCTACATTACCAGGTTTATTTTTTATTTTCTTCGGTATTACTTCAATTTGCTAAATTTTCTATGTTTTTATCATTTTGCCAAGATATGTGCTGAACACCCCAGTATTTTACTTTGCAATAAGTGCAAAGAGTGATAAAATTTAATACATGCAGCCTCCTCTATTTATAACAGCTACTTCCCTTGAAACTTAAATAAGAAATAAGATAAAACAAATGTTGGGGTTATTTCACAAAGGTTTGCGTTATAACGCAGAGGTTTGGGTTATTTCGCAAAAACCCATACCGTATAGTCAGCTATAATAGGCCCCGACATGCATAATATGAAACAATTCAATTGAGAAAACTTACGGCCTAATTCATAACAAAACATTTAACAAATATATACTTGCGCCTGTCCCAAGTCAGGAGCATCTGGCTTTTGTTAGACTTGTATGTTTTTAAATTTTAGTTCATTTATATGTTTTGGAGTTTAGTTTGACGTCCATTTTCACTGAACTAGTACACATTTTTATTTAGGGGCCAGCTGAGGACCACCTCCGGGTGCGGGATTTTTTCGCTGCGTTGAAGACCCATTGGTGGCCTTCGGCTATCATCTGCTCTTTCGCCGGATTGTTGTCTCTTTAACATATTCCCCATTTCCATTCTCAATTTTATTAACAACAAAAGAAGCGCACCGCCTCCATTAATTTCTTTGCAGTAAAATTTCTTTTGCATATAACTTTTTATGCGTGATTGAAATGAGTCAAAATTTTATCACATTTCTAAAATTATAACCACAAGATTCTGTGAAAATGAGAATTTTCTTAATATATATTTATGACATTTCAAAAAACATAGTTTTTAACCCAAAAAATGTTGCCAAATTTGTGAAAACTAAAGTCATATGTATCTTTTCACATGCAAACAATGAAAATTACTGTGATTTTTAGTTCTAAAATTAATTCTTGTCTTATTTAAAATTGACTCATCTCAGACTTTTGATTTTTTACTTTTGTGTTTGAAATCTCCATTGTCGCCACTAAAACAAAAATTTCTCTTTAAAGGTTATGTTTAACATATACTAGATTTCTACAAATTTGTAGCAAAAGCAAGAAATTTTGAAACTATTATATATGGTAAGTTGTGGTGCGTTATTTGTATTGCTAAATATACTTATAAAAAAAAGTAGTCCAAGCAGGACTATACATTTTCATTATGTACTGACCCTGTTGATCTAAATGACAACAGAATTGATTGTCTTATGTATGCAGATGACATTGTTATTTTGTCTGAAACACAAGATGGTTTACAAGAGAGAATGGATAGGTTACAACTATATTGCTCAAAATGGTGTTGAAATGTAAACCTTAATAAAACAAAAGTTTTAATTTTTGACAAACCAGGAAAACATGTTTATTGTCCATTGTATTTGAATGGGCAACAACATGAAAGTATAATGTTATAAGTACCTAGGAATTACTTTTGTATCAAGTGGTAAATTTACACAGTGTAAAGATGAGCTATACAATAAATCTACGAAAGCTTGTTTTGGATTACAACAATGGCTAGCATCATCAAATCCTAGTGTCTCAACTTTAATGCACCTTTATGACCATACAATTAAACCTATTTCAATGTATGGCAGTGAAATATGGGGAATCAACCACTTCAACCACTTCAACCACTTCAGTTGCATGTAAGAAGAACGATTACATTTCAGAAAAGGTTTATTCAAAAGACATATCTGAAAAATCACACACAAAATTCATGAAATATATTCTTGGGGTTAACAGAAAAGCAAGCAATTTTGCTGTTATGTCTGAATTAGGAAGATTTCCTATATATTTTTCAATTTTAATGGCAATGCTAAAATATGCTCATAGGTTAGAGAACACAAAGGATGGTTTATTATATGATGCATGTATTTGTAATAAAAAGTTACATGTAAAACATATTACTACATGGTTTTCTAGTATTGATTTGTTAATGAAAGAACTAAACTTATCAAACGTAAATGTAAGTGTTGGCCGATTATGTACTACAGTTAAGAATAAATTATGTAAATGTTTTCTGAATTATTGGAGAGAATTTAGAGAAAATACTGTTGAATCAGGTAAAGGTAAACTCTTGACTTATTTTTCAATTAAACATTTTTTTGGTACAGAAAAATATCTGGAATTAAAAGAATTTAAAGATAGACAAGCACTGTGCAAGATCAGAACAAGTGCACACCCCCTAAAAATAGAGACGGATAGATATGCAAAAAACTATATAGATAAATCACAAAGATTATGTATAAAATGCACGTTGGATAAAGTTGAAGACGAAGAACATTTTCTATGTCAATGTCCCCTTTATAATCTCTTGAGAAAAGAGTTTTATGATAAAATATTGATAAGTTGTAAAAATTTCGAAATGTTAAACACAAGTGCCAAGTTTAATTGGCTTTTTATTCAAGAAAACCTAGAGGTACTGAAAATTATTGCAATTTATATTAATAAATGTTTTGAACTTAGAAAAATATCAATATACATTGTAGTACAGATATGTTTTATGTAACTATATTTGCCTGTTAATATTAAATACAATTGTTATGCTTTTTTACTAATATGTGTATGGCTCTGATCTGGCTGTGGTTTAACATCTTAGAATTGAGATGATTATATTCATATTTATTTAAGGAATGACTGTAATATTTTTTCTGTCTATGAAGAAATAACATCAAAAATGTGGTGCACGCTGAATAACCCGCGTAGCGGGTTATTTTAAAGTGTGCACCACATTTTTTATGTTATTTCGAATAGACAGAAAAAATATTACAGTCATTTCTTATAATTTAATTCTAAATTCCATTTTAAACCTGAGTAAACCATGAAAAAACGTTGATGACGTCACGGTCACATGACAAAATTATGTCTATGAGCTGATAAACAAAACAACGTCAGCCAATCAGAAGACGCGTTACATCCAAAATTAAATTATATATGATTATCAACATTTGATTATTGTGTCAATTATCTAAATTATCGTAATAAATTACTTTGCTCTTTAATTTTGGGCCCTTTAATTGGAATAAAATATCTTATCTTATCTTATACAATTATAGTTGTATTTTATTGGAACATCACTTATATAAATCAGGACAGTATATGTTTGCTATAAAAAAAGACATTGATTAACTTATTCATGTTTTCTTGAATTTTAAACATTCCCTATAATATGTGCAAATTTGATTAGTCCTCAAAACTTTTATTTTTTGGGGGTCAAAAAATCTAACCTTTATGCCCTGCTCCTTCAAGTCTTGATGGTTGTATATACTCTATTGAATTTTGGCCTTTTTACTGGTTTAGAATCGGATATTTCATACATTCAATCGATTATACGTGACTCAATGTTGTTTTTACATTACTCAATTTATATTGATATAACGGTAATTACAATTTCTTCCTATAGATTTTAACCTAAATATTTTGTTTCTTCTAATTTCAATGACGTTAAACAAATTCAGTGCAAATTCACGGAACAGTTCATTTCATTCTATTGGTATATTAATTGCATTTTTAGTATGAATGAATTTCAGATTTTCAAATATTTGTTTAAATTAATTACTTCATTCAATACCAATGAGTACATTAATGATTTTTATCATCATGACGTAGTTATTGTTTCGGCATTGGTCATGATTTAAAAGCTTGATGTCGATGAGTTGTTCCTGCTGGTAATACATGGGGATTATTTTTAAAACAAAGCTATGTTTGCTACTTGACTTGTGAATGCTGAACTTCAAAGATTTTGACTGTCTTAATTATTAGCTAAGAGTGTTACAGGTGATTTGTTTCCTTTTTTAACGTGGGGGAGGCATATTTTTATTTGTTCCATTATGCCTACCATGACGTTTTAGTAGAAAAGAGGCGGAAGATACTAAGGAACATTCAAGGAAACAGTGACAACGCCTTGAATGAAATGAATGACGACAAACAGACAAACAAGTCCACAAAATATTACATAGAAAACTCAAAGACGAACGCCACCAAAAACTAGATCTTAGGTGCTCCGATGGATTAAGAAAATGTTTTCCACTAGTGGCAACGGTCATGTTGCTCATGATAAGTACAACTTAGGTAATAAATCTCATTCAAATATTTGAAAATTGGAAATCAATGCATACTAAAAATACAATTAATATATCATTCATACGATGTCACAAGCGTGGAAAAAAGTGCGAGATTGTGGTTACGATAATTGGAGCATATCCGCTGCCATCTGTGACACAGATATTCCATAACTGTCAACAACTCGTTATAGCGTCCGTAACAACTTTAAATGGCCGACTTCAACCTAACTACTTCCAACCCTTGGTTCAATAGCTTCTTTGTAAGCAGCTATCCTCTATCAAGGAATTCATCATAGGAATCGCAATCTCTTGAACATCGTATTAACTTGGAGATGTATACTCAAACTGCAGGCGATACGGGAATGTTGCTAAATAGAAATGAATGGTTCACAATTGTCTGCTGACATCATCCTTTTGTTGTAAATTTTTGTTTTCAACCGACCCTAATTTTCAATATATAGATGTAATCAAGATATGAAGCAGACTTACTCTATCTGTGGTATCCTTTATTTCAAGTTCGATGGGATAAATGCGTTCAACGAAGTCCCCAAATTTTTATTATTTAGTGAGAGGGCATCATCTACAAAGCGGAACGTGAAAATGGATAGTCATGCATAAGAAGCTCTTGTATGAAATCTACCTCATATGAATAAGAGAACACATATTTTTTTCTTTCTTATGATCAACAGAATATGAATAATAAAACTTTTGCTATTAAATATGAATGGAAGAGATGCCATCAATATTTCTGATAATTTTCCAATTATTTTCTATTCATTTTTATTTCATTGTTTAAAAGTTTCAAATCCTTTGTACAATTTGAAACAGTTCCCTCTGGGTTTGAATATGCCTTCTCTTACCTGATATCTACCCTACAATTAAACATGTTTGGTTTTGGGCGTTCTTGATAAGGATAAATCCAAACAAGATTGCTACACTGTAGCGAAATGTCCCTCGCACGTGTTTAAATGAGGAATACAAGTGTGTGTCACAAGGCGTCATTGTGGTACGATAGTAATACAACAGTAAAATTTCAATAATTTCCATAGCAACTGTCGAATCCAAATGGCGGTACAATATGATCAACTACACTTCGTGGGAACCAATCCTACTTAGTAAGAGAGTTTTCTATCGATCTATCTTAAGGGCATACGATACAGTTTTGATCCCACGGTGAATTTTTGTTGAGAGTTTGCATACAAGCTTTTTTTCGCCTAGTCAATTCAGATATGTAATAAAAAATATACCTTCATATGCTACTTTTAGAGTTAAATGGGGTAGAAATTTTAGACATTTACAGGAAATTTTGGTGGATAGTCATGCATAAGAAGCTCTTGTATGAAATCTACCTCATATGAATAAGAGAACACATATTTTTTTCTTTCTTATGATCAACAGAATATGAATAATAAAACTTTTGCTATTAAATATGAATGGAAGAGATGCCATCAATATTTCTGATAATTTTCCAATTATTTTCTATTCATTTTTATTTCATTGTTTAAAAGTTTCAAATCCTTTGTACAATTTGAAACAGTTCCCTCTGGGTTTGAATATGCCTTCTCTTACCTGATATCTACCCTACAATTAAACATGTTTGGTTTTGGGCGTTCTTGATAAGGATAAATCCAAACAAGATTGCTACACTGTAGCGAAATGTCCCTCGCACGTGTTTAAATGAGGAATACAAGTGTGTGTCACAAGGCGTCATTGTGGTACGATAGTAATACAACAGTAAAATTTCAATAATTTCCATAGCAACTGTCGAATCCAAATGGCGGTACAATATGATCAACTACACTTCGTGGGAACCAATCCTACTTAGTAAGAGAGTTTTCTATCGATCTATCTTAAGGGCATACGATACAGTTTTGATCCCACGGTGAATTTTTGTTGAGAGTTTGCATACAAGCTTTTTTTCGCCTAGTCAATTCAGATATGTAATAAAAAATATACCTTCATATGCTACTTTTAGAGTTAAATGGGGTAGAAATTTTAGACATTTACAGGAAATTTTGGTGGATAGTCATGCATAAGAAGCTCTTGTATGAAATCTACCTCATATGAATAAGAGAACACATATTTTTTTCTTTCTTATGATCAACAGAATATGAATAATAAAACTTTTGCTATTAAATATGAATGGAAGAGATGCCATCAATATTTCTGATAATTTTCCAATTATTTTCTATTCATTTTTATTTCATTGTTTAAAAGTTTCAAATCCTTTGTACAATTTGAAACAGTTCCCTCTGGGTTTGAATATGCCTTCTCTTACCTGATATCTACCCTACAATTAAACATGTTTGGTTTTGGGCGTTCTTGATAAGGATAAATCCAAACAAGATTGCTACACTGTAGCGAAATGTCCCTCGCACGTGTTAAAATGAGGAATACAAGTGTGTGTCACAAGGCGTCATTGTGGTACGATAGTAATACAACAGTAAAATTTCAATAATTTCCATAGCAACTGTCGAATCCAAATGGCGGTACAATATGATCAACTACACTTCGTGGGAACCAATCCTACTTAGTAAGAGAGTTTTCTATCGATCTATCTTAAGGGCATACGATACAGTTTTGATCCCACGGTGAATTTTTGTTGAGAGTTTGCATACAAGCTTTTTTTCGCCTAGTCAATTCAGATATGTAATAAAAAATATACCTTCATATGCTACTTTTAGAGTTAAATGGGGTAGAAATTTTAGACATTTACAGGAAATTTTGTTTTTTTGGACATTTTTATCCTATAGAAAGCCATACCTAACTTTTTTGTTTTAAAAGATAAGCGGGTTTTTACAAATCATCTGGAATATCTTCTCTATTTAAGGTTAATAGGGGGTATCAAATAAAATCCATAGAATTTTTTAATAATTTGTCAAAATGTAGTTTTTATCATGCTTTTTTCCAAAATATAATAAAAAGTATGGGGCACCGGACTTTTTTTTCACGCTACAGGTTGTGCAAAATTGTCAGATTTTGTATAGATTATGCATGGAAAATCCAATTTAGTGTGATAAAAAGAAAACCACACCATAGAATTTTAAGATAAAATGTGAGAAGATAGCTCTTATAACATGCTTTCAGATAAGAAAAAGAAAAAATGGGGTCACCGGACTTGTTTTCTTGCTACATATTAAAATAGGTAAATTCACACACAACACTTTCTATTATACAAATTTCTTTATCTGAGTTATCTCCTCTTATCGGGCAAAGTTGAAAAAAAATGAATCAAATAAAAATATTGTGTTTTTTAGAAAATACAGCCGTAAATATTATAAAACACATTATTTTCTATATTCTATATTTCTATAAAAGTTTTACACATGAATTTTATACTACTCTCAAAATTTGCACATTTCATTAAAGATCTAGACCAATTGTCATCTGCTACTTCAAAATCCAAGATGGAGGAAGACATCCCAGCCACCTTAAGTGTGCTTTGAATTTGTGAAAATTTCTTTGGAAATTATTCATTGTTATCACATTTTCATGGTTTTGAGTCAAAGAAAGCCATTTTTTATGTATATTTATCTAATTAAATAAAAAAAAATCATCGGTGATTTGTTCATAAACAATTGGCACAAATAATCTTCATACATAATCAAGCCAAGTGTCATTTTAAAAAAAGAGGGGTCCATGAACTCCATTTCAAGGTCGGAATGATAAAAAATAGTCGAAAATGCATCTTTTCCCGATGTATCACAGTTTGACGTCGTGAAAAATAACATTTTACGTTAGCAACATGATTACCTCCCCTGTAACGGTATCGTATGCCCTTAATTAAAGGAGTTACGCTCACAGGGTGTTAATGTTACAATACTAAGACAAGTTGATTTCTTTAAAAAAGAAAAGCTACACGTGAACATGAGACCGCTGACTGGTCACCAAAAATTGTTGCTGAATTATTGTTTGCTTTTGATTTGAAATAATTGATTGTGAATAGAATAAGATAATGATGATATTAAAATACCTTTATTGAAAATATGTAATTGTGTGTAGATTCTTGCAGTTAACTGAAAGCGATGCTGGATAGTTGTGAATAGAAAAGTGTATATATACCTCTACTATTTGAATTTACATTATAAGGCTTGACTATTTTGACTTTGGGAGTGTACATCATTTTTTCATAATCCTATTGCAAATCCCAGTTTCTACAAACTGGATGTCTAATGCAAATTGCACAAACCAATCGCAATATAAATTTAAGCAATCAGTTTGCTTTATAATCTTGCAAATCCCAGTTTCTGCAAACTGGATGTCTAATGCAAATTGCACAAACCAATCGCAATATAAATATAAGCAATCAGTTTGCTTTATAATCTGGATGCATTTATTTTATCTATCATATCTTCATATTTTGTTCCTGGCTGCCTTCAATTATTCTTATACTCGTTATTGAAGCTGTCTGTACTCATGGTAGATGTTGTATAGATAAATTAAAAGTCCAATTTCCATGTGAAGTGAAACCCTGTGGCATTCAACTTCGCAAGAAGGTTTCGTATATTTTTCTTGAGAGTAATACACCAGCTTAATTGGGACCTCTTATATACTGACAATTATCTGGTCTCATAAAACATCTCAATTTCTAAGGATTTCCTGAAGTTACTTGAATCAATCCAAATATTCTACAGGAAAACTTGGTTTTGAAGAATATCTTATTTTCAGAAGTTTTATGAATAACTGAACACACTCTCAAAAGAACCAATTTATATAAAAAAATATGTAGATATAAAAAGATACCGGGATTAAAATGTTGACGACAGACGCGAGTTCAGTCTTCAAAAGTCTCATCAGTGACGCTCGAATAAAAAAAAAGTTAAAAAGGCCAAATAAAGTACGAAGTTGAAAGGAATTGAGGACCCAAAATTTCGAAACAAAGGTTTTGCCGAATACTTCTAAGGTAATCTATTCCTGGGGTAGAAAATCTTTAGTATTTCGAAAATGTCAAAGTTTATAATAGGACAGTCACTCAAAAAAGAAAAAGAGAGGTCAGAATACTTTATGTAATGATGATCATGCTTTTTTTTTGCGCGAGAAATAGTAAAAAAAAAGCATACGCACTGATATTCTGGATGAGAATACTCATTTGCGTCATCGCATATATTAATCTAGGCTAATATCTAATGTTTAATAGTTGAATTCGGATGTCAAACTACCTACCTTAAGTGTTTTGACACCAAGTCGTGTGTAGGATAGCTGGTCAACACAAGGAATATAATTTTCAAAATCGTACCATATTGCAAATAAAGACAACACCATACGGATCAACGAAAAAACATCCAAGAAGAAGCTATCACATAAAATACTCTGATAGCTTAATATTAAAGGAATTTAGTTTTCACTCTGTAAATGATGAAGTTGTATTAAACATATCATTAAAATAAATGTTTAATAAAAAGAACAGATGTAAAATATCCCCCGCATTGCACATATTTTATCTGAGAAAGTGCAATAACTAAAAGAAATATTTTTTGTGGTTCTTTAACTTTTTTTATAAATATCTAGAAATGTAGGCTTGCAAGCGCTTACAATGCAATTTTCTATATAATTAATATTTCCAAGCTAGGGCATACCTCATATTGACATTGTTCATCGGCACTGAATTTCGAACTTGTCCAAGAAATTGCTAATTTAAACCTTTGATATAAGTTTGATAAAAGTCTGGCAAGAATTGTTCATAAGAGAGTGCTTACAATGCAATTTTTTATATCATTAATATTCCGGAGGGGCATAACTCTTATAAAAATAGTTGATCGGCACTAATTTTTTAACTTGTCCCAGATATTGCTGATTTAAACCATTGTGGTGACGTCAGCCTATTCATTTACCGTGGATTCTTTTTCTAGAATCAACGCTTCCTAAATCTGCCGCTGAAATGGACTCACCAAATTATTTTCAATTGTTTCCTTTGTGTGTCTAATTTCATTAAGTTTGAATTGGCTAATTTACTGATTTCTGTTCACTAATGGAATTAATTTAAAAACTTACCTTTAATCTTTGTAATTTGTGTATGCCTTCACTGGGAATCGAACCCTTCCGAGAAATCTGTTATGAATGACTGACATCAACACATCGACGAAACCTCTCGGCTACCAATGGGTTACAACTTAGATGTCTATTTTATATATATAAATAAACATCGGACACACAGGGGTTGTACCTTTATATATACACAATGGACAGTCGTATAATATAAGTTGGTAGCCGCGAGGTTAGCATGCTTAAAATCAACGAGTTAAAAGATAGGGATTTGTCGGTTAAGGTTCGAATCCCTGTATTATCTCTGTTGTCCCAATTCTGGTTTTTTTTCTAATTTTCATGTTATAGTGGATATTTTTGTAATAATAGCGAGTTTAACCGTTTATTTTTTTGGATTATTATTGGCTATTTCACATGTTTGAAACAAAAATGATTACATTCTATTTGTCAATTTTGTTGTATAAATATAGTATGATTTCATCTGTTTTACTACATAATTTTACAAATGTTTGTTCGCAAATTCCTTTGCGAGAAAATCCTAATGTGCCTAGAGTGCTAGAAATTTCGGTAACATTCTTATTATATATACTTTATATATGCTCTTTGGTCGGGTTGTTGTCTCTTTGACACATTCCCCATTTCCATTCTCAATTTTATTAGAAATAAGTTCAAATATGTCTTATTTTGTAAAAACAGATAATATTCAGATGCCTGATAATATAAAGATCTTTAAAGGTAGAAGTGTTCTATTTGTATTTTATTAACCAATTAAATGTGATCTGAAATTTATCAATGCATCGGTGGACACGATAACATGGTTATTTAAACTCACTTACAATACCTTCTAATTAAGAAAAGGCTTTAATTTTGAAAAGAAATTAACACAATAGTTTAAGTTATAGATACAATGGATAAGCGTAGATTCATGAAAAACAAACCATTCGCCCTCCGGGCTCATGGTTTCTTTTTCAAGAATCCACGCTTATCCATTGTATCTATATAACATAAACCTCTAATATAAGTTTGAAAAAAAATCTGACAAGAATTGTACACGTGAGAGCGGATACAATTCCATTTTTTTCATATAATTCATATTTCTAAGGGCATAACTCTTTTGCAAATAGCTGATAGGCACTGATTTTCGAACTTGTCCGAGACATTGCTGATATAAACCTCTGATATAAGTTTGATAAAAACATGACAAGATTTGTACGTGATTTTCAATATAATTAATATTTCAAAGGGCATAACTCTTTCAAAAATATTTGATCGGCGCTGATTTTCGAACTTGCCCAATACATTGCAAATATAAACATGTGATACAAGTTTGATAAAAATCTTCGAGAGTAAGATCTTTATCGATATTTTTGATAAGTTCTTTAACTAACTCATTAGTTTGAAGGGAAGATTTATCTATCCCACCGTCAGATATGCCATTAATACGAATTAGGTCACGTCGACTATATTGTTCTAGCGCATCCATGTCCTCACGCAGCGATTGGTTTTCTTTATTGAGCCTGTCGATTTCGAATTTGTACTGGTCTATTGTGGCTTTGATTGTGTAATCGATCTCACTATGTAGCATTTCTTTTAGTTGCAAGGCTATTTGGACGATATCTGAATGGGCTAAAGTGCATGTAATTGGCTGTATTAAAGTTTCAGATGTAGTTCCAGTCGTTGGCTGGTATTGCAGAGAACTGAGTCCTGCAGGGACAGAAGCATGATGAATAATGTTAGGGTCAACATGAACGGGTGAGGAACCTGGAGATGACATTGCGAATTTTTTACTTGAATCTTGTTCAGGCGGTGTAGGCTTGCTGTGATGACGGAGCCTGTTTGTATTTTCTGGAGTTTCGGGCTGCATTTGTAAGTGATTAAAGACGAATGGTTAAGTTTTCGTGGTCAAGTCCATATCTGAGATACTATAAGCAATAGGTCTACTATATTTGGTGTATGTAATGATAGTGTAGTAAGGTGTGCATGTCCAACTGGCAGGTGTCATCTGACCTTGACCTCAATTTCATGGTTCAGTGGTCATAGTTTAGTTTTGTGTTTTGGTCTGTTTTTCTAATACTGTATGCAATAGGTCAACTGTATTTGGTGTAAGGAAATATTTTACGATGTTCATGTCAGTATGGCAAGTTTTATTTGACCTTGACCTCATTTTCACGGTTCATTTCTCAATGTTAAGTTTTTGTGTTTTGGTCTTTTTTTCTAATACTGTATGCAGTAGGTCAATTATATTTGGTGTATGGAAATATTGTACGATGTACATGTCAGTCTGGCATGTTTTATTTGACCTTGACCTCATTTTCAAGGTTCAAAACTAAATGTTACGTTTTTGTGTTTTGGTCTGTTTTCCTAATACTGTATGCAGTAGGTCAACTATATTTGGTGTATGGAAATATTTTACGATGTTCATGTCAGTCTGGCAAGTTTTATTTGACCTTGACCTCTTTTTCACGGTTCATTGCTCAATGTTGAGTTTTTGTGTTTTGGTCTGTTTTCCTAATACTGTATGCAGTAGGTCAACTATATTTGGTGTATGGAAATATTTTACGATGTTCATGTCAGTCTGGCAAGTTTTATTTGACCTTGACCTCTTTTTCACGGTTCATTGCTCAATGTTGAGTTTTTGTGTTTTGGTCTGTTTTCCTAATACTGTATGCAGTAGGTCAACTATATTTGGTGTATGGAAATATTTAATGATGTACATGTCAGTCTGGCAGGTTTTATTTGACCTTGACCTCATTTTCATGGTTCATTGCTAATGTTAAGTTTTTGTGTTTTGGTCTGTTTTTCTTACACTTTAAGCAATAGGTCAACTATATTTGGTGTATGGAATGATTGTAAGGTGTATATGTCTGTCTGGCAGGTATCATCTGACCTTCACCTCATTTTCATGGTTGATTGGTCAATGTTCAGTTTTCCTGGTTAACTTTTTTTCTTAGATACCTTAAGCAATAGGTCAACTATATTTGAAATGATTTTAATGTGTGCATGTCTGTCTGGCAGGGTTCAAATTACCTTTACTTCATTTTCATGGTTCATTGGTCAATATAGAATTTCCATGGTTTGGTCTGTTTCTTTTATACTATAAGCAATAGGTCATCTATATTCTGTGTATGGAGGGATTGTATTAAAGGTGTACATGTATTTCCGGCTTGGTTTATCTGACCTTGACCTCATTTTCTTGGATCATAAATGTTAATGTGATACTTGTAGTAAAACTTTATATGTAGGACTATCAACATAAAATCAATGGTCAGTATAGTAGGCGAGACATTTCAGCGTGTGCACTCTTGTTATAATAAAGAGGTGGTTAACAGAGGTAGGCTGGTATGGAAAACAGGAACGTTGAATGTTTATATTGTTTATGTTGTTATTTATTATTAAACAGGTAACAGTTTTAAACGAATACCTACAAATCTGTTGAGAACAACTCACACACAATCTTCAATATAACGTCAGATCATAAACAGGATAATAACTTCAAATATTAGTTCATCGTCACTTTCACAATATTATTTCCATCCTTAGATATTCAAACCTCCGTTTAAAAGTTAATTAGAAATACATTATCTTTACATTTTATTCTCCAGGAAAAAAAGACGTCTTCTTTCTGTTCTGTTCTGTACAGGTATTTTCCTCCGTTATACATCGGAGCACTCCCACTTGGGATATAGGTTTAAATGCTTAATCAAATATTTACAAGGATATTTACATAGTGTGGTGGGGTGCTTGAGTTTAAAAACTTTATATACAGGTGAGACTGTGGAATTTAAAAACAAGTATTTAAAATTATGTGCTACTTACATCATTTATAGATCTACCTAGGTTAAGATTTAGGATTTAAATACCATTTGAATTTCTTTTAATGAGTCAGAGAATGCGCAGATTCGAACAGTCGAGGGCCAATACAGCTTTAAATAAGGGAGATCAGTTGCTACTTACGGTTTACAAAAGGTCTTCTGGTTGACATTTTCAAGGTCATATATGTCTACCAACCTAACACAAAAGACCCCCATGGCTATATTTTGTATAAATATGAACTATAGCAAAGGTCAAAATCTAGAACGTCAAGTTTACCTTTGACCTTAAACTAAATTTAAAGGGTTCATTCCTCCTATTCCCACTTTTTATAAATCTGGTAAGAAAAGTTAAAATTTCATGTGGGAATAGGGGGAAAACTTGTGCAAACAAAGGATTATACTGTATAAACATTGTATTGTAGCAGGAACAATTCTGCTGGAGATTCGGGGATGCGGACCACAGCTTATTCTAGTTTGTGAACTGATTTATACGGAGACGATGGATGCCAAATGTAAAAGCTCTATATAATATCTATGTAAATGAAAACCAAAAACCGTGAAAACAATATATAATTTAATCAACAATTACAACTTTTATTATGTAAATCCAAAGTAGAAATGTAGCAGTCAATGACTTCAATATTATACCCGTATCAAGAAGGCATATGGCAGATGCACTAACCTTGTAAAGGGTGGTTGGAAAGCACGGCTTTCCTAGGTTGGACTGAACGTCAGTCCTCAAGTATGGCGCGGAATCAGGGTCATAAATATCGATTTTAGTACATCCTAAAATGATTTTAGTACATCCTAAAATGATTTTAGTACATCCTAAAATGATTTTAGAATATCCTAAAATGATTATAGTATATACTAAATTACATTTTAGCATACCCTTAATTGATTTTAGCATATACTTAAATGATTTTAGTATATACTAAAATCATTTTTGGGTATCCTAAAGTCAATTCAGTATATACTAAAATGATTTTAGTATATACTAAAATCATTTTAGGATACCCTAAAATCAATTTAGCATATACTGAAATATTCAGCTTATACAGAAATATTGGCGCGGAATCAAGGTCATAAATATTGATTTTAGTATATACTAAAATGATTTTAGTGTATCCTATATCCAATTAAGGGTCTTCAGCTTAGCCAATGAGAGTTGTCGTTACATGAATGAAAATGCTGACAACATTCAGTGCGGCACTTATTATTAAAATAATTTTAAAAATGTATGTTCGCGAACTTTATATCTTTTTGTTTATTTTATGCTGTTTTTAAAGTAACTAACTATTATACGTTAACGTTTCCTTTTAAAAGAAGCAAAACAAAAATATATTGTTTATTGTCAATGTTGGTTGAATGTCTTTTTTTTTTGGTAGATTCTAAATTTGAGTGTAAACAGGTTATTTCTTTTTTTTTTATCATTGTGATTCAATTTTTTTTAAAACGGTAATGGTTTGGTTTTTTTGCTACGTGATCTGTCACTTTGATAAAATTACGACGTCGCATTAACTTTCATTTAGATTTAGATGTACAAAGGTACATTGCCGGCTCATCTGCATGTTCGACGAAATAATTGTCCATTAGATTGACAAAAATTCTGTCCGCAGTGAAAGAGGGTCTTCAGAAATACTGTGAAACTGTTTACTCGCGTAGTGGTATTAACCATATGAGAATTCTAAAAAAACTCTAAAGAACTTCTGGATAATTTTAAATTTCGATCTTTTTCTGCCGAAATAATTTCTATCAAAACTTTTGATTTTCAACCCTGTATACCACCATTCCCCATGTCAAATTGAAAAATCGTCTAAAAAAAAATAATCCACAATGCTTTTCAACATAAAAATGGTAGCATGCGCTATAAATTTATTACTTTGGGATACCATACGGCATATTTTGTTAATAGTGAACAAAAAAGTGAAACATGCTTTTATATAGATTAGACCGCTGGTTTTCCCGTTTGAATGGTTTTACACTAGTAATTTTTGGGGCCCTTTATAGCTTGTTGTTCGGTGTGAGCCAAGGCTCCGTGTTGAAGGCCGTACCTTGACCTATAATGGTTTACTTTTATAAACTGTTACTTGGATGGAGAGTTGTCTCAGTGGCACTCATACCACATCTTCCTATATCTATACACAGAGGAACAAGTGATCAGTATGCTGGATTTTCTTATTGACAACATATTTGTTGAATTTGATGGTAGAATTTTTCAACAAATTGTCGGCATTCCTATCGGAACGAACTGTGTGCATCTCCTAGCCGACCTCCTCTTATTTTCATATGAGTTGAAGTTCCTTCAGACACTTGTCAAAAACAAGAAGATCAAAGAAGCCAGATCATTTAATTTCACCTTCAGATATATTGATGATGTTCTTTCCATTAACTATCCAAACTTTTCTGATTGGGTTCCATTAATATATCCCCCAGAACTAGAAATTAAAGAAACAACAGACACGGCTTCCTTTCAGTGCCAACTTTCTTTGGATTTGACCAGACCAGGGTTCGAACCCACGACCTCCTGCACTCGACGCGAGATCACTACCACGAGGCCAAATATGCGTTTTTCTTTGTTTTGTGTCAACTTGCTGGTAGATTTTGATTGTCTCCGAGATGAAAACAAACACAAAAAATACTACTTTTGTGTCATTGTGATTTTTTACGGACGCCTTCAAACAAATTATCAATATGTAAGTCATGTTCTTGACCTAATATTTTCAAGATTTTATGATTTATCAAGTCTAAATGAAGATGTCGTTGGTAGATGGTTGAAAATTTTCTCTTTTAAAACATTCATTTGTTGCATCAAAAAAATATTTTTTCTTAAAAAAATTAAAATCGATAGACTTTATTGAGTTCTTAAATAATCTCAGTCACCAAACATGCAGCTTTACCATTGACGAAATCAAAAGCTTTAAAACTAATATGAAAAGATTTTTTCTAGATATATGTCACTACCACGAGGCCAAATATGCGTTTTTCTTTGTTTTGTGTCAACTTGCTGGTAGATTTTGATTGTCTCCGAGATGAAAACAAACACAAAAAATACTACTTTTGTGTCATTGTGATTTTTTACGGACGCCTTCAAACAAATTATCAATATGTAAGTCATGTTCTTGACCTAATATTTTCAAGATTTTATGATTTATCAAGTCTAAATGAAGATGTCGTTGGTAGATGGTTGAAAATTTTCTCTTTTAAAACATTCATTTGTTGCATCAAAAAAATATTTTTTCTTAAAAAAATTAAAATCGATAGACTTTATTGAGTTCTTAAATAATCTCAGTCACCAAACATGCAGCTTTACCATTGACGAAATCAAAAGCTTTAAAACTAATATGAAAAGATTTTTTCTAGATATATGTCACACTGAACTGGTAAAATATTCAGGGGTTAAACTAAGAACTTAAATCACATTTTAGAGGAGCTTAACAAAGCACAGAATTTCATCGCACAATAAATGAGCCATAAATGTATCAGGATATTCTCCTTATTGATTGAACTTAATTGTTGTAACTCTAGAGGTGTGGATGATGATGTTCCTAATATCGTAACTACAATCCAGCCCCCTTTTTCCGAATGTGACATACCAAATTAGACTTATTATCGGGTTGTAACTAACATGAGCAACACGACGGGTGCCACATGTGGAGCAGGATCTGCTTACCCTTCCGGAGCACCTGAGATCCTCTGCCTCATTTTTAGACTTATACCTCGAATTTGACATAAGCGGTCATCTCAGTACCAGAATCTATGACAAACGAGATGATTTTAATTGTAAAATTATCAATTTTCCCCACCTTAGTAGCAATATACCAACTTCACCTGCATATGGGATATACATTTCCCGAACTCATTCGGTATTCAAGAGCTTGCACCTGCTACTCAGACTTTGTAAAACGTCACCAGTGTCTGAGCAGAAAGTTGATGAACCAAGGGTATGTCAAAGAACGTCTCGTCCTTTTTCTAAAAAAAAATCATCGGAAGATACCAAGACCTTGTTGATAAATATTCAGTATCAACTTCACAAATAATACACGATGGTCTTGAAGTATAGATTTTGGTACTGAATTTATTTATCATCTTAATAACGTGTTATAGTATTCTTTTATTTGTCTTTGTAAATTATTACTTTTACTGTTTAGTATATTTTTGGTTATATCCATTTAACGTGGCTCGGTACTTATACATCCCGTCATTGTGTTATTGTGCTATGGTAAATTTTTGTATTTTTGTCTATCGTTTTTACTAATGTGCTTTGTCTATATAGATATAAGAAGATGTGGATGAGTGCCAATGAAACAACTCTCCATCCAAGTCAAAATTTATAAAAGTAAACCATTATAGGTCACAGTACGGTCTTCAACACGGAGCCTTGGCTCACGCCGAACAGTAAGCTATAAAGGCTTTTTGTTTTTCTTTGTTGATATATTTGTTTGTTTTCATAGTGATTAAGATTATAACACAATGTTGACTGCTGTACCCCTATTTTTGACATTTTTACCTATTATGTCTGTTTGTTTTGTTCAAACATCGTTGTCAATATAATGGAATTTTATGCGACTGTCATACAAGTGAGAGGTTTAGCTAGCTATAAAACCAGGTTCAACCCACCATTTTCTACATAAGAAAATGCCTGTATCAAGTAAGGAATATGACAGTTGTTTTCCATTCGTTTGATGTGTTTGAGCTTTTGATTTTGCCATTTGATTAGGGACTTTCCGTTTTGAATTTCCTCGGAGTTCGGTATTTTTGTTATTTTACTTTTTAGAACGAAAATAATCGTGTATTCATATTGATTCATACTGATTAATTCGTCGATTTTTTCCCCCCTTACTATGACGATATGATACATTAAGTATTAAAACAGTTTATATAGAGAAGATTATATGTCAATATAAGTATATAATTAAATGCATATGTTTTTGTTTTTTTTTAAATACCACACCCGTACCAACACGAGACACCTGCTCGGGGGATTAAGTTGGTTGAGGGTTGATTCGGGGCAAGACATCGAAAAAGCAATATCATATACACTTTATAGTTATCTACAACAGACGGACGTTCTTCCTGTTAAGGCCAGTGTGATAAAACGCGTGAAAACCATGTCAGATATAGATATCATCACGGATGCTGGATACAGAACCATGATTTAATTCTTGATTATATTACCCATATATTTCAAGTGACTACTTAATCTCAGAAGTCCATTACTTCAGTTAGTACATAATAATTATCATTACTAACATTCAACCAAATGAGCCTCTAGTAAGAACAGTTACATTTATGAGTTTTATCGATTTTCATATCTCGTTAATACATATGCGTAACGATAATAGTTAAAAATCATAAGTTAATTTTTGCATGGCATGACATCCAATTTCCTTCAAAGTTTAGTTAATCGCTTTTCTTGTTGAAGTATTCATTGATATCTTATTAGCTGTGAATAATAAGAAATGTAAGGAATAAGTCAATAAAGCAGTAACCAACGACATAAAGTTTTTAAAAAACAAACACTTAGTGAACAACAAATAGTCATTACTAATAGAAAGTTGTGTCTATACAACGTATAAATCGTCCCAAGTCTATAGAAAAGAGACGGAAGATCAAAAGTGAGCATTCAAAACTCATAAGTATAAGATAAACACTATGCTAAAAATTCCAGTTAAGGCAAATGTCTTTCCAAAAGTTATTAAATTTTGTAGAAATCTTTTGAAAACCCTCAGGGGTCATCTGCTCCAAATTTGTTGTGCTAGTCTTTTAGCAGTGTTTTCCACGGGAATATATTTAAGGGGTTTAAAAGTCATCTTCAATGAAAAACAAAAAAGACTCTTTATCTGGCATTTTAACTCCCTCTTTTATACAACCCTATCATAACTTTTCGTTTAACCTTATCTGGTTACCCTAACCACAGAAAACTAAAGAAACTATTGTGAATTTGTTATATATAGTCAACAGGTGAGTCTGCCAGAACTGTCAATGACTGAGTTAGAATATGTAGATCAAGTGATTTTATAACAGTGCAATAGATAAAATATATAAAACAGAACAAATTCAAATCGAAACGAACTAATTGAATATTGTTTTTATTGATTATAACATTGTATTTTTTTTTAAATAAATCAAAACATAACTACGTCTATATTGATATACAATTATGGAAACGCATGGTTCTACATCCCGTCGGTACAATGTACTTACATTTTGGCATTGCACAGGGCATGCATTTCTCAGACTGGTTAAGACTTTTTACACTAAATCAGATGGATGTTCACCGATTGATATTTTCGTCTGAGAGAACATGATTTATTTATTTTCATTTGCTTTGAGATAGCTTTCCGTAACTGAGTATACTTTATATCAGATTGTTGTGTCTTTTGTCTTTTTAGTTGTGTTCTGTTCAAAAGTTAGACAAGTCGTTGGTTACTGTCATTCATATTTTATTTTTCGTCTATTGTATTGTCATAAATCATGTCATTTGTTTTCTCGTTTTAATTGGTTCACATTTGTCATAGCAGGGCCTTTTATAGCTGACTACACGGTATGATTTTGCTCGTTGTTGAAGGTCGTAGGGTGACATAAAATTGATTACATCTTAGAGAATTCCTGTTACCTAATTAATATACTAATAACCTACTTATTGTCGCGAAGGATTTATTGTCGTGACTTTTGCGAATAGAACGATATCACGAATATCAACTGTAGCAATTTGTTCAAACTTCTTTTATCTTATCTTACTCCATGAAAGTTTGAAATTCGCGAAATTAATCGCAGGGAAATTTATAAGGAAGGGTTTAACGCGAAAAAAAGTTTCGCAAAGTTGATTTAAAGTATTGTGCTATCATTGTACATGTATCAAATAGGCAGTTAAACAATAATGTCCAGTGGAGTATTTGTGTGTCTTTATATGCAAGTGCAATGATCTGATTTCTTTTTCTTTTTACAATCTTTTCAAAGACGATATTTTTAAAATTACATATCTTAATACTATCTTGGCCAATGAAGATTTTTTGACCTTCACGGTGTTAATTATTTGCGTTGGTATCAATTAAAAAACTTCCTACAGTATACCAGAAATGTGAAGGACCTTATGTGATTTGGTAGAGATGTAATATGGTTCGCAATTCCGAAATCCATAATAACTTTGTTGATAACAGCAATGGATAATGTCTTTAAAAAACAGTCAAATCTCTATCAGTAAAAAAAGTCGCTGTAGGTTTGAACAAAATAGAGAACGTTACAAAATACCACAGCGTTCGAAATCCAAATTAAATTTCCTTTAATACGTTTATAATAAAACGAAAGGAAGTATAAACATAAAAAGATGTGGTATGTTTGCCAATGAGACAACTATCCACCAGAGGCCAAAGGACGTAGAAGTAAGCAACAATAGGTCACCGAACGGCCTTCAACAACGAGCAAAACCCATACCGAAGCTCCGAAAAGACAAATGTGAAACAATTGAAATGAGAAAACTAACGGCATGATTTATGTACAAAGCACTAAACGAAAAGCAAATATGATACAACAACAAACGACAACCACTGAAATACAGGATTCCTGACACATACAGAATGTGGAAGGGTTAAGCATGTTAGCGGGCACCCAACACTCCCCAAACCTTGGACAATGGTACAACAGCAAAACACTACAACACAATTAATGAGAAACAAATATGACCAACAGCGTTATGTTTGGTCAAAACTTCAGTATATGTAATTTATGGTGTTATCCCTACAATAGTTTCTTCATCCTTTTCTACAGGCAAAAACATCTGCAAGGCATTTCATATTCATACCACAATACATCAGTTACTGTGTTGCAACCATTGACAAAGCCGGTGAGAAAATTAATAAACTCAACTACTAGATTTTGTCGTTTGATAGCTGTCTTATTGACGTATAACACACATCTTCTACAGTTTTAGTTCCGTTTGATGTACTTTTAAATCGGTAAATGCCCAGAGGAAGATTAACCGAAAATAGATGTACATAAATTTATTGTGCAAAGTAAACAAAACAAAAAACGTTTAACTTTTCAATCTTTAACTTCCCCCTCCCCCATATTGTTCATCTTTATTCATTCTAAAGACATGTCCCATCTAAACGAAGTCTGATTGATTTCCAACTTACTAGTAAATTTCTTTTCTATTTTGGGACATACTTGAATATAAAGCTCATTATGTTAGATCCCAAAATAGTCACTTAAAAGGAATTAATATTTAGAAAGTCGTAATAAATTCCATTGAGAATAAAACTAATCCAAATCAGGTTTCAGCTATTTGGATATTTAGAAAAAAATACAATTTTGTTTTATCTTGTTTGACTTTGAAACACTGATTTAAGATTTAAATTGTACACATAATATCATAAAGTGTTCTAAAGAATGAGAAGCACTATCTATTTCATAATTTGAAAGGACAAAGTGTATACAAAGATGTTAATTGATCAACTATGCCAGATCAGTGGCGGATTCAAAAGGGGACGAGGAACTTCCAGGCGTACACCTCCCTTTGATTTGAAAATATATAATGTTTAATCCTAAAATCGTCATACTTTTTTATGGAATTAAACCCATATGCCTTTGAAAATCCTGGATCCGTCCCTTAAGATATTAGAGTACATCTGAACTGTGAAGTGTATCTGAGGTAGTTAATCATGCAAACCTTAGCTGTGCATTATCCAGATTATAGCTAAGTAATAACAAAAAGATTTTGTCTATGTCATGTGTTTAATATGAAAAAGAAGATTTTGGTATGATGACTTATTAGATAACTTACCACCAGAGATCAAAGGACATTGATATTAATAACTATGGTTTTTTGCCCATCAAAATCCAAATAATATTTTAGCTTTCTAAAACAATCAATGAATTTAGGTTTTATATATCTAGAGGATGCCAGACCTTAAATCTACCAGGTAAGTATGTGCTCAGAGTATAATATTTAGTTTTTGGTGGGGTTCGTGTTGCTCAGTCTTTAGTTTTCTATGTTGTGTTTTGTGTACTATTATTTGTCTGTTTGTCTTTTTCTTTTTTAGTCATGGCGTTGTCAGTTTATTTTCGACTTATGAGTTTGAATGTCCCTTTGGTATCTTTCGCCCCTCTTTTATAAGAGCCGTCTTCTAATATTTTATTTTTTAAATTATTTGTTCTTTTCAAACAAATTTAAAGTTTTTTCACGTGTATCATCTTTACAACATTTGACTATTTTGCACAGCCTCTTTCTTGAGAAAAATGCTCCATAACCAATATCTTTCATGATGATATAAACAATGTTGAGGCAATGTAAAACAAAATGTATAGTTTTAATTATGACTCTTTTGATTGTAAAGTTGAGTGAATTGTAAATGTATTTCTCGCTCGCAGCTAGTCTTAACAGAAAATAGAAAATTTAACAGAGCAATTTAAGGATTGTTAATGTTAATATCCATATAACTTATTGTTTTGTGTCGTAAAGTGCAATCGTAATTGTATTCCAAAATGTGTTAATATATTAAATTAAAGAACAAATAAACTGAAGGTCGCCAATGCAAAAATATTGATAAATCATGGATTTGATATCAACTCGATAAGTTGTTACGGAGAATCTTTACTTACTACATTGTGTCGAACATCATCTTGCGAAAATGAAGGAAACCTGTGTTTTGCGCGTTTTTTGTTGAATGAAGGAGCGTGTGTTCTTTATAAAGACAAATTTGGAAGAACTGCATTATATTATGTTGAACGAAATGGATTACAGAAGATAGCAAAAGAAATAAAGCATGCTTTACAAAGCAGTGGTATAATAAACAATAGCACACTTAATATTGGAACAAAGGAGCGTCCGTTTTCCACAAAGATTGATTCGAAAGAACTGTCTTAAATTAAGATGTACAAAAAAAAATAAAACACTTGGATTAGAAACCAGTGATGTTGAACATAAATGTACTTAATGGTTGCACAATGTAGTAAAAATAATAATAACATATTAAAATTCAAAACTTTAGATGTCTTCTTACAACAATAAGGTAAATTTGAAATGTAAGCTACGGACTTCAATTTATCTCAAATGTTTTGCCTCTGACCAAACTTTTTCAAAAGGCATCACTCATAGCAATGATAGTTTTTGTAATATAAAAATAAAGATATGTGGTGTGATTGCCAATGAGACAACTATCCACGTGTAAGCATGCTCTAGTATAACAATAAACAACAATCAGAAGCTAACCTTTTAAGTATCTTTAGATTAAATAGCTCCTTTTTTTGCTACGTATTTATACATCCCTGGCTTTCAAATATTTAGATTTTCGCCTATCAAATATATCAGTAAATTAGCAGTAGTCAATTCTAGTCGTTTTTTGTAGCTGTATTTGAATCCATGCTTCTATGAGATGCTTTTATTTTGACCAACAAGGCTATTTTTAAAGAAGGCTGTTAAATCTAGTAGTTGAGTTTATTCATTTTCTCACCGGCTTTGTCAATGGTTGCAACACAGTAACTGATGTATTGTGGTATGAATATGAAATGCCTTGCAGATGTTTTTGCCTGTAGAAAAGGACGAAGAAACTATTGTAGGGATAGCACATAAATTACATATACTGAAGTTTTGACCAAACATAACGCTGTTGGTCATATTTGTTTCTCATTAATTGTGTTGTAGTGTTTTGCTGTTGTACCATTGTCCAAGGTTTGGGGAGTGTTGGGTGCCCGCTAACATGCTTAACCCTTCCACATTCTGTATGTGTCAGGAATCCTGTATTTCAGTGGTTGTCGTTTGTTGTTGTATATCATATTTGCTTTCGTTTAGTGCTTTGTACATAAATCATGCCGTTAGTTTTCTCATTTCAATTGTTTCACATTTGTCTTTTCGGAGCTTCGGTATGGGTTTTGCTCATTGTTGAAGGCCGTTCGGTGACCTATTGTTGCTTACTTCTACGTCCTTTGGCCTCTGGTGGATAGTTGTCTCATTGGCAAACATACCACATCTTTTTATGTTTATACTTCCTTTCGTTTTATTATAAACGTATTAAAGGAAATTTAATTTGGATTTCGAACGCTGTGGTATTTTGTAACGTTCTCTATTTTGTTCAAACCTACAGCGACTTTTTTTACTGATAGAGATTTGACTGTTTTTTAAAGACATTATCCATTGCTGTTATCAACAAAGTTATTATGGATTTCGGAATTGCGAACCATATTACATCTCTACCAAATCACATAAGGTCCTTCACATTTCTGGTATACTGTAGGAAGTTTTTTAATTGATACCAACGCAAATAATTAACACCGTGAAGGTCAAAAAATCTTCATTGGCCAAGATAGTATTAAGATATGTAATTTTAAAAATATCGTCTTTGAAAAGATTGTAAAAAGAAAAAGAAATCAGATCATTGCACTTGCATATAAAGACACACAAATACTCCACTGGACATTATTGTTTAACTGCCTATTTGATACATGTACAATGATAGCACAATACTTTAAATCAACTTTGCGAAACTTTTTTTCGCGTTAAACCCTTCCTTATAAATTTCCCTGCGATTAATTTCGCGAATTTCAAACTTTCATGGAGTAAGATAAGATAAAAGAAGTTTGAACAAATTGCTACAGTTGATATTCGTGATATCGTTCTATTCGCAAAAGTCACGACAATAAATCCTTCGCGACAATAAGTAGGTTATTAGTATATTAATTAGGTAACAGGAATTCTCTAAGATGTAATCAATTTTATGTCACCCTACGACCTTCAACAACGAGCAAAATCATACCGTGTAGTCAGCTATAAAAGGCCCTGCTATGACAAATGTGAACCAATTAAAACGAGAAAACAAATGACATGATTTATGACAATACAATAGACGAAAAATAAAATATGAATGACAGTAACCAACGACTTGTCTAACTTTTGAACAGAACACAACTAAAAAGACAAAAGACACAACAATCTGATCTAAAGTATACTCAGTTACGGAAAGCTATCTCAAAGCAAATGAAAATAAATAAATCATGTTCTCTCAGACGAAAATATCAATCGGTGAACATCCATCTGATTTAGTGTAAAAAGTCTTAACCAGTCTGAGAAATGCATGCCCTGTGCAATGCCAAAATGTAAGTACATTGTACCGACGGGATGTAGAACCATGCGTTTCCATAATTGTATATCAATATAGACGTAGTTATGTTTTGATTTATTTAAAAAAAAAATACAATGTTATAATCAATAAAAACAATATTCAATTAGTTCGTTTCGATTTGAATTTGTTCTGTTTTATATATTTTATCTATTGCACTGTTATAAAATCACTTGATCTACATATTCTAACTCAGTCATTGACAGTTCTGGCAGACTCACCTGTTGACTATATATAACAAATTCACAATAGTTTCTTTAGTTTTCTGTGGTTAGGGTAACCAGATAAGGTTAAACGAAAAGTTATGATAGGGTTGTATAAAAGAAGGAGTTAAAATGCCAGATAAAGAGTCTTTTTTGTTTTTCATTGAAGATGACTTTTAAACCCCTTAAATATATTCCCGTGGAAAACACTGCTAAAAGACTAGCACAACAAATTTGGAGCAGATGACCCCTGAGGGTTTTCAAAAGATTTCTACAAAATTTAATAACTTTTGGAAAGACATTTGCCTTAACTGGAATTTTTAGCATAGTGTTTATCTTATACTTATGAGTTTTGAATGCTCACTTTTGATCTTCCGTCTCTTTTCTATAGACTTGGGACGATTTATACGTTGTATAGACACAACTTTCTATTAGTAATGACTATTTGTTGTTCACTAAGTGTTTGTTTTTTAAAAACTTTATGTCGTTGGTTACTGCTTTATTGACTTATTCCTTACATTTCTTATTATTCACAGCTAATAAGATATCAATGAATACTTCAACAAGAAAAGCGATTAACTAAACTTTGAAGGAAATTGGATGTCATGCCATGCAAAAATTAACTTATGATTTTTAACTATTATCGTTACGCATATGTATTAACGAGATATGAAAATCGATAAAACTCATAAATGTAACTGTTCTTACTAGAGGCTCATTTGGTTGAATGTTAGTAATGATAATTATTATGTACTAACTGAAGTAATGGACTTCTGAGATTAAGTAGTCACTTGAAATATATGGGTAATATAATCAAGAATTAAATCATGGTTCTGTATCCAGCATCCGTGATGATATCTATATCTGACATGGTTTTCACGCGTTTTATCACACTGGCCTTAACAGGAAGAACGTCCGTCTGTTGTAGATAACTATAAAGTGTATATGATATTGCTTTTTCGATGTCTTGCCCCGAATCAACCCTCAACCAACTTAATCCCCCGAGCAGGTGTCTCGTGTTGGTACGGGTGTGGTATTTAAAAAAAAAGCCATATCATATGCATTTAATTATATACTTATATTGACATATAATCTTCTCTATATAAACTGTTTTAATACTTAATGTATCATATCGTCATAGTAAGGGGGAAAAAATCGACGAATTAATCAGTATGAATCAATATGAATACACGATTATTTTCGTTCTAAAAAGTAAAATAACAAAAATACCGAACTCCGAGGAAATTCAAAACGGAAAGTCCCTAATCAAATGGCAAAATCAAAAGCTCAAACACATCAAACGAATGGAAAACAACTGTCATATTCCTTACTTGGTACAGGCATTTTCTTATGTAGAAAATGGTGGGTTGAACCTGGTTTTATAGCTAGCTAAACCTCTCACTTGTATGACAGTCGCATAAAATTCCATTATATTGACAACGATGTTTGAACAAAACAAACAGACATAATAGGTAAAAATGTCAAAAATAGGGGTACAGCAGTCAACATTGTGTTATAATCTTAATCACTATGAAAACAAACAAATATATCAACAAAGAAAAACAAAAAGCCTTTATAGCTTACTGTTCGGCGTGAGCCAAGGCTCCGTGTTGAAGACCGTACTGTGACCTATAATGGTTTACTTTTATAAATTTTGACTTGGATGGAGAGTTGTTTCATTGGCACTCATCCACATCTTCTTATATCTATATAGACAAAGCACATTAGTAAAAACGATAGACAAAAATACAAAAATTTACCATAGCACAATAACACAATGACGGGATGTATAAGTACCGAGCCACGTTAAATGGATATAACCAAAAATATACTAAACAGTAAAAGTAATAATTTACAAAGACAAATAAAAGAATACTATAACACGTTATTAAGATGATAAATAAATTCAGTACCAGAATCTATACTTCAAGACCATCGTGTATTATTTGTGAAGTTGATACTGAATATTTGTCAACAAGGTCTTGGTATCTTCCGATGATTTTTTTTAGAAAAAGGACGAGACGTTCTTTGACATACCCTTGGTTCATCAACTTTCTGCTCAGACACTGGTGACGTTTTACAAAGTCTGAGTAGCAGGTGCAAGCTCTTGAATACCGAATGAGTTCGGGAAATGTATATCCCATATGCAGGTGAAGTTGGTATATTGCTACTAAGGTGGGGAAAATTGATAATTTTACAATTAAAATCATCTCGTTTGTCATAGATTCTGGTACTGAGATGACCGCTTATGTCAAATTCGAGGTATAAGTCTAAAAATGAGGCAGAGGATCTCAGGTGCTCCGCAATGGTAAGCAGATCCTGCTCCACATGTGACACCCGTCGTGTTGCTCATGTTAGTTACAACCCGATAATAAGTCTAATTTGGTAGGTCACATTCGGAAAAAGGGGGCTGGATTGTAGTTACGATATTAGGAACATCATCATCCACACCTCTAGAGTTACAACAATTAAGTTCAATCAATAAGGAGAATATCCTGATACATTTATGGCTCATTTCTTGTGCGATGAAATTCTGTGCTTTGTTAAGCTCCTCTAAAATGTGATTTAAGTTCTTAGTTTAACCCCTGAATATTTTACCAGTTCAGTGTGACATATATCTAGAAAAAATCTTTTCATATTAGTTTTAAAGCTTTTGATTTCGTCAATGGTAAAGCTGCATGTTTGGTGACTGAGATTATTTAAGAACTCAATAAAGTCTACCAATTTTAATTTTTTTAAGAAAAAATATTTTTTGATGCAACAAATGAATGTTTTAAAAGAGAAAATTTTCAACCATCTACCAACGACATCTTCATTTAGACTTGATAAATCATAAAATCTTGAAAATATTAGGTCAAGAACATGACTTACATATTGATAATTTGTTTGAAGGCGTCCGTAAAAAATCACAATGACACAAAAGTAGTATTTTTTGTGTTTGTTTTCATCTCGGAGACAATCAAAATCTACCAGCAAGTTGACACAAAACAAAGAAAAACGCATATTTGGCCTCGTGGTAGTGATCTCGCGTCGAGTGCAGGAGGTCGTGGGTTCGAACCCTGGTCTGGTCAAATCCAAAGAAAGTTGGCATTGAAAGAAAGCCGTGTCTGTTGTTTCTTTAATTTCTAGTTCTGGGGGATATATTAATGGAACCCAATCAGAAAAGTTTGGATAGTTAATGGAAAGAACATCATCAATATATATGAAGGTGAAATTAAATGATCTGGCTTCTTTGATCTTCTTGTTTTTGACAAGTGTCTGAAGGAACTCCAACTCATATGAAAATAAGAGGAGGTCGGCTAGGAGATGCACACAGTTCGTTCCGATAGGAATGCCGACAATTTGTTGAAAAAGTCTACCATCAAATTCAACAAATATGTTGTCAATAAGAAAATCCAGCATACTGATCACTTGTTCCTCTGTGTATAGATATAGGAAGATGTGGTATGAGTGCCACTGAGACAACTCTCCATCCAAGTAACAGTTTATAAAAGTAAACCATTATAGGTCAAGGTACGGCCTTCAACACGGAGCCTTGGCTCACACCGAACAACAAGCTATAAAGGGCCCCAAAAATTACTAGTGTAAAACCATTCAAACGGGAAAACCAGCGGTCTAATCTATATAAAAGCATGTTTTACTTTTTTGTTCACTATTAACAAAATATGCCGTATGGTATCCCAAAGTAATAAATTTATAGCGCATGCTACCATTTTTATGTTGAAAAGCATTGTGGATTATTTTTTTTAGACGATTTTTCAATTTGACATGGGGAATGGTGGTATACAGGGCTGAAAATCAAAAGTTTTGATAGAACTTATTTCAGAAAAAGATCGAAATTTAAAATTATCCAGAAGTTCCTTAGAGTTTTTTAGAATTCACATATGGTTAATACCACTACGCGAGTAAACAGTTTCACAGTATTTCTGAAGACCCTCTTTCACTGCGGACAGAATTTTTGTCAATCTAATGGACAATTATTTCGTCGAACATGCAGATGAGCCGGCAATGTACCTTTGTACATCTAAATCTAAATGAAAGTTAATGCGACGTCGTAATTTTATCAAAGAGACAGATCACGTACAGCAAAAAAAACCAAACCATTACCGTTTTAAAAAAAATTGAATCACAATAAAAAAAAAAGAAATAACCTGTTTACACTCAAATTTAGAATCTACCAAAAAAAAAAAGACATTCAATCAACATTGACAATAAACAATATATTTTTGTTTTGCTTCTTTTAAAAGGAAACGTTAACGTATATAATAGTTAGTTACTTTTAAAACAGCATAAAATAAACAAAAAGATATAAAGTTCGCGAACATACATTTTTACAATTATTTTAATTATAAGTGCCGCACTGAATGTTGTCAGCATTTTCATTCATGTAACGACAACTCTCATTGGCTAAGCTGAAGACCCTTAATTGGATATAGGATACACTAAAATCATTTTAGTATATACTAAAATCAATATTTATGACCTTGATTCCGCGCCAATATTTCTGTATAAGCTGAATATTTCAGTATATGCTAAATTGATTTTAGGGTATCCTAAAATGATTTTAGTATATACTAAAATCATTTTAGTATATACTGAATTGACTTTAGGATACCCAAAAATGATTTTAGTATATACTAAAATCATTTAAGTATATGCTAAAATCAATTAAGGGTATGCTAAAATGTAATTTAGTATATACTATAATCATTTTAGGATATTCTAAAATCATTTTAGGATATACTAAAATCGATATTTATGACCCTGATTCCGCGCCATACTCAAGCCATTCAACAGAAGAATTTCATATCAATTATATAAAATATATAAGTGTTCCGAAGAAGGTAATAAATGTTTTGCGACGATGCAAATACTAAACTTTAGAATATAAATAAATATCTTTAACTAATGAATTCATAATATCAATATCTATTCAATTTAACAAATATGTACTGAATAAGCTTCATGTAAATTATTAAATAAAGAAATATGAAATTTATAGTTTTAAACAAGGGAAATAACAATGACATAATAATCCTAACTGCCACAGTATAATCAACTTTTAATTGACAAGTGTTTTTTTTATAGGTAATAGGTTATTTTTGTGTGTGTATGAATTCTGTTTTTAATTAAAATAAATATGAAAGAAATGGAAACAGATATAAGTAAATTATTTTTTTTTCTTTTATAACACAAATTCAAAATCATACATTGTAGCACACACATTAGAAATTCACTGTATGTAAGTCTATTAAAGTTTAATAATCTATTGATTCAACGTGAAGAAGGTGGGAGGCTGCATCACCAAACTGTACTGCTATGACTTCCTGGTTGTGGTATCTAACCTTTAGCACTTCTAATCTGTTGTTGATTTCGACATATTTTCGTTTTTGGGCCACTCTCTTCCCACCGGCTGCATTCTGATCATGGTCAGGGCGTTGAAAGCTTCATGTTTCATTAGATTTGTATATGAGTTTAAAGATGTTTGAATGTGGGTCCTGGACATGTTTCTTCAGCGTGCTGTGCCATCCCTCTAGATGTGTAGTCCTCGGTCCCTGTGCTGTGTAATGGTCCCAAAGGTGACTGTTCTGTTCGACCCAGTATGTTGTTACATAGTCTGTAAAGGACGTGTAGTTGATGTTAGTATCAATCTGATCTGTGTCGGCTAGGGCATTAAACCACACATCTTCGACCTCAGCAGAAGGTACATGTGAAAGAACAGCGGTACGGCGTACTAGTTGATGAATGTTGTTGTCTTTCTTGTATGGAACCTGAACCCCTGTTTCTTGTGCTTTTCTCCAGATGCATTGTGTTTAGTGGAAAAAAAAACTTTTGCGTTGATGCTAGGAAATACAGAATATGCTGCATTTCGGATGGCGACTTCATAGTCCAGGAAGATAATGGTAGGCTGAAGTTGTAGTTGGTGTTAGTGCCATACATCTTTGAGTAAAGTCAGGAACCTTGTGTATACAAGTTCGCTCTTGACTGGAAGTAAACTGTGTACCAGTGGATACATTGCGCCGTCAACTATTGCGTGAAATGTGTAAAGTTGGAAGAATAGACTCGGACAGGAGTAAAATGTACCATCACCATATATGATATTTGCAGCTGCTAAGTGTGTTAGATTATTTTGAGTACTGAAGATTAACATACGCCCAACTGTGTTGTCGTCTGTTAGCAGGAATGGGTCACCTTTGGTAGTACGTGCCCAAATACCATCTATGTTGATTTCGTCAACAGTTTTTGGTAAAAGTATTAGGTTCAAGTGCGTTTGTTCTACATGGAAATCTTGCAAGATGGGAAAGTTTGTTATAAAATTATCTATCATCAATTTATTTGTACGGATGACAATTTTTTAAATTTACAAATTCAATGATTATTTAATCTTACTTCTATTTATCTGACTTATTCTTTATTTTTAAGTATTACAAATAAAAAGTGTATTAAATTATTATTTTTTTATTGTTTTCTTTTAAAAAAATACAGGTAAATCTTAAGTGAACTTTTAATTGACCTTGATTATTATAAAAACAAATTATTTATCAAAACATCTATTGTTATTTGAATGTGGGAATAGAAGGAATAGTGATTTTTAAAAAGTGGGAATAGGAGGAAGACACCATTTAAAGGTCATAAACCAAGGACCTCAAATCAAATGACCCTAAGTCTCCACTTTTTATATGGGAAATGAGTTCTATCCCAATACAGCTAATTTTAAGTATTAGAGGGGAGGAAACTCCCATTAAATGTCAACGCACCCTTTTAATAAGAATAAATATATGTTACGACATGTAACAGTTTAGTAAAAATATTTTGTCGATATCTTATTCGGTTTCTGAAAAGAAGCAATAATAAGCCAAAATCAAAATTTAGAACCTGACCATGACCTATGACCTCGACCTCATTTTCATTTTGGTGGACCAAGGACCTATAACTTATGGTCTCCGGAACGCTTCTGTCAAAATTATTCTTAAGATCCTGAGGATATAACAAGCAATAGTTTTGTCGTAATCTTTTACGGTTGCAAAGGAGATGCGCACACAAGAAAAAAACAGTGTTTGGGGAGATAACTCTTACAATAAAAAATGTTCGGTTGAACAGGGTCAGTTTCAAAAGCGCAATATCTGTTCGATATCATATGCAACAAATCTAAGCGACATCTTACAAAACCACTAAACACCGCAACAAAAAAATGTGGCAGAAGAAGAAGAAATAATAATCAGAACAAAATCAATATTTCCGTTTAAAATCATTACAAAACATGGAACATGATTTAAACTTTTTAAAAGCTATTTTATGTTTCAAATTATGATAAAAATGTATCTTATGCATAAAGATACGTCCTAAATTAGGAAAGGCGTAACAATAATTGAAACCGGAAATGAATATCTCGTGTTAGACCGGTCCGGAAAGCAATATTATCTCATGATTTATATCAACAGGGCGAAGTCATCAGTATTGCACTAGCCGATTTACTCGTATTAGGGATGATTTGTTCATATTATTTAATAACATTACTTAATTACAATAAATGTACTAACTGACCTTATTTAATGGTACAATGGAACATGATAACACCTCAAAACTTGGTAACCAACTTTTTTTCGCATACATTTTTAGCGCTAAGCGCTTGCGCTTTCTGGTCATCTTCGTGGCGATTTTTAAGATCCAAGTTTACATATTCGCTAAGATTTATAATAGTAGTCTATCTATTTTTCACTAATGAATGTCGATTGAATAAATCGCTTGCAAAAATGAGTTGTTAACAGTACAAGCATATGCTATACAATCATTCGAGCAAAACATTCATAGGTTTCAATTTATCTTACAGTTATAATACTGCATAAATGTGTGTTGTATTAAAAGAGTTAACCTATGAATTATATAGGATATTTTTTATTCATATAACAGAAGGAATACTGAATAAGATTGTCCTTAAATTCTCCGTTGATACCTTTTTAAATTTTTCCTAAATTAATGTTCATACTCCGTCGGCAAATTTGACTTCGTAGGATTTGGCTATTCTTTTTGTGTCCTTTTTGTCATAGAACTCCTCCAGTATTCTAATTTTATTGTAATACATCCTTTGTTACAATTTTTTGGATTTGAACGTTCCTGTTGAAGGCAATCCAGTAAAGTGCTTCGGACGCACCAAATTTTTAAAACCCCCTTATTAATCCCTCTACCTCTAATTCTCAAATGAATTTCCTGTAGTAAACTTAATCGTTAATCATAAGTTTATTAAAAATGATTACAAAATATTTGTATAAAGTATTGTATTGATAATTCCATCATTAGTTTAGGTCATTTAATAGGAACGATTAAATTGAGAGTCATAAAAAGTTGTTTTCATAGTCTTATTCATTTTAATAGAATAAACTCGTTATTACAAACATATCGTATAACAAAACAACCAGGATTGTAACATTTCAACTTTGAAGATCTGAATATCTGTATTTTTACCTTTTACAGATATAATGGGCATTGCTTGGCTGTTAGTATTTTCAGTACTACAAGCTCTTCAAATAAATGCATCGACATATTCAGACATCAGCTCTCTTTATCAGACATTGACGACTGGATACAATAAATATTTGCGACCTCAAGCGGACTATTCGAAAGCAGCACACCTCAACATATCAATGGATATACTAAATCTAAATGAAATAAATGCTGTTGATGGAACCGTTACAATATCTGTGTATTTCACTTTACAGTGGGAAGACATCAACATGAAATGGACGCCAAGCAGATACAACAACACAGAGTCTGTTGTGTTACCGGCAGATCAAGTCTGGAAACCATCACTTATTAATGCCAATACCGCTAAGGAATTCAGCTTGTTTGGCATAAAAGACTTATATGTTATAATACACAACAGTGGAACAGTGACGTGGCAGCCAGGACACCAGTTGGAATTTTCATGTAATATAGATACGACATATTTTCCTTTCGACACACAGAAATGTACACTGGAGGTAATATCATGGGGATACAATATGGGTGATATTTCTTTCACATCAACCAATTCATATATAAATACATTACAATATGTTGAGAACAGTGAATGGAAGCTGACATTTACTTCCGTTGCATCAGAGGATGGTCTGCCTCCAAATACAAAATTTCTAATGCATTTTCAGCGTCGTCCTTTATATTTGATCATTAATTTAATATTTCCAGTAATTCTATTAGCACTCCTTAATATAACAGTATTTCTTTTGCCACAAGACTCTGGAGAACGTGTTGGATTTGCAATCACTCTGCTGCTTTCAATTGTTGTATTTTTAACCATTGCACAAGGACTTCTTCCAGCAACTGCGCAACCAAGACTTTCCGGCATTTGCATCGTGTTAATCTTGAATATGGTAATGAGTGGTATGATAACTGTGTCTGTTATTGTAAGCGGATGGATTTATTACAAGTCAGAATATTATGATGTACCAAACTGGATGAAAAAAATTAAACACTTTAAACTCTACCGTCGACGCATTAATAAAAACCAGATACATGTGCAGACAGTTCAAAGTGAAACGACAATAGACAATCCACCAATTGACGGAGAGGAATCAAAAGTTACTTGGCAAATGGTCGCTAAATATTATGACCGGATTTCGCTGATATTTTATGTTATTTGTTTTATATGTGGCCATGTCTTTTACGCTATTGATGTTGTAAAAGGAGGATGATTTTATCTGTCGTTTTAAAACTAGATTTTTTTTTTGTGTAAATAATTTGAGGTATTACTTCAAAATATCAATTTACGAAAACTTTTACCTAAACTTTAGTTAACTTGGGCTGTATACTAAAACATGTTATTTTTTTGTTTGTATATTTTTTCAATCTGTAGTATAAATCATGTATTATATCATAATTAATATTTAAACAGTGAAGTGAGATCGGAAATAATAAAAAAAAAATGTGATCATAACCTTGAATATCATCTTAAAGCCACTGACAATATTTCGGAAAGAAAAGTATTTTGACTTTCACTTCAGGATAATGTATATAGTTGGAATTTCCTTAACTACCAGACACTGTGAATAACAGGTTATTTGAGTATACGTCAATCAAACAACAACACAAAAACACCACCATACTACAAAACATACATTTTTGTACTTTGACAGGTCACACTGATTTTCCATACTTTCTTTTGAAAAATCGTGTCCCCCAAACAAACATACTGTGTTGTAAATAAGAAAAATCCGGGATATTTTGTGTTTATGATTGACAACAAAATTATAACCTTTGGTGAAACATAGAGAACAGACAGCGCTTCGATTCCCATCGACTATTTTTTATTCGGACGAGGCAGACATCCTGCAGGGCTTATGAGAAGAATGAAAAGATGCTAGCATTATCATTAACTTCAAGTAAATAGATTTTCCATAGCCGTATATATTTATTGTTGTTATTTGCTGTTGATGTGAAAAGAAAAAATTCACATTATGAAATTTGAGCATTAGTGTTGTTGCCTAAACAACAGTTTGGAGCCATCAAGACAAAAAAAACTTCATATTGAATCATTTACGACTTCGAAATTAATGTTTACAATTGCTGAGGTAGATGCTTATTTAACTCTTTATGAAAAAGATGATGTAATATTTTTGAAGGAGTTCACTTTCACTTCTATGCATTGCTTTTAACATTTTTGAAAATACTTAATTTCAATATATGTTGATGTCGTTGCACCTTCAGATAGCACAAAAGAAAACTAAGGGCAAATATTTATAAGTATAATTTATTATCGTTCATCTCCTTGTTTAAATTGACCATTCTATATCCAATATTTCTTTCAAAATTTTATTACTGCAAGAATGAAAACATTAATTAACACCAGTAGGTAAAAGAACCGTTTCAAATATTCACGCCATAGGAGTAATTATACCAAACGATTGGTGATTTAATATGTTAAAAACAGTAATGAAAACATTGAAGAAATCATTAAGAAAAAAATTTTAACAGTTGGCCAAAGGGAAGTTATTCAATTGAAATATGTTATACTTTGACTACAAGAGTTATCCATCTTCTATTACTTAAAGCGAAACGTAGAGCTGAATTGACTTTTTTTTTTAATTTACCTTGAATAGAAAAATAGAAAATAAAAGGATATGGAGTGAATGTACATGGGACAAAATCGCACACAATACAAAGAAAACATAGAAAATTATCAATGAACCGGGCTTTTATTCCTGTTCGTTATCTTGACAGTTGATGTAGGGTCTTCAACAATGAACGAATCATTCATACTCTACAACAAGTTCAAGACGGCCCCTAGCGTCGACTTAAGCGGTACTATTGATAAAAATAAACCATAGTTCACCTTCTTGCTCCCCACCCGCCTCGGAGTGCCAACTTGTGCGATGCTTGTGTACGACGGTTCTCCAGTCGAAAGCACCAATGATACAAGAAAAGTGCAGTAATGTTGAAAGACATTGATTGCCGCTAAAATATGCTTTGAAGTTACACATGTGGGGAGCGGTCAATGAATTACACAATTTATAATTACGGGCGAGGTTTTTTAACATATATTTGTCATACATTGCCCAACAAAAGACCAATAATTTCGAAACAACAAATGATAGACAATACATATAAAACTAAACAACAAATGATAGACAGCACGGGGCACATCGAAATATATGTAAGAAAACCTAGCAGTTTAAAAAAGTATGAAAGGGCAATATACAAAACAAATGACCAGAAGATTTTGAAGAAACTAAGAAAATATTAAATAGCCAAACATGAAATTTTGACGGTGTATTAATATCAGAAATGCTCACATGAACAAGCACACCATAACTGTAAATATAATAAGAGCATACACCTCACGCACGGGGAAACGTTCTACATGAAGTTTTTTTTATCTCAGTTGATAATTTTTTTAATCACAATTTAATTGACCGTATGTGTCAAACCAGGACCATGTGTGCATTTGGGATAGGGTATGCGTCTTTCAATGAACACACATTAATTTTCCCAAAATCTGCACAGAAGTGCTCGGTTTTATCTTTTTTTGCAAGACCAAAAATATTGTCGCTGAGTACCTATTAGTGCTGGATGGTAAGACTTCATCTTTATGCATTTTCTCAAGTTCTTTATAAACTATTTCTTTTTGAGCTAACGATAATCTCCTTGATGGTACCTTCCTTAAAGGGCGGTTTTCCGTTTCAATCGAACGCATAGCCATATTTATTTGGCTTAATGGTTAAACTGAACCTCGAAAGATATATTTCTATTCTAGTATGATCTTTTTACTTTATCGCGTTTAGAATCAGTAAAATTATCCTGTGCGCTATTTAGAAGACGTGTCAAGTCCTCTAATACTGTATGAGTATCAATATGTTGAGAAATAGTTAAACCAACATCGGATTCCAAATCTACTTGTCTGCCATCAGTGTGGCTGTCAATTAACAATATTTGTTTTGCAGGAATGGTGGCGTCATCTGAAATTTTGCCCCTAACAAACATATTGATTTACCCTTTTTTTATTTAGACATTCTAATCTTTTATTTATAAAACCATTTTCCCTATTTGAATCTATCTGAACATCATGTTTGCCATATAGTCCATGCTTAGTATACCTATTTGCAACACATATAGCATTGTGTTCAAACGTTTCAGAGCCAAGTTTAACTTGAACTGTTACTTGACCATTTACTACTAACTGAGCGCCATCGGTTGTATACAAAGCTGGAATCGGATTTTTGAAGTTCACTCTAACCTCCGTCCAAAGCAAACGTTATGAATATATAACACAGACAAGTGATCCAGTATCAATTAACAATTGTGTTCTTTTAACTTCAGTCTTGACATAAAGACATGAGTTAAACTACTGATTCAAGTGAACCACAGATGTTGTGTGTGTTTTTTTGGGGGTTTTTTTTTTTTGCCTAATACACGTATATGATGTCATGTTTCTAAAAGTAAATCAGTTTGTTTTGGACGATTTTTGTAGATTGCACCAGCTGAAGTCACGTCCCCGATTTAAGCCCTAACTTTTAAGGGCTCTTTAGGTTTAAGTCACAGATCAAAATAATTTCATTTCATTTCCCTCTTTAAGTAAGGACATCTACTCTTACGAAAATTAAATTTAAACTTTATAAGTGTTATGTGTCCGAAGCGCTTCTCTGGATTTACCTTCATCAGGAACGCTCAAAGCCAAATATTTGAAAGCCAATGATGTAAAAGTACCGAAATACTTGATGAGTTAAACCTCTTTAACGAATAAAATAATATTTCAACACTTAAAGCAATAAAAATATTTTTAAAGTTATAAACTGACAAGCTTGCATCAAAGGTAATATTAGTTGATAAAAATATTTACTTATTTTCTACATTATTATAACAAATATCGGTATTCAATTCAAGGTCACTTTAACTTTTCTGTCTTGGTGGTGGGTAATAGCTCGGAGAAGAATAACCCAAGAGCTCTGTCATGAGCGAATGAACCATTATTTTCGGGTTTGCATTCTCATAATAAATCCAGCCCGTGCGAGAGCATTGTATATTTAAGCTATTGTCCAATACTCAGTCAAATTATCTTAAGGATAAAGTTACTTTTTCCATTCTAAATATTTCAGAAATGATTCTACTCATATTTTCCACAATTATATTTATGAACAATCAACAGGTTTAGGAAAGTTTAATAAATCTTAAAATATTATACATATTGATTATGCGATTATTTGGATGGTATATTCCGTCAAAGCTGTTAGACATATTAAATTACTAAGAACAAACGCAAATAATGGCTAAAGTAAAAAACACGTTTTGATTTAAAATATGAGAATTAATTGTAATTCAGCTCTTTTAGAAGGATTAATATGTTAATTTTCCGATATTTTATAAAATCGACGACAGTTGTGATCGTTATGATGGGTGGTCTCGAATGATATAACGATACATGCTATACGCACAGAAAGAGAGTTCAGATCTTACACATTCAGCCAAGGTCTTTTTACAAGTTTTTCAGTGCAAGATTATATATTGTTTTTATTATAGAATCCAAGTTAGCATTACATTTAATTTTTAAAACTCAGTTGTTGTCTCTTTGACTTATTTCACAATGCCGAGTCCTTTTATAGCTCAAATCACGATCTGGATTGCTATAGACACGTTCAAAGCAAGTTTTTACAATCCACGAATAAATAATTTCATTATCTTCATATAATTTATTACAAAATTCTATAATAATTTTACAATAAGCTATTTATTGTAGTCACCGAAATAGTTAAAAGGACGGATAGATAAGTTGTTGAACACTTACTTTAAGCCGAGATAAAAAAGTTAAACAAAAAATACCGAACTCCAAGACAAATTCAAAAAAGGGAACTGACAAAATCAAACGCTATCAATCAACGGAACATGTGAAACACAACTGCTATATTCCTGACTTGGTATAGGAATTTTCCAAGAAAATGGTGGGTTACACTTAGTTTTATAGCTAGCAAAACCTCCCACTTGTATGACAGTTGTATTCCTTTATATTGACAATATTGGGTGAGGAACCCAAACAGACGTAATAATTAAATGTGATAATAATTTGGATCCGGCAGCCATAACTGTGTAAACATACATCACAGCCATACAACAAAACTGACTAAAAAATTCAAACAAACATACAAATTAATATAACAAAGGCGCCAACAAAAAAGGTGAAGTAGATAGTAAATTTCAAATTCGACAAAGAGGTCAACAAAAAGATTTTGTCGTTGATATTACATACCGTATACTGGTATAGTATATACACATTCTCGATAAGGGAGCTACCATTTGATTTTTATGGGGGGGGGGGGGAGGCTAGGTTGAAATTTGAATAAATAGGCAGGACAGGAGTTTTGAGTAAAAAAAAAGGCAGGATGAGCAACTTGGTAAAAAAAAAGGCAGGATGACAATTTGTGTGTAAAAAAAATCAGGATAAACTAGTAAAAAAAAAAGGCAGGAACGAATAGAGTAAAAAATAAAAAGGCAGGACAGAGATTACAACTAAAAATAAAAGCAGGACAAAATGTTTCATCCTAGCCCCACATAAAAATCAAATGGTAGCTCCCTAAGCAAAAATTAAGTATATAAATACAAGGGTAAACAAAATCGAAACAACACTGTAAAAACCCTTTGTGTCTGAATCGTACGAAAGGAACCACCTGCACCATGCATACCCAAAGTTGAAATGTCAAAACCCGATGGCGGGATGTATATACGATATTTGACGGGTAATTTGTGTGTTATTTAGGTAGTCAATACATATTAGGAACTTTCAAATGTTCAGAGAAGACCTTATGCTGTGATGTGGTAGTAGTGGTATTATTATCTACTATTTGATTCTATTAGGAGCGCACGGCCTTGAATGTAGAAGACGTTATCATTTCTAAGATCATCCGTGTACATATACGTCATATCACCACCACCTTATTGGTTGTTTCATTGCACGGTACGAACAGCAAACGATTTGCGAAAAGTTTATTTCTAATTCTCGAAATGGGCGTATTACTAACCTTATATGAATTCTTAAATGGTCGTTTTTAAATGTGATATGCAAATATTAACATTTTCATACATTCAATCAAATAAAATCGAGTGACTTTTTATCAGATTTCAGCCGTTAAGTTGACACCAATTTTCACAATACAATGATGGAGTATCATAAGTGACCTGAAGACAATTTTTTCAATCCATTTTTTATGGAAGACAGTTTTTTTTTCAGAAAGTATATTGTTACGGCCAGAAATCATCTTTTAATTGTAGACAATAAAAGACAAAAATCAATAATAAATTTAACAAGATTTATTATACAATTTTACAAGAAATATTATATAAAAATGTCAACTTAACTGTTAAAATATCTGAATGTCCGATTCTAGTCTTTTCTTTATTCGGAATTCTTCTCTTAACTGTAACGGAATCCAACGGAATATATATGTCCAATAAGTTCACAAACTAGATTGATGTTGTTGACGTAAATAAAAACTCCAGGGATCTTCGGAGAATACTTATATATTTCTGTATCTTAGTCAAATTCAGCGTCTTTATATATAGTTACCACGGAAACTTCTAGAACACTATAGAATTTTAAATTAGGCATCGTAGATTATGATCATTCTGGAATCATTATGCAAGTCAAATAGAAAGTTCTAATCATTCCATCAGTACCTTCGATTGTTCCAGTGATTTCTAAACTGCACAATAACATTATTTTGCAAACAACTATAAACAGGTCACAACCCAATTATATAAACATCTTATAGGTCACACAAAACAAATTAGGCCAAGATAAATAATCATTATAATTACATTCTCATAACAATATACCCACTCTGTCTTTATCGATGTTGAGGTCTATAGTGATAACATGGACAAAGTGATCTAATCTAAACTTCGATGTTTCACATTATCATGTTAAGCCTACTTGTAAAGTGCATCAGCTTATTTGCCAATATACCCCTGTAATTCTTTTAAAATAATCCATATTTATGTATTTCTACATCCCCTCGTTGTTTATTGTCATACTACCAGACTATTTATTCGCAACTCCAAAATCTTCTCTCAAAGAACTTATAACAGCTGTTTTAAATCTGATACTCTATATCTGAGTGCTCTGACAACTTCCTTTCTATTTTCTTATAACACTTTCATAAAAGATATGGATAGCAGAAAACAGTCCAAAGCCACCAATGGCTCTTCAACGCAGCGAGAAAATCCCGCATCTGGAGGACGGCTTCAGCTGCCTCCTAAACAATAAATGTTTACTAGTTCAGCAAAACGGATGCCACACTAAAATCCGAAACATATAGATGAACCAAAATTTAAAAAAAAAACACACGCAAGACTAACAAAGGCTAGAGGTTCCTGACTAGGGACAGGCGCAAAAATGAGGCGGGGTTAAACATGTTTTGTGAGATCTCAACCCACCGCCTATACATCTAGCCAATATGTAATAAACAAACTCAGCAATACGCACAGTAAAACTCAGTTAAAAAGAAGTCCGAGTCCGATATTAGAATAGTTAACAGAAGAAACTAAGTAAAATGACAATGATCAACATAAATTAACAAAGGACTACTAGCAGTTACTGACATGCCAGCTTCAGACCTCAATTAAACCATAGATGTATACTGATCGAAAGATTATATCTCCATCATATGAAAATCAAGCACAATACCTCCCGTCAGGGATTTGGTATCATGCAATCATTAATTATACGAGACGAACATATGCCAACGACTGGTTTTAGAATAAGTGTGTTTATTTCCGATGCAAATACCCTATGAATGAATCGATATTTATTGTTTTAAAAAAGCCGTCTTTAATGACTTGACAACAATATTGTAACTATATCCCTTCTTGATAAGTCTGTTTAAAGGTTTGGTTAGCTTTTGAGATGAATGTTCTTTGTATAGAATATTACCATAAAAGATGGGATGTGAAATACCTGAACATATATGATGTCTGCACGTTGATTTATATTTACGAATGATGTCCTTGTATCGATGATAAAATTTAGTAAACGTTTTGGCAAGTTTGTGATATCGAATTCCCTGGTGTAATAATTTTCAGTAATGAAGATTTCTTTCGTTAAAATCAAATACATTGTAACATACACGATCGAATCGAACAAGTTTGGATATATTAAACACCATAAGACACCATCTAAAAATGGATAATTAACAATAGGACATGGAGAATTTTTGTGAAAAGAGGCCTTTGATGATAACGTTGTTTTACGTCCATCAATCCAATATAGTTCATTTGAAAAATGAACCCCGAAATACGTGTCCTTGGTGTTTTATGAAGAAAAACCAATGATTGATTTTATTACTGAGAAGTGGACAACTGTTTCCCAGTTATTGTAAATGAAAAAGCCAAACTGTTTCTCCGTTATTGTTAGTGAAGTACCCAATCATTTGGAGTAGAGAGGTACCAAGACTATACTTTACACAAATAACTTACACCAGCTGTCTAACCAAACATTGTATGTTATATACTTCAAGTACTTATACCCAGTGAAAAACCGTTCGTAATTCTATATTAGCCTTAATTTATACAATACAAATCATATTTTAGTTGATTGTCATTCATTGAGCTAAGCTTATTGTTCAATCTAAAGTTGTAAACGGCTGTGATTCAATGATCTTTATTTGATTGTGTTCATGTGGTAATTGAGTCATGTTTTCGAGTGCTTTGGTTTAAGTAATCATTTTGCTCTTCACATCGAACATTGATTTGATTTAGCTAATCCTTTCTATACATTGAGATGAGAAAAGAAAATTGTTTTGCCTACTAGCAGTTTAAAAAAGAAAACTAAATATGCGTTTATCCATTGACAATATCTTAATGTAATAGAAAGGAAAAAATTGAGATGACAAAGTTGTTCGAGTGAGATAGAGAGGGTGAATTTGTGATGCTGATTAGCGAGACTTCTTTAAGTGGCACAGTCATCCAAAAATCAATCTATTAGAAATTTCATAATAACATTTTTTTCATATTCTACTGTTGATTTATTCATGCATTTACAAAATCAGTTAACTTTACCGGCTTTGCAAAACAATGTGCTTGCTTGTTTTCTACTGTCACCGTAATTTTTAAATAAAAACATGAAAAGAAAAAAATGAAAGGGAACAAACTTTCTAGAATATTATTAAAAACAAGAAACTGATTGTAAAAGCTTATTCCCTGTTTTGGGCACAATGATATTCTCAACTCTTCATACATTTGTATCTGGCATGTTCACTCATACTGAAACAAGTATCTAAAACTCACAGAAAATGAGCATTTCACCAGTATATTTTATTCATCAAACAACTCCTACTCCCAGTGGGTATATTTTCAACACTGCATACAAAACATTGAAATTCATCATCATTAACTGCTCGAATGATCAGTCATCTCATTTGAATTTCAAATCTGATTAATACAAAACATTGTACTTCTGTAAGAACATCTTATTGAGAGCTGGTTAAACAATATTCTTTACGGCTAATACTGACTGTTAAAAATGTTATTAATGGAGCCGGGGCCAATTGAGTGACATGATATTTTACGCTGAAATGAACAATTGACAATTTTCTTCTGCCACGCGACAAGAAATACACAAGGGAAATTTGATTTTATTATAGTTTAAATGTTTTGCGCACAGACTTATGAATTTGTAAGCCGTCTGTTTCGAAATGTAATAATCATTGGGTGCAAGATTTATACCACAGGAGAATACTTATATAAAATATAGAGTAAATAAAACCAATTAATGATATCAGTTGTAACATAGATATCAATCATCATCTTACATACAGTATTCTTCTACATATTAATGTTAAAATTTCCATAGTTTAAAATAAGTTTGGCAACGGTGAAACTTGCATATAAACGATAGGATAACTACACAAGGAAATTCCTGTACAAAGTCAGGAATATGACAGTTGTTTTTCATTCGTTTGATGTGTTTGAGCTTTTGATTTTGCCATTTGATAAGGGACTTTCCGTTTTGAATTTTCCTTGGAGTTCGGTATTTTTGTTATTTTATTTATATAACTACAAACTGTAAAACAGACACTAGAAATAAATGGCCATGGTCATACCACTACACATAAATATGGATTGGGTTTTGTGCTCTTTTGAAACCATGGCTACCTCTTCCGATTTATACACAAAAAAATCACAAATATTAAATTGGTTAATTATATACTCGAAAAGAAACAAATTTATTCTCAACACGTTTTAAAACATGACATATGAAAAATTTGAAACATGTTTGTTTTACCTTTTGACAACTCTTTGGAGGGGCGAAATTTAGTATTTGTACCTATCTCGTTTCATTTCCTTTTGAAATATAAACGGTGTGTACATCTGACCCATATATGTTAAACTCAATGCTGTAATTTCAAATGAGGATAATGGCTTTACAGGTAGTGTAAGCACTACATTCAAAATTGGATTAAAAGTATTATATATGCTGTTTATGATTTGAAAGATGACTTTGTGAAAAAAGATGTATAGGCTTAAGGATTTTTACTCTCAAAAAGGAGATTAAGGGGGATTTTGGTTGGAAATATTTAAAACGAATTGAAGAAAATACAAGGAGCTGTTCTCACCCTGTGTTTATACATTTATCTGTCTCGAAAAAACGGGGTTGGATAAAGGTTGCTGTCGGGTTTTCCTCGACACAAATTATAAAAAAAATGTTCTATTTTTTAATTTTATAGTTCATGTAAAATATATATACAGAATTTTTCTGTTCGTTTAAATGAAGGACTGACAGTTGGATACCTGCAAGCTTTTCCCGTATAAAATAGCTTACTTTTGAGTTTCTACATGAAAGTGGAATTCAGTTTATATCTAATCCTACTTGGGAAGTTGAGATAAAAAATAAAGTGTATTATATTTTGAGAAACCAAGCAGAAAACTTTTAGCAAGGATATATGTATTATAAAGATCCTTGTATGAAGTAATATTTTCTTTAACCAAATCATTCAGCTCAATAGATTACTAAAGTGTTGTTCAACAATGCTTTTGTGTACGTCAAGTGTCACTCTTGTAAGAAAAATAATCGCTTTTAATTGATGTTTGTAACAATCTGTAGATTTTGATTTGAATGCTAATGACCGAAAATAAAATAAATGAAAGAAAGTAAACCTTGAATACAAAAGATAAACTTTGATCTGACCAGCAGTCAGTGTTATATCATATTTCATTTTTAGTTTGTTCATTTTGTAAATGTACAATGGTTGATCATGGTTAGTTTGACTTCTTTCAATATCTAAGTTACCGTAAAAAAAAAACTTTACGTCATTAGAATAAGTATTACGGAGTGAGCACGTGAACTATGTAAATGTTTCCAAGAAAACATTTTTTTTTTTCGTTTACTGATGTCAAAAGGACTGAAAATTACAAGAAATAAAAGACGATAGGAATATAGTTGTAGAATTGTAAATATTGTCACAGATGCGGATATGTATCCGAACGTTTGTCGCATTATAATCCAGTATGAACATCGTTAATGCACAATGTGCTTTATGCTGCACAAATTAATAATAGACAATCATTTTATACATCAAAATACACCAAGAACGAGTTAAAATATTTCAAGAGTCAAACGTTATTAGCTTCCGTATTGAATACACGTGTCGTATCCAGGATTGTGGCAGATTAGAAAAACTGTTTCATAGTTCGTGAATTTATAAAATATTCAATATGTTTATTTTTTACTCCCACGGGTAATCTGTCGCAGCTGTCACTCATTCCAATGAATATAAAGAATACAATATTGAAGAGTGTACAGCCACTGGATTATTTCTTCCGGTGTCATACGTTTCTCTTTTACTCAAATTTATACAGTCTCCTTCATTTAACTGGTGTATTGATGATTTAATTATCGTGACCATTTAAAAGGTTGATTGCCAATCTTTGCATATTTTAACAGTCTGAAGGCTAATTAAAACGAAACAATAGATACATAGAGGCTAAATAAAAACACTACCAGGCTAAAAGTTATAAAACTGTTTTCCGTTTTCCTGTCTGCCTATCAGTCTGTCTTTATAAAAATAAGATGTGGTATGATAGCCAATGAAACAACTCTCCACCAGACTAGGTAACCGTAAGACCTTCAACAATGAGCGAAATTCATACCATATAGTCAGCTATAAAAGGTCCCGACATGACCAAATGTAAAAAAAAATACAAAAAAAACCGAGAAAACCAACAGCCGCATTCATGATGAAAACACATATGAAACACAGCAACCAACGGAAATCACCGAGTCATAGTCTCCTGACTTGGGACAAGCATATAAAGAATGTGGTTGAGAGGTTAAACATGTTTGTAAGCTCCCAACCCTCCCCTAACCTGGGACTGTGATGTAACAGCCCAACATAAGAACAAACTGTACAAATCAGTGTGAAATGGCGTGATACGAAACACAAAAACATAAAGTACCGATCTAAGAGTACTCGCAGTTACTGAAAGCTAATTTAAAGCCAATTAGAGATAATAAATAATCTATGTTTTCCCAGTCCAAATTCATATTATTGCAGATATCCTACCAGATGAGATTTTCTGAATCCGCGGGAGCCCTGTCTTAATAAAAAATATCTTTCTTCTTTGCAGATGTTTCCATTGATGATTCAGTTGCAACATAAGATATTCCGAAGCTTTATTCTTCAGCTGTGAGAGTTTAAGGATTTTTTGGGGATATTATTCTTACTACATTTCTGGTAAAGTAGTGAAAACAGTATTTCAGAACACAGTAACATAAACACATTTTTATTGTGTGTGGTAAGATGACGGGAAAATCTGACGGAAAATCTGAAATAACTTTACTGCTTTGAATTGTACAAAAATTCAAAGGTATTATTCGAATTTCGCAATTCAAAATATCTGAAATAGCTTTAAAGTTATGATATTATTAAAGCTACTTAAATATATATATATATATATATATATACGTTATTCAGAAATGTCCTAAAACTAAACTAATATCAAATCATAGAGAGATAGGTGTTAATAAAAGAAATATTATGAACCAATCAGCAGAAAACTAAAATAAATCATCTAATGTTTAAAGGCTTTCCTTATTTGTGTTTCCTTGGTCAGTATAGTTTTATACAGAAAGTTCATTTACTTATAAATATTACTTTGTCTGCTCAGTCAAATTATGATAATACATTGTGTGTGTAACGTGGGGCCAATAAGTCAGTGAATGTCACAGGGATAAGTTAAGATGGATGTAGGGGCGGAAATGTCTCATTGACGTATATTTCTCATCATTTCATTACACAGTTCACCCGAAGTAAAATTCATGCTAATGTGAAAAAACATCCGTTTGCATATGCAGGATGTACAAATACGCAGCCACGCCCAGTTTACAGGAACGTTATATCCAATGCCTCGTGTTCGGAAAGTGTCACGTAATGCCAGAATATTTTTCAGAAAAGTTAAATTGAAATCATCTAAAGTATTTACTTTTTATGACCAGCTAGCATATAAAAAAGAAGTTGGCGGATTATATTTTATAAATGTACTAGATACAAAGATTCAAACTGTACCATGTGCACCTGTTGACATTATCGAAATATGATAGGTTATCCGTGAATACGATTTTTATTTTTAAATGACCTAATGATTCCAAGAGGTAGGACTTTATTTGCCGAACCTTTTTCAGGAGTAAGCAAAACACTCTTGTCTGGTTGAATCTTGCATTGGTATTTTTAGGTATTCATCTGCAATATTTACCTCATGTTTTCTTCCGAGTAAGATATGTTAGCTCGTGGAATGTTTGTCCCCGAAGGTATCGTGAATCCAGTAGCCAGTAATTCGGTACTGGCATGAAAAAGACAGAAATTGTTTTGTTGTTGCTGTTATAGAAATTTTGTTAATCATTTAAAATTAAGGAATGTATCTCCCTCATACAAAGCTTTGATTCCTTGTTGGAGGTATATACTCATATTGCACCTACAATGTATTTTGACAGTTTTTTCACCTACGTTTATTTATGATCCAGACAAAAGTTTCCATTCTATGTTTATTTTTGTAGATGTATCCTTATTTACCATATAATTCCATCAAGTTAATTTTGAATCCATATTGAATCATAGGAAAACGGGTTTGAACCGACCTGTAATGAGGAGTACCTTAATTGCATCCATGCTTAAATTCATCTACGTAAAAATCGAATAACTGATGTTTTGTTTTATTTCTCCAAATATTTAGAACAATTTGACAATAGTCCATGCTTTAACTATTCATTTTTTAAGAAATGGATGCATGTGACATATTTTAATTGTTCATTTAAAAAAGTTAACTTTTTGTGGACGTCTCCGTAGATTTTACTTTTTCCAGTGAATACTTCATCTGTTGTTATATACTGTGAACGTTTTGTGTAAATTCAAATATATTTAGCTATGTCGTGCATGATGACAAATCATTAAAAAAAATACAAATTATTTAGTCTTTAAGAAAACTTGTAAGATTTCCGCTGCTACTTTTGCTAAATATGTTCAATTTGGGCATTGTTACGTTATACTTTTGGTCTTCTTTGACGTAACAGCTCTTCAACGTTTGTATTTTAAAAGTTTAGGATTTTCAAAAAAATTAGATTCTATTAGTAACATCACTGAAGATACATTAATTGTCGAAATGCTCATCTGGTGCAGTAAAATTGGTACCGTTAATATCATTAAATATCTTTTGCACAGAATTGACAATCAGCGTAGTTTGTGCAGGTATAAACCCACTTCCGAGGCCTGCATTTGCTTCAGCAAGTCTTCAATGTATATATTTTAGTAATGGGTATAGACAAATCAACACCCTGACGTACTCCCACTTAAATTAGGAAGTTTGTAACGTATTGACATTTCTAATTTTTCAATTAGTATATATCTTAGACTTAACTCGACATCCAATCTGACGTCACATTAAAGAAACAACTGACACGGCTTCCTCTGCCTCATTTTTAGACTTATACCACGAATTTGATATAAGCGGTCATCTCAGTACCAGAATCTATGAAAAATGAGACGATTTTAATTTTTAAATTATAAATTTCCCCCACCTTAGCAGCAAATTACCAACTTCACCTGCATGTGGGATATACATTTCCCAACTCATTCGGTATTCAAGAGCTTGCAGCTGCTACTCAGACTTTATAAAACGTCACCAGTGTCTGAGCAGAAAGTTGATGAACCAAGGTTATGTCAAAGAACGTCTCGTCCTTTTCCTCAAAAAAAGTTCATCGGTAGATACAAAGATCTTGTTGATAAATATTCCGTATACACTTCACAAATAATACATGATGGTCTTGAAGTATAGATTCTTGTACTGACGTTGTTAATCATCTTAATTACGTGTTATGGTGTTCTTTTTATTTGCCCTTGTACATATTTAACCTTTACTGTTTATTCCATTTTTGGTAATATACTTTTGGCGTGGCTCGGTACTTAAACATCCCGCCATGGTCAATTTTGTATTCTTATCTTTTATTTTTGCTCATGTACTTGGGCGCATTGCATTTGCGCCAATGTTTACAAAATCCAATCATTCATTTGCACCACAAGGTTATATTTCATTTGCGCCAAAAAATAAAAACTGCATTTTCACAATTTTACAGGTAGCATATAACGGAAAAGTTTAAAATATTTTTTGCTACATCGTGAATAAGATTTTGTTTAGAGCATTTTCCCTGGATAAGTAAGTTCATGCTTATTTTGTACTGTTGCCTATAATTGCTTTCATCCCCTTCATTTGAACTTTGGTGGATAGTTGTCTCGTTGGCAATAATACCACATCTCCTTATTTTTATATATAGGAAATAAGTCTGTAACTTTTTATGACCACACATATAGGTTATCAAATGTATATGAGTACATCCGCGCCGTTGCTTACACGTCTTGTGTCAGAACTAACTATACATTTTACTCCAGTGTATAGTGCTTTCTTTTAGGTTTTATGATCACGTTAATTTATAACAGAACTGTGTTTTAACATTATTATGAAAAGTCTCTTATTTAGAACGTATCAGTGTATAGTGTTTCCATTATGGTTACGATGACTGATTTCGGGGGAATATGTTTTATAATGCAATCAAAAACTGTTAAAGTCTCTTTTGAATAAAACTATTTGTTATACTATTTACCTGTATTTAGATATAAGAAGATGTGGTATGAGTGCCAATGAGACAACTCTCCATCCAAGTCAAAATTTATAAAAGTAAACCATTATAGGTCACAGTACGGTCTTCAACACGGAGCCTTGGCTCACACCGAACAGTAAGTATAAAGGGCCCCAAAAAATTACTAGTGTAAAACCATTCAAACGGGAAAACCAACGGTCTAATCTATATAAAAAACGAGAAACGAGAAACACTTATGAACCACATCAACAAACGACAACTACTGAACATCAGATTCCTGACTTAGGACAGGTGCAAACAAATGCAGCGGGTTTAAACGTTTTAATGGTACCAAACCTTCACCCTTTTTCTGAAACAATAGTGTAACATCACAACATAGAAAGACACACTATAAAATATCAACTGAAATAGCTTTACTCAATCAAAGGACATATTAACACCATTGAACATACACTGAACAAATAAATTTGACCTATGACACAATGTAAATACAAAATAGATAAACTAAGGGAAGAATAATAAAAGTAACATATTATATCGGTAAGAAATGTTAAACAATTAAAGAAAAACAATATGCTTGAACAAAAATATCAGCCATTTGCAATAACTTTAAACACAGGTAAATGAAAATAATTTTGTTGTTAGGTATACGTGTACAGTACCAATAGAGAAAGGAAATATTTTTACAAAATAAATAATTTTGATGTTCATAGTACGAAGTGAAAATTTATAGTTATACCAAACACTTATCAAAGCTGGTATATAGACCAGATATAACCCTGAATAACATTAAATAACAAAAAAGCAATACAATTAGTATCAACAGGTCAAATAAACAAGAAAGTACGATTTGAGAGTACTCGCAGTTACTGACAGCTAGTTAAAAGCCAAAACAATTAATAATAAAAAATCATGCATCAGAGACTAAAATCAACTAAAACACATCCCAGGGATTTAGTATTTTAACGTCATGGACAGTCAAAGAAGACATGACTAGTGCAATGCCAAAAATAAATGTATCGACAGACAGTAGGGTAGTTAGGAGTTTAACCTCTTTATAGATCTAAACGAACGTGGCTGTGTCTTTATACATCCCACTTGAAAAAAATACAAATTTAGTTATGTTTTAATTTGCTGATGACAAAATCGATATTAGTGCCAATGTAAACTATATTCAAAGATCTAATATCAACATTGGTAAGATAACCTTTACTAATAAGTTTGTTTAAAGGTTCGATGAGTTTACACGGATCACATAATGATTTCCGCGCTTTAAGTACAATATAAAATTTAGGATGTGAAATACCGTTTTTAATCAGTTTTCTACAAGTACAGCCAAATTTACTAATCAAATCGTTGTATCTATGAAAGAACTTAGCAAAAGTTTTACGTAATTTATGGTAACGAAATCCTTGATTTAATAATTTACCAGTGATGCATTGATTACGTTCGTTAAAATCTATGACATCACTACACACACGGGCATAACGAACGAGTTGGGATATATATATACACCGTATGATGGAGCCAAAGGAACATCGCCGTCTAAAAAAGGAAAATTAACAATAGGGAATGAAAAATCGTCTCTTTTGTCGTAAATTTTCGTATGGAGTTTTCCTTTAGAGATTGAAATGTCCAAATCCAGAAAAGGACAACTACTGCTGTTTATGTTAGATTTAGTTAAAGTAAGTTCTATTGGGTAAATTTCGGTAGTATATTTAGTGAACTCTGGATTATTTAACGAAAAAATATCATCTAGATAACGGAAGGTATTGTTGAATGTATCAACCAAATGTAACAATGACGTGTCTTTACTGAGTTTGGTCATAAACTGAGATTCATAGCAATACAGGAATAAATCTGCTATTAAAGGGGCGCAGTTAGTGCCCATAGGGATACCTACTACTTGTCGATACACTCTATCGCCGAAACGTACATATATGTTGTCCAGGAGAAAATTTAAAGCTTCAATCATATCTTCACATTTCCAGTAAGTGTATCTAGCATACTTTCCTTTTTCGTTACAGAAAAAGGCTTTAAACGAGTTACAGCAAATAAATTTGTAATGAGATTTTTCAAAAGACCATTTAATTAAATATGAAAACTTTTTCTTGATAACATTGTGTGGAAGTGTAGTATAGAGAGTAGAAAAATCATAACTGTCAACAGAATTAAAAGGACCATCAAAAGCATGTATTTTATCTAAAACCTCTAAAGAATTTTTAACACTCCAAAAATAATTAATACCATTATTTTCATAAGCTTTATTACAAAAGTTAATAACAAGTTCTTTGATAGTAGTAAGGGAGGTATTTAGAAGCACTGATAGATTAGTAGTAGAACACTTACTAGATGCGGAGATGAAACGGAATTTAAATGGTTTTTTGTGCAATTTAGGTAACCAGTACATAGTAGGGACTTTCAAATGTTCGGAAGAGGCCTTAAGCTGGGTAGTGGCAGTGATATGCTTGTTTACAATTTGACTCTCTGTGGAGCGTACGGACCTGAATGTAGATGAATTTGTAATTTCGTTTTGGAGAACTTCCGTGTAGTATATGCGTCACACCACCACTACATTATTTGCTGCTTTGTCTGCCGGTACGAACACAAACCGCTTTGCGAGTACTTGGAGTTTATTTTTTATTCTGGAAATGGGAATATCATGGACCCTATTACTAATTTCAGAATTGTTTTCAAAATGAGATATACGAATATTAACAGTATTCATAATTTTATTCAAATAACTGTCTAGAGATTTTTTATCAGATTTTTCACGTTTACACCAATTTTTACAGTAGACAGACAGAGCGTCTTTATTGATCTGACGACACTGTTTCCAACCTATTTTAGATGGAGGACGATATTTCGGTCCTTTCTTAAGAGAAGTTATGACCTCACGGTCTTCGACGATGTTGAGGTCTCCTGTAAGGACATGACCATAGGGAACATATCTAAAACTAGATGTTTCACAATCTCAAGTGGAAGGAAAATTATTTTCTATATTGACGTCTGATGTAGCTGACGTATAATTAAAAATCAAACTTCTGCTGGTTTTTTTTATAAGAATACGAAATAATAGGTGGTTCTATATTATCAAAATATGGAGGTATTTGGCTTTGGATGGCAGAGTCATTGAATATACTAGATAAGTTAATAAAATCAATACCTCTATTTATATATTTTAATTTAAGAAAATGCCGTTTATGATTTTCAGGTTTATCGATACTAGGAAATAGCCTATGATGACAAAAGGCTGTAATAATACGGGTGTATACATACATTGGGCTAAAAAAAGAAATTGTATCACACTCCAGAAAAATAGCATATAATTTACTTATTGGTATCTGACCCAGTTTGCATAATACTAAATGTCTGCCATTATTTTTTATTATAGATAACAGATCAGCAAGTGTATAAATTATACGATGTTTAATACGTTGATTACGGTTTTTGCGTTTGCCATGAGACCTTTTATTTCTAAGTCGTTTATCGACAATATTAATGACATCGATTGAAGTTTTAGTTATGTTCCCCTGTCCTAATATTTTGTCATTGAGACCGAGAGGATAAGCTGTTTGAAGTCTTTTTATCCAAAATAATTCGCGAACTTCACGTGATTTTTCAAATTGCTTGTGTGATAATCCTGGTTGTTTCTGAACGGTTTCAAGTGGTTGGAATTTAATAAATTTTAGATTGTGATTATGCTTATCTAAATGTTGATATATCAAACTTTTGAATTTTTTAGGTCTACGAAAGCGGTAAAGGTGTTCTTGATTTCTTTTGTAATACGCTCGTCCCGTCTGTCCCACCTATTGAATACCACACTTAGGTTGGGTTCAAGTTACCACATATATAAGGTTTTGAGTTTTTCAGGTAATGTCACAGGAAAAGGAGAGCGAAAAAGCTCTCCCGTTCACTGTTGACCGTACAGTATTTTGTGAAGTTAATCTAAAACAGGTTAGTCACTTTTTGGCATTGCACGGGAAAATTTGTGGATATCCACGCGCATTTTTGTTAAACAATCTGGCTGTAGAGGCATTACAAATACGTTTGTTTAAGCACGTATTATTGGCGCAATTGAAATGTTTTATTTTGGCGCAAATGAAATATGGTTTGTGGCGCAAATGAAATGCCAATTGGCGCAAAAGCAAAATTTGTTGAAATTATAGTGATTAAGATTATATTACAATGTTGACGGCTGTACCCCAACTTTTGACATTATACCTATTATGTCTGTTTGTTTTGCTTACACATCGTTGTCAGTATAATGGAATTCTATGCGACTGTCATACAAGTGAGAGGTTTAGCTAGCTATAAAACCAGGTTAAATCCGCCATTTTCTACATCAGGAAAGGCCTGTACCAAGTAAGGAATATGACAGTTGTTTTCCATTCGTTTGATGTGTTTGAGCTTTTGATTTTGCCATTTTATAAAGGACTTTCCGTTTATCGATGTCCAATATGGTTTAATCTTTTATATACTCAGCTTGATCTCCAATTTTCTGGTACTGTAGTGATCGTTTTGTGTTCGTGTGATAATGCCTAAATAGATTGTTTATTTGTATACATTACACATCATAATGGCTTAGTTGACTAAGGAACAACAAAGAAAACAGCGTCCCTATATCTCTGCAAAGAATTTGAAAAGAGTGCCTCAATATCAAAGGAGTTCACAGAGTAACCAATCGGAATTAAAGAAATAGAATACCCAGGGTTGTAAATACCAAAGTAAATAGAAAATCAAAGTACTGTCATACTGTATACTCTATCAGAGTCAGTCAATAAGTCAATGCACGAACAAATATATACAAATACTATTTATTAAAACAAATACTAGTAATCAATTCAAGCTGTACTACATTTCCACAGAATCAACTAAAACAAAATGAAACATCGAAAACGAGTGAATGACAACAAGACAATCACCGAAACAGATTATATAAAAATTGATTTTTTGCGTGGAAGATGTTGATCAACTCGATCTAACGTTGTCTCAATACATTCATACTCACATGAAAAAGTAGATGTAGGTATATACGCTTATGAGACAGAAACCAAAGAAAAAAAGACAACCGAAAGACATCTAGAGTCATACTGTCGTCGATACTAGACAGCTATTCAATATGTCGAACTCAAGAAGAAGGGCCAATTTACCCCGATTTACTTAAAACCAAGCCAAAGGGCATTTTAAAGTTTTCTTTATCTATAAACTACAATTATCTCACAAAGCATGTTTAACCCCGTCGCATTTTTGGGTTTGTCCTAAGTCATGAACCCCTAGCCTTTGTTAGTCTTGTGTTTTTTTTAATTTTTTTTGGTTCATTTGTATGTTTAGGAGTTCAGTGTGGCGTCCATTTCGCTGAACTAGTGTACATTATTGTTTAGTGGCCAGCTGAAGCCCGCTTCCGGTTGCGTGATTTCCTCACTGCGTTGAAGACCTATTGGTAGCCTTGGGCTGTTTTATCAGTGCTCTTTTGTCTCTTTGACACATTCCCCGACGAAGTTCTAACTTGGGACATGAAAATATGTCTGTTAGCATAAATAACTGAAATCCCCAGTATAAGCAACAATATGTAGAGTATTGTCGAAGCAAATGATTTGAAATTGATGACATTACATGTTTACATCGATGATAAAATTATGAAAACAATTCTTTTTATAATTTTAATTAAAAAACATTTATTTTATTTGTTACAGTATTGATATTTTTTAAAAAGTCGTAAGGTCAGCCAAGAATTTAACGTCGATAATCGAGGCTTAGAATCAGACTTCGATAAGAGAGGCATAAAATCAGACGTCAATTAAGAAAGGCATAGACTCAGGCGTCGATAAGAAATTTAAATTGTTTTTTTTTTTTTTTTTACTGTCAAGTAAGATTTAACCAAAAATTATGTAAGAGTTGGTATGACCACTTTCCCAGCTAACTTTAAATGCTCAGCAAATATGCCATATTCATCACCAGCTACTCCTGAATTTAAATTTTGGATCGGTTATAAACTCGTCTGGCCCAAAGGAGTTATTGTTCATGCCCAAGGATCGACATGACAAGATGTAGTTACCCTGAAAATTGGATAAAATCTGTGGACCTGTTTTGGATTTATTGCCCCTGAAATAATATTTTTTGCAGTTTTTGGCTGTAGGAAAATAGAAGCTAGGTTAAAAGGGAAAATATCATAAAAATCTGTCATCCTGTTTTGAGTTGCACCTTAAATATACACGTATTGTCGTTATTCTAAAAACTATAGAAGCTAGGTTAAAATGTTAACTTCAAAAATGATTAGAAAGATCTACCTTTTGAAAATTTGAGAACCCGTTTTAAATTTATTGCCCTGAAATGTTGATTTTGAATCGTTGTTTTTTTGCAGTTTTTGCTAAAATTTAAAAAAAAAAAAACTTTAGGAGCTAGCTATAGGATAAATATGTAAATTGCAAAGATGATCAGATTTATCAGAGCCTTTTTATGGCCATTTAGGTCTCAGGTCCTATTTCTTTGTTTGCTGATATCATGTTTTCATATTTTATTAAACAAATTATTTCCCCAACTCTTTCAGTAGCACCTAGAAGCCCTAAGATCTTTCAGTCTTACCTGACTTAACTCAACCCCCATATATATAAGTCATACAATTGATTTTTAAGCTAAATTTTAACTTCACCATCTGGAATTTTATGAATATTCTTACTTAACGCCATGGCGTTGTCAGTTTCGCTATGACTTATAGAGTTTTGAATGTCCCTTGCTATATTCCGCCTATTTTTTACTTAACAGGTTAAATGATAATTGCTATACGTGCTCCTCTGCGTGGTACTTGAAATTTTAAAGCAAGTCATCATAAGACTGTTACAAGTATCATTTTACAAAAAGACTGTTACAAGTAGCATTTGACAAAAAGACTGTTACTAGTATATCATTTGACTGAAAGACTAATGTAAAGATTGTTGATTGGTTAGAGCCTATATGTTGTTAATGACTATACAGCTAAGTGGTTGTCAAAAGAACTGATTGATTGCGTGGTTGCGTTCTGTATGGAGATAACAATGCCGCCATACATAAGTATGGCGGCATTGTTATCTGGCTGAATTTGACCAATGGTTTGTTGTTGGATTTGTAAAGCTACTCATGATTTATCACTTAGTCATTTTTGTAAATATCGCATATTTTGTCCATTTTTTGTCCTGTAAACTTCTACAGTTTTCAAGCTAGAAATTTTATAGACAAGGGTTTCGTCATGTATCAAAGGTATGCGTATTGACCTGATTTTCATTTTCTTTGAGTTTTCTACAAATGACAATAATTTAACAAAAGTTCAGAAGACAGCAATAACACTTTATATAGAATGTGCGTCGGAAGAGCTTTTCTGAATTTACCGTCATCAGGAAAGCTTAAACCTAAACATTTGAAAGCCGGGGATGTAACAAAAACATAGAAGCGTTTGGAGCTATTTGACCAATAGAGACATAAAAAGTAAAATACCGACCTCCAAGGAAAATTCAAATCGGAAAGTCCCTTATCAAATTGCAAAATCAAAAACTCAAAAATAGCCAAAACTAAGATCAACATTGCGTGATGGAGTTGGAACCTTAGTTTCTTAATTTACCTATGCCATTACACCATAAAGTAAAAATGCTTTTATGTTCTGACATCAGACTCGGACTTCTCTTGAACTGAATTTTAATGTGCGTATTGTTATGCGTTTACTTTTCTACATTGGCTAGAGGTATAGGGGGAGGGTTGAGATCTCATAAACAGGTTTAACCCCGCCGCATTTTTGCGCCTGTCCCAAGTCAGGAGCCTCTAGCCTTTGTTAGTCTTGTATTATTTTTAATTTTAGTTTCTTGTGTACAATTTGGAGTTTAGTATGGCGTTCATTATCACTGAACTAGTATATATATTTGTTTAGGGGCCAGCTGAAGGACGCCTCCGGGTGCGGGAATTTCTCGCTGCATTGAAGACCTGTTGGTGGCCTTCTGCTGTTGTCTGTTCTGTGGTCGGGTTGTTGTCTCTTTGACACATTCCCCATTTCCATTCTCAATTTTATTTTATGATAATTGTTTTTGTATATGTGATGAATAGAAATTTAAGTAAATTTTTCTTTCTGTCAACTTTGCAAAACTCGAGTTGTGAAGGTTAGAAGGAACTATTGTCTTATACACAATGAAATAAATCATAGATGTCTTTCAGAGACAAATATTTCAATATGCTCTTCAACATCACGGTTTACTTAATTTAACAATTGTTGCTTTATATTCAATGTACATGTGGTATGATCAAGCCTATCGTTGGGGCATCATCTTGGTCTAGTTTTATCAAGGGCTATATCACGATTAAGCCTTCGATATTTTTCAATACTTTTGCGTTAGACTTTTTCCGCTATTTGCAGCTGAAGTAATGGCATAAAGATTCAGCACCTTTTAAAAATGAACGTGTTTGTTCTTCTAATGTACTTCTAATGTTGAATGGCAAGAGAACAAGTAACAAGGCGGACATTATTTCTTCGTCCAAATTCTTTGCGATAACCCGTACTCAAGATTTGTAATTGTGTATCCCTACTTGTTTTTGTGCTCTTATGAAGCAGAATTCACTCAAAACTTTCTCAAAGTCAAAAAGAAAAAAAAAAACATTTTGCAAAGTTCTTTAATTTTACTTTCAGTTATATTTCTGATGTCGTGTCACCCAATAACCCACATTTCAGTAAATATTAGAATCTAATATATTCGAGTGAACTTGAGATTAAGAATACTGCCAAAACTAGAAGGTCTGCTTCAAATCTGAAATTTTTTCTCTATATTGACACAGATGGACGACTTCAAACTGAATCCATGACAAACTTGATGATTTCAACATTCACATTGTCAACTTCCTACTTCTCAGCAGTAGCATAGCCTATGCCCCCATTGTAATTATAACGTTCATATATGTCAACTAATACGTTACGCTCGTGCATGTTCACACTACACGGCCCTTATTGACAGGAGAGTGTTCCTTGCATATAAAACTGCTTCAACAGAGTTATAAGGAAGAACGACTGAAATCGGAACTATTTAAGTTTTACTTGTTGACCGAAACGACATGTCTCTGTGTCAACTCACTAGCAACATGTTTTCTTTGATCTTTAGCTACCAGGATAGTCGTCTGATCTGTGACATTTTGATTGAGTGTTAATTCGTATAACTGAATTGAAACAAGATTCGTACCAACCAGCATACCATACAGCTTGAAATGATTTTATTGAAGATAGTATATATATATGCACTGGGGATAGCTTACGCTGTCGATGCATCAGGTCTCGCTCCTTTCTGAGATTCCCCCAGTTTTTGTTTTTATACCTTAATAGATTTAGGTGATTTGAACATCGGTAATCTACTGTACTCTTCTGAATTGATTTTTTGATTCACCATATTGTTTCACATTCCTATATGAATAAATGTAGATGTTTTTATGAGTTTCTTTAACCTGCAATGGCATTATTGTATGTAATGTAAAAACAATAGGGGTATGGGTTTTGATATCACCAAAGACAATCTATGGTTAACCTGGATTACTGACATGCGTGTCTTACCAATATTATTGTATGTATTTTGATAAAGACCAACTTCAATATTCAATGCAAGTGTACCGCTGCGTAATCTAGTTAACAAAGACACATTACAATAAAAATCTTAAGTATTTTTGAATACTAAATACTAATTCATATCGTCTATAGATACATAGTTTGTTACATTATCCAATTTTGTAAAACTTGGTCTATCATACGTGTTTTAACACAATCAAATGATCCTAATGTACCAGGACCATGTGAATTACTCTTCATTCAAAATAAGAGCATAATGAGTGTCAACAGATATGAGAAAAGATGACCGCTGAACAACAAACTGTTATCATAAACTAAGCGAAGAGGGCATCGCCAAGTTTGTAAGATTTTATCGCTTTAGGAGAATATTTTCATAACATTTACTGTGTTTGGTAGCAGAGGAATAAACTTGGTGATTTACAAAGGAAAGTTAATGGGGATTGTTATGTCTTTAAGGAGTTTTTATTCAAAAGTATGACTATCCTTTATTAAAGTGTTTTTATGATGCTGACATTCGCTAACAAACAGCTATACCAAGCAGAAAGTAATGATGTCTAATGACGTTATGATTGGTTTGAAAGATAAAACAGTTTATGTAACAAACTCGTATCAGCATACGTCATATATCCACGTCATTTGAACTCTTGTAGATAGCTGTCTCATTGGCAATCATACCACATCTCGTTTTTTTATATTGCATATATCTTCAGTGGCGGATCCGGAGGGGGGTTCCGGGGGTTGGAACCCCCCCCCTTTTTTTGGACAATCAATGCATTTGAATGGGGACATATAGTTGGAACCCCCCCCTTTATCCTGGGTTGGGAAACCCCCCCCCCCCCTTTTTTAAAATGGCTGGATCCGCCCCTGTATCTTCATGAGTAATACTGCTTGGAAAAATTCATCTAAACAAGCTCTAGTTTGTGCAAAATACTTCGAATTCAAGGTAAAGAAAGAAAGATAGATAGATGGATGGATGGTTGAAGTGTAAGTTGTATAATCACCAATGGTACAGTTAGGGTTTTTTGCTTGTGAGAGAGCTGTCTACATATTCAATTATATTAATGTTCTATTTCTTTTACTGTTATTTTGTCTCTGGTGGAGAGTTGTCTCATTGGCAATTATACCACATCTTCTTATTCTTATATTTACCACGACTTACACGATCTCAATACGAGTCTACTACGATCGAACCACGACTCCACTACGTTTCCACTACATTTAATTGTCACTCCGCTCTTCGTTTGCTCATGTGTGTCCATGGTGTTGAACTACAGGTAGAAGTTATTGCATCCGTCTTTTTATATCAACAGAATGAGGTCGTGCAATTATCGTGGCTAGGACGTGGTAGTATGGTAGTAACCACGTACTAAAGACGGCAAACGTGTAGAAGCAGCGTACTATTATCTTTCTCGTCGTAGTATAATCGTATCAATATAGTAGTAGAAGCGTAATAAAGACGTAGTGAAATCGGGATAGTCGCAGCGAAATCTTTTCCATTGGCTTCCCGTTTTGCACCACGTTTCCAATATGATGCTTCTACGCCCATCCCGATCTTAGTACGTCCTTACTACGACCTTCCTATGCTTCTAAGTTACGACTATTATTGGCCACGACTGCCCTACGAATGTTTTGAGCATGTTCAAAGTTGATCGTGGACCTCTATCTGATTGATTGATGGATCAATTGTTGGTTGCTTAACATCCAGTGGCAAATTAACAATATATACAATAGGTAGGTCCTGTAAAAGGGGCCGTCCGGAATGAGGGTCTGGGAATTTGGACTGCCACTGGAAAACGAGGGTATATTGGATAGGGACAGCAATTTTGCCTTGCAACAGGTCACCTACTGACCCCTCAAAGGGTTGTTGCAAGGGTTCCTAACGTGCAGATAGCGTGACACTCTCTCTACACGAGGCATCAGATTTAGCGTCCCCATTCTGACCGGACGTGGCTGCGTATTCATACACTATCTGATAGTAAGTTAAAACGTTCATTAAAACGAATAGCTTCATGTATCATAATTTTTCTTAAATCTGCATAGTTGTAACGGGCATTTTAAAATGACATGAAGTTCATCTTCTTTAATAGAATTGCAGTTAAAACATGTGCTCTGATGAACTTCTTTTATTTCATACCTTCCAGTTTCTATTTTAAGGGGAGCTACCCCACATCGTAAGCGTTCAAAAGCACTCCTATATCTAACTGATAGAATATGTTTTCAAAACAAATTCAGTACAATAACCATTTTAAAACAATTTTGAAGTCCTCCCCCCTTTCCTCTGCATAAGCCTTAAACTTATTTTAAGTACATCTTCCTCAATTTGTTTAATACTGTTGCTGTTTAATACATGCATTTAACTCTAAATCACAGTATTGCTCATAATTATATATTTTAATTATTTCTATAACTTTAAAGTGCAAATTATATTATTCTAGTATTACACTTTCGTATGGACCATTTCAAAATTTTAAAAAGTATTCTATGTCGGTCCACCGTGGAACACCTTATCTAATGTCTCAATATATTTGTCCATTGTTTAACGCATGGTGGTTTCCAGATCATGTCACTAGCTATGGCATCAATTGGCGTATATTTACCAACTTCCAATGAAAAATCTTATGAACCTGTTTTTGACTGCATTTACATTTATGCAGGAAAAGTCCCTGGTTCCCCAAATACATGCCCCGCCATAACTAATAACCGACTATACCGTACAGTTTCGAAAATAATTTTGTGCTGTAAAGCTTTACTCTTTACAATCCTTTAATGATCTACTGGCTGGTTTGGCTTTAGCCATTAAATGACAATTTAAAAATTCGATCAACAGTAAGCTTAAATATTGATAATTTTTTACACATTATATAACATTACCACCAATAGAAAAAATAAAATTGGTTTGCACAACAGCTGGATTTCTAAAATGCATGATCTTAGATTTATTAATATTGAAAGAATTTACTAAAAGATTTAAGTAATGTATGGTTACGAAATCCTTAATAATTTACCAGTTATACATAGATTACGTTCGTTGAAATCTTATACACTAAAGAGTTCAAAGGCAAATTTCGTTCTAAAAAGAGGGCTAAGGATACAAATTAAGCATTATACAATATATCCTAAACTTAGGACCATCTAAAGATTATCATAAGACACTTAAATTGGTGTCCTTAACTTAGAACATGTCCTATGCATTAACAGGGTCAAGGCCTCTGATTGATAAATATGTAAAAAAAACTATTTGGGGCACCTATATTTGAATACAGGGAACAATAAAATGCGGTACGTTTCAGATAAATTTAATTGTTAATAACTGAGAAATGAGTTCTGAAAATAAGAAATGAATATGATATGTGTATGATGAATAGATATAATGTATACATTTCAAATTACAATTGAGTATTTTACTTTCGACTTTTTTTAAGAAGGAGTTTTTTCACCTCATTCAGTTGCAATCATTTTGATACATTTTTTTCGCGAAATTAGTCAGTATACGTAATATGTTATATTAGTATACGTAATATGTTATATCAGTATACGTAATATGTTATATCAGTATACGTAATATGTTATATTAGTATACGTAATATGTTATATCAGTATACGTAATATGTTATATCAGTATACGTAATATGTTATAACAGTATACGTATTATGTTATATCAGTATACGTAATATGTTATATCAGTATACGTAATATGTTATATTAAGAAACCCTTGTTATTCGTTATTCCTTTACATTTCATATTAATTTAAAGAACATACCACATTAAAGAAAGTATATATCATAATTTAAGAAATATATCTTTAAAACTTGGCGTAGATTTAATAGCCAGAGACCAATATAATACGTTGTATTTTATATATCTCTGATTTGATAGCATTATGCTCGCCGTATGGTTTGTGAATTTGATATTTACTTGTTACTCAAGGAATTGTATAAACAATTCCATGATTTACTGTAATAAGCTCCTCAGATAAAGTATACCCCTATGGGTATAAAGTATTTATCATTTCCCTTTATAATATTTTACTTGGATAATGTTCCAAGAACTAGCTTTACATGCAATATAAGTACAGATTTACACAGAACTCTTGTATTGCGTAAATAAACTGATTAATATATTTAATCCACTACAAAATATATCTAATAAACAAATTATTACGTATGCAAGACTATGGTTGGTTGTCACTTTGATAAACATGTTATGATATGTGAAATATTATTGATTTACCACTCCATATTAAGTAATTTTAGTGAGGTTTATTGGCTTTTGACAGATTTATGGAGGACAGTAAGCTCATAAGAGGGTAGATGTGTAAACACTTATTGATAGGGTTCACGGAAACCAAAACGTTATTGATACTAATATCTCACGTTACATGCAAATATTCTCCACTCACTAAATGCAACCTTAGAAATTTATCAGTTAAACCGGGTAAATGAAAATTTGTAAGACTCAATTCGTACAACTTTTACGTATGATATGATATACTTATATGTTAATATTTTATTTATTAATATTTTAAAGTCTGTATACAGTTACATAATTATTTATTATTCATAAGTTACTGGTTGTAGGATTTGCTTTTATTTTCAAACTAGTGCTTTTTCAAATTCAATTTGAAATGATCACATACGACACTATACTAAATAAAAGTATAAGTGAAAACAGAGACTTATATCTCTGGTGAAAATAAGGCATTTTGTGATATTATAGGACTAGTCTTTGTATCTTGTCTTGTATATAATTAGGAATTTGTCTTTTTTTACAGATAATATCTATACAACAGAATTCTTTTTCAATATCTATTTTGATATGGAGCAAAGATTTCAAACGCATGTGAACATTGGAAAGGAAGAAGACAAAAAGGGGCGGGACTTTCGATGTACTCTCTCCGCCCATAGCAAACGCCTCCAATACAAAAGCAATTTATTTATTTATAATGAAATTTTCGGACAACAAAATGCAATAGATACAGATTTGAAAGTGGTTGTTTAAATAGTTTTACACTGATAAATTAATTTCACGCCTATTTACAGCCGGGGTTCTGATTTGAACAGTTCATAACATCTGTCCTGAACGTTATTTTGTCATGAAAATCGTAAATAATGGAATGAAAATATGTGTATTAGACAGCAACTATTTTTGTCAAGTTATCTTGAATAGAAAAATAATCAGATGTAAAACAAATCCCTTTACCGATCATTTACTTTGACAAATGGTCGTTCTGATCAAAAGTCTTTCTAATGAAAATCTCTTATAAACAAAATATTTTACATGCATTTATTTTGAGTAAACGGTTGTTATTGCTTTTGATAATGAAATTACATTACTAAAAGCAATACGGTTTATATGTGTTCCAGATAGCAACGAAGGTCGTCATCATCATCATATCCATCATGAATAACTTTCTTTGATATTTTCATTATATATCTGAATTAACACTTTCTATGATAATTATACGGTATTATTATTATATCATATGAAATCTATTACTTACTGTCCGCTTTGTAAAGTCTATTGTTTACTGTTGTTTATAAAAATAATTTCATTTTAGAGGCAACTATGTGACTTCAACACGCATTCGATTCATAAACAGTACTATCAAGATGAAAAAATTGCATCGTAAAATTAGGTTTTTTTTTAATTCCATTTTTTTTTAAACACAATACGTTGTTTTTTTTTTAAATCTTGAACAAATTTGTTGACAATTACAACTGCAGGATATTATAAGGTTAACTGTTCAGGATGTAATTTTCCTTGTTTTGAAGCAGAACAGAACACAACTGTGTCATAATTTACAAATTATCTACAGTTGCCATGACAATTAACCTTGTCACTTTAACTGAACAGCAGTTTTACTTCTAAGTTGAATTTTTAATTAAGCATGAAAATTTAATAGGCTCATTACTCAATTTCAACAATTTCTGCTTATCTGTGCATGTTGAATTAGTTTTTTAACAACACGAGACGAAATGGTCCAAAACATTATGTTTTAATTATTTTTTTTTTATTCTTGCATAACAATTTCGTATAACACTACAACTGCTGTTTTAGATTATATTTCAAAAGCTTTTTTCGTAATTTTAACTTGAGGTCTCTTGAATGCTGCTACAAGTCCCCCAATTTCGCATATACAGATTAAATTGATCGATTTTCATGTGCTTCTGCCTTAGAATAAAACGAATAAGAACAAATACGACTCTTAAATGGCATAATATTACGACAGCAGAGATTGAAAATTCAATGCCTCAATTCAACATTCGAAACCAAATGCCTTTATTTGAGATACTATGTAAAGTTATCTAAACCGCCTCGGTGGTCTCGTGATAGCGTACTCGCCTATATAGTACGAGAGTTCTTGCTTTCGATCTCCGATCGTGTCAAACCTTTGATTTTAAAAATGTATTTGCCGCATCTCCGCTACGCATGCAACAGTTAAGAAGTGTTAGTAAAGATGGGGCGGCTCGGAGTCAGAATAATGTGTCTGGATAAGGTCACATGTTTTCCTGCTGATTGTTACCTTTTGAACTTGCACATTAAAAGTCAGACTCAGCGTGTCCGTCTATATAGATAGTGCAGAGCAGGGTTCATATTCATATTACATTTTAAAACATTTTACTTGATATTCATGTAATGTTTGTTACTGAACATTAAACATCAACTTCTCCATATATCCATAGTGATCAGTCAGAAGGAGCTTGTGATGCTGTAAAGGGCACCACAGATTTCTGTAAGCAAAATAAAAGATTGATGTCCTAAAAGTTGTACCTACGGATAGCAAATGGTGTGAAAATAAAACAAATGACTTCTTACTAATGTTATAAAAGACTGATTTAGAAATATCAAGGATTTGTATAGTATATTACTATACAAATCCTTGGAAATATATATATTTTGACGATATTTGACCGGTTTGTATTTAAGAAATGGTGCTTCATGGCCATTCAATAGGAAACGGGGATTCCATTATTAATTAAGCCGATTTTTACGCGATTGAAAAAATAGAAAGTAGTAAATGACGATTAACGACTGCCGCACCAAGGATCCGCCACTGTAAGGTTTTATACGTGAGATTAACGACTGCCGCACCAAGGATCCGCCACTGTAAGGTTTTATACGTGAGATTAACGACTGCCGCACCAAGGATCCGCCACTGTAAGGTTTTATACGTGAGATTATTATTTTAACTAAGAGCCAAAGTGCTGTGACCGGTTTGCCTCAATTTAAATGATACATGTTGAATTGATTTTTTAGATGTAATCTCGTGTGTGATTAAAACTGTCAATATAATATACTTCATTAAAGAAACAAAAACATCAAATAATTCATTTAGTTGTCGGTTTCTAAGCTCTAAATGTAGATCATCGTTGTCTTTCCAAACGAGGATATAAGGTCACTATCTTGGCCGCTTGAATTCGAAAAGCGAAAGTATCATAAATCTAACAGGAAATCAGATGTTCATACGATGTGATCAGTCTGACAGGCATTACATTTGCGCTATTTTTTGAAAAACGCAGTGCCGTATATTATATCTGAGAAATACAACCATGTGGGTCAAATGAAACCGTTTCATTTGCCCACATGGTTGTATTTCACAGGTATAATATAATGGAAACGTTTTAATATAAGTTGTATCCTGAAAACGAGGCTCGTATTAGAAATGTTGTAGAGTATCCTCCCATTGGGTAAGTAAGTACGTTCATACTCATTTCTCATACAAAACTGAGAGTCACTTAAAGGTATAAAATTTTATAGTGTTCGCATGTTCGAGGTGACAAGATGAACATAATTCTTTCGAAGACAAACAACGGAAGAAATACGTGTGTAATTTTTAAAGACTTCACATTTAAGGGAGCTACCATTTGATTTTTTAAATTTTGTCCTGGTTTTTTTTTAGTTGTAATCTCTATCCTGCATTTTTATTTTTCACTCTATTCGGTCCTGCCTTTTTTTATTAGTTTATCCTGACTTTTTTTACATAAATTGTCATCCTGCCTTTTTTTTTTGCCAAGTTGCTCATCCTTCCTTTTTTTTTACTCAAAACTCCTGTCCTGCCTTTTTTCAAATTTCATCCTAGCCCCACCCCCACCCCATAAAAATCAAATGGTAGCTCCCTAAGATATCTTATGTATTGAAAAACGGAGACAAAACGTATAAATGTACCCAAAAGAGTTGCAAAACAAGAATCACAATAGATGTGGACAGCAAATCATTGTAAAAACATTGAATGATACAGTCAATTACGGTTTAGACCAGCAAAATGTAAAATTTAACCATTTAAAAAAAAGAACTAATCAGAGTTTTATGTATTGAATTTGGATTTTTGATCAAATGTGATTTATGATGAATATGTTATATCATGCTATCAACACTATGTTGTAACATTATTGTTTAAAGTCTCTTTTCGATATACATCTATTATATATACTATTTACCTGTACTATTGGAGCAAATGAAATGTATTATTTTGGTGCAAATGAAATATGGTTTGTGGCGTAAATGAAAGATTTATTTGGCGCAAATGAAATATGGTTTGTGGCACAAATGAAAGACTTTTTTGGCGCCAATGAAATGTCAATTGGCCCAATAGCAAATCAGACTTAACTATTAATTTTTTAATTTGTCATACCAAGGAGTTTACCAAGGAGGTTATATAACCTCTTTGGTCATACATACTCTGTATTAAAAATTCTTGCATTTAGTGCAAAACTGCAAAAACAGACAAATTAACATTTAGTCATTGATATTTAGATATGAGCCAATGCTTTACCTCAAAAAATATTTTGATACACGGTTTATTTTACAAAAAAAGAAGATGTACATGTGTTTATAATATCTTTTTGGATAAGAATTTGGCTCATATATCACATTAACTTTTCTCTGAATTTGTTTTTACCTATATACCTGTATACCTTCATATCTATATACCTTATATATATATATAACGGTATACTAGTATAGGTTTTATTTTTTTCCGAGACAAGAGCCTGCGTCAAAACATCGTCGTTAAATGACCATATTAGATCAACTAGTTAATGACATCACTTAGGTAACCTTTGTAAAGTGTCCAGACTATATCAACCTGTTCATATATGAATAAAATTAACATAATTTCGAAAGGTTAGAATAATTTCCTACTTTTACAATTTCAGGAGCATGAATCCGTTTCTGGGTTTTGGCGCACATTGAAGGTTGGCCAAGAACAAACGCTCTCAGGCAAAGCGGTGGAGTTCAACGAGTTATATAAAAACTATAATAATAAAAAATAAAAAACCCGAAATACCAACCAATTACGTTTACTTACCCAAGCATGCAGCAATTAAACGTTTTGTGTAGGTCACTATCTAGAGATTTTTTATTTTTATTTGTTTTCATTCAGTTTTATTCATGTTTTTCCTTGATATTGCCGGTGGTCGTTTTATAAAGCAGATTTGGCATTGTAAATATTCTAATACTTGTATTCAAATACGATTTTCAACTTAGAGATTCTATTTAGAATATAGCATTTAATATTATTTCAAATTAAATAATCGAAGCTCGCATTTCGAATGGTCGTTCTTGGTATTCGTCTGATAAGTTATCAAATTTATTTATTAAAGATAAACTTTTCAATTAATTATGAATATCATCACTCCCCTTCTCACACATGTAAAATACCGTAGCTAAAAGAAAACTATTTTCCATTTTTTTTGGATAAGTAAGATTCGACGTCCACTCAGTGTTATCATGCTTTTAAGTTTGAGAAGTATGTATGCTGTAAACACATTACCAATATGATTTTCTCATATAGTTGATTTTAATGAGGTTATACAATATTACACAAAGATTTCAATAAAAATGTAAAATTGTCTTTATAGTGCATTACGGTTGTATAAACATTGGTCTGTTTCACCGACCGCAATCGCCTCCTCTTAGCTCATTTACTCAGTATTAAGAGGGCGTTACATTGTGTTATGACAAACTGTTATGAGTAAATTCCATTTTATTATCCCTTTTTGTTGTTCAAGTTGTATATTTGTTCAGCAAAATTAAATGTTTATATAATCAGTTTAGTGAGCAAAACGGTTTTTTACGTTCCACTTGCTTTTGAAATAGTATTCTTTTAAATGATAATTTAGTTAAAAATGTTTCTTTAAAGAAAACACATTGTTAATGTTATAAAAAGTGAATATTCAAATTAACAATGTTACAGATCACACAAGCAAATGGTGATTGCTGCTATAATAATTATAAAGTGCAAGCTGGAATATTTGTAAAACATTGCAAATACTCTGAACTCTTTCATTTCCTTGTTAAGTATTTTTATTTTACTACACGAGTGATTGATAATTAAAATATGCGTGTTTTCTGCCAATCCTCAAAACTGTACATGGTTTGAAGAAGTCATAGCGCATTACAATTATATATACGTCACATATAACACATTCGAATCGTAGGGAGCTAAAAACAATTTAGGACCTGTGAAAATCTTCCTTTTTAGGGAATTTGGTATACTAAGTAACTGATTAAATATTTGATAACAAATTTTGAAATTAAAAATTGTTATAACAAATTAAACTCGTTAATGGACATACATTCCTTGTGACATTTATTACGAATACAATTTGAAAATTCAAAAAATCGTAAAATTAATTTATAAAATTTGTTTTCGTGGATTTCTAAACTCAGTAATAACGAATTTATACTATTTGTGATAACGAATTTAGAAATTCCTGGTTTTTTTTTTTTCAATACAGTGATCATGAATTTAAAAATTCCGTGAATACGAAGTTAGTAGATTTATAAAATCGAGATAACCAATTTGAAAATGATATATTAACAATACAATATATTTAGAGTAAAAAATGGTTTTCATCTTCAATTTTATTTTTACACACAAAGCAATATCTTTCATTTTCTGGATAATCTCATAGCTTCAAGTTCATGAACTTGTAAAACAATATTCGTAAGAAGCACGCTATTAAGACTAGCGTACAATATCAAATACTAATACACTTTCCTGGTAGTGTAATTTCAAGAGGCAAACTATGGAATCTTTAATAGCAAAACATGTAGATGTAAAAGTATACATAAACAATAGAAGGAATGATATTTATACTGTCGCACAATCCTCAAGGACTTCTTTAGATCGTTTCGTTTCTCCTTTGCAATACAAAAGTGACAGTTCACTTTATGTCACTATATATAAGATGTTTCACAGTGAAATTGTGCGCGGACAAAACATTTGTTAAATAACCATTTTCCCCATCTATAACTATAGTTTTAAGCTGCATACATTTTTTTCATATATGTAATTTGAAGAAAAAAAACAGTTTTTAAAGTTTTAGTTGTATTGGTACTCGGACAGACTGTCACTTTAGTCAGTTTCTTGATTTTTTCGTTTTCTTTGAAAACGATTTTCTGTTGTCTCGTTTTGACAATATTTCAGCCTGTGTCTAATCATTCATTTTTTTTTTTCATTTTCCTGTATTGGATTTAGATTTGTACGTAATAGTAGTTACATTTGATATTTATGATAACATTATTGTGCAAAGAATGGAGTACGTCATAAAGTAATAAATTTAGGCGTGCCAAAAAGGTAAACAATCGTTGACAAACTAATCTTTGAACAGTTGTCAAGTATACAAGCACCTAAATTTTAAAATTTCAAATATCTTGGTGGTAGTTACCGGCGAGACCATTTATACAATGTTTGACCTCTATTCACGAATGACATTTCAGTTCATCATCAGTAAAAAAAATCCATATGTATTTTAACAGCTCATTACAATATATTTCTGCAAAACCGATATGGTTATAAATTTAAGTAAAACAAATCATATCAAAGAAAATTAAAAATTCGTTCATCAGTAACAATTTTAGTCACGTCACATTATTTTACGTTCCAACAGTGCATCGATAATACAGATTCTTTATGTATTACAGGCGATCGCGCGTTTTTTTTAGGAAATCAAAGTTTGTATGCTACTAGAGCACGAGGAACATAAGATAAATATGGACTTTTCTACACAAATATATAGTTTGATCTACTTACCACCATGGAAAAAAACCCACCGAAACGACGAAAGTACGCGTGACTCCGTGACTGCGTTGTGCAACGAAATCTCATGTTTCTTTTTTTTTTCAGATACGAATCATATACTTGAATGGTTTATATATTAAAAGCGAATTCGTTTATTACCCTTTTTACAAATTTAATATCAATGAAATTTCATTGGCAATAACATTTCGTCTTAAAGAAAATTCCGGAAGGACAGGTTTCTTATTTTATTGTTATGTCATAAATCAGACAGTTGGTTTCTGTGTTTGAAATTTTTCACATTTTGTCATGACGGGGCCTTTTATAAATAACTTACATCTTTTTTTCTCATCGTTTAAGGCCGTAGGAAGACCTATATATATATAAGTGCTTACATCCACTCATTTGGACTGTGGTTAATAGTTGCCTCATTGGCAATCATACCACATCTCTGCATTTTTATAATGAGAAAAAATGCAATTGAAAGAAAGATTAATATACTTTTTTCCAAGAGTTACGTTTTTCTATAAATCTGTTAATTTGATTTTCGGACCGAAAATGACGTAAAGATATGGTGATTTTGATTAAAACAAAACCTAAGGAACTATAAAATATTGAAATTTCCACATACGTTAGTGAGGAAGATTTTTTGTCACTTTTGTTTATCTATCAAACGATCTGGAAAGTTCTTTACGGGAAATTTTTAAAAAATTGAAATTTTCATTGAAAGGGTTAATTTTGTTGGCTTATATGATGGCATAAAATATGAAGAATGTATGACACAGTCTCAAAAAGAAAAATAATATTATATCCGTGCACACGTGTGTTTCTAGCACTCATCGGCTTAGAACGCTCTGACGGTTACCAACAGTTTGGAAAGCCAAACATATAAACGTTAGAGATCATAAAAACCAAAAACCAAAATAGAACACTACCGTCTACGTTCAACTTTGCCGTGGGAGTTGCAACCATATAGTCTTAACTAAATTACGAACTTTTGAGGAGATGATAGCCATGAGAAATTTTAATATCAATGTCAAAAAGAACGATCACTATTAACATTGGATAAAGTGAAGGTGGATACATTTCATTTACATATATAACTATTTATGAAAACACTTCATTTTTGGCTTTACAATGTATTTGCCTCAGGAATTGCAATTAACCAAAACCAATATTTATAATAAAAAAGACAATATGAATAAGTCATAGACTTCCGTGATCATTAAGAGTACAAGAGATAAACCAATGACAACAACACGAGATCAAACTATTCCAGTATTCCTTTATTCAAGCAGTGCAAATTAATGAAAATTATCGTAAGCGTCTGTTAAAAAAAACGGAACTTTTGGTGTAATGGTGTTCTCAAATGTTAATGACCATGCTTAAATCTGCAACCTAACCCGTGATGCAAGTAACTAGAAAAATCGTCTTTCATATTGTTGTTTCTTTTAATATTACTGAAATTCATTAGCATGATTCAAATATGTCAACAATAAGAATTTGACTGATTTGAGCTAACAATATAATAACAGGTTACATAAGTTATGGCAAATATGATGTGAATATAGTAATATTGTTTAAAACAACGATTCTGTCTACGTCATTGTAGGTTTTTATCGTACTTTTTTTGGCTTATCAATAACTCGATTAATTTTGAGTTAGCAATAAATGGTTAATATGTATAATATATGTTTGCACTGAAGAACAGTCTGGCCACACAAAAGACCTTTCCTTAAGTATGTTACAAATTGTTAAAATATTTTATGACGTCATGTTAACAATTAAAATGATTATCGTAACATTAACATTTCCTAGTTCTGGTTGCCGTGAAATGCATTTATAGTTATCACCTCACAAGAATTTTAGTTTGAATTTTATTCAAATCAGAACTGTTATCGGTTCCAATGAACTATGTCTTCTTTTGACCGTCGAAAATCACTCGCATAATATCGGTTACTTGCACGCATTTTACAGGGGTTGGTTGGGGCAAGGGGGGTTCATTTCAAATATAGGAGTTTTCTGTCATTTGTATATGCACTACATATGTTAAAGCACGGCGCAAGGTACGTTAACGGATACATATTTGGTAGTGGGGAGGAACTTAGTGTACATGGGGTGCTTTATATACTTTTTTGTGAATTGGGTTGAACTCTCAGAAAAAAAATATACTCCATTTAGATCTATAGACTTCAGAAACATATCCCTCAAAGTACCAATCAAATGTCATGAGACCTGTTGATATATGAGGTGTCTTATAATAGGACTATGACATGTCTTTAAACCGTCTTAGGACATTTTCTTAGTCATGAGTGGATTTATCAAACGTGTCATAACTTAGGATATGTCTCAGAATTTGTCCTTAGTTTAGAACACACATTTAGGTGACTTATGACTTATGATGTGATAGGATGGAACATAGCGATTTCCATTTAATGCAAGAGAGTTTAGCTCAGCATTTGGAAGATAGGTCTCCGCCCCTTGTTCTCACGAACATTTTTTTTTACTGTACCGGTAAATAAATAGTTGCACATCTCCGTATTTATGTGATATATGCATACGATATTTGGTTTTGGACTTTGTAATGAACGATGCTGCTGTGACCTTTTTTTTTTAAATTCAACTCAATTTTTTATACCAATAATATTTTACTACCGTAATATACTGAATATGCATATTATAATGCCATCAAATCAATATTCCAGACATGATCATTTCTGTCTTTGTTATGACAGCATCAATTTTGTAACCTGGATATGTTATACATATAGTTGGACATAAAATGTTATCATTTGAAATGTATGTTATACAATTTTATGCAATCAGACTATCAAGTTACTGTCCAATAAGTCAAAGAGAAGCAACCTAATTAAATGTTATTTATGACTTAAAAAGCATGAAAGAAATTGAAAAGAAGAAACAATTCGGTTGAATGACTTCAAACGTCTTCTATCAGTATGTTGTATCCTTTAGTATTGGTTGCCAGTCCACGGGAAATGGTAAAAATCCAGGAACGTAACAATTAAACCGGGATCTTCAAAGTGTCTCGTTCTCACCTTCTAATCTTTCTAATCGTTAAAAGGTATCCGTTTCAAAATATTTTCTTTTCTGTGTTTATCTTATCACAGTTGTAAAGTAACAGTTTGATAATCCCCACCACTGAGTGTATAATCTGCTGGTATCACCTCCCAGAAAGGCGGGTAATATATTCGGAACGATATAAAGTGGAAAGTATAAAAGCTGATTCAAAATCTAAAGTTAAAAGAGCTTTATACTCCATAATACTTTCGATTAAACAATTACATATATGAAAAATATTTCAAAATATGCCTTTCGCAAACTTTTTTACATATTCAATTTTTCTCGTTTATCGTTTAAATTCACATTTGAAACTTACCATATGATTATATTGTGGTCATATTTTAAAGCGTTCATACATATCTTCTATTTTTTCTATTAAAAATATTATAATAAGAATCCTTTTAGCGGCATTTCTTTTCTGAATCAAGTGAAGACTTACTTTCAAAATTTATAGTATAAAAAACGAGCACATCCGTAAATATATTCTAACTATGATTACAACATCAAGACGAGTACAAAAATTATAAGATATGGTTTCTTTGCAATAATGTTTTGTACATTAACTTTACTAAAAAAGAGACAAAATGTCAAAATAAAGTGTGCTTAAAGATCAGATATGACATTTGTATGTTATCTTATTTTCTAAGTAGTAACGGTATTCGCTTAACTTAATGTATAAAGTATTAACAACAATATTTGAGTGTAAAGTTGAAAGGTTTCGGTTAATATCCAAAAGGAAATTAAAAGATAATGTGGTGCGCTGCTAATTGGAAGATAATATGTTTTCATAAACAGTAGAAAACATTCTTGTCAATTACCACAAACTTTTGACATGAAATCTGTGTAAAGTGCAGTTAAAGATGACCCGACAACTGTCAAAATATCTATTATCATGCTCCGTTGGTAATGTGTCTGTTCTCTTGGTTCTGTTTGGAATGTCAATAAACCAACACAGGATTAATAGACATAATGAGGGTATAATGTTTACTTGATCTTGTGTCTTGCAAATTTTTTGGATTAATTTTAATTTACTTATTAACCGGGTTTGAAATTCTGTACACGAGTTACATAAAGCATTGCTCAGGATTTCCCGAGATATAGCTTTGATTTCTTTATTAGCGTTTAAAGGAATGTGGTGTTGCTGAATGGTATTTGGTTAAATAGGTAGGGCTGATATCACTGTATCTGTTTCACTCAAAGGGGCCAAAACCAGAAAATTGTTCCAAACCAAGTCGAATTTGAATATATAAAAGTCAGTAAGATAAACTAACATCATTTTCAACTTTTTTGACATTTTTACGTTAAATAAAAAATAACATTTAGCGCTACATATATTGCTATTGAGGTTAGATTTATACAATGTTTCTTTTATTTTGCAACGAAGGACATCTTTAACCAAAACCAATGACTATTTAACTTATTATCAATAGAATTTGGGTTTGTCCTTCTTAAAAATCTCTGGCAACTATGTTCATGGTTTGAAATTTTTCTACAGTTTATCCCTCTCCCCTGCAACTGAAACTATGGCATCTATTTGTTACTTTTGTTGCTACACTTAGTGATGCTTTAAATTCTGCATTAAAACAAATGTGTAATACATTGAAAGAGAAAACAATGAATTGGAGACAGATAGCTTAGACTTATTTAGGCAAAAATGTTGGTTAAAACCAATCTGCATGATGAATACAAATACTAATACTTTATTAAACCAATAAGCGGCTCATAAAGGGCATGTTACATATAATGTTTAAAAGTAAACTTTTCTCGCTGTTGAAGACCCATTGGTGGCCATAGGCTGTTTTCTGCTCGTTGGTCGAGTTGTTGTCTCTTTGACACATTCCCCATTTCAATTCTCAATTTTATTGAGTGAAGAAACAATAATGATAATGCTTATGATGATATGGATTTAAAGTTGTTTTCTTATTGTAAAAACATTTGTAACAAATCAAAGCCACAGTGTTGTATATTTCTTCATGTTCACATGTAAAAAGCCAAATAAATCCGTTTTCTGTATTTAGATTTTTGAAATTATTACATATTTTTAAAGCAGAATCTAACACAACTTGTCGTTGTTGTTCGAATGCTAAACATTCCATCAGAAAATAAATTTCTTCTTCAATTAAACTTCAAGAACAAGATTAACAAACTCTTTTATCTTTGTCAATCTTTCTATAATTTATAAGATGTGTAACTGGAAAAAATGACCTGATTACTCAAATTTTCACGAAGTCAACGCAAAAGTAATGTTATTTTCATTGTATTTTTATATCTGGTCTTATTCATTCATAGAGATTAGAGACAGTATAAGATCTAGATTTTTTTTATACATATATATTATAAGTCAATTCGTCTTATGAAAAATGCGAATTTAAAATACAATATCAGTTTATTCATTTTCTTCTTTACTGGTTGCAATATGTATGAATAAAGGTTTTGGACAAACGCTAACATCGACAGCAACACCATTACACAAGTATATCAAAATGTTACCCTAGGTCTTCAACAATCGTCTACATAATGTGAAAGTTCACATTATCCTGAAATACGACAGTTCTTAATCAATTTTACACAATCAATAGTTCCTATATCCTTTTTGAAATAGTGTTTGGTAAAAAAATATGTTCATTAAGTGCTACTACAAACACGCGCATAATGAACCAACGCAGAACTATAAATTTTAAAAGATGGAGATAGCGGAACATCCCCGTCAAGGGTTAAGATGAATTAACGATAACGAAAGAAAATTCTATCTATAGTAAGAAGACTTCAGTTTAAGGATAAAAAAAAGGAGTAACGATTATCATAAACTTTGACAGTTCTGCGGCAATTTCATTCGTTTATCATTAGAGAATCATGATAATTAAAGGACACATTGTAAAAAAAAACGCATTTACAATTCTTTATTCAGTGTAAAGATTCTTCAGTTTTTATTTAATTTTTATAGTCTCATATAGTATGGTTACATGAAACACCATTATCGTTGGCTGCTTTGTCAGCTGGCATATATACCGGAAATGCATATTCATGCTTTAATTTGCCTTTACGTTTTGAAACGATAATTAGTAAAACAATTCTTCGAATCTTTAATTCGGTTATCAACAAGATTCGTGTTTTCAGAAAAAAAAAGATTTATATCGCTTTCACTCATTTACATATAAGATTTTCAGTTAGAAGAAAGAGTCGTTGATGACTTAACTATCTTTATTTGAACTTAAAATTACTAAAAGAAAATATTTATAGACACTTGTGTGTCAGGATGTTATAAAACAATAAATATTCCTTAGATTTAATTTAAAATATCTTTTCATTCCTTATATAAAAGCGTTGCTTATTACAACTTTGATGTGAAGTGGGAATGTCCACAAATCTGCAATAAAACAACTTCTTATCACAAACTAATCGCTATTTATTTTATTTAACACAACACTCAGATATAACTATTGGAAATTATTTTTCCTCACAAATCAACATCAAATACAGGACTGACAGCCAGTTATTAACAATCTCCAAGGTGTTCGGAACAATATTGCCGTATTAGCCTTCTTCAAAACAACATTTCAATGCTTATACAAACAGACAATAACCTTAGCTGTATTTTGTAGTGTCGTTTGAGGCAAATTACACCCTTGATTTATTCACTATGAAATCTGAAATAGCTATCATAAAAACTCATAAAACTTGCTAGGACAATGTTTGTTTAAGCTAGTGACAACGTTAGAACTTCAGGCTGATTGTTTTCCGATAGATAAGTTAGTCATATTACAGCAATATTACCACAACATGGTGTTACCAACTGTTAAAGTCACGACTAATAAAAAATAATCGTAAATAGGGTCAGTCTGGTACTTTATACAAAAACCTTAAAATTTTTAACCAGATATAGACGGTTAAAACTGGCCATAATCTAGACTTGGAAGCCTTGACAGATGGGGGTTTGTGAACCGTACTTCACTCGATGTCATACATTATGTTGAGGTATATCCAGTTGAGTAGAAAAACCTAAATCGAACTATTTTTCAAAGATTTGTGTTAATGTAGTTGACAAATAAATGTATATCTCCCTCAGTTTATTTATGTCCAGTCACACAGAACAAAGAATGCAGACAAAATCTAATATAACCTAAAATATGAGACAAAAGCGGCATTAACAGAAATTCAAAAGCCAGAATGCGGTATGGTACAAACTGTTGGATTATGCTTATAAAATTTTCAATTTGTTTCAAACTGAATGTACAAGTGCTAAGGAATCTAGAAACTTTGGTAAATCATATAACGAATTGTTTGTTGAATGAAGAAAATATATTACGTGGAATTTAAGGGTGCATGAATTTTCTGTATTGAGAAATGGTTTTATTAAATCATTGCTGGCTTTGGCTTTATTACTAGTATTAGCGTACTTAAAATTTTGATACTTTTAAGTTACAGCCTCATTCGTGTCATGAAATCTACACCGTTTATATCGGACTTAAATTCTGTTTACTGCATTTGATAAAGTCGAGCACTCCTTGAAGATTATTAAAGAGACCCATTTCAGCACTTATGACTATTAATTTTCACTTGCATTAGGGATAATAATGTATCAGTACATTGCTTCGCTTTGGCGTCAAGGTTGATCGCCAACTTTGAAATGAGTCACTATAATGCATGACCTATATTTCACGCTTAAGAGATTTTAAGATCAATTTTTCAATACACAGTTCCTATTGCACGATACCGCACTGTTCAACATAAATAACGTTGAAAGCTGTAACTAACATGTTCACCAAGTGTAATTCTGTTTGGATATTTATATATGTCTTTAAGACAACCGACTAATTGATAAAACAAATTATCTTGGTGAATATTTTTTTATCTCATTTTTGTTTAATTTAACTCGTGTTAATACGTTATTAGTCTTGTGTCTTTTTTTAAGAAATATGTAAAAATAAGAGGCTGTGGTATATGATTGCCAATTATAGACAACTCTCCGCCAAAGTCAAAATGACGTAGAAGTTAACAACTATAGGTCACCGCACGCGTACGCCTTCAAAAATGAGCAAAACCTATACCGCATAACAAGCTATAAAGGTCCCGAAATCACAAATGACAAATGTACATTTCAATCGAGAAAGCTAATTGCCTGAATTATATAAAAAACCGTGATAAACGAAAAATAAAAATGATATACAGCAACAAGCGACAACCATTGAATTACAGGCTCCTGGCATGCTTGGGACAGGAACATTAAAACTGTTTCGGGAATGCTGGATGTTCATTAAAGGGATAGAAAATTTCCCTCATTTGGTTTACATAGTGAATTTGGATAATAATGAAACTTAATTATATATATATACTTTAAGTATTTTCAACAATTTCACAGAAATGTATTGTACAGTACTGTAAAATCATGTATATCATTGGACTTCAGGAACCAATTCAAAACGAATGAGTTGTTAATGAAAGCTAACAATAGCTTTACATCCAATCGCTAAAAAACATTTGTATTAGGTTATTATAGGCAATCGGCGAATACCCAAAATCCTGACTGAATACAGACAACTCAGTTTAATTTTGTTGATGCAATGCAAATTATACGTGAACTTAAATTGCTATCACAGTCTGATGAAATAAGTTTTGTTTCAGTTGTAAGTGAATGGCAGTCACATACACATAAGTCGCTCGTTCGTCTCTCTTATATACAACTCCTTGTAAATGTAGAACCATGTTATACAAAGGAACATGTATGAAAATATATGTATATAGACATACTTGTCGTTGGTTGCTGTCTATCATAAGTTTTTTTTTGTTTATTATTTTGTACATAAATCGATTTTCTCACAATATGGTATTTGCTCATCATTGAAGGCCAGACGGTAATTATAGTTGCTAACATGTTTGTTATTTGGATAGTTGTCTCTGTGGCAATCATACATCATTTTCTTATTTGTATACGGTTTGCTATGTCAGTTTTTGTATGCCTCATTTTCTAATTATTGTTCTTTTTATATCGGTGCAAATTGTATTTTCATGGCATAAGAAAATCATGCCAAAGAAATCCAAAGAAATCCAAAGAAATAATATCTGTTCATGCTATATATACTTTAATACCTTGCTATTTCAGGAAGTCTGTAGGCTTTACCTTCTATTACAACGTAATTATACAAAAAGTTGTTTTGTGTTATTGTTTCCAGTTGTTGTTTTTTTAGGAAGAAGTTTCCTTGTAAAGTGGAATGAATGCTTCTTATAAATGCAATACAAGTTAAACACGCCTAGCAATTCAATGCCAATAAAAGATATATGTAGAACACGCCTAACAATTCAATGTCAATAAAAGATACATGATAAAAATGAGGCAACAAACCAATGATGAACATCTGATCCATATATCAGGTATTTTATGTATTATATCTATATAATGTTTTCTAGGTTTGCATGTTACACATGAGTATATAACCTAAGGCTTGAATCGATGATTTTTTATTGTGGTTGTTTTGTGTGCATTACTTTTCATGCCTTTCTCTCGCCCGCTGCTGAAATTTTGAAGTCTATAAACTTCTCGTTGCAGCAAAAATTACATTTTTGATTTTGGTATAATGTTACTTTCCAAATGATGAATTTGCTACCATTGGTTATGTTTTTGGTTTGTTTTTTTGTATTATTGTTGTTAAAATATTTGTTTTGTTTTGTTTTTTTTTGGTTTGTTATATTAAACCGCTTTCCTCAATCAAAATAAAAAAAATTATTAACTCAGTCTATACATATTGGTTATTCAAAATTCTCATGTTACCCAGATATATATATAATTATGTTTATATTATTATTATATCATGGATCTTCCAATTCAGTACATTAATCTTTCTAATGGAAAGACTTATTGGTAAATAATAAAGACTTATTAGTATAATAATTATCATGATAGAATTAAGCAATCAAAATTATTTATTCAACATATTCATAAAGAGATTAATTTTAACAAAAAGTTAAGCTTTAAATCTGGTTAATCCTTAAACGGATAATAATTGTGCAATAACGTGTTTAATTTAAATCTTCTTATAGTTTTTGTCTTTTTTACTTATCACGCTTCTTAACATTGCGTGTGGTTGGTGTTTGTACTTTACCGCACATATTCAGCGATAGAAAATTTGCATAATCATAAAACCGTTTAAACTCGTACAAAAAATGGCTTTCAAAAAGGATAAAACAATAAACACATCGACATTTATAGTTTTTCACTCGAAAAAAGCTGTACAAGTTAAACAATTTCATTTACTAACCATAATTTTTTTTAACAATTATTTGACAATTTTATCGTCTTTATCAAATCCAGCCAGTCTTTTTAAATACTTATAAAAAAAATAATAATTAATTTCATTTTCGGTTACAAAAAAAATATCTGATTTCTGATGTGTTGATGCTTTTATTTTTGATAATTTTACTTCATATTTTAAAAGATAATAGAAATCAAACAAGTAAATAAGATAAAATTAGGCTTAAAATATGATTTTCCTAAACGGATAATATTGAGCTGATTATGAAGAAAAGATTTACAATCGCTGACTATTTGTTTACTTATAATGACACCTTTCACAATAATTTTCAACTGAAAGAAACTTTAATACGATTGAATTTATGAATTTATCTAACAACGGGTTTAGATTTACTACAGCCGTATTCAAATCAAAATATTAAATCTGATGTTATAAACCACTTTTCCATACTAATTAGTACCTTTTCAAAATATTTTCATTGAGAAATTGTTCAAGTTTAACTTGGATTAATTTAACAAGACTTAAGAACCGTTAGATTTGGTAATGTAACATAATCCAAAATTTTACAGAAGACAAACTTTTTGTCCTTTTCTTGATGTATGCAGGAAATGTTCAGCGAAAATATTTTTTGTGTAAAAAAAAATGTTTTTTCCAGCATTTGTTTTTCATACTGACATTTCTTGTGTAAGATTTCATCCAACTTTCAATATTTACAAATCACTGAATAAATACTATATAATTTTAATAGTTACTATTGTCATCATCATCACCATCATATATAAAGATGATAGAACATGACATTTCGTATAAACATTTGTCTATTGTTAATGACGGTATCTTTCTTGACGTGTTTTGCGTGTATGTCGTTGAGTTGTTTCGTTTTCTTCATATTTTGAACAGTAAAATGTTTTATTTTCATAAGGAACTACCGAAACCTCGCATAACTTTGTAACAATCCTTAAACACTGACAGAGGACGAATACACGGTCAATAACAATATATAAAGAAGAAAACAAAGACGTTTATTTTCATTACCCTTTATAACATATAATTTCCAATAAAAGGTAATTACATGAAATATGTCCCTGAAAAAAGAAGTCTCTTTGGTCTTTAGCTGATAAACAACACATTCAAAAACGGAATGAAACACAACGATAAATAAACAGTACTTACATGAACTGATAATAAATAAATATATAACATAGATATAGAAGTATTATAACGTTATACGGGCCATCCATTTATACCATATATTTGTAGATATTTTCTATACTTTTCAATGTCTATTGAGTTCATTTGTGTAAGTGCAGCTTGAAGTTGAGCCAGGTATGTTGCGTTATTTAATTTAGAAATGTCATTGTCACCATGCCTTAACTGTGGTATCGAGGACATCTGGGCGAGTCCCGATAATGGTGGTCTAAATGATGATGTTGACGGCACTTTCTGTGCTTTCTGCGTTTCCGTATTACCAATTATTTTGTCAATCGAAAAGTCTGCTTTAGTTGCTGGCGGACTAGAGCTTATTACCTTGGGAGACGTTGAAGGTCCTCTCTCCCTTACTGGTAATGATATGGGGGGTAGCGGAGTTCTTGTGGCGACCTCCTGTTGTAAAAGGTGGTGATGTGGTGTCATCATTGGTGACAGATACGGATAAGGTAAACTCGTTCCAATTACTGACGGATGCGGTGCGTGTGGCGAGAATAATCCATGGTGGTGATGGTGAAAATACGGAGAATGAGCAAATGCTGTTGATTGTTGCATCATCTCTAATGACGGACGTTTAAACCGTTTTCGTCTCCTGAGAAAGCTTCCGTTATCAAACATATCTTCTGATCGAGGATCTAGGCTCCAGTAATTTCCTTTACCTGGATTTCCAGGTTCTCTTGGGATTTTTATAAAACAGTCATTTAAAGATAAATTATGGCGAATGCTATTTTGCCATGCTGGAAACTTTTCTCTGTAGTAAGGAAATCTTCCCATGATAAATTCACAAATCCCCGACAAGGTCAATCTTTTCCTAGGTGACTGAAGAACTGCCATAGTTATTAAAGCAATATATGAGTATGGTGGCTTTACAAGATTCGACCGTTTCTTATGTCCTGTACTACTTTTTTCTATCACACTTTCGGGATCTGTATGCTTTCCATTTTCGTTTATACTGTCTTCGTTAAACGTTTCAGAAGTCGAATGCTCAAAAGACGAATTGTGAGAAGAATCATATTCGGACTGGCCGGGAGATACAGGTATATCTTCAATGTCAATGTCTTCATCTTCACTTTCGTTTTCCCACAAATTTTTATTACTTTCAGGACACATTGACTGTTTATTGTCAGTAATTTCCCTGTTCATCAACATTTAGAACGGAAAATGTATAAGTTCAATAAAAATCAAAATAATTCCAATTTTAAATAATCTAATGCACTTTTCAAACGTTATTCAGTTACTGGTATACAGATATGATAGGATCAGCATGTATTATATCGTATAATGAAGTGCGATTAACTGGCCGGTATCATTTTATGGAATGTGTAAATAAATAATCATTAAGAACTATCACTTTTGACTACACGTGATTCTATGTCAACATATGGGAGGAGCTTGAGAATATTTGGTTAACGCCTATCATAATTATTTTATCCGCATACGAAATGATAATGTATTCTGCTTAAGCTATTTAAAACAGAATATTTAAGTATAAGAAGCATTAAAAACAAAGTACCAAACAATTATTGACTATTCAAAAATGTGTTCTAGAGCAATATCCCCTCGAAGACAATATATTTTTTTACAAATGTATCTAAGCCCAGTTTTATTACTCAGACAAAAAGGTGTGACAAATTTAATTAAAATTTACCAAAAAGAAAATAAAAAAAAAAACATTTAAGTAATTTTGGTCAATCTATTAAGAAATGCAACAGACCTTAATTAATATCTAACGTAAATTATTTTAAAAAAAGTTTTCCGTGTGAGAAAATTTTATTGTTATGAGTTTTGAACGCAAGCCCCTTGATTTTTTTCTTATCAAAGCCATTTTCAAAAAGTCTTTCAATCTATAACGAATTATAGCATCATTCTGTCTTATTTCTTAACCAGTCATAAATTTCATAACTGTAACTGAAACATTTTGGGTTTTGACTTTTCGTCAAAAAGATGACAAAGAAGATAACAAATCAGTCTGACCTGAAGCAATGCATATCTTTTCTGTTTTGGTACTGGATCGGATTTCCAAGTTGCGAAATTTTACAATAAGATGTAATCTACGATATTGTATCAAACTTGTCGTCAGCATCAATGTGTAGTTCTGAACAACATTTTGATTTACGAATAGATGTATATCTTTGAAATTTATTAAAGAACACAATTAAGACATATTCAAATCCTTAAAGGGGAATTTTTAATCCCGTAAGGGAACCGTTAGCAAATACAAATTGTTATGCAGCGTAAGGTAGCAATACACAGTTAGGAGTTTGGTTTCGCATTTTGGCCCCGGTGGATTTTTCAAATATGAAAGTTATTGTGTAATAAAATTCATTTTTAGAGAGCTGAGTACTAATTTAGCCTTCAAAGGTGGTTTATAAGAACATCAAGATTATTTTTTACATGTTTTATTGGCTATTTTCTGTTTGACTATCCGTATTTACATAGCTAGACCGGTCATCGGTCCAGAAATTAATGTAATGTTTACAAACACTTTTTTTCTACACGAAGTTTTTGACGCAATTTTACAAAAAAATGAGACGAAAGACATATGATTTTCATTGGATTTATTGAAAGATATATGTAAACAGTTTCAGATAAGGTATTACTTGAAGTGATTGAAATTCTACTTTTGGTCAAATGTTGGGAAAATATGTGACATCTTTTCCCCCCTTTTTGCTATATTTTATAACAAAAGAATGCAGATTGTTGCCATGGATACACCAAAAAGAAATTATATTTAACCATTTTATATACTGGATATGAAATCTATGGAAGATTCTGATTACATACATATGCACATATATGACACAAACAGTAAGCTTAATATTGCAAGAAGGCAATGAAAAGGGGATGGTAAAATTTATGAGGGAAAATTTTAACATTTTTTCCTAACTGTTTATTGCTACCTAAGAGCTTGAGTATTTCTTATGGGAATGATATATATATATATAATATGATAGTCCCGGCCTCGAATATCTCTTACCAATAAGAGCACTTAATACATATGAAGATTCTATATATTGTTTTCAAGATTTTGGTGATACATATAACAAAAATCAAAGTGTTCCATACATTTTTACCCGTGAAATTTGTTCATCGACTCGTGTGAAATATTGTATTTGTTTACATTTAGATTTGAAGTGTCCACCATGAATGAAATAATGTCTATTAAATAGTGGTATTCACAGTTTATTCCGAGGACATTATTTTGTTAAAAGTTATTGGTCATATTCTTGGGATTGTAGGGCAATAAGTTAAAAATGAAACTACATGTATTCTCTGCATATAGATTTCCATTATGTTTTATAATCACCACACCGCATAATTTTTCAATAACATATGTTCTTTGCCTGAATTTTGTATAGAAATGAACATTACATCTTTACCAAACAATCTGTCGGCGAAGGGCAGTATCTGGTGCCAGTCAATGAAAGCGTTTTAGGACTAAGACATGACTATATTGAAGAGTTTTTTATTGCGAAATATTTATTAAAAGAAGTAAGGATAACAGAATATGTTATCACACCCTTTTCCAATAATAAATGTAATATATTCCCAATTACCCCTTTATTTGCTGCACTCGCAGTGGCAAATTCTGAAAATTGTTTTGAAACGTACCGGAGTTTGAACATAACAGAGTCTCAATAATAATATTAAAAGATTTTCAATAATCATGTACTAGTATTTATTCTAAAACCAGTTGTTGGCATGACACGGGTTATGTTTTTCTCATATATTATATGACGGTATAATACTAAACCCCTAACAGGAGGGATTGTGCCTGATATTCATATGATGAAGACATAATCTTTCAATCAGTTTAATTGAGGTCTGGAGCTGGCATGTCAGTAACTGCTAGTTGTCTGTTGTTATTTATGTATTATTGTCATTTTGTTTATTTTCTTTTGTTTCCTATTCTGACATCGGACTCGGACTTCTCTTGAACTGAGTTTTACTGTGCGTACTGTTGTACGTTTGTTTTTTCTACATTGGCTAGAGGTATAGGGGGAGGGTTGAGATCTCAAAAAACATGTTTAACCCCGCCGCATTTTTGCGCCTGTCCCAAGTCAGGAGCCTCTGGCCTTTGTTAGTCTTGTATCATTTTTAATTTTAGTTTCTTGTGTATAATTTGGAGTTTAGTATGGCGTCCATTATCACTGAACTAGTATACATATTTGTTTAGGGGCCAGCCTCCGGGTGCGGGAGTTTCTCGCTGCATTGAAGACCCATTGGTGGCCTTCGGCTGTTGTCTGATCTATGGTCGGGTTGTTGTCTCTTTGACACATTCCCCATTTCCGTTCTCAATTTTAGTATGTATATTTATGTATATTCATGTGACACCAAAAATTTAATACTCGCTATACCTCTTGCTTTTGAAGACAATATTGCTAGCTTTGTTTTCTTCAATTTTCATGTTTTTGTATAAAAAAAATATCATCGAAGGACATCGTTAATCAACATGAATCAATTTGTATTTGCAAAACAATAATATGCTTTACTTTGAATAGCTGCATTGGTTTGCTTTTGGAAAAGAAAGTAATCGTTATTCCTTGTTTATGAAAAATGCTTAAAATTGTGTCCAAATTCACCTGTATTGAAATTTTTAGCCATCTTTATGTGTTCATAATTTTGTTAAATGCTAAGAAATATGGCATTGGGTTATTAAAATCTCAAATCAAAGACATCGTGTGTCGTACTCGTGAATAACGGTATATTTTATTTATCCAATCATAAAATAATGTCAGAATTTTTGTTTTTGCCATGGATTTTTTTTTTAATACATGTACTATCTTGGAATATAGTTCATTTGTTCTTTCCTGTTCAATCTTCATAATTTTATCCGTATATAAGTAAAAATATATTGATAAGGACTGTACACTTTTTTTTTTTAATTTTCACCTAGAAAGAATGCTATTACATGAACACTCGTATCTTCTGTTGTTGCTCATAGGTTTAGAGATATGTGCATAGTTGCATTTCAGAATGCATGTATATCAGTACCAATCTCCTTGCGTTAATTCAACATAAATTTCTAGGTCGTTTCCAAGAAACAAACAATTATTTGTTTGATGCTTAAAGCACACTCGAAGGCTTTAAACAACAACCCTTTTTAACCAAAAATGGTTTTCCGGCACATGATCGTTTTCAAAGCTTTCAAAGCATTCGTAATTCAAAGTTGCTAATGTTTTGAAATGCAGTTTTGCGTGAAGGAGGTTATATGAAACGTTATACTCTAAATAGCGATTTTTTTAAATTTTTATATACGGTGTAGAGTACACGTAGAAACAAGTCTTCTGTGTTGTTTCTTTGAAATGTTTTCTGTTTTTGCACAAGGATCAAAATATCTATTGAAATGTTTAATGGTCATTTACATACTAGATACATCTCTGAAATGTTTTTCTGTCATCTAACTGAGAGGGAAAACTACTCAATGAAACTCATTATATACCACTGTATTAGCCGCAGTTATAACAGTTTTGAGTAATGTTTGGTATACTCTAGGTTCTGCTTTACAGATGCGCAGGTCGCCTAAAACTACACTTGTATTGTGTTGTAAATTTTGATATTATTGGACAGAGCAAAGTTTATTCTTTTGTTTTGTTTTGGAAACTAATTTTCTGTTTGGTATACTCTAGGTTCTGCTTTACAGATGCGCAGGTCGCCTAAAACTACACTTGTAGTGTGTTGTAAATTTTGATTTTATTGGACAGAGCAAAGTTTATTCTTTTGTTTTGTTTTGGAAACTAATTTTCTGCACACCATATCAACTAAATCAGTATAACTTTTGAATTTAATGCTAAATGATTTGCTGAGTTTGCCCTAGATGTTAAACGTGCACTTAGTTGGTATGAATTCGTTAACAACTATCATACATTTCTAATCTCTAAGTTGTTTCGTAAACTGCATCCTTTAGAATGTACAATGAAAACAGGGGTTGTCATGGGTATACAAGGGGCGTACTTCCGTGTAAATATATATACAATTTGGAACATTGTTTTTGTTTTTAAATATACAAAAGTTTAAAGAATTTGTTTAACAATAATAGGCTATCAAAATATCGTTATGTGTGATTATTTGGCCACCATCTCCTTTGCTAAATATGAATGTTTGGTTCTAAACATCAGTATCGTATAAACTCTTTAAGTATACAGTGGTCACACTTTCACATTAGAGCTTGTTACTGGGTAAACAAACTTGGTTAAATTTCAGAATCTTTCCACAAAATTTGTCAACTGTTTAGCAAACACTCGACAATTGAGGTCATTTAATACTTTTTTCTCGTGACTAGGTTGTTAACGTTTTCCCATTTAGTATCGTACTGGAATATATCAATTATTGTAGAATTATTCAAATTCCTATTGCACCTTCTTGGCCGACTTGTTTCTTTATTCATATGAGGCTGACTTCATACAGGAACTTCTTAGGAAGAAAGAACGAAGTTAGCGGTATCCTTTAACTTCACTTTCCGCTATATATATATAGATGATGTTCGCTCACCAAATAATTCAAAATTTGGTGACTATGTTGGACGCATCTATCCCATCAAACTTGAGATAAAGGATACAACAGATACAGTTAAGTCTGCCTTATATCTTGACTTACATCTAGAAATTGACAATAAGGGTTGGTTGAAAACAAAACTTTACGACAAAAGAGATGATTTCAGCTTCCCAATTGTGAACTTTCCATTTCTATGTAGCAATATTCCAGTAGCGCCTGCATACGGAGTGTATATCTCCCTGTTGATACGGTATTCCATGGAGGGCTTGTATTTCCTATCAAGATTGCTGCTCACAAGGAAGCTATTAAACCAAGAGTTCCAAGTGGTGAAGTTGAAATCATCCCATCGTAAATTTTACGGACGCCATTACGAGTTAGTTGACAGTTATGGAATATCTGTTTCACAGATAACGACGGATGTGTTCTAATTGTCGTAACAACAATCCCGTCCCCTTTTCCCTGAATGTGACCTACCGAATTAGACTTATCACCGGGTTTGTACTAAATTGAGCAACACGACGGCTGCCACGTGTGGAGTAGGATCTGCTTACCTTTCCGGAGCACCTGAGATCACCCCCAGTTTTTGGTGGGGTTCGTGTTGCTCAGTCTTTATTTTCTATGTACTGTTTTGTGTACTGTTGTTTGTCTGTTTGTCTTTTTCTTTTTTAGCCATGGCGTTGTCAGTTTATTTTACGACTCATGAGTTTGGATGTGCCTTTGGTATCTTTCACCTCTCTAACAAAGGTCAATATTCATATATAGAAATAAGAAGATGTGGTATGAGTGCCAATGAGACAACTCTCCATCCAAGTCACAATGTGTAAAAAGTAAACAATTATAGGTCAAAATACGGCCTTCAACACGGAACCTTGGCTCACTTCGAACAGCAAGCTATAAAGGGCCCCGAAATGACCAGTGTAAAACAATTCAAACAGGAAAACCAACGGTCTAATCTATATAAAAAAAGACTGAAGAACCACATCAACAAACGACAACCACTGAAACAGGTTCCTGACTTAGGACATATAACACATATGAAATCATATTTGTAAATTCGCCACTATCTTTTTTATAAACGCGACTAAGACTCGAAAAAAATGACCGATAAATGATGTTGCATACGCACTTTTTTGTATGTTAACCGTATGATATTGAACAGAGGAAATATGGAATCATCCCACCATCTTGGATACCAAATAAACGCAAATGATCGGAGATTTGTAATTAATTCGCTAATTTTGGTGCGACAATGCAATTCAATTGTGAGCTTTTTTTATTCACATGAGAAATTAACATTTTATGGTAACAGAAATCAAATGCGGAATTTTTTTTTTATTGATTTCAAACTTTATTACAAACTACTTATGCGTGATCATTCAGATCATTCAGTTTGATTACTGTAAATCTATCTATATTGTATTGCAGCATAAACACGGATACAGTAACCCAATCTTCATTTTATTTCTGGTAACATTTTTAAGAGTTATTTTCAATTATTTTATTTTAAAAATTCTATCATCTAGTTTAATTCCAATCGAACGATAGTATGCTCTTTCCGAACAGTATTAAAAGTATGAAAATTTCGTACAATCAACATTTCAAAACCGCGCTTGGTGAACTAAATTGTTTTAAAGTTATATTTTTGAAAATAACTACATTTTGACAAAGTAGAAAATTAATTTAATTGTGTTATTCACCCACATACTACCTTTTACTAAATTAAAGTTAACTAATGACTTTGACCCGAACATACCATCGGACATCGACGTCATAATGAATGAACCGACGTTGATAAGTTTGACCACGTCATCTTCCGATTTGCTGATGAAACAAAGAATACACTAGTTTCTATCATGCAAAAACACAAATACAATCCGATAAATCGATTATCAGGTTGTCTGCATATTGATATTGTAAAATATCAGCTGCTCGACACAATATGAAGCCTTTTTGAATTCGTTCGCTGCGCTCACTCGACAAACAACTTCATATTGCGAGTCGCAGCTGATATTTTACAATATCAATACGCAGACTACCTTATAATCGGTACATATCAGCTGCGAGTCACTACATGAAGCTTTTTATCGAATGAGCACAGCGAATGAGTTCAAAAAGGTTTTCATATTGTGTCGAGCAGCTGATATTTTACAATGTCAATACGATAAAAATCTGATAGTATTTCTAAACAATTTGTTTATTTTTTTTACGATAGAAACAAGTGTTTTTCTTTGTTTCACCAGCAAACCGGAAGATGACTTGATTAGTTCGGGTCAAACTTATCAACGTCGGTTTCTTCATTTTGACATCGGTGATATGTCCGTGTCCAAGTTATTTAGGCCGGGTTAACGTCACAAAGCTATAGACGCCACAGCTGTCTTATGTGGAACTCTGATATTACTTTATGTTGTTATATTATTACTTGATATAGTTTTGTCTTTACTCAATATGGTTTTGTCATTACTCGATGTGGTTTCACCATTATTTAATGTGGTTGTGTCATTAGTGAATGTGGTTTTAACATTACTTGATGTGAATGTGACTTAACGTTATGTAGTTGTTTCATTACATGATGTGGTTTTGTTATTTTGTAATGATGATTTGCCTATTCTTTATATGGTTTTAACATTACGTAATGATGTTTCAAAATTTGACGATTTTACACTACATGATGTGTTTGTTTCATACGGAAGCCGATAAGGGCCATTCAAAAAAAAAATTTTATGTCGTAATTACGACATAACATGTCGTAATTACGACATAACATGTCGTAATAACGACATCACTATGTCGTAATTTCGACATAACATGTCGTAATAACGACATCACTATGTCGTAATTTCGACATAACATGTCGATAAAACGACATAACATGTCGTTTAAACGACATCGCTATGTCGTAATTTCGACATAACATGTCGTTATAACGACATCGCTATGTCGTAATTTCGACATAACAAGTCGTAATTACGACATCACTATAGCTATGTCGTAATTTCGACATAGCATGTCGTTATAACGACATCGCTATGTCGTAATTTCGACATAACATGTCGTTATAACGACATCGCTATGTCGTAATTTCGACATAACAAGTCGTAATTACGACATCACTATAGCTATGTCGTAATTTCGACATAGCATGTCGTTATAACGACATCGCTATGTCGTAATTTCGACATAACATGTCGTTATAACGACATCGCTATGTCGTAATTTCGACATAACAAGTCGTAATTACGACATCACTATAGCTATGTCGTAATTACGACATAGCTATGTCGTAAAAACGACATCGCTATATATATAAAAGAATATGTATTATGATTGCCAAGAGACTAAATGACACAGAAATAAGCAACTATAGGTCATCATAATGCCCTCAATAATGAGAAAAGCCCCCGCATAGTCAGCTATGAAAGAGGGACGAAAGATACCAGAGGGAGAGTCCCCGAAATGACAGCTGTTTAACAATTTAATTCAAACGAGTGAAAATAACGGTTTTAATAATGTACAAACAAAGACCGAAACACGAATATGTAACACAGCAACAAATGACAACCACTGAATTACAGACTCCTGACCGCTATCTGATAATAACGACAACCTTATAGTTTAACTTTTCACTTTTTGAAGCGATAGGAATTTCAAAATGGTCGCCAGTAAAGGCAAAGTTTGTATCGTAAACAAATTCATCTTTTTTTTTTTTAGAATATTGAACACTTTATGCAATCAAGCTTAATTAAAGTTATTCACTAGCACCTCAGACTTGCACATACTAGAACTTTATTTATAAATCAAGTCAAATGAGACCCAGTTGAATAGGGGAGCAATTCAAGCTCCCTGGATCCTCTAATTATGTTTGGCATTGCAGGTTCTGAATAAGATGAATTTTAAGCTTTTCCCAATAACGACTATGTTAAACTTTGGACTCATAGTGCTCAGACCCACTGATCTCTGTACCTTCATTTGTACACACTTGAATCTTAATGAACCTCTGAGGCTTGAAACAAATTATAACTGTATTGCTATTGTTGGTTCTTAATGAGATTCTTCAAGCGTCCTCCCCATTTAAGCCCTATTAAAACTTTGTACCCCAAGTTCTTTTAACCACTGTTCCCCAGGACAACTATTTCTACAAACTTAGAGGGAGGTTTGGGATCCCGCTAACATGTTTAACCCCACCACATTCTTAATGTATGTGTCTGTCCCAAGTCTTTAATTTACATATTTGTTTTTCGTTTATTTTTGTACATAGAATAGGCCGCTAGTTTTTCTCGTTTGAATTGTATTACATTTGTCATTTCGGGGCCTTTTATAGCTGACTATGCGGTATGGGCTGTGATCATTGTTGAAGGCCGTACGGTGACCTATAATTGTTAATTTCTGTGTCATTTGGTTTCTTGTTGAGAGTTGCGTTTTTGAACAAACCAGCGTATCCCAAAGCCTTGATAACCTCTGTAGGCCCCAAATAAGACGAAAAAACATCAAAATTGGAGAGAAAACAGAAAATAAATGGTTTCTAACCTCAGGGATATTAACCCTTGGCTATCTTAGATTTAATGCAATCAGTATGCATCAGCATCAGGGTACAGCTCATTTGCATATCATTTGCATATTTTTACAAATACTCGAAATTTAGACAATTTCTGATAACAATTCATACGGCCTTCAACAATGATCATAGCCCATACCGCATAGTCAGCCATAAAAGGCCCCGAAATGACAAATGTAATACAATTCAAACGAGAAAAACTAGCGGCCTATTTTATGTACAAAAATAAACGAAAAACAAATATGTAAATTAAAGACTTGGGACATACACATACATAAAGAATGTGGCGGGGTTAAACATGTTAGCGGAATCCTAACCCTCCCCTTAAGTTTGTAGGAATAGTTGCCCTAGGGAACAGTGGTTAAAAGAACTTGGGGTACAAAGTTTTAATAGGGCTTCAATGGGGAGGACGCTTGAAGAATCTCATTAAGAACCAACAATAGCAATGCAGTAATAATTTGCATCAAGCCTCAGTAGTTACTGTACATTAAGATTCAAGTGTGTACAAATGAAGGTACAGAGATCCGTGGGTCTGAGCACTATGAGTCCAAAGTTTAACATAGTCTTTATTGGGAAAAGCTTAAAATTCATCTTATTCAGAACCTGCAATGGAAATGCAGGACTTCATAATTTACACAAATCTGTACATGCCAAACATTATTAGAGGCTCCAAGGAGCTTGAATTGCTCCCCTATTCAACTGGGTCTCATTTGACTTGATTATAAATAAAGTTCTAGTATGTGCAAGTCTGAGGTGCAAGTGAATAACTTTAATTAAGCTTGATTGCATATAGTGTTCATTATTCTAAAAAAAAAGATGAATAGCGGTCAGGAGTCTGTAATTCAGTGGTTGTCATTTGTTTGCTGTGTTACATATTCGTTTTTCGGTCTTTGTTTGTACATTATTAAAACCGTTATTTTCATTCGTTTGAATTAAATTATTAAACAGCTGTCATGTCGGGGACTCTCCCTCTGGTATCTTTCGTCCCTCTTTCATAGCTGACTATGCGGGGGCTTTTCTCATTATTGAGGGCATTATGATGACCTATAGTTGCTTATTTCTGTGTCATTTAGTCTCTTGGCAATCATAATACATATTCTTTTATATATATAGCGATGTCGTTTTTACGACATAGCTATGTCGTAATTACGACATAGCTATAGTGATGTCGTAATTACGACTTGTTATGTCGAAATTACGACATAGCGATGTCGTTATAACGACATGTTATGTCGAAATTACGACATAGCGATGTCGTTATTACGACATGTTATGTCGTAATTACGACATAGCTATAGTGATGTCGTAATTACGACTTGTTATGTCGAAATTACGACATATCGATGTCGTTATAACGACATGTTATGTCGAAATTACGACATAGCGATGTCGTTATAACGACATGTTATGTCGAAATTACGACATAGCGATGTCGTTTAAACGACATGTTATGTCGTTTTAACGACATGTTATGTCGTAATTACGACATAGTGATGTCGTTATTACGACATGTTATGTCGTAATTACGACATAAATTTTTTTTTTTGAATGGCCCTTATCGGCTTCCGTAGTTTCATTATTTGATGTGGTCCTGTCATTCTTTGATGTGGTTATCCCATTACTTGATGAGGTAAAACCACGTGACCAATTCGAAAAAAATATGTTTTATTTTTAAACAGATTTCAATATATCGTTTGTTTAATGTGCTTTGGATGGGTATCGCTATCCATTGAGTTAAAGTTCAAATTAAAGTTCGAGTGGTTGTTCAGAGTTATTTGGTATGAAAAAGGGGAACGGCAGACAATAATAAGAAAAAAAGTATTAAAAAGTTTACAGTATTTCGGACATAATTGGGATATCCCCAAACCACTCAGTGGTCCTGTTGTTTTTATCCTAAGTTCTCAAACGGAAGCAGTATTTTTGTAATAAATTTGTAAAATACTCCACGAAACCCTGTGACTCGCCTGATATTGCTGCTGTAAGTGTAAAAGCGTCATGTTGATCGGCTGTACATTTATCTATAATACATTTATCGGTAAAAAAAAAAAAAAATTTTTTAAATGTTTTTCTGTAGATGTTTTTTCTTGAAATTGAGGAATAACTCCTATACAAATTTTAAAATACTTCATGGAGGTTTACAAATTTATCATGTCAAAACTGTTTAATTCGGTTTTATTCAACTAAAACAAAACTGTATGGTTTTCAACAATGAGCAAAACCCATACCCTATAGTAAGCTATAAAAGGTCACGAAATGAAAAATGTAAAAAACTTGAAACCTAACGATCTATAGATAGATAGATAGATAGATACTTTATTCTCTAAAAACTAAATACAAGTTTACAGAAAAAACATACAATATAAATACAGAAACAATAGTCGAGGTAAACAAATACAGTATGATATTCTAAAAGTACAAAATTATGATGGCATACATGTTTAGTAACATGTATAATGAAAGGTTAAAATCAATAGAAATAAAAAAATGGAGATGGAGACGCCGACGCCACTATCGACGACGAAATATAGGTTTGTTGTTTCTCACTGCCGTTACATTCATGTCGCAGGCTCGACACAAATCAAAAGACTTGAACTGTATTGTTAACAAATGAAACACTTCAAATCAACTCACACTAAAGTTACAGGGAAACGGGGGGAGGGGGGCTCGGACTAAGCGACAAAGCATCAATACTATAAAATAAGAATTCTCCGATTTTATTTTTAGCGTAAATGATCATTTGAACTTATACGAATATCAATCTTTTATTTGTAATCAATTGAATTCCCTGATCTACCTCGCACTAATTGAAAAAATAAACTTTTGGAATATCTGTTTCACATGTGACGACGGACATGTTCCAGTGGTCGTAACCATAATACCGTCATCTTTTCCTTGAATGTAAACTACCAAATAAAACCAAATCACTGGGTTTGTACTTTCTCGAATAACACGACGGGTGCCTTTCTGGAGCATCCGAGATCACCCCGATGGATTTATATTACCCAGTCATACTGATCTATTGAATCAGCCAAATGAATCTGTTTTGTATGCCACCGCAACTGAAAGTTGGGGGGCATATTGTTTTACCCCTGTCCGTCCGTCCGTCTGTCCGTCCCATTATGGGTATATAGTTATTCCGCATAACTCCTCCTACAGTTTGAATCCTAGGAAGTTTTCTCTTTAATATCTGTTTGTACATATATTGAAGGTGTGCATGTGGTCAGGGTTTTTATTTTTATTATCTTTTGCTCTTTTGGGAGATAATTGAACTTTTTTGTCATTTTGGGGGTATAAGCGGTTAAATGAGTTGAGTGTGGGGGCATCACTTTGTCTAGTTTACATTTTTTTCTCGTGTTGTGCTGTTACACAACTGTAACAGTCCGATGTTAGGTTAGGACTTAGCGCTCACATACATGTTAGACTCCGCCACGTGCACTTTCTTTATGTACCTGCCCCAAGTCAGGAGCATGAAGTTCAATTGTTGTCGTTGTATAAATGTGTGTCATTTTTTTTTTGTAGATTGTTTATTTATAAATAAGACCGTTTGTTTTTTTCGTTTGAATTTTTTCACATGGTGCATGGTGGCCTTTTGTAGCTGACTATACGATGTGTTGAAGGCTGTACGGATGCCTATATATATGATCTCTTACATCCACTGCATATAAACTCTGGTGGATAGTTGTCTCATTGTCAATCACGCCACATCTAACTTTATTTCAACTTCTATGTTGCGTTTTGTATACTGTAACATTGTTTATCTTTTGTACGCATACCCCGGAGCCCTCTTTTCGGAAGCCCGAGCAAAAGTCCTTGTTCCGCGATAGAAAATTTAATTACGAACTCATATAAGATAGCTCGAATTTCAACTCAAAATCTTAATTAATCTAAATGAGACTTAAATTCGATTCTTACTCAAACTCTACCTCAAAAAGTGACTCAAATTTAATGTTGTAACTAGAACTCTACCTTTAAATGTGACCCAAACTCGAAGTCCAACTCGAAATTCAATGCTAACTTAAACTTTACTTCTAATAATGACTTGAATTCGAAATCGAGACTAACTCAAAGTATAACTCAAACAGTAACCCGAACTTTAATTTGAACTCTAATTCGATGGATGGCCACACTCATCCAAGCAAAGCACATACAACATGGAAATCTATCTAAAAATAGAATAGGTTTTTTCCGAATTGGTCACGTGATTTTACCTCATCAAGTAATGGGATAACCACATCAAAGAATGACAGGACCACATCAAATAATGAAACAAACACATCATGTAGTGTAAAATCGTCAAATTTTGAAACATCATTACGTAATGTTAAAACCATATAAAGAATAGGCAAATCATCATTACAAAATAACAAAACCACATCATGTAATGAAACAACTACATAACGTTAAGTCACATTCACATCAAGTAATGTTCAAACCACATTGACTAATGACACAACCACATTAAATAATGGTGAAACCACATCGAGTAATGACAAAACCATATTGAGTAATGACAAAACTATATCAAGTCAATACGAAACCATATCGTGTAATATCGAAATATCATTAAGTAATGACTATTCCATATTGAGTTATATCAAAACATCATTACGTAATGTCAAAACCATATTAAGTAAAGACAAAATATCATCAAGTAATAATAAAACAAAATAAAGTAATATCAGAGTACCACATAAGACAGCTGTGGCGTTCATACAAAGCAATTTTATGAAAAGCCGAACACCGAGAATTAACATTATCTATCTAATAACGTCTATTAGTTGTTCGCAAAATTATAATTTACTCTGTCAGATATCATAAATAATACATGTCAATTTTGTCTTACAGATCTTCTTTGGGCAATCAGACCTCTTGTATTTAAGGAGAAAGTTAACAAAATGCTAAAATTAACTCATTTTGAGATCTTTCCATTAGTATTTGCTCTTCAACAGCCGTACGGGAAAAAGACAATTTGCCACAAGATGTAAGACAAAGATGTTAATTTGAGTAAAATATCAATTTAGGCAAGGTTGTTGCTCATATTTGATTTTACTAAATACCTTTACTTATAATGACCATTTTCGATCAAAATTGTTAATTTGACCCAAACTGCACAGTTAACGATTCTATCATCTTTTCATTTATTGGTAAAACAAAAAACCACAAAATTTCAAATAAGGGCAATAATATTGGTTCTTATCTTACCTCATCCCTCAAACACCCCTTTGAGTACAGACAAATCTAAAACTTTTTGTTCCATGATTTTCAAAGGAACGTTGTAAAATATGGAATCTGAAAATTATACTTTCCGTTACTTCAGTCATGTATATATAATGTATATTAAGTATCAATCATTATCAGATATTCATAATAAATGTCAATTTCATATATTAAGAAATAATACATCCGAAAATTTAGATTTCAAACCCATAATTGTTAAATGTTTAATTTCCCCCTTATCTTGCAATGTACTACTCGTGTAAATCTTGTGCTTTGAAATATGGAAAGACTTATTCAATATTAATGTCTTCATTATTAACGTTTGGCATTTAGTAAAGGTATTGCTTTGGTATTTGGTGTGGATATTTAGAAAATTATCAGCGGTATGTATAAGAAACATTTACTCTACCAGAATTAACAAAAACAAACGTTTGCCGTGATGTTTCCAATAGCATATTCTATTCTTTGATATTTCAACAACATAGAAATATTTCAGCGGAAGCTTAATTTAGTACCGACTAAAACAACAAGCATGAAATGGAAATTGTGTATTTAGTAATTCGGACACATGGATATCGTTGCACCTTGCTGCCCTCGTGATTACTTTGGGATTCTAAATAAACAAACAGTCGGCTTTTGAGCAGTGTTAATTAGAAAACCTAATGATTTACTTTAAGTCATTCAATACCATGTTGTAATTAATATGTATCGTATGTTTGTTAGTGTACTGAGTCAGTTGTAAATATTGGTGTAAGTAAAATATCTGACTTCTAAAGTTATAAAGAAATCAAAATTTCTACTAAATGGTCATTTTATTTCCTTTATCTTTATACGAAAGTTGCTTGTTTAGACATTTTTTAAAAATCTTTTAGCTATAACATTTTCTAAAGGTGTACTGTGACCTATTATTACAGAAAACAAATTCTCTAAAACGAATGATGGAGTTTTTGTTGTTTGCTTTGTGTCTATTGACAAATATTTCATGCATATTCAGGAAGAGAACACATATGGGTATGGGTTTTTCTCATTGTTGAAGGCCGTACGGTGACCTATAGTTGTTAATTTCTGTGTCATTTTGTCTCTTGTGGAGAGTTGTCTCGTTGGCAATTATACCACATCTTCTTATTTTTAAAGTTAAAATGCAATATATACGAGTTGTTGTGTTAGTCGACCGGGATAAAGGGCGGGAAATTTAGACTGCCACTAGCAAATATGTGTTGGATAAGTCGTTACAGTACACCTATGGACCTTCAAAGAATTGTTTCAATGATTCTTTAACGCGCATAGATCTCGGCACTCTCCACAAACACGATACCCCGGATTAAGCGTTCCTGTTATCCGACCGGACGTGTAATTATACATCCCGTATAGCCAGACACCCCTCTTTTGCATGGGTTTTAATGCCGGTTGGGATAATCCATGAAAGTACACATTTCTATATTTCAGTCAACCCTAGGTCTCAAACTACTGGGTCTGCATCATGCTTGATCATGCTCATGAGGTAATTTAAAGTTTGTCCAAAGATCGTAAAAATATGAATAAACGCGAATATATTACGTAAATAAATTATTTTTCTACAAAATAGTCTGACACTTGCGAACGCAGTGTAAAAATACTGGTAAACATGAATACAAATGGAGAACGCAGTTTGACAATATTGGTTATCCTGCATATCAATGTAGAACGCAGTGTAACAATACTGCGTGGTAACTATGCATATATACTACTGCAGAACTTATTTTTGAATTATACTTTTATTTACACTTCTAGCCAGTGTTCTACATAATGTAATGTAGGCGCTACAGACTCCCCGGAGTCTCTAGATTTTAACTCTTTTAATACAAAGAACTTTTTTGGACTGGAGTTCTCTTTATTAAATATAAATTACCCCGAACTAAAGTGCGTCGTTCTACTATAGAAACCTTTAATGTAGCTATTAAGAGTTTAACTGTTTGTTTATGATTCCTAGCAATTAGTTGTTTTAATTTACACAGTTCAGGATCATTACATACATGATAAACACCCTACAAGCACGAGTCTGTTTTACGCGTCATTTATATTTTCTTTTTGCTGCTGCATTTTTGTGCATTTGTCTGACTCCTTCGTTGATGTTTTTTTGTGACAAGTCTTTTAATCATGACTGAGAAAGACAAAGTTTCTAAAAATCAAAAGAAGGCAAGCGATTTGCACATGATCAAAGTAAAAAGTGACATGAACATTTATTTGATGGTTCTTATGGTACATTGTAGTCGTAGCCATATTCATGTTTTTAAAACAAATGTTAAACAACCATTTGATATTCTGGAAAAGGGGGACAGGAGGATTTTGGAAATAAATACTCCGTCCTGGTAAGAACTGAACAAAAATAACATTGCAAAAACATGATGAAAATGAATATTTTGCCTAAACAAAATGCAGGAACTAAATGTGTACAAAGGTGAAAAAGTTAGCTAGACGCGCAAAGGGAAAAATGAATATTCCATCAGAATCCCCCAATCCCCTCCCTTTTTCCCCCACCGAATAGCAAATGCTCGTAATCTTATCAGACAGCAACACACAAAACAAATACTATAATGTTTAAAATGCTATTCGAGAGATTCACCTCTTAGATCTTTGGAATAGATAATTTTTTGTGTTATTTAGAGTTCTTTTTTAAAAAATATCAAGGTTGATAGGCATTTTGTATAAAATATCTTTTGTTGTTATAGGCTGTTGCTCATATCTGAGTACTAATGACAAGATTTAAACGAGACTCTATGTCATTATTGCAGTTCTACATTCAAAGAAATTTGAAGCCATAAACAAAAAATCAAAAATTAAGATAGTGATATCTGACAGGTCTGATATCTGTCTTGTGAACTTGTCCTGATATCTGTTTTGTGAACTTGTCCTGATATATTCAGATATTTTCTGAATTTCAAATTCAAGATCCCAAAAAGTGATGTTTTCATACCTTCTTCTTAACGTATTTATTTATCAAAAAATAATTATCTTAAACACAGGAAGTGTCCATATATACTAGGTTTTACACTTAAAAAAACAAGTGACAAAACAAATGTGTTGGATGAGAAACCTAAAGAAGGAGAAACTAAAGTCATGTATAGTTTAAATTCTTTTTTGCCAGGATTACTTAATAAAATATTCATCTCGTCAAAAGTTAGACATAATCCATATTTTTCAATTTCATACTTGGAAGAAGGAAAATAGGCATTCATTTAATAATATGTTTTCATCGATTTCTTTACAAATTGCACGCCTGATTAATTTTTGGCAGAAAAAAAATCTAAATTTGGCTTAAAAAACGAATTTGATATTTCCCAAAATAATAAGTTTTATTTTCTTCTGATAGATTTATCAAGTTAACTATAATGATTGGTAAAAAGTGAAAATGTTGTCGCCTGGGAGAAAAAAAAGAAAATTTGTAAATGCCATATGGGTTTGCACTTGTTCGTTTCGTCCATAAAAAGTGTCGATGGTCGATAAAACATTTCAAATGATCGTTGCGAGACGAATTGCACAGCCAAATTCAGATACACATTTGACAGTTCGAATCGACACAAAAGTTTATCTTGGACATTGTTTGCTTACAAATAATAGTTTTCGCAACCATGCTAACTTCACTAACATACTATGGGTACGGCAAAATATTTTCAAATATTGACCGTTAAGCGGTTCTTACTTTCAAAATATTTTTTATTGCAAACATGTTTCATTATACTTTTAATGCTTTTTAAAGATGGAATCTCATTCTATCTACAAACAGATTAACTTGATCTAATTATCAGCAACGTGAGGTCGGCAGTGGTATGAAAACATTTACATTGCCAATTTTATAAACAAACTTTTTTAAACATATTTCTCCTCATCGTGCAAAAATTCTCTTTGATATTTTAACAGCCAAAGCATATTTGTAGAAGTTTAATTTACCACAGATTTAAAACAACAATCAAGAAATGGATATTTGTGTATTCTGTAAGTTGGACACGTGGATATCATTGCCCTTTGTAGATACTTGATTACACAGCAGGACTGAATAAACAAATAGTTGGCTTTAGATGCTAGTTAATTAGAAATTGTAATGATTTCTTTTAAAACATTCAATAATCTTTAGTAATTAATACCCATCGTATGTGTAAAACTTTAATAAATATTTATTCAGTGGTAGAGAGATTTGATTTCATTCCTAAAAAAGTATTAGTAGTAATCCTTTATTTTTCTCGAATACGTATGACAGTTAACATGGATTCAAATGTGAATGGAAACTTGACGAATTCGTGTACACTTACATACTGTAATATATACGTCTATACAGTGTACAACAAACAAAAATGAAATAAAAAAAAAATCAACATTCAACGAATACTTTGGATAATAAATATCCTTTTTCAGTTCAGTTGTAATAGCCAAAATGTAGAATGGAGACTAACAGTTAAAAATCCTGAACATCATACACATACTCGATTTTTTTCGGCTTGATCGTCAAACAAATTTACTTCCAATAAAATGATAGAAAAAAATCTGACCTCCAAGGGAACAAATCTGTACACAATGTGTATTTTGAAGTATACGCCTAAGAAGTCAGTGTTTCGATATCAATGTTGAAAAATTGAAAAAAAAATAACAGCTGAAAGATTTTGTAATTTTTACCCCTCAAAATATAGTTTCAGCTCACATTAGTAGGCATTGGAAGTTAAACGTTTTAGACAATTTTTTTTTCTTTCCTATCCATTTTGGCGATACAACTTTTCGTGTGTAACTTATTCAGCGATTGCTCTCCACTCAACTCTGTTAATTGTCACATTGAAAGCTCTTCGAACGAAACATAAGTCTGTAGCTGTTTACCTTTAATTCAGAAGATTAAAGTAACATCATCGAATACGACTTATTACCGTATGTCCACTTGTCTCTAGCAATCATAGGTGCTACTATAAGATGAGCTAGAGCCTTGAACTGCGTACCCTTCCGGAGCACCCCAGTTCTCCTCGGATTTTGGTTGGGTTCATAATGCTCAAGCCTTAGTATTCAGTGTAGTATTATGTAGAGAATTGTTTGTCTTTCAATTGCAAAAACAAACATGTCTATTACTTAATTTTTAATCAGTATGTTTCCCCTTATATTATACTTTCAATGCGATACTTTTGAAAACGGGATTAAAAGAAGTTACTAAGCACCGATACATGCAAAACCTCAAACTAAAAAAAAATCCGGAGATTAACCATGCAATGTTGATTTATACACGTTCGATCTCATAAATAAAAAAAATAATACTGTCGATGAAATACAGGCAGTTCTATGTCCGCAACTGGCACCTAATTTTGTTTCTTCTGTCTTTTATCTTCAGTGCATAACATATTGTATACAAATGTTATAACAGCAGTGCACACAAAGGTTGGTACTGGTTCAGAAAGAAATAATTGTTTCTTTACTGTGACAGACAAATCGTCTAATGTAAAGGGATATCTCTCAACACAGCCGATTGTTGTATTTGACAAATCATAATCGCTCTAATGTAAGCGTAAATAGTTGGCGGCACTTATTTCTAAAGAATGCCTGTTTCTGGCTTTAGATTTGCAAACATTAACTTTTTATGATGCATTCATAGAGTTTGTTAAAAAGGGCAATTAGCGTTCAGTGGTAAGTAAATTACATGCATATTCAGACGATAACATGTTAATAAGATATGATCATATACACTGCCTGTTCTATAAACGGACACGCTGAGTCGAGTTCATAAGGTTCGATGGAGATATGTCTTCTACCCGTACTCATTAATTCCGAGCCATCCGATTTTTGCACTTATCTCTAAATGTCGAAAACTTTCCTGCGGAGAAGCAGCAAATATGAATTGACAAACGTTGGTTTGTTCTGGCCGTGAATCAAAACTCTCATATGTCATTTTAGGGCCCTTTATAGCTTGCTATGCGGTATGGGTTTTGTTCATTGCTGAAGGCCACGTGTACGGTGTCCTTTAGCTGCTAACGTCAACGTCATTTGGTTACTGGGGGGGATTGACTCATTGGCAATCATACCACATCATCTTATTTTATATTGCCAAGAGGAGAAGTTGTTTCTAAGCATGATTTTATATGGCGTTGACTTGTCGACAACAAATTAAGAGTAAAAAGATTATCATCTACTTAAACTAACAAAAATCACACAACAAAGTTTTTCCAAAACACAGACCACTATTTATATATATTGTGAAAAGTTTAAACCAGTTAAAAGTTTAGAGAGTTAACCAAGTTTAGATGGATATTGCAGGACGTTGTATATTTTTGTCTGGCTTAACAAATAATTATCTAGTGCTCGTACAGACACGGATAATTAAGATACAGTAAATAATTACAGACGAAACAGCTGTTAAAAAGTCACGGTTAGTTACCACCACATATATCTGACATGGGGAAAAATAATTAATTTGTTAGCTGCAAAAATTTAACATCTTAATGTAAATAATTTTAAGCTATTCAAGGAATGCATACCTTTCAAAATTATAAAATTTTAAAAGAACATTGTTAAAACTTTTCTTAACACATATTTGCAATGATTCCCACTTTGATTATCTTTCCTGAATTTGACGTATTTGCACACGTGATCAACGAATTTCTTTATTAGACAATTGAAGTTTCAAGAATTTTTTTTAAATAATCAGTTTCATTGTTATATTATTATAAATTTGAAACATATCGGGTAATAAAATTAGCCATATACAATGTCTCCACTACATGTCCAATTTGACTGGGTATATCATTTTAACTAACGGCGTGTGCAAGACTGTTACTATGCATATGAATACTAAATTCAGTCCACTTTCCCGATTGTTTTTAAAATGTTAAGTGCTTTTTAGCTATCGTGTACGGCAGATTTTTGTCTGTGTTTCTGATTCCTTTGAAATACAATGGATTTTGTAATCGTGTACGGCAGATTTTTGTCTGTGCATGATTCTGATACCTTTGAAATACAATGGATCTTGTAATCGTGTACGGCAGATTTTTGTCCGTGCATGATTCCTTTGAAATACAATGGATCTTGTAATCGTGTACGGCAGATTTTTGTCTGTATTTCTGATTCCTTTGAAATACAATGGATCTTGTAATCGTGTACGGCAGATTTTGGTCTGTGTTTCTGATTCCTTTGAAATACAATGGATCTTGTAATCGTGTACGCCAGAAATAGGATGTGGTTAATGAGGGATTCATATATTAATCATCGTATATTTTTTTTCTTTATTTTCAGTCTATATTATCCAATTATTACCTTAACACCAAGATTTATATTTTTATTCAATTGTACGACAATACTGTCATTCCAGTGATTTTGCAATTGTATTTGAAGAAAAAACGATATTGTAATTATCTAGAGGACAATTATATGCTAACATGACAGGTAAATAAAAACAAAAACACACTGTGTATGAAAAAAGCATACTTAAAACTAAAGCTGTCAACAATACTCATAAGCCAGACATGACAAAATTGAAGTAGGAAAAGGGGAAAAAATATCACTCTTTGAGCAGACAAAGTACTAATGTGATGCTATCAGTACTGAACTGAACTTGGAACTGCTCTTCTGGATTAATCATTATCTGTAACGCTTGGATTTCAAAATAGGGGCAACTGTAATGGAGTGAATTTTAATCCATCAAATCCTATGAAATATTCATACTTTATATATGTTAGCGACAATAAGTGAAATTAGGCATTAAGCTTTTATCCTAGGCAATAAGCTTACGCCTAGGCGTTAAGATATTGTCTGAAATTTTCAGGCAGTATACCTTATTTCCTGAAATATGAAGAAAAGTTTTCAACCTATTGCCTAACATCATTTCAGGTAATAAATTATTTTTTTGATTTTTTTTTTACCTTCCAAATACATGTACATTCGGTGAAAATTCTTAAAAATATATATATATGTATACTTAATTTTGAAATGTTTACCATTACAAATTATTATAAGTGTTATTACACATGTAGTTTGTTTCTTATTTGAATACCCCAAGGGTTGACTGGGGTTTAGATATAGTTATCCCTAACGAACGGCAGTAAAACCCTTGCTAAAGTAGGGCCGTCCGTTGGTTGTGTGGGATTTATCAATATGCATCCACGTCCGATAGTTAAATTGGCTTTATTTTTTATCCAATGCCTCCTGTACTGAGAGTGCCACGCTCTCTGTTCGTAACAGATTCATTGCAAGAAATCTCTGAGGGGTCCGTAGGTGGCCTGTTTGGTGCAAGGCAAAATTTCCCTCTCTAAATCCCGGTCAGCAGAACCTAACTATTGCATTCATTGTCAACTTGTCCTAAATATGCCTGAAATATTTGCCACCGGACGTTAAGGGGGTACTCAACACTTTCATGAAAATAGATTTGGCTCGTTTAATTTTCATAAAATTTTGACAAAATATTTACTCTGACCTGTTGACAAAAATATAAAGAAATTTGAACCAAACAATTTACAGGAATAATTTCAATGGATATTTAGCAGTTTAACACACTAAATTGATCATTGAGAAGCTTGATTTCTCTTTACTAATAGTGTGTGATTGAAACGTTAAGCTGATTTTTTAAAGAGTTAACTCCTTAGGTGTTCTGTAACCCCTTAAGCAAACAACAACAATTTTTATATTCATTGATCATTATATGAATAAATATATAATTTTTATGACATTCGTGAGCCCTTTTATTTAACAAAATACAAGTGTTTCTACCAAAACTATAACAATAAAAAAACAACTGCATGTTATTATTTTGAAATATGTATATATATATATTTCGGTCAATTAGTTCAGTTGAAAGAAATGTCTTATGGACAACGATTAACTATTAAAGAATTACGACAAATGAAATATACAACCATACGTCAATCCAAGATTAAATTTTATACGTTTAAATATGAATAAAAATTGATGTTGGTCTCTGGTGAATAGTTGTCTCATCACATGGCAAGAATATCACATCTCCTTATTTTTTATACCCAATATATAATACTGCAAATCTCACTGTTACCTTTCTAATAGTAAGAACGGGACTTCTCATTAAAAAAATTACAATAAATATTATACAAAACACATGCCAATGAGATAGGAAATATACAACCATATACCCCAATCCAAGATTACATTTTAACTTCTTAAATATGAATGAATTAACATGTACTTTAAATATTAGCCGTAGATACATGTTTTTTATTAGTTGTTATTGGTTTTGAACTATTCAGCAACTGCGAGTACACTCATATATGTACAGTGTGTCTTTTTGTTTTTGTTTTTTAGGGATGTATAAATACCCTGCCTCGTCCGGGCCGTGTTCTTGTTAGATGTTTTTTTCTGCTTTGTATCGATCTGATGAGTTAAGGCCTTTTCAACTGATGTTTATAGTTTGTTCTTATGTTGTTCTGTTACAGGTTTAGGGGGGGAGCGGATGGCGCCTTTAAACATGTTTAACCCCGCCACATTCTATATGTGCCTGTCCCAAGTCAGGAACCTGTGTTTTAGTGGTATCTTTGGTTCATGCCGGTCATGTTTTTCGTAAATTACTTTGTTTTAAATTAGGCCGTTAGTTTTCTCAATTGAATTGTTTCATATTTTTCATGTCGGGGCCTTTTGTAGCCGACTATACGGTGTGGGTATTTCTCATTGTTGAAGGCCGTACGGTTGCCGATATTTGCTTACATCTACCTTATTTGAACATTGGTGGATATTTATCTCATTGGCAATCATATTATATACCACATCTCCTTATTTTTATATTTAACAATATAATACTCCAAATCCAACTGTTACCGTTCTAATACAGAAAGAACGGGCCTTCTCGAAGAAAATTTTACAATAAAAGTTATATGAAACACAAACAAATACCTCTGACTGGTAAATAATTAAATCCAAAAGAACCTTCCTTTACTTTTTAATGATACAAACCGTTTCAGCAAACGAAAAAGGGTTCGATCAACAACAAAAAGGGTTAGATTAACAACAAAAATTGAGAATGTCCAACCGAAGGAACTAAAAAGGGTTCGATCAACAACAAAATTGAGAATGTTCAACCGACGGAGCTAAAAAGGATTCGATCAACTACAAAAATTGCGAATGTTCAACCGACGGCGCTAAAAAGGGTTCGATGAACAACAAAAATTGAGAATGTCCAACCAACTGAGATAAAAAGGGTTCGATCAACAACAAAAATTGAGAATGTTCAACCGACGGAGCTAAAAAGGGTTCGATCAACAACAAAAAAGGATTCGATCAACAACAAAAATTGAGAATGTCCAACCGACGGAGCTTAAAAGGGTTCGATCAACAACAAAAAATGAGAATGTTCAACCGACGGCGCTAAAAAGGGTTCGATCAACAACAAAAATTGAGAATGTCCAACCGACGGAGATAAAAAGGGTTCGATCAACAACAAAAATTGAGAATGTTCAACCGACGGAGCTAAAAAGGGTTCGATCAACAACAAAATTGAGAATGTTCAACCGACGGAGCTAAAAAGGGTTCGATCAACAACAAAAATTAAGAATGTTCAACCGACGGAGCTAAAAAGGGTTCGATCAACAACAAAAATTGAGAATGTTCAACCGACGGAGCTAAAACGGGTTCGATCAACAACAAAAATTGAGAATATCCAACCGACGGAGCTATAATTTTGTGTTTTGGGAAATTTTGTCCACAAATTACAATATTCTGATTTCTTAAACCTGTTTTGAACTAGCATACCCTAAATTTCCAGTCAAAATGTCTCGCCCTTCATCTGGTTGGTCTACTTTGCAGATGCTACCTCTCGCCGGAATATGTTTGAAATATTTGTGACTTGACGTAAGGCAGACAACAATAAATAAACCAATCAATAAAGTTTTCTCCAATATACCCATTATTTTAAGAATCCAAACGGGAAAAGTTTTTAAAATAAACTGATGAGAAAAAAATTTTAAATATCAAACGTATCAAAAGCTCATTAAAATCTTCATGACAACAATTCAAAACTGGATATATATTTATATTTCTATATTTGCAACTAAAAGTTCTTATTCAAAGTTTGAATATAAAATAATGATATGTGGTATGATTGACAACTATCCAACAGTGTCCAAATGAAGCGGATTTAAGAAACCAAAGGTCACCGTACGGCCTCAAACAATGGGCAAATCCCATACCGTATAGTCAACAGGTCCCGACATGACAAAATATGAAACTGGAATTTTAATGTCAAAAAGTCTGATTATATAATACTTCAAGATTGATCAACAATGTAGGTACATCTATAAAACCACAAGCGATGCACATTGATGGAAGTTTGGAGATAATTTTGATACAATATTACGATTTTTAATAAAATCAACATATGTTACCAAAATGAATTAATTCGTATGTGAAAGTCAATGCACAATGGCTAAACTTCGATACAATTTGGTTTGAGCTTTTATCTATTATATCCCCCCTTTATAAATACTCAAAATTGCCAAAAAAATTTAAAACTGCTGATATGAAACACTTGCAATTACATGTAAATAATTAAACCATTATGTTGCTAGAAGCTTTTAAAAGCCTACACAAAAGAATCTGTGTTAGTGTGAATTTTAGTAAATTGAAAGATTCCTATATGTAAACTATATAAATTCATTTGATTTTGTCTAATTTTTCGACCAAAGAGAGACAAATCTAAACTTCTCCGTTTCATTTATTCAGTCTCATACAAAAACCTAATAAAAAAAACCCAAAAATTAAATCACGATTGCTTTTAAATGAGCTATACTTGTTCCATCATTTAAAGGGGCATTAGCTATGAAGTTGAAAAAAAAAATCATAAATCATATTTTTATTTTTTTGGTCAACTTTCGAAAATAATTTAGAAATAAATAAAATAGTAAGTAATATGCCCATTTCTAGGATTAAAAACAAAATTCAGGTACTCTCAGAGCGTTTTGTGGTGGTGGTATGACGTTAATACTACACGGAAGTCCTTAAGAATGAAATTATACATTCAACTACGCTCCATAGAGACTCATATAGTAAGTAATCATGTCACTACCACAATTCAACTTAAGGCCTCATTTGAACATTTGAAGGTCCCTACTACCTAAACTACACAAAAAACCCGTAAAATATCGTATCATCTCGGCCTCTAGTAAGTGTTCTATACTACTAATCTTTCAGTGCTTTTAACGAGTTCCTAAACTTCTATTAAAGAACTTATATTTTTTTTTGTAATAAAACATACGGAAATAGTGGAATTAACCATTTTGGAGTGTAAAAATTCTTTGGATGTTTTAGACAAATTACGTGCTTTGTTTGATGGCCCTTTTGATTCGGTTGACAGTTTTTACTTTTCCACTCTTTAAACTACACTTCCACACAATCTTATCAAACAAAAGTTTTGCTATTTAATTAAATGGTCGTTTGATAAATCTTATTGCAAATTTATTTGCTGCAACTCATATAAACCCTTTTTCTCAAATGAGAAATGTAAATATGCTAGATATACTTACTGGAGTTGTGATGAGATGAGTAAAGCCGTAAATGTTCTCCTTGACAATATTTATGTACGTTTCGGCAATAAAGTTTATCGACAAGTATTCCTATGGGCACAAATTGTGTCCCTTTAATATCAGACTTGTTCCTGTACTGTTATGCATCACAGTTTATGGCCAAACTCAGTAAAGACCGGTCTAAATCCCATTGAAAAGATAAATTTAACAACACTTACCATTATCTTGATGATATCTTTTTGTTAAATAATCAAGAATTCTCTATATGTACTGCCGAAATTTACCCAAAAGAACTTACTTTAAATAAATCAAATATTAACAGCATAACCGTCCTTTTCTAGATTTAGATATTTCAGTCTTATACCAGAAACTCTACGCAAAAATTTACGACAAAAGGGATGATCTTCTTTCCCTTTTATTAATTTTCCTTTTCTGGACGGTGACGTTCCTTTGGCACCGTCTTGCGGTGTTTATATATCGCAACTCCTTCGCTATGCTCGTGTCTGTAGTGACGTTTTGGATTTTAATGAGCTTAATTTATGTATTACTGGTATATTATTAAGTCAGGGATTTCGTTATCAAAAATGACTTAAAACCTTAAGTTTACTAAATGCTTCCATAGATACAAAGATTTGGTTTGGAGGTTTTGTAATAAATAAACACTACAGTATACATTTCAAAGACATGTTACTATATGCAGTTACATTTACAAATAAGAGCAGTAGCCAAAACATACTCCATTTAAAGTATAATAATACAGAAATGTTTTTATCATTAACCCAGGAGATGTTGGTATTTATGTCAATTAGACAGCAATCCAACAAACATAATGATAAAGCATTCAGCAACAGAAAAGGTACTTTTCCATAGGTCAAGTTTTAAAATGTTCTGAGGAGAAAAGTGGGCTTTTGGATTTTTAAATTTTTACGTCATATGCTATAAATCTTGAGATAAAAATATTATATTTTCTATTTCAGATCTAATACCATGTGCTGTTTGACAAGACACTATAAAGAATTGCAAAAACATTTTGCTGCTATATGAATTTTCGATTATTTGTAAGTATGCTGTTAGAAATATTTTTGTCAATACATGTATCAAATATTTACTATATTAAAAGCAAGTGCAAAAACATAAAACAATTAAAAGTATCCAAATTTGAATTATTCTGTTAAATGTGTGGTTTTATGTCATTGATTGATTGGTGTTGAACCCCACTTTCAGCATTATTGTGTTATTTTGTGGCGGTCAGTTTTTATTGGTGGACTAAGCAGAAGTGTTTGGAGAGAACCATGACCTTCGATTGGAAAACTGTCAATCCTAGTCCATTAGGATTGTAGTCGAGCGCACCTGCCATATGAGGTATTCGAAATTCACAACCTCAGTGTTGACAGGCTAGAAAAAACAGTAGTTCGACTACTTAGACCACTCGGCCACTGTCAATGAAACAGTAACACACCTCCTGTGGACATGTACATGAGAACACACACTTATGCACACAAAAACACATACATATCTTTGACTATCAATACAGTTGATACACATGAATTATTTTAATTGAATATTGTTACCTTTTTTTTCATGTAGCATGGAGAATTTTCCTTGCCCAGCAGTACTAGCTAGGCTTTACTGATACGACAGATACGCTGATGTCGAACTTGGAGATCTTGATTAGATTGGAACATGTATCAGGTAATTGGTTATTAATACATTTCATGAAATAAATATGTTATAAAGAACACATTGAAATTGGGCATATGTTAGTGAGACAGCAACCAAACAACACAGTCATATAATCAAATTAGAAAACCAAAAAAATAGTAATATTTAAATAAATAACTTCAAACTGGCCTAAACATTTACTCAGTAGATTTATTTAGTTATGTTGAGTTATGCTGAAACTTGATTTACTAGTGCAATATTTTACTAGTTCAATTGACTGGAAAAAACTCATCAAAAATACCAGCGCCTCTTTTTACAAAAAGTAAAAATACTCGTATGTCATACACATTTCAGTATAACTTACGATCAATTTCTTAAGTCAATTTCGTCTACCTCACAAAATCTTGTTAGGCACTTTTTATAATTTCAAATAATTTATATTAATAGAAGTTCATGGAATCATAAAAATAAACAGGGAAGTAAATTACAAACTAACACCTAACAATGACGCAAGTGCAGGTAAGCAAAGGGCATTATTCTCCTCAAAATATTTTGCTTTTTGACCAATTATTATTCATATTGCGAATACAGTTCATTGATTGTTGCTTGATTAACGACCAGTGACACTTATGTCATGTATATTCAGACCGAGAACAAATTATTAATCAATACAATAAGGAAGGCTCTGCAAGGGATGAAAAGTAAAAACCGGGTGGAAACTTTGACTGCCACTAGTAAATAAGGGTTCATTGGATAGGGAAAGACATTTTGCCTTGCAACGAAATACCTACGGATCGCTCAGAGAGTTGTTGCAAGGGTTCTTCGACATGAAGAGAGCGTGGCCCTCACTCTACAAGAGGTATCATATTTATCGTCCCCACTTCGACCGAACGTGGCTATGTATTTATACATCTCGCACAGCCAAACGAACACCACTCTTTAGTAAGTGGCCAAATGAGACAACTGTACATCGAGACCAATGAACAAGAATGTAAACAACTATAAGTCATTGCCAGCCCTTCAACAAGGAGAAAAAAACATACTGTTAAGTAAGCTATTATATCCCCAAAATGACAACAATTCAAAACAGAAAACCAACGATCTGCGTTATATTTATATTTGATTCTCAAGCAGCAAATGCATAAAAAAGATGCTGAGAAACTATTAAAAACAAATTACAATTGAATATGCATAATAAATTAGTATGATAAACGAGCAATGGTAAATAGAAAACAAATATGCAGAGTAGAAAGAGTATATGAAATGAAAGCCAGGAGAACAAACAATTAGGAAAGGGACAAGACTCAACAGATCGTTACTAAAACAAATAACGAACAAAAAGACAAAAGTCACAAAGTAATTGTAGTTATTGAATGCGATTTCATGGTCGATGCCTATTGGAAATAAAAGAATTAAGATGAGATTGTTTAGAGGAGAGGAGAAAATACTAGGAGTCGTAAGAGTTAATGTTACTGTGTCAACGTCCTATATCAACTGATAGATAAACTATCTATGTCTTCCCAGACTTTAATTTTAACCAGTACACCTCCAATGGGGATATCGATACTAATACAAACTTTGCAATATTTTACAGAAATGAGATTTTTGGGCTACAATTGTAAGAGGAATTGGCATGTAGATTATCATGGAGAAGAAAAGTAATGCGTTGGTCGTAGTTGCTATCGACTTTGGCACAACTTATTCCGGATATGCATATTCGTTCCGGGCCGAATATGAGAAAGACCACACTAAAGTGTATAGTAACACTGATTGGAGATCTGGAGACGGGCTCGTCACACCCAAAACACCAACAGTCATCCTTTTCACTGAAGATAAAAAGTTTTGTAAATTCGGATACGAAGCTGAGCTGAAGTACAATACTTTACTAGAAGACGAAGAGGCAGAAGGATGGAGATATTTCAGAAGGTTTAAGATGAGATTGTTTAGAGGAGAGGAGAAAATACTAGGACGTGTAAGAGTTAATAAATAATTAAAGAAAAAAGATTGAGAAATGTTGCTCTCATATATTTCAGTGAATATTTTTAAGTCTTTCTTTTATCAAGCTAAACTCCTTTACAAGTTTATAAAACTCTTTGATTGTCGTTCTAACTTGATAAAGTTTTGTTTTTATCAAGTTTAACGTCTTTTATGCAAATTAAAATGCTGAATGATGTTTAGATATGAAAAATAGGGTTTCTTAATATAAAAGCACTAATATATATATATTTGTATCCTTTCGTTTCATTATGTAAATTAAAACTCAGAATATTGAGCATAACTTGAAATTCAATGGAGAAATCAGTGATGTCTATTATTTAAACAAAAAAATAGTTTTTAAATATCAACTGTGCCTGTTTGGCTACATTTTATAAATTAGCATCGCGTATATTATGATCATTTGTCACCACCACAGACAAGAGCCGACAGAATAACAAAGAACTTGATGATAGAGGACGAACAAGGAAAACCGATGTCAGCTCTGAGTGTATTTGCTGAATCTATCCAGTATCTAAATAACCACTTCCTGGGGAATGCGCAGGTGCAAGGTTTAGATTTGGATCCAAATAAAGATATCCATTGGGTGTTAACAGTCCCAGCAATATGGACAGATAGGGCTAAACAGTTCATGAGAGAAGCTGCAAAAAAGGTCAGTTTCTTTATTTTCTTTTTGATGTCAATTCAACGTGTCGAACTGGGCTTTTGTATGTATTAAGTTATAATATGTAATTAAATCATTTTATAAAGGAGAATATTTTACTAGTTTGGAAAACATTTGTCTATAATTACGTGTGCAGTAGGAAATGTCTACTGTCTGCGCGACAACCTTGTTTCGTTTCAGATACATACATGTTATGAGCGATGATAAATCAGATTGTTCAAAACATACCGTTTGGGATTTGACGACTATTCTCGTATTTTAAGATCTAATACCGCGAAAACACATAGCTTGTGAGTTGAGACAGACAAATCGTATCGGTCAACCAATTCATAATTAATGGTGACAGTAAAATTATGTTGTGTTGATTTCAGTCTTTCTTCCACCTAAACCCGATAGACCAGTTTTTGTGCCGGGGTACACATATGTAAATGAAGTACGTATAATTTGAAAATGCACGCACGAATGAATCAAAAGAGATATGTAATTTAAACACCATATTATGATGGGACACGGAATTGTTACTGATAGCAAATTGGGAGTAGACAATCGGAAAAAGCTGAAATTGTCATGTGTTTATGTTTTTTTTTTCATATTGTCCCTTTGTGTCAATATCAAGAACTATATCCATACACGAAGTAGTTTCGGTAGTACCTTCAAATTCAAGTTCTCTCAAGTTGAGATACAAGCACTCACTGAAACTGAAATGTGGGTTATTGAGTTGTAAAACTAACGGTTTATAGAATTTTGAATTGAGTGACAGGACACCATTAATATATCTGAAAGTGAAATTAAATTAAATGATAGATGCCTTTTCTGTTTTTCTTTGAGTAATTTTGGTATGACTTTTGCTTCTAATGAGTACAAAAACAACTTAGCCAATAGAAAAACACAAAAAGGCTAGTCAGTGGTTGTCGTTTGTTGCTGTGTTACATATTTGTTTTTCGTTCATTATTCTGTGCATAAATCAGGCCGTTAGTTTTCTCTTTTGAATAGTTTTACATTTGTCATTTCGGGGCCTTTTATAGCTATGCGGTATGGGTTTTGCCGCCATTGTTGAAGGCCGTACGGTGACCTAAAGTTGTTAATTTCTGTGTCATTTTGTCTCTTGTGGAGAGGTGTCCCATTGGCAATCATACCACATCTTCTTTTTTATAGTACGCATACGAATACGACTTTTTGTTGAAATATCAATTCATATGAATTATGTTGACGATAAAAAAAAGTCCAGTATGTTGATGAAATCGCCTTCGGTTTATTTGTTGTTTGAATCAATGTGGTTCTTCAAAGAGTAAAACAAATCTTTATTTAAAACAAGAATGTTTTCCTACAATCACTATTTTTAAAAAACTTGGCTTTTAGACATCTTGAGATGTGAACATTTGTGGTATAAAGTTGCAACTCAAAGTCATTATTCAATTGATATGTCTTTATATGCAGCTGATATGTATATTATTCATTATACTCTTGATAGTTGTTTAAATGCCCTCAACAAAATATGAGCCACCAGGTAACATAGTGTTGTCGGGAATATGTGTTTCATTTTAGGCAAAATAACAAATTTAAACTTTTCCGATTCCCGACAACACTATGATATGTGGTTCGATTAACTATTTTCGGTACCGTACTCTCCTCTTCTTTATCTTTGTCAGTTGGATAACGAAAAGTGCAAAGAAAACATACTAAAAATAATTAACTGCCATGGTATTGATATCAAATTTCGACATTAACAAAGGCACAATTAAACGGTACGTAATATTATCCTAACAAATGGTGCTTACATGAGACATAATACTATTCCTACCTCTTACAGTTGACAAGATCGCTAATATAAAAATCATACTATGTACTATAGAAGATTTTTAAACAGCAACAGTGCAGAAAAACGCAATCTTAAAAAATCATATTTTTTTTTATATATATCTCGTAGCTAATGCCCCTTTAAACACTCTTTGGTCAAGATATAGAACTGTAATTCAACTTGAAACTTTAAAAAATCTTACATTTAAAGCACAAATGGTGGACATAGCTCTTTATAGCAAGTACAAACTCGATACCTAAAAGCACATAATTTTGTTGCAATAAACACCAAACTGCAATATTCATTGGACAATATAAGGCTATAAAACCTTCAAAAAAACAAACAAGGAAAAATGATGATATAGACAAGACGGTGTACATTTTGTTTACTTTGCAGGCTGGTATTCCAGATGAAATGTTGACCCTTGCTTATGAACCAGAGGCTGCTGCTATATACTGTAAAGAACTTACTGTACAGAAAAAGGAAGGTGCAGAATCAAGTTCATTATCATCATTCGAACCAGGACAACAATTCCTTGTACTAGATTGTGGAGGTATCAAAATATTTCATATAATCACACAAAGTAAACTAATTCTTTTTAAGTTTTTAAAGTTTTAAATTCACTAAATAAAAGCAAGGACATTCGATACTTCATATTTTAACCTTTTGAAAAAGAAACAACGCAAATGTATGGGAATAACAAAATCGGAGTACGTAAAGCAAGATGCTTATGATATTTATTCTGTCATCTTTATATACATAAATTATTACTGTCAAAACATTTTACATTTTTATTCTTATTTTGTTTAATGAATTTTGTCAGGTGGAACAGTAGATGTGACAGCCTACCAAGTTCAAAATGATGGCGATCTTAGGGAACTTCAGCGACCCACTGGCGGACCATGGGGTGGCACATACGTTGATAATCAATACACGACCTTCCTTAGGGAGCTTTTTGGAGATGATATATGGACCGAATATTCAAAAGAGAATCCTGAAGATGTTTTAGAAATTCTGCGAAAGTTTGAAGCAAAAAAGAAAAGTGTTCATGCCTCAGCTGATGATCAAACAACAATATCATTTCCAAATTCTCTTTTCGCGAAATATCAGATTGCTAAGAATAGTATATCTTTTGAAGAGACCCTTAAAAAATCAAGATTTGCAGGAACTGTAAAAGTGAAAAAGGACAAACTAAGGTTTGATCACCAGCTTGTTAAAACATTTTTCCGTAAGCCAATAGATTCCATAGTAACTCATGTTAAAGAATTAATTCATGAAAGTAAACAGAATGGAAGAGATATAAAGATTATTTTAATGGTTGGTGGCTTTTCAGATTCCTCTATATTAAGCCAACGAATTATATCCGAATTCAAACGGTTAACAGTGATATGCCCAAAAGAAGCTGTCAATGCAATCGTTAAAGGAGCAGTTATTTTTGGCCATAATCCAAATTTGATTTCCGAGCGCATTTCTCCTCTTACATATGGCATAAGTGTGAACACAGCATTTAACTATAAAATTCATCCAGAGAAACTGAAGGTTGTATACGATGGAAAGGAGATGTGCACTGACATTTTCCAGCCTATTGTACAAATTGGACATCCAATTAGGGTCGGAAAGGAAATTTTCAAGCATACCTGTTTGCCTACCCGTGCACTCGATACTGAAGCCACAATTGAAATTTATGAAAGTAGCAGTGAGTGTCCGGTATATACTATTGATAAAGGAGTTCGCCGACTTGGTGACTTAACTGTGTCCATTCCGGATACATCAAAAGGCAAAAACCGTCCTATCAAAGTTGAGGTTTCATTCGGGTATACTGAAATAATAGTATGTGCATTTGAAGAAGGAACTGAAACTCAGGCTAGAGCAATATTTGATTGTTTGCTCAATTGACACATCTTTTGCAGAATGTGCATGAAATGTTTGCTGTTGGATGTTCAGCGTACAACAATTAATCAAACAATTGAATCGACGGACATCACCATTGTAAACTGTGGTTGTTTAATGTGATGAATAAATTTAGGGTTTTATAATGAGTAGGGTTTGTTTCATGGAATACATTCAATAGAAGGGAAAGAAGGTATTAATTCATGGCAAAATATCATACACTCACTTGACAAGCACAAATGCAAAGTAATTTCACTTTTACTGATGTTCCTCATATTAAAGTCACAGTTAAGCGTTTAAGATGGTTTCCGCTAGATGTCGACAACGCTGCATCTGCATTGAAAATCCAATGTTAGGTAATAGCATCAAATTATAACCCCTAGGCTAAGAAATCTTTCTTGATTTAACTTCATCAAGATTGCTTAAAACGAAAAATTTAAAAGCAAAGGATATATAAATACTCGAATATGTAAGGAGCTATATGACCAGAATAGCCAAATCTTCCGAAGGTCAATTTTGCCTGCTTAGGAAGTTGGAACCTTTGTATTTTTATAATTTCTATAGATGGAAAATAAAAGGAAAGATTTGTTATAAATCGTGACAGCTATCTCGTGTGACTACTGAGCTAATGATCCCCGGCGACTAGCAGTCCACCAGCAGCGGTATCAACTCAGTTAAAGAAAATAACACTTTACAAATTTTGTCCATTTAAAACGCTTTCCTGGATTAACCTTCACCAGGTACTGTTCACCAGGTACAAACCGAACCAAACAAGTTGAAATCCAAAGATTTATCCATAGTATACTTCAGTACACGAGGAGATATATGACAAAAACGGACTTGCATGGTTTTCTCTAACTGTTAATGACGTCTTTATACTAAATCCATCGGATGCTGGATGTGTACTAATTGATATTTTAGTCTAAGATACAGGAGTTTTTTAGTAGTTCTCATTGGCTTTGAACACACTTTCAGTAACTGCGAGTACTCACAGATCTGTACTTTGTGTCTTTTGTGTGTTTCTTTTGGTTGTTTTTGTGCTTTGTATCGATCTGGTGATTTGATCCCTTTTCAACAGATTTTTATAGTTTGTTCTTATGTTGTGCCGTTGCACCGCTGTCCCATGTTGGGGAAGGTTGGACGCCCGCAGACATGTTTAACCCCACCCCGCCGCATTATTTGTGTGCCTGTCCCGGCCGGGTCGGTAGTCTGTAATTCAGTGGTTGTCGTTTGTTGCTGTATATCATATTTGTTTCTCGATTATTGTCTTATACACAAATAAGGCAGTTAGTTTTCTCGTTTGAAATGTTTTACATTTGTCCTTTCGGGGCCTTTTATAGCTTACCATACGGTATTGGTTTTTCTTATTGCTGAAGGCCGTACGGTGACATATAGTTGTTAACTTCGATGTCATTTGGTTTCTGGTGGAGAGTTGCCTCATTGGCAATCATACCACATCTTCTTATTTTTATATGCCACAAGTGGACAAAATGTGTGACCATACACCTAAAGCAATGGAAAGCATTCTATGGCAACCGCATTGGCAAACAAGATAGACTAACTTTGTCAATGGAATGGATTTTTTAAAATATTTTTAATTTTTTATGATCCATAATAATTGAAACAGACCAGGTTTGAACAAAAATGTTAACATGTACAATAACTGGAAAATGCTTGAACAATTTTTTTTGTAAAAAAAATCAAACCTTTGTCATCATTTTTGGTAACATTTCAGTATATCAGCTGATATATATATATATATATACAGTAAGAGACATTTAATACAATGTAATGTCTCTGATACAGTTGACAATATTTACTTTTTTTTAAAACTTGTTGCCACATGCATGAATATTCATGGTTTTCTCATAACATATGATGCCAAATAACCTTCAATCAATCATTTTCCGTGTTAAAGCAAATTGTATCAGTGTTCCTGCTTGACACTATCTACAAAATTTTATTTGATTTTAATGTTGACAAGGGCGGATCCAGCCATTTTTAGAAGGGGGTGGGGTGGTTCCAACTATATGTCCCCATTCAAATGTATTGATCGTCAAAAAAAGGGGGGTTCCAACCCCAGGAACCCCCCCCTGGATCCGCCACTGATGTTGATAATTTCTGTTAATCAAAACACTTGTAAGTTCTGAGGGATAAAGATTGCTTTCATTTCGCATGGTGGACTGCATCTGGAGCTATATTCCTTTGTCCATATAATTGTAGGTAGTACATAGAGCCATACTACGTTCTATTATTTTTATTAAAATAGTTTTCTTGGTCAAGTAGGGTTATACACATTCTCATGATTTTGTAACTTAAATGACTAAGTATATATCATTGATAAATTGCATTGCATGGGTATGGATAGAATCTAAAGAATGGCCACCTCACTATGTTAGGTAAGGTAGAGACGAGGCCTGGAATATAGCTAAATATACTGTGACCTATAATGGTTTACTTTTATAAATTTTGACTTGGATGGAGAGTTGTCTCATTGGCACTCATACCACATCTTCTTATATCTATGTACACGGATTTATAAAAGTTTTTCCAAACTTGTTTCCGAATCCAATATTTGAATTTCATGTAACATTGTAATACTTCATTGTTATAATTTTTCATTCATAAATACTGTTTAAACTAAATATACATGTTGCTGAAAAGTCGCTGGGAGTAGGGCTTTGATTGCAGTTACAAACTTTAACACAAAAATAACATAAATTAAATGTTTTGAGATATTTAATTAATATAAATTTCATAACATCACAAAATTTATAAAACTTATAAAATATATACAACTCAAGCTAATATGTAGCAAACTAGCATAAAAAATAGTTCCAATGCCCTTGATGAGCACCATTGCAGGATTTATTTCTTAACTGGTATTTACTTGACCACGTATTTACTTGGCCACTTTGAAATACAAAGGATATTGCATATAAATAAGGATTATGTTTACACTTTCATAGTAGCTGATATAACTAAGAGATATTTCATTTTAAGTGTATGATGTTTGTATACAACTTTTCTTGCTTAGCTGTTAACCTGTCTCATTACTGTTAATTTGTTCCCGTCATGTATAATAATATGTTTCTCTTGATTTTACATTGTTAATTCCCATTTATTTTGTTTTCACTTTACTAAAAAATAGATAATATGAAACAATACTGAGTTAAGTATAAAGGAGACCAAAATTGTTCACAAACTTGAACTTTTATATTTTTTTTTTTTTTTTTTTTGCAATTTGATATTCAAGAAATTGGTATTTTTTTATTTTATTCTTTAACTCAACCATATTTGGTTTTGTTTCATTTAATTTACATTTGTATATATAATTCTTTGTAATTAAGACTAACAGATTCAATACTAAACTTTCATGTTTACAACCAAGAAACACTTTCTCTTTTTCAAAAAAAATGTTTTACAATATTTGAAAAAGACTGCCACAATTGAAAAGTTATTGGACATTAAAAAAACAGGTGATCAATGGTTTCTCCGCCCAGTTTACAAAAAGTACATAACTTGGTATCTTTTAATTTAATTTTGTACAAAAAGGTATTAGTTGCTATGATTATATGCAAAAATCTGTATTGAAAGGTTCTAAAATAAACATCTCTACATGACTTTTTGGTTCTGACCATTCTGTTGTATCAATACCCAACAGTTCTTCTCATTTCAAAATTTTGACTGTTGGTAGCTGAATAACTTCATTTACTAAATTTTTATATACAAATTTGGCTTTCACATTACACATAATTCTCTTTATCAAAGAATCCTCAGTGTTAACTCTTTCTTGATTTGATTATGATTTCGGTGCATCCATTCTTTAAAAGAAAAAAAAAAACAGGTGATTTCTGATAGTTTCTTTACATGTAAAATGTAGCCATTTTGAATTTCTGATCAGCACCAAAAAAAAAAGGCACTTATTACGTATCTTCACAGAGAAATATTTTACCCGACAGAAACATGTCAAAGAATACATTAACTTTATATAAAAATAAAAGAAGAATGTGTCTGAGAACACGAACGCCCCTGCTCAAGCTTTGAAAAGAAAAAATGGGACGGACAGAAAGACGGAAGGAAGGATGGAAAGACGGAAGGACGGAAAGACCGAAGGACAGAGGTCAACAACGACTGCGTGGAAATACATTCCCAATAAACAGCACTGACCAATCCAAGCTAGTGCTGTTTATTGGGAATGTATTTCAACGCAATCGTTGTTGTAACATCTTAACTGTCGTCACCTTTGAAATTTTAGAGTTGTATCAGTTCATATCGCACATTACTATTTTTATTTGAAGCATATCTTTGCAGTCTCTGTTGTAAATAGCTACATAACCTACGTCATGTTTAAAAATTTTAGAATTGTACAAGCGTCTCTATGATGTTCAGTTTTTACTGTTTTATTGTATAAATTTCAAGATTGTTATAGTTTTTAATCAGACTAGATTGATATGATTCATTTTACATCGTGATCATCATGACTGATGAAAGATATCTGTTATCCAATATATTTAACATTTGTTCATTTTATTATTATTTTTTGGTGATGTTGTACCCTTTTAGACTTGTTATATATTATATTTTGTATCATAATTATATGATCCATCGCCCCGTAAGATTTATCGTCGGCTATTATTCAGTCATTTTATATATATATATATATATATATATATACATTTAAACATGTGACAACTTTATGACAGATATTCTCTATCAGATAACATGTGGTTATACAGGGCTAACACCATGATATCAATATATATAATTCATCTCAAATTTAGCCCAACAATGTTTGATCTACATATTTGCGTACATAAATACATACCTATAATTTGTCTCAACTTTAGCGCAGGTACAGTATAGACTGTCCCTGTTTAGCCCAACAATTTTATATATTGCAAATTTTCGTTCTTCCCTCAGCGGGATTCAAACCCTTGCCTTTGCAACATCACAACATCGCCTGCACTGTGTCCAGCACCCTAGACCACTCGACCAACTAGGCTATATAAAAATATAGCTTTTGGTAGTTTAGTAATGACTTTCCTTGTCGGCTTTATCTAGGGTTGTAACACAGTACATGATGTATATCTGTAGGACTCTAAAGTGCGATGGGGACGCTAAAGTACGATGGTCACGCTAAAGTGCGATGGTCTGCGCTAAAGTGCGATTCCTCCATACGCTAAAGTCCGATGGTCTGCGAAAGTATAGACGTAAGAAACGTAGTTGGATTATGACGTTAACAGTCGTTTATATAAACCAAAAATAAACATACCGGAAGATAAATTAAGAATATTTGATTAACAACTTTTAAATCAAATGTCCATGACTGAATTAATTTAAACGTAACCGTGCTTTGTCTGCTGAGGCACGGTGCTGGAAGAAGGACTTGTATCCTGCAGTCGAACATTTTACTATATAGATACAAAACAGTATACCTGTATCCTGCTTCTATTTGAGGCGAACGGATACATTTAAATCATTGTTTATGTAACTTGCAGTTTACTTTGCGGTCCCCGTTAAAATATTGTCGATTTTATTGAAAAGTAACGTCGGTAAAATTAAAGGTACATGTTTTCATGCGTAAATTATAAGTTGTCGGCTAAAACATTAGTTTGTACATTGCAGGAAAATATAACATGTGTTTGTACTGGCTACGAAAAAGGAGAAAGCTCGGAGAACATCGCCTTTCTCTCTCATTTAAAATCAAAATCAATGTTACATATTCCGACAATGAACGAATTTTGTATTTGTAATTTACAATGACGTCTGTAAGGGGAGGTGTTCACATTAGTGATAGACTTTGTGAACGGCAAGCTACACAAATTATCCAAATATTTGAAATGCCCGAATTGTTAAAAATTCATTTATAGGAAATATAGTATTTTGTGACATCTAAATTACCTTTTAAGCAATAAATAAGTGGTCTTCTAAATTTAGAAACAATCACTTGAGGCTACCGGTAAAGTATAAAGCCTATCACATGTTATACCTTACCATACTAGCTTATGCAAAAAGACTATTTTTTAACGTCCATGTACCTCAACGTTTTAAGCCCTCTAACCTTACCCTTTAGTCCATCGCACTTTAGCGTGATATACCATCGTACTTTAGCAAACAAACAACCATCGCACTTTAGCGTGAGACACCATCGTACTTTAGCGTAGACCATCACACTTTAGCGTGACCATCGCACTTTAGAGTACCATCGCACTTTAGAGTCCTACATATCTATATATATATACACGTCTAAACATGTGAAAACTTTACGACAGACATTATCCATCGAATAACACGTGGTTATACAGGCTAACACCATAATATATATATAATTCGTCTCAAATTTAGCCCAATAATGTTAGATCTTCAAATTTGCATTAGGAAATGTTTTTTCTTCCCTCAGCGGGATTCAACCCTTGCTTCTGTGACATCGTCGCAACACCGCCTGCACCGTGTCCAGCACCCTAGACAACTCGACACCTAGGTTACATAAAAATACAGCTTACAGTGGTCCATGTAATGCCTTTCCTCGTCAGCTTTATCTAGGGTTGTAACACGATGGTGTACCTTTCAGACCAGCTACTTTGTTTGTCGTAAAGGATGATAATATTAATTACCATGCTGCCACATCAAATTATATATTTTATTATACACGTCTAAACATGTGACAACTTTATGACAGACATTCTCCATCGGATAACATGGGGTTATACAGGGCTAACACCATAATTTAATATAATTTGTCTCAAATTTAGCCCAACAATGTTAGATCTTCAAATTTGCGTTAGCAAATTTTTCTTCCCCCAGGGGGTTTCGAACCCTTGCTTATATATATATATATACAGTATTAATTATACAGTAATTTCAAGATATTTAATATTAAAAATAAATGAATAAATAACTATCCTCCATAAAAGAAGGTGTATAAAAAAATGAACAGAATATTAAACTGTTTTTTCATAAAACATGAACAACATATATCTCTAGTCACTGAAATGAAAACTTCTTCTTATTTCAAAACAAGTGCTAATAAAGCTTGACACTGAGATATAAACATTTTCAGACTCACTAGACATCAACCAAATAAAGGCTGTTTGTACTTTGAAAATATAAGGGAAATTTTTTTTGTACTTGTATGATTAATCAGAAAATTTGTTCAAGAGCCTTACAAGCCTGATGTTTGAGATTTTCAAAAATGTAGGCCTTGAACATTACTGTAGAGACATTGATTGTCGAAATGTGCATCTGGTGCAGTAAAATTGGTACCATTATCACTGATACTTTAATACTAGAGGATATAAAGAGCCTGTGTCGCTCACCTAGGTCTATTTGCATCTTCAACAATGAACAATCTCCGACATTGTGGACTAGAATAGAATTCATGACAAAAATCTCTTTTTAGTTGATCTTGTATTACTGATGATTTTTTCTGTTTACAGTTTCTCTCAATCTTCTTTAGCTTTTGCCCAAAACACAAAAATGGGTAAAAAATCATCATTTAAGGTCAATCACCCCTATAAAGAGTTTACTGACGATTTCTGCAAAATTTGACTTATTTGTAGATCTTGTCTTCAATGCTGATCAGTTTTGCAATTTAAAGTGTCTATTAATCTTGCATTGTTTTCAAGATGTAACCTCCGAAAACGATAAACTGGCTTATGAAAGCACAAATATAAGTTTTATGAATTTATTGTATATTCATATATATATATATATATATATATATATATATATATAAAAATAATCACATTAATTGGCAACGATGAGTAGTTCAATATTTGTGGAAAAATAGAAAAACACAAAACATAATAAGTCTATTGAAATGCAGATCATAAACTCAATGAACTTTAACTTGGAATAAAGATTGCTTATCCAAATATCAATTAAATGCATCAGAAACATTTAGTCATACATAGATATATAAAGAGCTACAAGAACATCATTATCTCCCTTTTCTGAATATTACAATTCTTAAAGTATGAAATAAGAGAAAGTCTTCAAAGTAATCAACATTTGTTCATGGATAATCAATATTGTTTCAATTAGAAATATAAAAAATTAAGTAAACATAATCATAATATCAATCAAGGGTACACAAATAATATAATAATAATATTATAAAAATTATCTTTTCTTTTCTTTCAACTTTATTTAATTTCCAATTTCACTTCATTTACTGAACTCTACACAAAGAGAGATAACTCAAAAATAAATAATGTAATTTTTGACATGTTACACAGATAACAGGCAAAAAAACAAAACAAAAAATGGTAAAAATTGTCATTTAAGAGCAAGAACTCCAATAAGGAGTAGACTGATGATTTCTGCCATGTTGAATTATTTGTATATATACCTTGCTGATCATTTTTGCTATTCAAAGTTTCTATGAATCTATTATAGTTTCAAGATAATAGGCAAAAACACTAAAAATTGGTACAAATCGTCACTAAGGAGCAATAATTCCAATAAGGAGTTGTCTGACTATTTGGAATAATGTTGACTGTCTTGCTGATCATGTTTGCCGATTTAAGTTTTTATTTATCTATTACAGTTTTTAAGATATAAGCCAAAAACGCCAAAAAATGGTAAGTTTGGTTAAATTTGGCCCAGTAGTTTCAGAGGAGAAGATTTTAGTAAAACAGACATCGGACACCAAGTGATGAGGAAAGCTCATTTGGTCCTTGTGGCCATATTAAGTATTTCCAAACAGTAGATTTCAGAGGCATTTTAAACGACAATTTAACACAAACATACGAAACATATTTTAACTATGATCAATCAGTTGTTTCTATCTAATTCTCTGAGGGGCTTACAAAAAATAAACAGGAATTAACATTACTGACGTCTAAAATATACATTCTTGCATTAAAACTATTAGTCGAGTATCATTTTCTTATTCAATACTCAGTACCACTGAGAGATACATGAATACACGAGTACTTGTAGACATTCCTATTAGAAACAGCAGACTCTAACTCAGAGGACTTGCATTCACAAAGTGGCATTGTGTGACAAAAATTATATAAATGGTCACTGTCCAATAACTAAAAATTTTGTCAAATCAAACTGACCGTATTGTAAATATAGCCTATATCATTATCAGATTTGTAATTGAAGTAGAGCAGCTATGGTTGATATTATGCTTGATGCTGGTAGTTTCGAAAACTTTGATGTTTAAACTTATTAAAGTTGTTAATGTTTGTCTTTATTATACCCCACAAAACAAAGTTCCTTAGGGTACGTTTTTGGCCTGTCGGCCTGTCTGTCAGGCTGTCAGTCAGCCAGTCCATCAGTCCTGTTCTTGTTATCCTAACTCCTCTGAAACCACACAATAGAATTTTATGAAACTTTGTAGAATATAAGGACATACTATGTTGATGTGCATATCAACAGGAAATTATAATTTTTTTTTTTCTAGGAGATATGCCCCTTTGAAATTAGAATTTTGGCCCAAATATACTTCTGCAACAGTGTCATCGAGATTCCTCTGAAACCAAACAACAGAATTTCATGAAACTTTGTAGATAATAAGGACATACTACATGTACTATGTAGATATGCATATCGACAGGAAATTATGATTCAATTTATTTCTAGGAGTTATGCCCCTTTGAAATTAGAATTTGACCTAAATATACTACTGCAACAGTTTGTCATCGGAACTCCTCTGAAACCACACAACAGAATTTCATGAAACTTTAAAGATAACAAGGACATTATATTTTGATGTGCATATCCACAAGAAATTTTTATCAGTTGACTTTTGTAGGAGTTATGAGTCTTTGGGATTTTGTTTGCCTAGTAACAATACAGGGCCATGTGGTATGCGAGCGTGCTCACAAAGGATCTTTTAGGTTGTTTCTATTTTAGCTAGCTTGTAGACTAAGATAGTTTATCAGCTGACATAATAGAATAGAACTGCTTCCAAGCATCTGTGATGTGAGAGTCATTCTACAAGCAAAACAGAAGGCTTCAAGGGTTAAACACCCTCCATAACTAGCTCTTTGTGATTATTTTTTTTATCTTAATATTTGTTGTAATTTGGTTCTTGGGTTTGTAAAATAAAGCTTTGGTCATAGTGTCTACTAATTTTATGCTTATTTTATGAAAAATCACAGATCAGTAAAACAGGCTCTTTCAGCAGGAAAGTAGTAAAAGTTGACCTTTAACCCTTCTGCCTTCCTTATTGAACACACCAGATGTGTGGATGAGTTTCTATTCTGTACAAGATGTCATTTAACAGAATTGATTCAGAGCATTAATTTGTACATGCAACTGTCTTTATTATCTAAATTCCTTTGTCATCTCTACCAGTATATTATATATTTCTAAAGCTACTGGTCGACATTTGATATTATCATTCCAACATTTTTTCATCAGAGATTGCAATTTGTTAGGTGGACTATAACTATCTTCAAAATGTGGTCTGGCTCCTTGCATGATGATATTACTTAGCTCAATTAAGTGTTTTGTTATAAACTGCCAGTCTCCAGAATCTTCACTTACAAGATGTGTGTATCCTGGTCTCCCATACCAAATTTCCCATAAAATTATTCCTACACTATAAATGTCTGCCTCAGGTCCATAAAATTCTCCTTTAAGAACCTCAGGTGCCATTGTTGAAGGTAAACCTTGTGTGAATGTATCCAGAATATTGTCATCTTCTCTTGCAATTCCTAAACCTGCTATCTTGGCTTCACCATTTTTCACCTAAATAATTTTAAAAAGAATTAATTATGTGACCATTAATATGTGACATGACAACTTCTACTATAGAATATATTGAACCACTGAATCAAGTTAGTTTTCTAAAATAAGCATACAGAATAATTTAAAAAAAATATGTTTGTGATGAGTTTATATTTGTATTTTGTTAACATAAGTTATAAAGGAGGAGGAAATATTAAACATTTCCTGAAAAATATGTGAAAATCCAGTGATATTTGGAATGATGCATACTCATCTTTATTAAATAACTAATACAGTGAACCTATAAAAAACCATTAGAACAAGAGGCTCCAATGATCCTGTATTGGTCACCTGGGATTTAAGCATAAAACTGATACAATGCAATAAGAACATGTCTGATAGTTTCTGGCAAAAAAGCAAATCAAAAGCTGAAATGGGTAAAAATCATCATTCAAGGGCAATAACTCGTATAAATAGTTGACTGCGATTTCTGCCATCTTGACTTATTAGTAGATCTTGTCCTTCTGTTCATTTTTGCTTTGTACAGTTTCTGTCTATCTACTAGAGTTTCTGCAAAAGAAAACCCACAAATGAGTAGAAATCATCTTTCAAGGGTAATAACTCCTATAAGGAGTCTTGAAGATAATGACCATCCTAACTTATCTTTAAATCTTGTCCTGCTAATAATGTTGGCCTTTTAAAGTTTCTCTCTATCTACTAGTGTTTCCTCAAAAATAAAAATTGGTAAAATAGTCTTTCAACCATGTTGACTTATTTTTATATTTTGTCCTGCAGATCATTTTTTGCTATTACATTTTCTTTTTATCTATTACAAATTTAAAGATACATGTGCCGGTAATAACCAAAATCCCAAAAATTGGTAGAGAAGTTTACTGAAAAATTATTTGTAGAGCTTGACTTGATGATAATTTTTTCTGTTTATAGTTTCTCTCTATCTACTGTAGTCTCCACAAATAAAACCCCACAGAAATGGGTAAAAAATTGTCTTTCAAGTGCAATAACTCCAATTAGAAGTCAACTGACAATTTCAACCATGTGACTTATTTGTAAATTTTGTCCTGATGATCTTTTTTGCTACTTCATTTTTCTTTTTATCTACTTTAGATATAAAGGAAAAAACCAAAATTACAAAAATGTGTAAAATCATCTTTAAGGGGAATAACTTAAATAAGGAGTCATCTGACAGTTTGGACAAATTTTTATAGGCCAGAAGGTAGATCTTGACATCTAGGACCAAGTTTTGTCTGATTTTTCTCTATCTATAACAGTTAACAAGATTCTAGATCTATAACGGTTAACAAGATACAAGATGACACTTACATTTTACCCTATGTTCTATTTTTAGCCTTGGTGGCTATGTTGGTTGGTAGCCAGGATCATCAGATATAATTTTTAACCTAAATACTTTAACAATTGGGTTCCATTTGGCCCAGTAGTTTCGGTGAAAATTTTTGTAAAAGTTAATGGATGATGGATGAAGACAGAGGACAGACGATGGACAACAGAAATGGAAGGCCAAGTGATGGCTAAAGCTCACACTGGCCCCTTGGTTCAGAGGAGCTAAAATTGACACAAGCGCTAGGTGAATTTTACTGACAGGTGAGAGGTTACAAATGTTTTTACCATCATTTTTCATTTAATCTTTTTTTAATGTAGCCTGAAATATAAAATTGGATAGCCTCAAAAATAAGTTTTATTTACTACCCCTCATTTCAAAACATATTCACTTAATTTCTACTGTTCTTTTCAGATGAATATATTCCCACGCAAATCATTCTTTTGTACTCACTATCACATTAAGTTTCAAATAAAGCAATAATATGACTTTCCTTTATGGGTAACATTTCATGAAAAATAAAGATAATTGAGTATTTTTTTCCTAATGTCAAATAGCCATGGCAAATTCATGAAAATAGAAAAAAATAAATGGGGAATGTGTCCATGGGACACAGATGATGCCAGCTTGCATATAACGTTATAAAGGGACATAACTCAAGAACAGTAAAAGTGACGCTACCCAAATTTGTACTTGATCTGAGTTTTGTGGTAATAAGCATTGTGTTTCATAACATTTGGTTGAGGCAAACTTAAGTTAGAGAACAGAAACAAAAAATTCAGCAATTTTTCCATTTGTAAAGGGGCATAACTCTAGAAAGGTAAAAGTGACGCCACCAAAATTCAAACTTGATCTGTGTTATGCCATATAAAGCATTGTGTATAAGTTTCATAACATTTGGTTGAGGCAAACTAAAGTTAGAGAATGAAAACGAAAAAATCTACATTTTTTTTCCATTTGTAAAGGGCATACCTCTAGAACTGTAAAAGTAATCCCACCAAAATTCAAACTTAATCTGTGTTTTGTGGTAATAAACATTGTGTATAAGATTCGTAATATTTAGTTGAGGCGAACTAAAGTTAGAGAACGGAAACCAATATTGGGACGTACGGACGTACAGATGGACAAGGATAAAACTTAATGCCCCCCCTTCGCTATGGCGGGGGCGGGGGCATAATAAAATTAGAAAACTATGAACATAAATTAAAGCTTTTTTATAAATAAAATAAACAATATAAACATGTTTGTGAAAAGTTGTCAATACTTTTCTGTTTTCATGCAACATATATGTTACATGTACTGCATAAATTGTAAGGTGACTTTAACTGGTCACTGATAGCAAATGGTCCCTAGCCAGTAATGATCGATTATAATTGAGAAAGAACATGGCATGGGAGAACGATCACATGCTCTTTTGGATTATTTTTATTTAAGGTAGATCATAGGTATATATTTCTTGAGATAGAATTTTCTTATACTTTGCCAAAATGAAGATTTTACTATGCTTTTTTCAAAAATATAATAAAAAGTATGAGTCACCAAAAAAAAACATTTGTGTGCATAAAAAAAAATCTATGAGATAGCATTTTGAAATAAATTGTGAGAAGATAGGTTTTATAATATGTTTTAAGAAAATAAAAAGAAAAAATGGTGTCACCGAACTTGTTTTCTTGCTACAAGTAAAAATAAAAAATTTCCCTATCAGTCCAGTATATATTTTTTACTAAAAGAGTTATCTTCCCTGAAATGGCTTATTTGAAAAAAAATGATTCTAAAAACACAAAACTTGATATTTGTTTAAATATTTTGAGTTATACAATGAATCACCAATTTTTATTTACATAAATAAACAGTCAAACCAATAAATTGTAAATCTGTCTCCAAATTTGCAGATTTAGGCAAATAACTAGACCGATTTTGTACTGGGATTGTACAATCCAAAATGGCGGTATACCATGAATCTACCTTAAGCTGAACACATTATTATGAATGTATTTATTATCATAAGCCTTACCAAAACAGTAGCCAGTTGGAGATTTCTATGAACAAATCCCATGCTGTGGATATGGACTAGTCCTCTACAAATACCACATGCCATCTTTATATAGAACTCCCATGATTCTTTGCATAATGAAATGTCCTTGAACTTATGACAGGGTGGAGGATCTCTTTTCATTTGAACTATTTCTTCTAAACTATCATCACAGTATTCCATGTAAATCTGTAGAAACTTTTTACTCTGAGTTCCAAATTTATATGTGACACCATATAACATCACTATATTTGGGTGATGAAGTTTTCTGTAAATGAAAGACATAAATCAAAGGATCAAGTCTCATTAGCACACACAATGAACTATTTATTAACAGTTTACTTCTATTAGGATCACCTTTACATATCTGTATACCTATGCTTTCAAGTGCAATTTGGGTATTGATTCAAATCAAACTTATATGTGATTCAATATAACATTTCTACATTTATAAAAAAACTAAAAACTAGAGGCTCTAAAGAGCCTGCGTCACTCACCTAGCTATATATAGGTCTGTGTGCATCTTCAACAATTGACACTCTCCAACATTGCAGACTAGAATATAATTTTTTTTGTTGAACTTGTATAGCTGATCATTTTTAGCTCACCTGGCCCTTTAAGTCAGCTTTTCTCATCACTTGGCGTCCAACGTCCGTAGTCGTCCGTAAACTTTTACAAAAGTCTTCTCCTCTGAAACTATTTGACCAAATTTAACCAAACTTGGCCAATCATCATTGGGGTATCTGGTTTAAAAAATGTGCCCGATGACCCCACCTGCCAACCAAGATGATTGACATGGCTAAAAATAGAACATAGGGGTAAAATGCAAGTTTTGTCTATAATTTGAAAACCATTATAAACAGAGAAAATCTGACAGGAACACAAATGTTCAGAATGTTGAGCTCTACCAATTGTCCATATATGTCAAAACTGTCAGACTACTTCTTATAGTAAATATTGCCCTTAAATGACAAATTTACCATTGTTTTCATTTTTGCCTATTATCTTGAAAACTATAATAGATAGAGAGAAATTTTAATTGCAAAAAATGACCAGCAAGAAAAGATCTACAAATAAGTCTGCATGGTCGAAATCGTCAGTCAACTCCTTATTAGAGTTATTGCCCTTTGATGATTTTTTCAATTTTTTGCCTTTTTGCCTTAGATCTTAAAAATTATAATAGATAGAAAGAAACTGAAATAAGCAAAAATGATCAGCAAGACAAGATCTACAATTAAGACAATTGGAAGAAATCGTCCAACGTCTCCTTATTGGAGTTATTGTCCTTTAATGACGATTTTTACCATTTGTTTTGCGTTTTGCCTTATATAATTAAAATCATAATAGATAAATAGACACTTTACATCACAAAAATGATCAGCAAGGCAAGATCTACAAATAAGTCATTGTTAGAGTAATTGCCCTTTGATGATGATTTTTACCATAGTTTTTGCCTTAGATCTTAAAAATTATAATAGATAGATAGAAACTTAGACAAGCAAAAATGATCAGCAAGACAAGATCTACAATTAAGACAAATGGAAGAAATCGTCCGACATCTCCTTATTAGAGTTATTGTCCATTTTTTTTGCGCTTTGCCCTATATAATTAAAATTATAATAGATAAATAGATACTTTACGTCACAAAAATGATCAGCAAGGCAAGATCTACAAACAAGTCAAATTTTGCTGATACAGTTGTTAGACTGTCACTCTTTATAGGAGTGATTGCCCTTTTTTGTGTTTTGAGCAAAACTAAAGAAGATAGAGAGAAACTAAACAGACTAAATAATCAGCAATACTAGATCAACAAAACAGAGATTTTTTTCATGAATTCTAATCTTGTCTACAATGTTGGAGAGTGTCCTTTGATGAATATGCACATAGACCAAGGTGAGCGACACAGGCTCTTTAGAGCCTCTAGTTTCTGTTTGCAGTTTCTCTCTATGTTCTTTAGTCTTTGCCCCAAAACACAGAAAAGGGTAAAAAAAAAATCATCATTTAAGGGCAAAAAACACCTATAAGAAGACAACTGATATTATCATCTATGCTGACTTATTTGCAGATATTGTCTGACTGATCATTTTTACTTTTTAAAGTTTCTATCTATCTTTTATATTATTTCACATTTCCGCTTTTATAAATGTTTGAAAGAAAAAAAAAAATCATATTTTGATTTTTTACCAACTTCGTAGCTAATGCCCCAATAAGATCATTTTGGTCAAGTAATTGTAGAGAAGAAATTGCAGACCATTAGTCACCCAATGATGGAAATAGCTCTTCCACACTCACACAGGTAATATTCATGCAACACTAACTGCAGTTCCTGGCCTATCTGATATGTCAAAAAGACTTAGGTACAGGTTGATTATAATTAAAATGTCTTAAATATCATATACTTGAAGTGAGTATAAAATGAGTCAAATTTTAAGTATTACCTCAAGTTCTGAACTTCAGTGAGTTGAATATAAGACTCTGCCTTCTCTAAAGGTTTCCTTGATGTTTTCACAGCAGCTCTAACCCACTGACCCTTAATTAAAACTTCAGCTGCATGCATATGTGAAAACTGGCCGTCACCGATTTCCTCTGTACTGTCTCTGATACTTTTCTTTGATAGTTTATACCCTGAGAAATAATCCATTGTAACCAAAAGAAGTTTACCCATGATGCTCTTGCAGGATAACTCTAGTGGCTGGTATTGTTTCCTGATTTCAAGGGAACTTCTTATATCATTCTTTATATGGCTTACAAACTGCTCATCTGCTTTTATTTGTAATGGAAAAACATTCTCACAGACAAAGCTTACTTTGATATTAAAATCTTTAAGGTATGTCTCTTCCATTAGCCTGAATATAGCCTGTTTGTTAAAAGTTCTCAAAACATTTGTAGACCAGTCCATCATGTATTTTAATTTATTGGACTTATAATCATTTATTTTCTTTGTCTGTTCAATTGTATTTTTTATGGTCATTATAGGAATGGCAATTAAGCCTACAGCAAGTGCCAGTGGAAACCAAAGAGGAGCTGTAATAGCCAAGATGATTTTATTTTGAGTTGTGAACAATGTGCCATCATTCATTCTTTCAATACCCTCATCTTTGTCTGAAACTCCTTCTTCCAGTGGTGTATTGATATCAAGAAGTATCCTGTTAATCTCCTCACATTGTTCATCAATAAGTTTACACTCTGCTTTAAATAAATGACACAATTCTTGTGTTATATTGTTGACATTCTCTTTTGTACACCATTCTCTAGTCTCAGAGTTTATTCTATCTAATATCATTTTCTTTGCTTTGTATTCTATTATTTGAAAATCTGAATCTGTTGGTAAATCTGGTATAGACCAAAGAAAAATTCTAGCTGAGGTTTTCTTTGATGTCAGGTGTGCATATAACTCAGTGGAAATCTGCTGGCAATGAAATTCAGCCTCTTCAAGAACTCTGTGTTTTACCTACAAGAAAATAAATACTGAAAGGAGCTAAAATGGCAAGAAATAATAGTTGCATACTGTGGATTCATTAATATTCGTTGGATACCAATTTTCGTGGATTTCGTGGGTACAGGGGAACCATGAATTTAAATGTTTAACGAATAAAAAATTTTCTAAAGGAATATATGCAGACTTTGCCGAAACCACGAAATTAAATATCCACGAAAATTGGTACCCACGAAAATAAATGAATCCACAGTATGTTGTGTTTATTTTTTCAAAAAAGGATGATTTAGGTAACTTTTACCTTTTTTTTTAAATTTCAAACAAAATCAGTCCTACCTCTTTTATGTTATGTCTTAATTGTTGTATTCTTTCTTCGATGTTGATTTTCAATTTTTTCTTTTCATCTTCTGTTTTTCTCGATAGCTTTATCCTTCCCACAATTCTTTTCAATGCCTTCTCTAAAAACTGATTCTGCCACCTATGAAAATAAAGAACAAGAGGCTCTCAAGAGCCTGAATCGCTATCCTGTATTTCAGAGGAGAAGATTTTTAAATGTTAGCAAACTTGATGAACAAATTGTGTAAAATTGTCTTTAAAGGGCATTAACTCCTTAAGGGGTCAATTGACAATTATTGTCATATTAACTTTTTTGTAGATCTTACTTTGCTGAACATTATTGCTGCTTACAGTTTATATAAAATGTGAATATATACTCATCAGTGATCCTTTGAATAAATTTATTCTTAAAGGTTATCAATTTGACATTGTAGTAAGATCTTTGAATATTGTTTTTATCAGTACTAACATTGATTTTGTTAGTAATAAATCAAAACATAACTAACAAGAATGCACTTTTTGTCATGCTTAGCATGTAACCCCTACTCATAACTCATGGTACAAAAAAACAAGAAGAAGGTGTCTTAGAGACAAGAAAAACACTAACACTTTACAACTCATCATTGCCATTCCACTGACCAAAAATAAAGTCATTCTGTTCTGTAATAATGGAGAAATGTTTTCTATGTGACGTTTTGTGGACTGTTGTTTGTCTTTTTGTCTGATTTCTTATTTTGCCATGGATTTTACCAGTCTCTTTTAGACTAATGAGTTTTGATTGTCCCTCTGGTGTCTTCTGCCTTTTTTAACAACTCATCACTGTGAAGCTGTGATGAAAATGATGTAATTTTGTTAAGTAGTACTGGGGAAATGTTTGACGAAAATTTTTAGGTTCCTTCAACATATATTGAAAAGTATTGTTAAACAATAAGAAGGTGTTTGACAGATCTGAAAATAGGAAACACATTACAAATTATTACTGTCAAGGTACAGACCAAATATGAAGTCATTCTATTCAGTAGTACCTGAGAAACTAGAGGCTCCAAGGAGCCTGTTTCGCTCACCTGATATTTTTGTTTACAATTGATGCATAAAATAATGCAACCAATATACTTTTGCTTTAGTTTCAGAGATATAAGTCAAAAACTGCATTTCACCCCTATGTTCTATTTTTAGCCATATCGGCCATGTTCGTTGGCAGGCGGAGTCATCAGACACATTTTTTAAACTACATACCCTAATGATGATTGTGGCCAAGTTTGGTTAAATTTGTCTCAGTAGTTACAGAGGAGAAGATTTTTGTAAAAGATTACAAAAATTTACGAAAAATTGTTAAAAATTGACTTTTAAGGGCAATAACTCCTTAAGGGGTCAATTGACAATTTTGGTCATTTGACTTATTTGTAGATCTTACTTTGCTGAACATTATTGCTGTTTACAGTTTATCTCTATCTATAATAATATTCAAGATAATAACCTATAAACTGCTTCGCTGAACGCAACTTGATACGACCGCAGAGGTCCAACACTGAACAGTAAGGGCAAAAATGGACACAATATTCAAGCTTGATACAGGTCTGAATTTGGATTGTAATTAAATATTTGACACATTATAGGTTTCTGACACAGAATAAATGTAGTCAAAGAACTTAAAATTGGTTAAATGATTTGAATTATATTCAATTGAAGATTTCTTGCTTTTGTGCAATACACTTTGCTGTTGTGCAATACTTAGTAAATCTGTTTTCAGACTATATACAAAGAATTAAATAAATTGTGACCCCCAATTTTTCTTTGGAAAATTGATAATTTCTTAAATCTTGAAGAAAACGGTTTGGGTAATTACCCCCTAAAACTAGAAAAATGCTCGTTTTGGGCCCCTTTTGGTAGACGATGACATGATAGCATTATACGACCCCAAAATTCTTTTGCGGTCGTATAAAAATTGCAAAATTTCCTTAAAGTTACCAATTCGGGGGCAGTAACCCAACAAAGGGTTTTCTGATTTGTCTGAAAATTTCAGGGCAAATAGATCTTAATCTGCTGAACAATTTCACCCATTATCAGATTTGCTTTAAATGTTTCAGAGATATAAGCCAAAAACTGCATTTTACCCCTATGTTCTATTTTTAGCCATGGCAGCCATATTGGTTGGCAGGCTGGGTCATCAGACACATTTTTTAGACTAGATACCCTAATGACGATTGTGGCCAAGTTTGGTTGTTTCAGAGTAAAAGATTGAATATAATGGGCAATAACTCCTTAAATGGTCAATTGACCATTCTGGTCATGTTGACTTATTTGCTGAACATTATTGCTGCTTACAGTTTATCTCTATCTATAATAATATTCAAGATAATAACCAAAAACTGAAAAATATCCTTAAAATTACCAATTCAGGGGCAGCAACCCAACAACGGGTTGTCTGATTTGTCTGAAAATAATTCAGACAGATAGATCTTGACCTGATTAACAATTTAACCCCATGTCAGATTTGCTCTAAATGCTTTGGTTTCAGAGATATAAGCCAAAATCTATATTTTACCCCTATGTTCTATTTTAAGCCATGGTGGCCATCTTGGTTGGCGGGCCAGGTCATCGGAAACTAGATACCCCAATGATGATTGTGGCTAAGTTTGGTTAAATTTGGCCCAGTAGTTTCAGAGAAGTTTTTTTGTAAAAGTTAATGAACGATGAAAACGGACGACGGGCGACGGATGCCAAGTGATGAGAAAATCTCATTGGGCCAGGTGAGCTAAAAAGTGTGACGAATATATTTGTTGGCAGAACGAACAACAGACAAGTATAATATGTTCTGCTAAAAATTTATGAAAACTTATTGTCCTACATCCTATTAATACACTGTACCTATATTTTGGCATTGCACAAGATCATTGCTTTTCTTAGGCTGTTTATGACGTCTTAATACTAAATCCGTTGGATATGCACTGATCGATATTGTAGTCTGGGAGAACATGATTTATTTATTAGTTGCAATTGGCTTTGAACAAGCTTTCAGTAACTACTAGTTCTCTAAGATCAGTAATTTGTTATAATTTTATTGTGCCTTGTGCCATTCTGATGAGTCAAGCCTTTTCCAACTGATTGCTACAGTTTGTTCTTATGTTGTGTTGTTAAGCCACTGTCCTAGTTTATGGTAGGTTTTAGCACAAACAAAGTAAAATGAGGAGATGTGGCATGATTACCAATGAGTCAACTATCCACCAAAGACCAAATGACGTAGCAACTATATATCACCATACAGCCTTCAACAATGAGCAAAACCCATACCGCATAGCAAGCAACATGGTTACCCTGCCACATTCTTTATGTGCCAGTACCAAGTTAGCCTGATTCAGTGTTAATTGTCATTGGTTGCTGTCTGTCATATTTGTTTTTCAGTATTGTTTAGCATAAATTAGGTAGTTTGTTTTCTTTTTCTTGAATTGAATAACATTTTGTCATACCTTTTATAGCTGACTATAAGGTTTGGCTTTTGCTCATTGTTGAAGGCCGTATAGTGACCTACATGCACTTCTTACATCCATATCATTTTGACTTGATGGATTGTCTCATTGTCAATAACATATCGTCTTATTGTTATAGTGGTAGGGGAAAATCTCTAAGTAAGAAATGTAGACAGAATAAAAATCTTTTGCACTGAAGAATAATTCATAATGGTGGGTATCTTCAGTTTTCAATCTCTATATCACATTTAAGGGTTTGTTTCAGGAGTGGCAGCCATTTGATCAATTATATAGAATTCATCAAAAATATTTTTTTTTAAAGTTCAACAATCTGGAATCAATTTTTAGGTGAGATGAACAGTATATTTTTGAATGTTTCATTTGACTTTATTTTGACTGTTTCATTTGACTTTTTTTATACATACCTTGCATGTCTTGCTGCTTTCGCCTCTAGACTGGCTGGAATCATTTCATTAATAGCAGTCAGAAGCTTCTGGAAATTACTTGTGTATTCTAGTCCTTGTATAGAGGCTCTTCTAGTTTCCTTTAATTAAATATTCAAAAATCAAGCTTTTCATGACGCATATAACACAACTATATACAATGTATGTAAGATTGGATTATGTGAAAATTAGTTTTTGTAAAGTTTTGCAATTTATGACAATATTTGTAAGATTTCTACGGCAAATGTATTTTATTATTTGTTGCTGTTATAGGCAGCTGTGTTTTTCAATGCATAGGTGTAGAATGATTGACATCTAGAAACAAATTTTTCTCAAACCCATGCCAGGGGCTGTCTTTCACTTGCAGTGAGATGATTTTTTTTGCTCCATGTTGAAGCAATCTGTGATTTGATATGAAGAAAAGCCATTACAGTGACGTTCCTTTGCTTTTGATTTTTCTATGTGAGTGTAGGGCTTTTAAGTCAATAATTGATACAGTACACTGTATCTTTTCTTTTCCATTGTACATGATATTTAGAAATGCAAAGATATAAGGTTTGAAATGGGAAACCTCAATTTTGGGTGAAATCCCTTTGCGCCAAAAATGTTTACGGCTTAATCTAATTAAGCCATTTTTAGGTATTGTATAGAATACAATTGTTGGGAACTCTCTTCATTACAATTTCAATATTAATTGATTAATACCAAACAAATGATCCTAGATGGTCTCTCGAAAACCATTTATAGTGTCTTTGTTTTACATGCCACTCGAAGTAATAGGGGGTCTAACTTCCATGGTTGGTCCAGCATGATAGAAATCCATTTAACACACTAATGTACTGCTCATTTGTACACACAATCCCATTACTAAAATTTTTTTTGGTCATTCAATGTCCCCTTATTTCTCCATTCTTCTTACACAATAATAGTCATACATATTCCATATTTTAGTGCATTTAAGGTTTCATAATTTGTTTAGTATTTTATATCCTTAGTGTAAATATAGGTTTATTGACAAATATTCATTCAGGTAACTTGGTGCAATTGAATTCTGAATTCTGGAAGATACAATTCCTTTGATAAATAAAATTTTGTACAAATTATATATCTCAAAAATAGCAATTGTTGCAAAAGAACTGCAGCCACATGAGGACAATCAATGTTTGACACCTTTCTAAAAATAAATTAACAGGATAACTAGTGAATTGCTACCTTTTAATTCGTGGATGACATAATATTGTTTTTAAAGCTGATAAACAGTAAATTAAGATTTAAATTAAGATTAAAATTGTTGAACTTCTCCTTCTGGAAAATCATTAATTTTAGCAGTATTTCTAAAACATTTGACATCAAAAGTCTCAACAAGCAAGATGACAGGTGAAAAAGGGCCAGATACTGTTATCCTGTGATATTTAATGACCAGGGCAGGTCAAAGAAAAGTCTTGGGTGAGTTGGTAAATTCCTGGGTCCAGCAGATAATTTTTACAACCATATTCCCAAGAAGAACATGTTGATATAATATGACTATGAATGTGAAGTCTTCTTTGTACCATACTAGCATATTCAATTAGGTTTTTACATGCTACCTCAAAAGGTAACAGTCTGCAAGAAGACATGTTAATTTACCCAGATAAATTAGTTGGATTACAATCCAATTAGTCTGTGCTGATAATTCTGGATGCTGTGTGCTTAGCATTGAAGCAGCATATGAATTTCAAACTCATTAGTTTGACCTAAATTCAGACCTAACCCATCACTCACGTCAAGCAAATCACAAGACCACAGAGGATGTTTTACATCGGAATTTTATATAATTTTAACATACAGTACAATGTACAAACCATTTTTACACTCAATCTGAACATCTGAGTTTCTTTAAAGTTTGGCCAATTAATTTGAAGCTTTTTCAAAATATGATCCCAAACAAGTTTATCTTCACTGTCTGGAACTTGGTCCCATTTATTACACACAAAAATGGCAGTAGTAGGATCAAAGTTGTACATCTTTCCCTCTCTCTTCTGCATTTCAAATATTTGCAAAAGCTAGACAAAAAAAAATATTCAAAGGTACTTATGACATATATATTTTGAAAAAGAAACAAAAAAGTAAAAATTCATTAATAAAAATCTCAAGCTTTATATGGAACCTTGTCAAAAGGTTTTCATTGTCACTTCCAATTTTGTTTGTCCATTGATAATATGGTTGTAAATTGGTTGTTGGTGTCATATAATGATCCAGTCATCCCCTATTAATTCATTAACAACTGATCCTTTTTGGGTTTGATGCTCCAAAAGATCTAAGCACTTGACTTCCCAAACTTTACCACTTGAGAATACCTGATGATGGTTAATCGAGGAACACAGGTCATGTACAGTGAAACTGGTATCATAACATTATTGAACCATCACTGGGTTAGTGCCACTGCTGGATGACTTATAGCCCTGAAGGTATTATCCACAAGAATAATATAGGTATTATAAATAGCATCCTAACCTATATCTATTAACAAAACATTTTTTCATTAACTTATCAAATATACCTTAATTCAGAGGCATTTCAAATCAATGTCTCATTGTTGACATCACATCTGTGAACAAAACAAGAAGGAAATGTTTCCACATCTTTTGGACTTATATCTTACACTGTCACTCTGAACATCTCCAGGCTTACTAATGTTTATAATATATATTTTTTGAAAGGCTTACCCTGTCCCTCTGAACACCTCCAGATTTACTGCTGTTTATAACATATATAAGACTTACCCTGTCACTCTGAACACCTCCAGCGTTACTACTGTTTATCACTTAAATAAACACTTACCTTGTCACTTTGAACACCTCCAGCATTGCTACTGTTTATAATATAAATAAAGACTTACCCTGTCACTCAGAACACCTCCAGATTTACTACTGTTTATAACACAGATAAAGACTTACCCTGTCACTCTGAACACCTCCAGCGTTACTACTGTTTATCACATAAATAAAGGCTATAGCTTTTGGTAAATAGTCAAGTAATCTCTTGTTTAGCTCTTCACTTGATCCTATTCCTGGAGTATCTACTATAATAGCATGGCTCTGAAATGATAAACATTTTTACCCTTCATTCTCAAAATCAATTAGGTAGCCCTACATTATAACACTCTTTACAATTAATATTGTTTAATGTTTTGATTTTGTAAAATTTATCAACCCCCTAGATTTCATCAAGTATAATAAAATTTAAAACATTCAAACTAGAAATGACATACATGTTAGAAGGTTATAGTTATTTTTGTTTTACAATAGTTATGTATCAGACATGAATTTTTATAATTATTAAAAGGTAGCTTTTAAAATTCAAAACAAAAATATGAACCATACTTAATACCTGCAAACTTTTGAAAGTAAAACAAATGAATCAAAAATACCTTTCAACTCAAATTAATGTATGCATTTATTATTAGGAATTTTTGACGGTTGACTTTAATACAAGATTTATAATATGGTTCATCATGTAATAAAATCTTTTCCATCAAATTAGAACCAAGTGAGGATTCTAAGTAGAGGACCTTCCATATGTAATTCCTGTCAAGTCTTGTTAAAATTATTAATGTAGTTTCAGAGAAGATGATGTCAAAGTGATTTGCCGAATGGTTTCAAAGGGAACTAGCTATATGCCACCAATGTTTACCACGTTTGCGACTGATCAACATTAAAAGAGGATTGTAGGTAAAATAAAATTTTATGAGAATGGAAACAGGAAATGTGTCAAAGAGACAACAACCTGACCAAAGAGCAGAAAACAGCCCAAGGCCACTAATGGATCTTCAACACAGCGAGAAAATCCCGCACCGCCAAAGGAGGGCTTCAGCTAGCCCCTAAACAAAAATGTATACTTGTTCAGCGAAAATGGACTTCACACTAAACTCTAAAACATATAAATGTACCAAAATTAAAGAATATATCTTCCAATCATCATTCTCCAATAGTTTCGAAAATATTTCGCCGTATTATGTTTCTAATCCAATAAGAAAATATGGAAAATTTTCATAAAAGACTTTTCATACTATTCCTACAAATGGAGGACAATAGCTTTCATGGCCATATGAAAAAAATGCTAGTAATGGCAGGAAATTTAGATTTAAACAAGCATTCAGGGGGTATCGCATGGCAATACATAGTCGCCTACCAGTTAAAAATATTGTACTGGAACAAAATGCTAACTTGATCTATAACTTTTCATGGTGTAAACTATATAAGAAATATCAAGTCAATATCTTCAAGCATGACGAAAAAAAGTGTGGAAAACTGATTAACTTTAAGTGAATTTTCAAAGTCCAAGGACCATAACTCTGCACAAAATCATCAGACCGGAACAAAATTGGAACTTGATCTATAACTGGTCATGATAAAACTATATACCAATTATCAAATCAATATCTTCAAGCATGATGAAAAAAAGTGTGGAAAACTAATTATTTGAGTGAATTTTCTAAGTCCAAGGACCATAACTCTGCACAAAATCATCAGACTGGAACAAAATTCGAACTTGATCTGTAACTTGTCATGATAAAACAATATACTAAATATCAAATCAATGTCTTCAAGCACGGACTGACGGATGGACAGACAGACAGACAGACAGACAGACAGAGTGCAAACCTAAAGTCCCCTTTGACTTCGTCGGTAGGGGACTAATAACTGACAAAAAATTTAGTGTTCTTGGTCAAAGATACTAAAAACATCAAGCACAGTATACTAAATTTTTCTAACCCTCTAAAGAAATATGTACTGATACCTTTAGTATAGGAAATGGTAGATGTACATCAACATATTTATACTTGTTTCCCTCTACATTAACATAATTATGTAAGGTTTCCTTCATTAAGGCAGGATCTGATGGTAAATCTACTTTTGTTCTATCATCATACAAATCTGTCACATACACAGCTCTCTCTTCTTTGTTCCAAATTCGGCACACAGTATATGTACATGTCAGTAATGACTGGGGTAAAATATCACTACCCAGGAGGAGATTTATCAAACTACTTTTACCTGCTGCAGTCTCACCTGAAGAAAAAGATCATCAACATTACAGCACTATCTTATAAAAATAAACTGTTAACACAGAGATATGTCTCGCCTTTTTGTTATTTTGATAATAAAATGCAAATGTTGAAATTAAAATAACAATACTTTAACATGTAAGTTAGGAAAATTATTCAAAGTCAATGAACCATGACTGAAGGTACAGGACCAAACAATCTCCATAGAAATGAGATGTGCAAATGTTAATAGTAAATACAACTGATACCAAATATCATTGACCTACTTCTAGTGGTTCCCTATAAACTGACCTAATCACAAACTAATACATGTAAACTAATCAAAAGTTTCAAAGTCAATAGACCATGACTGAGGGGGTGGGGCCAAATAATTTCCATGGAAATGAGATGTTCCAACACTAATACATCTGCATACCAAATATCATTGACATACCTCTAGTGGTTCCCCATAAACTGACCGAATCAGAAACTAATACATGTAAACTAATCAAAAGTTTCAAAGTCAATAGACCATGACTGAGGGGGCATTGCCAAATAATTTCCATGGAAATGAGATGTTCCAACACTAATACAACTGCATACCAAATATCACTGACATACCTCTAGTGGTTCCCCATAAACTGACCGAATCAGAAACTAATACATGTAAACTAATCAAAAGTTTCAAAGTCAATAGACCATGACTGAGGGGGCATTGCCAAATAATTTCCTTGAAATGAGATGTTCCAACACTAATACAACTGCATACCAAATATCATTGACATACCTCTAGTGGTTCCCCATAAACTGACCGAATCACAGACTAATACATGAAAACTAATCAAAAATTTCAATGTCAATAGACCATGACTGAGGGGGCATTGCCAAATAATTTCCATGGAAATGAGATGTTCCAACACTAATACAACTGCATACCAAATATCATTGACATACCTCTAGTGGTTCCCCATAAACTGACCGAATCACAAACTAATACATGTAAACTAATCAAAAGTTTCAAAGTCAATAGACCATGACTGAGGGGGCAGGCCCAAATAATCTCCATGGAAATGAGATGAACTGCATACCAAATAACATTGACCTACCACTAGTGGATACCCATAAACTAACCAATCACAAACTAATACATTATTGACGCCGCTACCACCAGCACTCCCGGCGCCGTAAACAGCATACCTATATCTCGTTTTTTGACTCCATCAAGGTGAAACAATAACAAGATGTGGTATGATTGTCAATGAGACAACCCTCCACCAGAGACCAAATGACATAGAACTTAACAACTATATGTCTTATCTATTAATTTAGATCAAACATTCATCTCTTGATGGTTTCTTCCCAATTTATGTTGTCAGGTTGTTGTCTTATTGACTTACCATACAAAATCTTTTATTTCATGTTGACAAATAAGATTCTAGAATGATTGAGTCTTCCATAGAAGAGGTATTGCCACCGGTTGGTATGGGAAATGTAAAAGATACTTCAGATCAAAACTTGAAATAGCAGTTGCATAACTTCATGTCCTGTACAAAAACCAGTGCAAGTTTGGAGGATATTTGTGAAGCAGTTTTCATGGAATTACAGTTAAACAAACTGACATAAGCATAAATGGCTTACTGCATGTTTTGGTATTGGAAACCCCCAAAACAACTCAGATAAAGAATTTGAATAACAAGGTGCACAACTTCATATAAGTGTAGAGAATCTGTACAAGTTTGGTCGATTTCTCTCCAGCAGTTTTCATGGAATCGCTGATTGACTAAGTGTGACATAAACGACTCAGAAGATTATGACACAAGAAGACAGAAAAGATCCCAATGGTTGCTGCAGATGGATACTGTCAGGAAACTCAATAATGAACAAATAATTATGAATAAAAGAAGATTAGCATTTCAGATTTTTCCGCATCCAGGTTTTGAGGGCACAAGGCAAATGTAACTTAAATAAAGCTCAAGAACCCTCTTAGTAAGTGTAGCCCATTATACTTTAATTGAAAATGTTGAATTAGTTGCATTTTCATTTCATTTTTTTAATTAGTTAAATGCTTACTAGCTCCCTTTTAGCCATAAAGCTTACAAAAAGTACACTGATAGGACTCTAAAAGATAGCATCATTATCGTTCATTTTTTGGCTTCATATTATTTGTGTTTATCTTTAAAATCAAGTATAACAAAAAGTAACTAGTATTCTGTTCACAATTTTTTTCAGTAACTGTTATGAATTGCTGTTTCTGGCTAAGCATTATGTAAAAGAACCTAACAAATTTAATAACCACTTGATAGAGACATCAACACTTGCCACATATTAAACTTATTCTTTACTTGATTATCTCTCATACATAATCAAAATGATTGAAATAACTCTTGGAAAGATAGGAAGAGTAGTTTGAATAATTTCAATTATATTTAGGTATTGTGTGGACAAAAAAGAACATAAATATAGCACTAATGCAGACAATTTCATTAATGCTGTTTTTATTGTGTTTGTTTGATATGTATGTATTATATGTTTATTGTATTAATACATGTTGGTCACAAACTGTAAAGTTTATACGACAATAAAATATTTGATTTGATTTGATTTGAATTAACTGCAGGTCTTAATCAAAGTACTGAAGTACTGAACATCGGATGACCGCAGGTTCTTGTGGATGGTCAAAAGCACATGTCACAGAAACAGATCACATCTCTATACCTGAAACTGAGGTTAATTTACAGAGATTTTTTTTTCTTACACAAGTTCGTGCTTGGATGATGAATAAATGACAGGAAATTCAACCTCACCGTAATAACTATTATATTGTAGTGATACAAATCAGTATACCTTAGACTATTATACTAATATAATAATAGTTCCAGAGAATACACTGGTTTGTTGTTATATATTATATTAATATTACGGTTGCATGTATATATAATTTTCATCTATTTGTATATCATACTATTCTACTATTATTATAGTGTAATGCAAGTGCATGGTGGACACTCTTCTGTAAAAAAAAATCAAAGTCTTAAAGGCTGTAAAAGCAATTGCTGCCATGTTAATGCTTTGTGGACTTTTATTTTTCATCCATATATATAAGAATTAAACCTGACAGGACAGGAGTGTTGACTAGTGAGAAGCAAGACGGTTTTAACTTTATATCAATATAAGACTTTAGCAGGAAATCATTTTAAATATGTTTTATATTTTACAAGGAGACAACAAGTTTACCAGGCTAAAGTTGGGGTTAATTATACATGTGCTGAAACATATAACTGAAGAAAAAAAATCATTATGGATTATCCCCTGGTAGTGTTTGTAACTGGGCAATAATTTCCTTCATTGATTTAATTTTAACCATTTTCATAATTAATTTAAATTAACCATTCAGTTAAAACATTTCAACTTTCCAGACGCTAATGTTGAAAAACGGGACAGAAATAAAATATCTTACAAGACATAAACATGTAAAAAATAAATATATATTTCAGCTTACTAAAAATATTTTCATAATGTTACTTTGACATCATTTCTTAAAACTAAGTCCCAAACATAATTGCTCAGTTGACATGTGTCATCCTCATGCGATACGAGATAACTATAATTCTGATGCAATCCCGAAAAGGGGGGTCATCACAAACAAACATGACATTAAATTGTCATTATACGAACTAGAACAAACAGCTCTATGTTGCTTTGATATTTATCAATTTTCAGGAAACATGTGAAATAAATTTCAGGTCCATTTCTTTCATTATAGTGCCTAACAAGATTGTGTGAGGTAGACGAAATTGACCTTAAAACGATCGTATTGTCTTTTGATGTCCAAAAATAGGCAGATCGGACATATACAGACTTTATCTAATGACTACATAAATTTGGCATTTATTATTATTATAATATTCTAATGAAACTGAAAATTGTATTTTTTTTTTAGGATAAACAACAATTTTACCTGGCGTAGCCGTTCATAAATGTTTTTCTGCATTTATCTTCGAAAAATGGCGTATTTAATGGAATAGAACGTTAATACAGTAAACTTTCTCTTTTTTCTCCGCAATAGGCTATCAAAAATAATTTATCTAATGTGTATGTGGAAAATTATGTGAAAAGATAAAAAGTGGCAATTGTTACCTTTCATACCTTAAGTTTCGTTCATCTGATTCTGACCAATGCTTATATACTAAATATCTATTTATATGCCGCTATTATTGTTGTTGTTACCAATTATGTAAATCAATTGTATCTGATTTTATGCCCTTTATGGGCCCTGTAATTTGGGAATTAAAAAAAAATCTATTCATTGATAAAACGTAATATGGACTGGTCCAGTGTCCAGTTTGCAGGTCATTTAATTTTCTGTACACATTCATGCACGCTCTGATTTAATCAATATACTCGTACGAAAAAGCATGAACAGTTTGAAGGTAATCTAATAATAACTTAATCCAATCAAATTGCATAAGATTCAATAACAATGTCAAGTCCACATCATAATGAGTAATAGAGGTAAACTGGGTAGGGAGAAAATGACAGATATTTCAAGTTAATATTTATGCAATAACGAATTAAAATTTGTCAACCAAAAGTTTTGCTACAATTTCAAAAACATGTCGTTCTGTATGGGTATAGTTTTCGGATCTTTCATTAGCGTATTTAAGGCTATAAAAAGTTTTGGCTTCAAAAGTTCACACAATTATTGACTTTATACAGAAAATCCGTCCTTGTAAAACATTTAATAGTTCACAAATGATACGCGATTTTAAAGTAAAATTATTTCTTAAAACACTGCAAAAAATTTCATTCATATTGATAAAGTGCGTTGAAATGAACAGTGGTATAGCAAACATCGAATTCCCTCACAAAATGTTATCACACACTACAGTAAGGGGGGTCAGTTAAGTTTGTCTATTTTTAGATACTATACAGGTAATCTTTTGACACTACGTATACAACCTGTGTGACCTGTGTAGTGATTTTGATTTTACGATAAATTCATGAATGAACGATAATTTTATGAATGAACATGAGCACCTGACCTCTTTCTTAAACACCTATTAAACATATAAAACCGAGAAAAGGAGATAATTCAGTCAAATTTTCAGTACTAAATCAACAACTGAAATGATTCCATTTTTTTATGAAACATCGTACGAACGGAGAACGGAATCGCAGGTATAAAAATGCACTTTTTTCCCTTGTAATGACCGCGGATCTATAATTTTTATAGATCGGTTGAAATCCCAAAACTAATTTGCATAATGGAAATTTAGGCGATAGCAATACATCGGAGTGACCTCAAGGTCATCCTCTGTAAAAAGGATAAGCACTTTTCAGCAGCTAAAATGAGCTAAATGTGAATCAATTCAAGAGGGTTCCTTAATTTGCATAACAATTTTGTTTAAATTGTTGTTTTATATCTTAATCAAATAATGTTTCCTGTTCCATGTTTAACATTTTAAGTCTTATCTTAGAAACAGAAGAAATTACAAAATAAACATTCTTCTAATAAAGTTTATCCATTATCCTTGTAGGACATGGGACCAACAGATAGGGACTTGAAACTAAGATCATTATTGTCTCCAAAAACTAATCTAGAAAAGTTGTTTTGGGGGCATTTAGTAAGTTGAAACATATGTATACTATTTTTCTCCTCTAAGAATTGCTTATTGACTTTGAAAACATATATATGACACTGAAGATTAAAAGATGTAGGATGTATTTTATATTTTGTATTTTCCAGAAAGGGGCATAAAAAAAAAGACCAGTAAAACAATCTTTTAACAAGTAAAACCAATAATAAATATATTTAAAAAAAGACATACTCAGACACTTATTAAAAAGATTTGAAAGATACTGAGTATATAAGTTAATTTACATCAGAAAAAATACCTGCAACTACAATAGGACATTGTTCTTCAATCAGTTCATCTTTATAACTGGTTATTTCTGATAAAACATCACCAAATTCTGTTGTCATTTCTTCTTTGAGTGTATATTCAAACCTATCATCTGACATAAACTTCTCAATGTCACCATATAGGCCATACAGACTTTGCTTTCTTTTCACATCTGTTTCTAGAATTTTTTCTACAGCCTCAGCTCCTTGTTGCTATATTAATTTATTGACAAAAATTACAAATTCATCATCATCCATCAGTTCAACAGTGTTTACAAAAGTATTAAGAAGCAAAAGTCCTAAAATCAGCAATTTTCTTAATGGTGAATAAGACTTCTCACAAAATCACAAATCTGAGAATAATAGAAGAGCAGAATGCTAATGTCCCCTGCATTGCATATATTATATCTATACAAAGGCAATAACATATAAAACTTTTTATAAATATCTTATACCGGTAGAAGTGTAGGCTTTAAAGGGTTTACAATACAATTTTCTGTAAAATTAATATTCCCAAGGGGCAAAACTCTATTCAAATATTTGATAGGCACTGATTTTCCAACTTGTCCAAGACATTGCTGATATGAATCTTTGATACAAGTTTGATAAGAATCTGGCAAAAATTGTACACAAGAGAGCAACTACAATGCAATTTTCCATATAATTCATATCTCCAAGGGCCATAACTCTTTAAAAAAAGTTCATTGGCACTGATTTTCTAACTTATCTGAGACATTGCTAATATAAGCCTCTGATATAATTTTGATTAAAAGCTGGCAAGAATTGTACACATGAGAGCGCTTACAAGACCAGACGGACACTCAGATAGACGGACGGACAAACCCCAGGTATTTCTATTTCCCCCCGCAATACATCGCACGGGATAACAAGATTATCACTTTTTATTAAAATACAAATAATTAGTTTACTCTGCAATTTACAAAATACAAGGTTCAAAAACCAGTTAAACCCTATCGTTTGTATATGTGCATGCATGTCCCAAGTAAGAAAACTTCATAAGTGGTACTCTTTAGTTAGATTTTTCTTTCTTTTGAAAATCAGCTTTTTATGGCAATCTTTGATAGTCTCAATTAAAATCATGTACAACTTTGGGAAAATTCTGGTGAAATTTGACTTATTGCATAAACACTTCTCTCCTGCTGATTACCATATATTAATCTCTAGATGTTAATTTATCTTTTATGTCCTTGGATTGCTGTCTCATTAATGACTGCCATAATTTTCTTTTATTCCTTGATACATTCAATTACTTCTTACATTTCTCTTGAAATGTTAACTTAAGATGTAAAACTCAATATTATGATTGTCCCTTGCCTTGAAGAATGATGGGCAATACTATAGTGTTAGTAACTGGATGTTTCTGTATTGGCCCTTGTAAAAAGATATGAGGTTAGCTGTATTGGCCCTGAGACTGCAAGAGAAGAGGGCCAATACAGATGATCTAGAATCTATACCCTGGCCAACACAGAAAAAGGCAGTTCCTAACAGTTCTATTAAATGATTCTAATTCTGAGATTTAACTCATAAACTTACTATATATGAAGCAGGTACAGAAATCATATTTGAACTTTTCTTTACCCAGTCACAATGCATTTTTTTGTCAACATTGACAAGATTTCTGATTTCTCTTTTAATTACCTTACCTAATCTATATTAAAGGGAAACTCCGCAAAAAAATGAAAAATTGATATTTTGTTCTTTAAGCATAAAAAACCACATGTTCATTAATAAAAAACTTTTATTCTCTATGTAAAGAGATCAAAATCGAGTTTTAAAATTCACTATCAGTTCTCGACATATCGCCATCTTGTCGGCATGTTCGATCTAAAACGTCACGTGATATCTATAAACCACAAAGAACAAAAAGAATCGGGGATTTACCGACCGTGCGTTAAAAACTCCCATCATCAATTGGGGATTACCGTAGACGGTTATTCAGTGACAGAATGTCTTGTCAAGAGTACGGTTGTTCTGTCAGACAAGGTTATGACAAAAGTCTACATATTTTTCCCAATCCCACAAAAAAAGAAAGAATTGTATCAGACATGGTTGTACAATCTTAAACTAACAGCAAATAGTTGCATCTATAGCAAGCACAAGTTGGTGTGTGAAGACCATTTTGAACAATATTGTTTCGAGGGAGATTCGATGGTAATTATCCTTTTTTAATAACAAAATAACCTAGCAGTTCTGATAGCTATAGTTATCAAATCCTTATATGATAAGATCTCGTTGAATAAAAAAATATAGATTTGATGAGGGAGAACAGTTTCAATTAAAAGAAAGACAAATGCAGTGTTCTTGTAACAATCACTGATTTACAGAAGATTCATTAGTATGCCTCTTTTATATAAAGTGCATTGATTTGTATAAAGAATAGTTCCGTATTTAGACAAGATAATTTTTCAATTAATAAAGTTATACGATATAAAATAACATTTTTTTAATTATGAAATTTAACGGCTATTGACAAGGAGCAATGTTAGGAAGAGGTTTTAGCTGGAACATAATATGTTGATATAGTATAATATTCCCAGGTTATAGATATGTAAATATCGAAATTTCGGACATCTCAACTTTTTTATTAAAAGTGGGTTTTTTTTAACTAATCTTTAAATTATATCAAATTGATACGGGATCAATTCGGAACGGTCACTTATAAAGACACTTAGCTTTATAGTTAAATGTGTGACTCTATCTGGTATGTTCGGTGAAAAATTTATAGGTTTTTTTCTTTTTAGATTTTATTTACGTTATCTTATTATATATATATTTTGGCTTCCTCCCGAATTGATAATAGGTATGTCAGAATTATTGATAGATGTCGTGTCAGAGCGACTCATTCAGTTAGGTATTCCAAGGGCGTATATTAGATACACGTCCCTGGGTATTCCAGTGACATCCTGTCAACTAAAAATTCGTAATACACAATTATATAATACATGTTCATGCATGGCCTCTTTATTGAGGTACCCGGTGTGCACAGGTAACATTTATTGAACCATATATTTGTGTCTAACGTTGTTTATCTTGTATGTGTTTGAAATTATAATTCCACCTTTTAATGAATGATGTTCTGATAATAATATTATCCACTATTTTTGCTGATAATAAGTTTTAAAAAAATTATAAACATGACCTTTGAACATTTTTGTGAAATGAATATTGTTTTGTCATGATTCTGGACCATATTTTTGAAGAAAAAAAATTCTTCACGCAAATACAAGCTTTTGTCGATTGGCAAACATGCAGATATATAAAGTAATGCAGCACTTATAGTCACTATCAATATTAATTCATTGAAGATAAGAGAGCCCTTCTATGTCTAATGTCCCTATCTTTATAAGGATTAGGACGACAGGGGAAAAGGAGCGGAGATAGAGTGGCATAGTGAAAAAAAATAACCGAATAGAGAACAATATAGAGAATGATCGACGAAAAGCGAAATAGTTATTGTAAAGGAGCGGAGATAAAGAGAGGCATAGTGAAAAAAAATGTTTGCCTGACAAAGTTATTGCTCGCTTTGATATTTTTAGTTATAAAAAATCACACATCGTGTTCCTAATTGGTATTCACGTGCACTAACTTGATGCTGGGAACAGTATATTAATATATATGTTGCTGCTTGATGTGTTAAGTTTCTGCATAGCATGGTTAAAAATAATTAGTATCCCATTCGTTATATCGTAGTGTCACGGTGTTACTTTGTTAAATTTATTTAGTCCGTTAATGATTGTGTAAATAAGAATAAATCTGTATAAAAACTTCATACCATTTTAGTGATTGCCTATAGGCGTTTGATTATTGTTATATTTAAGATATATATATATATATTTAGAACATTTCATACATCTTAAAGTAAAAGATGTGTGTCTGAGTTAAACGACACAATAACCCTGTAATACTAGTACGAGAGTATAGCATGTAAAAATTCCTACTCAATATGGTTGTATTGGAAATCTTTTCATACAGATTGACAACTCATGGTCCGACATGCATGTAATATTTGCCACATGACGCTCATAGTTCTTTATACCATCATCATCTTATTCATTAAATATTGCTGTAAACATCGATGGTTCACACCCAAACAAAATGGGAGTAATATACCCTCAGATCTTCTCCGTGGTATACACTTGTGAAATATATAGACGACATTCGGTATTGAAGTGAATCTACATCTCACAAACACAATTTTTGAATTACGATTTTGAGTGAACACCCACCAAACCAATACAAACGTATGGCAAGATATAACCATGCAGGTATTTAGTTTTCGTCAGACACAAGATAAATAATCACTCTCATAAACGTATATATGCATGCAGTTTCAAATATCAAGAACAAGCGGTCGATGTCTATAGATCATTGTTAAGTCCGTTTACTAACTGTTCAGAGTCAGACATGTCAATAGTTCATTCTTGGAACCTTCATATACCCCATCCGACGATGGGAACTCTTTCTGATAGTGTTGACAACATAAGCTTGTTTATCTGTACAAGTGGTTGCATGGCCTCTCCTGCCCCAACAAACAAATACGCTTCTAGTCTGCTGTCTCTGGAGCTCATCCTCAATGGCGCATATATGTCAGGAAACTTACAAGTATACTAGTAAAGATTGTTTCAAGAACAACGAGGTTGGGACGAACTGTTCTAAAATCGTCAATATCAGTAATACATTACTAAGATATGCCTTTAATTACAACAACTGTATTACTAATTTGGATTAATGACGGCTATCCTAAAAAAAATCCTCAAACAAATTAATGTATTAGCTTAAATTTATAATGTATGTATATTCATTAATGAAAAAATCGATAATTGGTATTCTTTTCACAAATAATTTGTCTAAGTGATTGTCAAATGAATTCAATTATGTAAGAATGCAATGTTAATAAGAAAATTAAAAAAAATCATGCATGTTGTACTGTTGTATTTTTTCAATTAAAAACTTTAAATATGCGATAGTTTTAAGATTGTTAGCATTTAAACATCGCCAGATTTAAATACAAGTTAAAGAATTCCGGTAAAGTAAATTAAACAGATGTGCAATGATTATTAATTGGGAAATGTAAGTAAACATTTAATTTTTAAGATTAAAAGTACTATTCTTTTAACTTCATATCTTAACTTTATAATAATTGCATAGAACGTAACCGAAAATTGTTCCATTTTAATATTGTAACACTTCCGGAATTAAAAAGTTGAATGATAATTTTCAATTAACTTATACAATTTAATTATTGTTTCTCTATTGTCATCGGGTATTTCATCTGGGTATATTAAACACGCTATACTCTTTCTGTTAATCCATTCAAAATGACAATATTCACACCTGTGTACGCTTGAATTCACACCAGTGTACGCCTGAGGCTAAATTGCTGCAAGGTAAAGTTCAAACGAATTCTCCTCAAATCGATAAATAAACAATGACTTTACAAAATAATATACACACTCTGTTCACAAATATTTTGCATTGAAATGGTTATCAAAGTTATAACGGTAAATAAAACTTAAAATATTTTCAGTTCAATATCAGTAAAAATGTTCTATAGATATTTTATGAAAAAAACTCAATAATTTATGCAATTAATTCGAAAATATTTATATTTAGATAACTTCATATAGGAAGTTTTATTCAATCAATACAAAACGGTACACACATATTCATTTTCTTTCATTCTTATATTGTGGTTAATAACTACGACCAACGGTCATCTGTGCGCTTTTAATTACGTAAAATTCTGATAAGCAATTAAGACTTTAACATATTTTATTTTTACCCATGATTCAACAAATCGGGTTAAAACGTCACAACCCAGTGACGTAGGTCAACCAAAAAAGTTACAAATACTTGATTTTCTCTGTTATTAGAAAGAATATAAATTTAAAACTTTGTGAATGTGTTTTTTATGTTAAGATGAACATATTTAGATGATAAGTCAAAAATCGCGGACTTTCCCTTTAACACAATTAATTTTATATAGAAAAAAATAAAGAAGCTGGGAAGAATAAGTCAGACTTTTAACCATTCTTATTCTTTTAAATTGTCTGTGTTCTGGTGATGGAAATGAAACAGTGATACTAGTCCAAAGTTATACTAAGAAAGGCTGTCGAAGTTTTCTATTTCAAATCGTAACAAAACACAAAACATAATTTATTTAAAAACTTTTCTACGTCATTTTAAGTTTCAAAATATGATACAAATATATCTTATGCATCAAAATACATTCACAGTTTGGTGAGGCATAAACAAATTTACAAATGACTTCAGTGTTCTTTTTAAGAGACAAAATAGTGAAATAATACATCATTGCCATTAGAAATCTAAATACTTGTATAAATGTAAATACTTAACATACTGATGCGGCTGTTGAAAAAACCTTGTCCGTAGAGGTAGCCTCCATAACTTTTTCAATTGATTGGTTTCCTTTTCTCATATAAAATAAAATCAAGTCTTTCATCTCTGACTTAGTTTCCAGATTATCAAAAACTATTTTATTGTCAACTAATATTTCACTCAATTCCAATATTCCCATGTTGTTTAATTCATCTACAGTGTAGTTACATCTAAAATTTGGTCCGTTCCTGAAAGAACAAAAATCACTAAGTGAAATGATGTAAAGACAAGAAAAAGTTGTGTACTTGAAATAATCAACCAAAAGATGTACTATACAAATTACACCCCTTGCCCCTTAAACAAAACGATTATGTAATTTATCTACAGTTTCTACTTCTGAATGGATTATAATGAAATTTAAGAAGAATTTTTGGCATAAAAATATATCAGTTTAATCAAACTAAAGCTCTAAAGAGCCTGTGTCACTAACTGAGGTCTATAGTCATCTTCAAAGTTGGACACTCTCCAACATTGTAGACTAGAATAGAATTTATGACAAAAATCATTTTTTTGATGATTATGTATTGCTGATAAATTTTTCTGTTTACAGTTTCTATCTATCTTCTTTAGTCTTTGCTCAAACATAAAAAAGGGTAAAAAAATTCTCATTTCAGGGCCAATCACTCCTATAAAGAGTCTTCAAATAATTTCAGCCAAATTTGACATATTTGTAGATTTGTCTTGCTGATCATGTTTGCTATTCAATTAAAGTGTCTATCTATCACTATTAGTTTTCAAGATAATATGCACAAAATGTAAAATATTGGTAAAAATTATCCTGAAAGAGCAAGAACTCCAATAAGAAGTTGACTGACAATTTTGGCCATGTTGACTTGTTTGTAGATCCAATCTTGCTGATCATTTTTGCTAAAGTGGCTATCTATCTAAAATAGTTTTCAGGATATGATGCAGAACACTAAAAATGGGTAAAAATCAAAGAGCAACTCCAATAAGAAGTGAACTATCTATTAAAGTTTTTCAGATATTAGGCAAAATAGCAAAAAAATGGTAAAAATCATCATTAAAGGGTAACAACTTCAATTAGGGGTCATCAGACAATTTCAACCAAGTTGACTAATTTGAAGATCTTGTCTTGCTGATCAATTTTGCTTATTTAAGTTTCTATCTATCTAATATAGTTTTTCAGATATTAGAGAAAAAATGCAAAAAATGGTAAAAACTGTCATTAAAGTGCAAATAACTGCAATAAGTGATCGTCAGAGGATTTCAACAATGTATTTACTTGTAGCACTTGTCTTGCTGATCAGTTTTGCAGTTTAAAATTTCTCTCTATCTATTATAATTTTCAAGATAATAGGCAAAAATGAAAAAATGTGCAAAATTCTTCATTTAAGGGCAATAACTCCTATAAACAGTTGTCTGACAGTTTTGATTTTAATGGTCATTAAGTAGATTTCATCAATCTGAACATTTTTGCTCTTGCCAGATTTTCTTGATTTTTAGCGTTTTCAAGATAATAGACAAAACTTGCATTTTACCTCTATATCCTATTTTAAGCCATGTTGGCCATGTTGATTGGCAGGCCAGGTCATCATGGGACACATTTTTTAAACTAGATACCATAATGATGAGTGTGGCAAAGTTTGGTTAAATTTGGTACAGTAATTTCAGAGGAGAAGATTTTTGTAAAAGTTGACGATGATGGACGACGGACGCCAAGTGATGAGAAAAGCTCACTTGACCCCAAGTTGATCCCACCCCAAGTTGATTCAGCCCAAATCATTCCAGCCCCATAGTAAAATAATAAATAATTACTATAAAAATCAGTTTTGTAACATATGTGATTCACAGTAAGTGGAATTTTCACATGAAAATGATCTGAGAAATATTTTTAGGAAACAGTATTGTTGATTAATGACAGCAGGTAAGTGAAGATTATTATTGGAGCAATATTCAGGATTCATTTTAAATCGAAAAGGAGTATGATTGGTAATGTTTTGAAAGCAGCATCAGCATGTAAATATGAAGTAATTTTCATGATTATATATAGTTTTTACTTAATTCACAACTTATGAGATAAGGAGATAACTACAATCCAATGCAACATATACTATGTAATTACCGTAACGACTTATTTCAATGAAAATTAAGAACAAGACCTTTTTCCAGAAACTCATTCCCTAAAAATCTTTCCACTTTTCAATAGTTATTTTTGTCACTTTAGATCAATATTTTTCATTAAATATATTTCAAACCCACATTTCACTAACTTAATTCTATGTTCCAATTTCCCAACTTGAATAAAGCATATTCCTTAAACAAAAAATTGCACCTCACAGAATGGGATGTACATATTTGAAAAAAAATTAAGTACTTAATTCTTGGATAAGAATGGAAAAGACACTTAATATCAGACTAAAAGACATGTTTTGCTTCATTCCTCTACATTTGTTTTGTTTTGATTTCTCTTATGGGTAACAACGATTGGCATTAGATATAAAATTTAATATGAGACAAATATTTACCTTATCCATTCTTGACCTTGTTGAATAACTGTGATATTCTCATCTTTGTTTTCTTGGGATCTAAGTCTGTCATTTTCACTGGTCTCATTCAATTTTAAATCATTAGCATCATGTGAATGCTAAAAAATAACACTATAAGTCTGGCCATCGTTTATCATTAAAGTGTTAAAAGTCACTATAAATCATAATTCACAAGATTCCAGTAATAAGATTTTGTTATGTATACAGATATAAGAAATGAGTTAAAGGTAACAATTCCCATAAAAATCACTCAATGTGAAAGTACTTTACAGTGGATTCATTCAACATCACAACAATTCATACTGCTTAAAGGAAACCAATTTTCGGGTTATTATAATTCAGACTTTTTTTTAAAAATCAACCTGAAATATATATTTAACAAGTATTCAAAACCCTCTATAAAACAAGATACATGTATCTATGTGACAATTTTTCATGAAACAAAGTTTCACTTATTCTTTCAATCTGCCTTTAAGTTTAGAATGGGGATATTTCTGTAACAAGATGACAAGCCATATGGTTTATACAATTGCACACTGTGGACCTCTAACAGATCTTTGGTATTATTAGGTATCCACATCAGATTCAGAACTAAATAGGCCAAACCAGGATACACACTACAGCTACAAGTTTCATTGTATGATATCAGCCAACCCAAAAACCAATTGCAAGCATACATCAAGAGAGAGCCACATCAAATGCAACACACAGTGCTAATGGTTGCAACTTGTATCTAATTCACACCACCAAAGAGTAGTTAGTTTCAGGATAAATCTGATGCTTAGTTTTGATTGCTGATAAAATAGATGTTAATTATTTGGAAAGAGGTTTCATTGAGCATTTAGCAGACCCAGAAATATAACATTGTTTCTAGGGTTACTTACGTAATTTGGACTTTAAGTATAGTGCAAAATGATCTAGTTTTTCATCTTAGATTGAATTCCAAAGGAACACAACACAGAGCATTGATTGTTCATAATTTTCTCCTGAAGTAAGTGTTTCAAAATGGGTTGTGAATATAGTTTGACCTGCAAGACTGATTTAAAGGAATACTTATACCATCAATTCTGTTATCACAATGTAAGGGTGTCACAATTCCTGATATGTCTTCCTATTGTCTATTGACAAGTGTTCTAAGGTGAGGATTTTTAGTTTTGTGGTATATCTTTTTATGATGCAAACACGCAAATAAATGATTGAAGGATCAGGTTGATTTAAAAGTTGATCACCAATGTCATTTTTTTTTTGTGGTTGATGTCTGATTTGAGGCTGCATAATTATTTTGTTTAGCCTGCCTTTAATTTCACCAACATATACAAGCAAGAAAATCTTACATTCTAGTCTAATCAAGATGCATAGCTATGTCCATCTGTGTGTTTAGGGACAATCAAGACATGGCATCCATTCAATTAAAGTAAAACATACCTGATTCATTTCTCTGTCAGCATTTCTATTAAAATTTCCGTATGTTTCTGTAGGAAAAAAAAATTATGTAAACATTTCATTCATTTCAAGAAACATGCCAGGCCCGGCAAATGTGAAACCTGGGTTTCTCATTAGATGAAAGAAGTTGTTATAGATATAAAAAAAAATATATATAAAATCAATGACTTACCGGTATGTGACAGCACATTATCGATAAATTGATAACTAGAGGTACTGTGACCGTAATTCTAAAATGATACACCCCTACACCGGCCTTTTCCCTGTGCAAAGTCTATGATTTGCTAAACAAAACTTTAAAAATAATTCAGATAAAAAAACACAATAGATTAGGTGCTTAATTACATTATATGGTGAAGTTTCTGATAAAGTTTCTGATCAGGGCTTTCAGAGGATAAGCAGGAACAAATGAGTACTGTTATGTGCAGATTTGACAAAGTCCATGTCATGCAAATTATCTCAAAAACTAGTAGAATGAAGAAAGAAATGAAAAAGTAGGTGCAAAAATATGTCATGTGTGGAAGATTCTGAGAGAGCTTCACAAAACTCTGTGGAGTTGTTCAGGAAAGTAGTGGAAATGAAATAGATCATGACAAAGGAAGAGCGGACAAACAAACTGATGTACAAATTGACCCCGTCACTAAATACTGCCCGCTTAAAACTAAAAATGTAAGTAAACTCATGGAAGTATACCCCTGCCTAACAAAAATATCAGTATACTAAAATAGTATATCTGATTATCTCCCCTTCAGAATGTTGGACCAGGGTCTTGTTCTTTTAAGCACATCCTTAGGTAGTGTTTTTCAATTGTGTAAAGTTTCATCATTATCTGCTTAGCCATTTTTAAGGGTTGCTCTTTCGAGAATATTACTACATAATTCATTATAGAGTAAGGACATACAAAATTTTAAGCACATCATCAGGTAGTGTTCTACAACTTTGGAAAGTTTTATTAACATCATCTGCTAGGAGGAGTTGCACTTACAAGGCATTTGAATAGATGGACAAACAAACAAACAGACAAACACATTGGACAGACAAACAAACAGACAAACACATGGACAGACAAACAAACAGACAAATACATTGGACAGACAAACACATGGACAGACATACAAACAGACAAATACATTGGACAGACAAACAAACAGACAAACACATGGACAGACAAACAAACAGATAAACACATGGACAGACAGGGTGGTTCCTATATATCCCCTAAATGTTTATTTAAGGGTATGAAAATAGTGGGTATACAATGTATATCAATGGGACAATAATATAATGACACTGTTACACAATAAATGGAGAATTTGTCTATGGACCACAGACCGCTTGTAAATATGCATGAGTCAACTTCCACATACAAATGCAGGATTCACGTAGTTAAGACCGTTTTGTGATTTTAAGCATTGTGTATAAGTTTCATAACATTTGGTTGATACAAACTAAAGTTTGAGAACGGAAACGACAGATTTAGCAATTTTTCCATTTATAAAGGGGCATAACTCAAGAACAATAAAAATGGCGCCACCCAATTTCATACTTGATCTGTGTTTTGTGGTAATAAGCATTGTGTATAAGTTTTATAACATTTCGTTGAGGCAAACTAAAGTTACAGAACGGAAAGCAATTTTGGGGACGTTCTGGACAGACAAGGGTAACACTTAATGCACTGTTCGCTACGGCGGGGGCATAAAAAATTGAAATACACCTAGAGGACAACATAGAATCTTCAACAAAAGACAAGACTAAGTGTTTATACAATATATCAAGGTATAATTTTAGTCTGGGAAACATGATTTATTTAAGTTGTAATTGGCTTTGAACTAAAAAAAAACATTGACTGGGAGTACTCTAAAATTAGTACCTTGTCTTTATTCTTTTAAGTTACCAGTGGTTTTTTTTTTTAGCTTTGTGTTGGTCTGATGAGTAAAGCCTTTTTCAACTGCTTTCTACAGTTTGTTCTTATGTTGTTGTACACCACTGTCCCCGGTTAGTCTACTCTATTTTCTATTTATAATACCTGTTTCTTGTATTCCTATAACAGCTGTTATTTCTTGTTGTTGTGTTATTGGTTGACCATTCATCCCTGATACAACCTTCCCTAGGAAATGTTGAACACTTTGTGATAAGGATTCCTCAGATAAAAGAGCATCTTTCTTAATTTCAACATTTAAAACAAGATCTTTTAATGGTTCATCTTGACTTGAACTGTCTTCATCTGATGCAGACTCCCAATTTTCTGTAAATGTATGGAGTATATATTACTCTATTTTAGAAGTAAATTTAGTTTGGAAGTTTGGCTGTATCTTTAGAAACCATATTATAACCAGGATATTACAGCCTTATATTTAGAGTGTAATTTATAGAGCCCACAAATTTAGATGTAAACTCATCGATCCTATGTGCTAATTGATATTTTAGACGGGGAAGACAAGTTTTATTTATAAGTTGAAATTGGCTTTGAACTACCTTCAGTAACTGTGAATACTCTTAGATTTGTACTTTGTGTCTTTCGCCAATTTGTTAGGTTTTTTTTTGTGCATCCTGCAGTTCTGATGAGACTGTCAACGTATATTTGTTCCGCCTAACAGAAGTTCCACTGGAAACTTTGTTATAAACAATGTCATAATTTCTATTCCTGTTGGAACAAATATTCTATACCATTTATTCTGTTAGGAACATATACTGTAATATTTATTCCTGTGGAAATAGTATTCCAGAATATTTTTTCTTTTTGGAACTTATATTATGAAGGAACTTCTATTCCGTGACAAGACAAGCCAATTCAAACTGATTTTTAGTTTGTTCTTATGCTGTGCTGTTACACCACTGTGCCAGGCTTGGGGAGGGTTGAGCCCTATTTCTTTATGTGTCTGTAATTCAGTTAGTGTCGTTGTTTGCTTTCTGCTATATTTGTATTTTTTGTTTCTTGTAAGAATAAATCAGGCAGTTGGTTTTCCCATTTGAATCGTTTAACATTTTGTCATGCCAGGTTTAAGTAAAAACTGGGACCTAAATAATTAAAGGCTATGGACAACGATGATGAACATCAAGTGATTGCAATAGCTCACATGGACTTTCCTCCAGGGGGAGCTTCCTCCCACCGCAGCCCACCATACTTCACCATTTTTATAATCAAGAGTTTCCTTCTGAAAACCCTGTTAAATATTATCAGGACATGAAAGCAGTGTAAAACCCCTAAAACTGCAATTTGAATAAAAAGATATGTGTCAATCATGTCTTAATTTTGATTACTCTCTTTTAATGGCAATCAACAAATGAAGCATACCTTCAAGGATAGAGAAGAAAGCAATGCACTGTTCTGTTGAAAAGCATTGTAAATCAGCAACTTCAAATACATGCTGAATGAAACTTTCCATTTCTCTGTGCAGTAAACTATCATTCTGAAGCAAACCAATGGCAATTTCCACAAATAAAACTAAACTGCCTTCTTCAGCATACTTGAATTTAATTGACTCAGTGCTTATATCATTTCTTCGAGAATTTAGGAGATCAGCTTTTTCTTGGGCATCCTCTATACCAGTGAATGTTATTGTAGACTTCATTGATCCTGGAATTAAAATGTGTTTAAGCTATAAGTTCTTACTTTTACCCTTGCTAAATGTATTCTTAGTTTATATTGAGATATGTTCACATTTGCTCACATGGCTAAGTATTCAGGTCTTGTTTTCTCTAAACCTTGCCTTTTCAGATTACAAAATGTGTAGATTTTATGCTCTCCAAATGTGATTTACATGTATATTTAAATCCGATAAAACCATATAATGACATAAACATTTTCTGATGCAAATGTATCACAACAATTTGTCACATCACTTCTTAAATCAGAAATATGTTAGAATCAAAAAATCACTCTTTCTTATTAATATTTATACCTTCTGTTAGACCTTTAGCTTTCATGTCTTCAATAACTGTTTGAGTTGACTGGTCCATGTAAACTTTTAAAGGCAAATCAGTCTTGACTTGGGTTTCTAATAATTCTGAATGTCAAGAATATAGGAGATGCATTAAAATGTATGGTTGGTCACAGGAGAAATTTTAAATCACTTCAAAACATCTTTAAACTATCCATTCATTTCTTTAAACTGATAAAAATATGTAATATTTCAGCATTAAAATGCTGGACCTAGCACAGTCACTTTAAATAAAAATGTTGTGTGAATCCAACAAGTCTTTTTTTAAAGCAACAATTTTCAAGACATTAGATATTCACATCCTCTTATTTTCTTTGATCACAGCTGAGACATCTGGTACCACACACTTTTCATATATTTTGAATATCAAACAGATTTTTTTTTATTAATAATGTATCTGTAGTGATAAATAGGTTTGACAAATTCATGATGCATTTATGACAGTGGCTTTAATCGCAACTGTGGAAAAAATTGACATCTGATTTGTTTCAGATACTTATGATTTTTAATCAACAAGCTTGTCATATATTTCATCTTTAATAATATTAAGACCTTATCATATATCATGAAGCTGGAAACCTATTCCAGCGTCTTATCCCTACAACTCATTACAAAGTAAGGTTAAAATTCAAGGCCACATGACTCCAAAAGTGAAGCTTGTCCTTTTCTAAAACTCTCATATTTGATTTGATATATACTAAAATGTAATTCAAAACTACAGTATTCCATAGAAAACAACACAGAATGTCATTAATTGTTATAAAGTATCAACATTTTGTGTGTGCATTCCTGACAGGACACTATTTAAACCATGTACATGACCCACGAAAAATAAACCTGTCTTAGAATCACTTTTTCAGTTGACATTCTTTTCAATCACTGTATGTACATACTGAGCACATGCACAATCCATCTCCATAAAAGGTTAAATCAAAGGTCACATGAATACAGATTGAAATGAGACTGAATTATTGACATGCAAGCCAATAATCAGCCTTGTTTTGGACTTATTTTGACAAAATTTAACAAAACTGACTGCTTATACAGAAATATTATTTCAATATTCCACTTTTATAAATGTTTGAAACAAAATAAAATCATATTTTAATTGTTTGTCTAAATCATAGCAGATTGTAAATTTGGGACATTTGTGGAAGGAGGAATAAGCAGCTGTCACTGCTGTGCCAAGAGTACATGTGCATATTAATATTGTTGCAAGAACAAATAAAGTGTAATATCCTTAGGCATATAAATATTGTGTCAAATATACTGTTAAAAGTCCTATAACTCTCTGGAACAACCAGAAAAATTTCAAAAATCAAATGTGAGTCTACATTCACCAATCCCAAATACAGTTTAAAGTTCTTAGTAATTTGATCCAAGCGTACCTGAGCTAATTGCATGACAAGTAAAAAATCGCTTATTATTAATCTGATGGTTAAAGTCCCATAACTCTGGAATGAAAAACTGAAAAAAATGCAAAATCCAACAACTACATAAAGTCTCCAGTAAATCAATCCAAACATACCAGTACTCAAGCTATGGTACATACGAAAAATTTACCTAAAAGGAGCTTTCTATTATCAATTCAAACTAAAGCGAAAAATTTTGAGGAAATCAATCCAAGAATATTGTAATTAATGCACTATATATGAAAAATTAAAAGGGGGCTTTCACTTGTCAATCCTAATGTAGTGTTAAAATTTCATGAAATTGCAAATTTGAGTTATTGTTCGAAGTGTTGACAAATGGAGGGACCAACTAGGGTATACCATAATACATAACCTCTAAGACAAACGTAAGACAGGTGTATAAAAAATATATTTTAGAAGATATTTGATTTCAAATTTTTAACCATGATTACCAATTCTGAACACAAGTCTATAGAAAAATTTGCAGTCTTGGGAACATTTCAATTTTGTAATTTGCCTCTATCCATTAAATCCATGAAAGAGTATCCTACAAAGAATTATGAATCCACAGTGGATTTTTTAGAAATATTTTTTTTGTCAAGCTAAGACTTAATCATATCCTACAAACTCTTACTTTTTAAATCTTTTATCTGTTGTGTGTATTCTTCTTCCATCTTTGTGAACTTATCCTCCATTTCTTTGTCCAGAATACAATTTTGGTATTGCAGAATTTTATGTTCAAACTTTTTAGTTTGAAGATGTTGTTCTGCTCTTCGAGCTATGTCTATAAATTTTGAGAATAGATCATTGAAATAAACCTCTGGTAAAGATGGATCAGCCGTATGTGAGATATCATCTCTACATAACCTAATACGTTCCATGTTATCTCCAACTGTAGACTCATTTTGCTGGGGATTAGCTCCCCATCCTCGGGTTGGTTTGTCAGAAATCAGCAATGAAAAACTCTTATTTCTTGCTATTTTATACATAAGGCTAATGTCAAAATTTTTGAATCCTGCTGTTGGAAGGGTCTGTATAACACTCATCTCTTTTTGATTAAGACGGTCTCTGAAAGTTTTGTTTCCTAAAATGGAACGCTCTATTGAAGCTGGTTGTGTCCCAGACTGTTCCATGTACTCTCTCATTATTTGAGTAAGTACATCACCAAGTACAAGGCGACATCTTGCATATCTGGCCTGATCTGGATTAGCCATGATTACCTACATTATCAAGGCTATAAATTAACTAAAAAATACATTGAAACATTGAAACATCAATATATATCTACATTTCAGAGATTAGTGTCAGTCAGAATATTATGGAAACACTCATTAATAGTTTGATTCCAATCTTAATCAGGCTTTCAAATTTTTTTTTATACATTGAACATTATATAAAATCTGATAAGTTAACCTAAGGTATGATTTATACTAAATTGATGAAAGCAGTTAATTACATAATAACTCTTAATTTATTCAAATTTATATTTTTATGATGTTTTCTTGTAAGGTGTATCTGTTTTAGCCACTTTGTTTTATGTGTCAGGTATTAGGGATATTAGGTAAATGACACTGAGACAACAATGACAGCAGATTACATAAACATTATATAATATTTGCACATAGAAAACTTTGATACTGGCGACAGGTATTGTCTTGTTCAATTAAAGTTAACAGTTGTATTGCATTTATTTTTTGCTTTTCCATTTTTTGGTCACTGTTATCTGCACACATTTTTTAGTAATTCACTTGTGTTTATGATTTTTAAATTTTATACTGAATGTAGCCTATCAAATCTGTGTAGACATCTCATCCAAGTTAAGATTTTTCAATACTTAAACAAAAAATTAATGATATAGAAAGCAAGAGACCTCTTTTTGCACATGGTTGACGTCACAACTGAAATTGCAACGTCAGTTGTATTTTGAACAAAGCTGGATATCAAAATGGACATTTTTGTTGGTATTGCTTGCTAGAAAATAAATAAAATCAATCTTAAGTAAGTTTACATGTATCTGTTATTTTTTTTATCGTGAAACTTGATTTTCTGCAACGTTTTGGCTTCATCAAATCAAAATGGCTGCGTTTCAATTTCTTCAATTTCCTATTATAATCGAAATAATGATATCATGCTAATAATGCCTACCCATGTTAAAATGAGCATAGAGCATGGCATAAAGGAATTATTTCTTAAATATATACTGAACCAGTAAACTAAATTAGAACCCCTTTTTTATCTTGAATTTTGTACTTGATTCTTATGTGAACCAGCAATGTTTTTCTTTTTGTCTTATTTAAAAGTTCAATGATCATTCTATTTATCTGTTTTCATCAAGTACCTCTTAGATACATGACACATTCATAATAGTATGCAAAACTTGTTTGCTCTTCTTTATTTTCTCTATATATCGATTCCTTAAAGAGTGTTTGATATTTTAAAACTATTGATTCCATAAAAAAGCGTTTAATATATCCATTAATTCCTTAAAAGACGTTAAATATAAGATGCCTTTAATTTGACCAAAATTAGAAGTGCAATTGAATTCCATCAGGGACAGAAAAGGGATGTCAATTCGAAGAGAAGAGAAGGTCCATTTCAGAGAGCAAATAAGGACTTCAAACAAAACACTTTATTATGAAGTGAAATTAGTAGTGGATTTAAGAAAGAGACTAGATTTGAATCCAGACATGGATCCGAGTCCAACCTGTATATATAAATGTGAACAGGAAATTATTATTCAAACATTTCCAAAACAATGACACTTGTCTCTGAAAAAATTACATCTTTACCTTAATATAACAGTTATGTTATATAAAGGTATATAGGTGATTTTATTCAGAGTCAAGTGCCTGTGTATGGATAGTAAAATAATAAAGGGATTATATCAGAGTAGTCCGAGATTACTCTGACGTCCAACGGCTATTTTGCCAGACAAGCTGGGGCCGTGGGACGTCAGAGCTCGTCCCATATCAAAAAGTGGATATTTGCCCGTCCAAAATAGATGCGCTGCTTCGTCGCTTCTGGTGCCAACGGACGGCCTTGGAATTATATAAATCGGGTATCAATTTGTTCATTTTTCATTTATCTCTTCATTTATGTAAGTTTCACCTACCTTCCACCCTTTATTTTCTCATATTTAGACAGTTTTCACAGTGACCCATCGATTCAGACATTTTTACTTTTATTTTCAAATGTTACGAGAGATTTTGCGACCTCGAGACTCAAATATGCAAATATTTATACTTTTTTCACCTCCTTTATAGGAGATCGATATTTAACATTTAGTAGCCAACCACGATTTTTCACCTCCTTTACAGGAGATCGGTATTAAGCATTTAGTGCCAACCACGATAACATTCGGAAGCTCTCGGATATTTACATTGCTTGCATCGTAAATGAGCGAGGTGTTAGATTATATATTCATATTGACCTAGGGTCATATGCATACATAATTTCCCATAGTCCATTGTGCCTTACTTTTTTCTCGTGATCACATGACAATCTTTCAAAATGAAAGTCAAAATGCCAGAATCGGTGGGTCACTGTGAAAACTGTCTAAATATGAGAAAATAAAGGGTGGCAGGTAGGTGAAACTTACATAAATGAAGAGATAAATGAAAAATGAACAAATTGATACCCGATTTATATAATTCCAAGGCCGTCCGTTGGCACCAGAAGCGACGAAGCAGCGCATCTATTTTGGACGGGCAAATATCCACTTTTTGATATGGGACGAGCTCTGACGTCCCACGGCCCCAGCTTGTCTGGCAAAACAGCCGTTGGACGTCAGAGTAATCTCGGACTAATATCAGAGTTGATAAATTCACTCAACATTAAGTAAAACAAGCAAAATAGTGTTTATTTGTTTAATTCCTTTAACTTCCAATTTTCTTATTAGGCCGCCCCTTATGCACTCTTGAGTGCAGAAAATCAGAATCCCAAAAGAGATAAGTATGTGTCCAGCCACGCCCACACGTGTACAGCAATACTAACCTGTCAAAAGACACTAATGTATTATATGGGTTATATATGCTCATATATCGTTATATGTATGATGTCATTCTGTTTTAACCTACATTTTTTCTTTAGGTCTAAAATCTTTGTTTTCTTTTCTACATGTTTGCTGCGAATAATTAAGCTATGCAACGACATTCAAGAAAACATCAGAACACATTTTTGATTATATCCTACTTTCGCTTTGAATCGGAAGTAAGACAGACAAGTCGCCCCATACCTTTTTTCAACTCGCCCCGATCAAATATTTTTAATGAGTTTCCTTTGGAAATATTAAATATATCAGAATTTGCCCTCAAGTCTTCACTCTCTAGTAAGATAATTTAAAAAGGTTTTAAAGAACAAAACAATTTTTTTTTAGTTATTGTCCTTGGACAGAACAGATAAAATATGTGCAACGCGGGGTACATTGGTACTCTGTTTTCTTTTATTACAATGAAAGTGCGTCCATTTAATAGCTATGCCCCTTAAAAATTGAAAAAAACCTTTCACACAGTTTGGTTTTCAGACTTCTTTATTTTTTTTTCGAAGAAGTGTAAATATTTCATAAATTAAAGTAACACTCACGAAATAGTGTATACATTTCTTGAAGTTTTCAAGCTGTAAAAAAATCATTTAAAGAATAACTTATTCTTGCCTAAAAAAATATTTGAACAATCATATATTCAACAATATGATAAAAAAAAGATTTAAAACAGTTCCCAGTTAACCTCTTTATAAATGAATTAAGCTATGAACTATTGACCCATATTTCGAGGTTTAATGATCAAGTTATGAGTTTTTGTTTAATAAATTTTACCATGGAGTAGCGGTCACGGCAACTTGAAACTCAGGGAGCCTGTAAATCGGTGGTTGTAGTTTGTTGCGGTATATCACATCTCTGATCATCTGTTTTCCGTTCGTTGTATTGTACATATATCAGGCCGATGGTTTTGAATTGTTTTATTTTTTTTCATATCGGGGCCTTTTATAGCTTGCTATGCGGTATGGGTTTTGCTCATTGTTGAAGGCCGTACGTGAACTATAGATACTAACCGGACCTACGCCATTTGGTCTGTGATGGATAGTTGTCTCATTGACAACCATAACTCAAATCCTTATTTCATATCAAAATTGTAAGCCAAAGAAGGTTCTTGACCCAATTTTTGCTGCGTGCCGAAAAGTAGTGCTATGACGATGTATAGGACACTATAGATGTGTTACAGGCATTTTCTAAATTAAGACTGAATTTTCAGGCATTTTTTTTTAAATGCCCAGCCTTGACAGGCATTATATAAGATGACTAAAAATACCAAGTACTTTTGTACATTGACTGAAATTTTAAATAAAATTCAACAAATTGCCTCTTCAGATTCAGCAAGGATCACTATACAAATCCTTGGATTCATGTAATTTGTAGAAAAAGGATATCATTGAGATACATATGACCAAAAACACAATATCTTGTAAAAAGACTAATGGTTCAGCAAAATTGTTTATTCTTCAAATATCAGCAGCGAAAGTTTGTATATCCGTAATTAGTTCCTTTTAGTGAAACTATTTTAGATATGTACTCACTCTGCATGTATATCAGATAGTAGTTCCATGATCTTCTTATCATGATGGCAGGAAGACAAATTGTTCTTACAATAGAACAAAATTCACAAACGAACTTTTAGAAAATTAAGATTCAAAACAAAAGAGTGTGTTATATGTAGCAGATAAAAATAAGAATGTTTTTGATTGACTGATTGTTATTTGTTTGCGTCCAGTTGCAAATATTTTATGCATATTTTGGACGAAAACAAATCAATAATAAATCAGATAGGTAAGTTCTGTAATGGATGGACCCGGATAACGAACAGCAATTTCGATTGCCGCTTGAAATAAATATATGCTGGATAGGGACAAAAATGTTGCCTTCCAACAGAGCACCCGCAGAACGGTAAAAAGAGTTTTTAACATGCAGAGAGCATGACACTCTCTTAACACGATCAGGCATAAAATTTAATATCCCCATTCAGAAGTTGTGCATCCGCCACAGCCAAACGGATTCCCCTCATCAGCATGGGTTTCACCATACAAGGCTTTGTTTGGTTGTGATGCAAAGTTATGGGTATCTTTATCTTCACTGCCTCAAGTTAACAGTCTGATGAATTAAGGAGACATTGGTCTCAAGAAAAGACAAATCAAGGTAACACAGAAAATCTTAGGAAATCGTATGAAATTCATAAAAAGATAGACCGGGTGCCTCGACAGGATTAGCGTCTCTTGCAATTGTAACTGATACATATTCTTCCGCAGTGAGAAAATGAATTTTTTATCGGTATATTACTCCATATTATCAGAGACATATAATACATATATACCTATATATAATTGATAAATATTATATGTCTCCAATATCATCAACTTACAATTTTCATTTTTAGATACTTATGAGTAGACAACCTTTACTATTAAGTTCTTCAACTAGAACATAATGTCTTATCTTGTATATAGAAATGGAATTCGCTGATCGTTTTAAACTTTCTACTTGTGAATAAAGGTTGTAAAAGTTTACCAATTGTGTCGTGATGGCCATTTTATTGAATTATATCACCTTACTTCCTTACGGAGACTTTCAATAGATTTGATATTTGTTTTGTCGGCCAACTAAACGCCAACAATTCATATCAATGATTGAGCTGTATAACCACACAAAATACATGCAACAGAAACTCACCTAGACAAACAATTATCTAGTTCAGAGATTCTTGATCCAGAATTTTACGACATATATCGCAAGGACAGAACATTCCAACCTGGCCATGAGGTCGGTGCCGTGTCAAATGCCGTAAGAAAAGACCTTGTATCTTCAGGAGAAGTGACTTTGCACACTGATTGTGAGATATCATGGAACAAAATACAAGTTCAGGGAAGTAAACCCCTATACACCAGATGTCTCTATAGACAACCAAACAATGAAGCTGTCTCACTACAAAAACTGGACAAATCACTTGGAAGACTCACTCACAACTAAAACCTGCCCAATATAGTGCTTACAGGAGATTCCAACGTCCCTGATATTCAGTGGAAAGATGCATATTCAATCCGATCACCACAACAGTACATCCTAGAGGTAAATGAGACCATTCTTAATATCACAAACGAACATAATCTTGAACAACAAAATAGTACACAAACCAGAGGAATCAACATACTTGACTTAGTTTTCACAACCAACAAAAATATCATAGAGAATATCACTGTAGGGAGCGGAATATGGCTTAAAGCGACCACGAGGCAGTAATTGTGGACATCAAAACTAGAGTTAAACTTACAAAAAAGAAGCCACGCAAAACATTATTGTACTCCAAAGGAAATATACCATGTATAAAGACCAGACTGAAGGACGAATTCCCTGAATATATAGACACGACGAATTATAAAACTATTGAAACTTGTTGGGAAATATTTAAAACCCTTCTTACATCACTTATGGACGAACATATACCACAGAAAACATGCACCAATAGATCGAACATCCCCTGAATGACGAGAGATATCAAGAGAGCTATGCGCAGGAAACAACGACTATATAACAGAGATAAAAAGACCAAAAAGATAATAAGACTGGGTAAAATTCAAAGATATTAGAAGAACCATAAAAAGCCAACTAGAACTTGAACATAAAAACTGTTTGTCCAACTTATTAGAAATTAAAGATGAAATCAATACTGAGTCGCCTAAGCAAGGAATCAATAAACAATTCTGGAGATATATAAAGTCAAGAAAACAGGAGAGTAGTGGTGTATCGAAGACAATCCATCCAAAGCAGAAGCACTAAACAACCAATTCCAGTCTGTTTTACAGAGGAAGACATGGCTTCTTTTTCAAACATGGGACCAAGTACCATCAATAAGATTGACGACATACAAATTGAAGAAAAGGGAATAGCAAAGCTACTAAAACAGCTAAGTATCAATAAAGCTAGTGGTTCAGAAAAAATATCCTGCAGAATATTAAAGGAAACAGCAGATGAAATGTCACCTTATCTAAAATACATATTTGAAAGATCGTTATACCTAAAACAAGTCCCGCACGATTGGACAACTGCAAATGTAATAGCACTAATCAAGAAAGGAGATAGATCGAAACCAGCAATTTATAGACCGGTATCGCTTACATCAGTACCGTGTAAAGTAATGGAGCACATACTCTTTAAACACATCATGGAACACCTGGAATATCCTTGCAGACTACCAACACGGCTTTCGACAAAAGAGACCATGCGAAACACAGCTTATAATTACAGTTGAAGAAATAAACAGATATTTAGATAACAAGCAACAAACGGACTTATTAATACTTGACTTCAGCAAAGCTTTTGACACCGTACCCCATAAAAGACTTCTCCATAAACTAGACCACTATGGAGTCAGAGGAAGCATACACCACACCTCCAAAAACACATACAACAACTGGAAATGGTCCAAAGGAAAGCAGCAAGATTTATCAGGCATGAATATTCTCGCATCCAGGCATAGTAACATCTTTGTTAGCGGACCAAAAACTACCACAATTACAGGAGAGACGAAAAACATCACGTCTACTCCTTTTTTACAAAGTAATCCACCGACTAATTGCAATCCCACTTCCAGAATACTTGATGACACCAGCAAGATTGACGCGTCAGTTCCATCAAAGACGATTTGTCAGATTAGGATCAAGTTCTGAACAACGAAAACATAGCTTCTTCGTAAGAACCATTTCAATCTGGAATGAACTACCGCCTAGACTATTGGACATTGATGACTATGAGGCATTCAAGACCCACCTCATAACAAACAGATATCCGTAAATCCGTGTGATGCGTCAACCGAATCTTTACGGTTTATCCATGTATATGTAGATATATGACTTACTGGTAATTTAAGTATCATTAGATGCAAGCCTTACGCATTGTCATCATAGTGATGGAATAAAACAATCTGTACAAGTATATGCCACATGTTACTGTGTGAAAGAGTAAACTAAATTAATCTTTTGGCAGGACAAGCATCATTGTTATAAAATCTCAATGTAATAGAACATACTTTCTACATGCACATCTTATTATAAAGATCCAACACTATAGCAAATTTATGCACATGCAATTTACAATGCAAGAGATCTTGCGATGACCATGATAGGCCTTGAAACAAATAAATAGGAGTTATTCTGAGTAAATATTCCGAGGACATATTGCCAATGTTTGCAGCTAGGACAAGGTGGGAATCTTAGTTAAAAAGTATCATTAGGGAAACCTCGATGAACCCATTACACTTACATTACCCATGATGGACGGATGAATTGGTGTTTAATGTCCAGTGACAAAGATTACATTATATAAGGACGAAAACATGATGATTTGAAATGAATATGAACCATGTACACTGATTTTTACTAGACTGGAATAATGCTGAGCCAAATCTTTAACTGGGACAAAGGTAACAGTCCACAGGTAAACATGTCATTCTTAATTGACACATTTTTGCTCTTACTCCTAAATTTTAAGTTTATTTTGCTGCAGGAATAAAGCCTCTTTAAAACGATATTTTTAATTGGTGAGGCAAATTATGCATCACTTACTATCGTCAAATCATGATGCCAATAAGCCTGAAATTCGCTCTGAGTTTATATTTCCTATGGGTCAACCGTAAAATGTGACTTTTAAATATAAAGGAGGATGTTATTTGGCCACTGGTTACAGTCTACTGAAGCACTAATATTAATTTTATTTGGTCAACACAGAAAAATAAAACTTGTAAAAAATGATGAGAAGCAATCTAATTAAAATACAGAACTCTGATTTCGTTATACTGGACGTCATACTTCATATCAGAGTTCATATTCTAATTAGATTGTATGAGAAGTTATAATTTTTTCGACTATGATGATATTCTTTTAAAAACATAAACATTTTTCTATTCCAAAGTTGAAACTAGTTCGTCTTTGTTTGTTTTGTGAATGTTGTTGCGTTGCACGTGTGAACATGAAAAAAATGAAGACAAAACACGCAACCTCAAACGTAGACTGTTATTATTGAGTATAATGATAGAAGTATCAGTATCAGCATCAAAGCATGTAAACTTGATGCCAACCTACAATGTGAACTGATTTTCTTTAGCAGCTAAAAATAGTCCAAAATATTGAAATTATCGATCAACAATGATAACATTGATTGCTGATATGAATTGATTTCAAACAAAATATTGTGGTTACTGGTCAACCCACATAATCATATCTGGTACCTTCGCATCATATTTGGTACCTATAAATCATTTCTTGTTATTTTGCAGCGAATGAAAGTTAATCATAATGATATTAATTTTAATGTTGCTGTCTAAAATTAATTGTTATCTTAAAATTGTTCACTAAAAATATTCGACCAGTTTGATGAGATATCCGTGTAAAGCAAAATATTGTCCCCAAGACAATATTTCATGACTTTGTATTCTGAAAATTTGTCCCCATCTATGAAATAATGTCAAGAAAAGGAAAAAATTGTCCATATATAGATATCATTTCATAGATGGATAGTATGAAATTTTGTCTTGTTAAAGGGAGGTTATCCAAGGTTACATATTGTGTATATTGAGACAATATTTCATAGATAGATTGTCTTGAAATTTTGTCTCATGAAAAGGAGATTATAAACATTTAGTATTTTGGATAATGGTATTTTAAAGTGTTTTATTTGATTGATAAAAAACAAACAAACCTGCATAATGAATTGTGCAGCAGTTTATGGTTATAAACATACTTGTCATGAAAAATATTTAAAAAAAAAATCCCAGAAATGCTCACAATTTTATGGCAGAGGATTTCTCAGTGAAGACATAAGATTACTGCATATTTTCATGGACAGTATTTCACAGTGAAATATTGTCCAGGAGGTGACAAAATTTCATGGACAATGACAGTATTTCATAATGAAATATTGTCCTGGACAGTATTGCATTATGAAATAGTGTCCGTGGACAATATTTTGAAATTTTGTCCGATGGACAATATTTCATGGAGGACATTATTTTTATTATGTTACATCTGTACAGATTTGCATGATAGTGTCCGTGGACAATATTTTGAAATTTTGTCCGATGGACAATATTTCATGGAGGACATTATTTTTATTATGTTACATCTGTACAGATTTGCATGATAAGTTCACCCTGATAAACATTCTTGCAAAAAAAAGAATCAATGTACAACCAAAAATGAAGTTTACCAATATACAGGCCACAGTTTCTATATTTGTTTTCAAGATGAAGTAAAAAAAAAAACTAAGTTGAAAGTAACAAAATCATCATTTTATGGCAAAAACTCCCATTAGGAGTTGATTGATAAATTTGTTTGATTTATTTGTTTATCTTCAGTTAGTTGGCTGAACATTTTTTCTGATAATATCTGAAAGTAAACTATTAAAGGGTTTAATGACATTCTTACATTTTTGAAAAATGAAAACTAATAACGAAAACGGATGACTAACCGTGTGAAGTGTCAAAGTTAAGTACCTCCTCATCATATCAGGAAGTTGGACCAATGTTTTGTTTTCACACAATTTATTATGATTTTGTGGGATATTGTTCAAGTACAACATAAACTATAGCCAAAGGAAATTAATGTTCTCATCATTCATGCCATGTATGTGACTGTATTATAAATACCATCCACTGATAAAAATCTCATGTTCTGTGCATAAGTCTCCCAATCATCAATCCTTGTGAAATTTTTAGAGATTTTAATTTGTTTCAGAGGAGAAATTTATATATTTATCAATTAGATTTAATGATTACCTTTGTTGAATTCTTGATATATCAGAGCAAAAAAATGTTTTTATACGAGACCATCCTTTAATGATAAGTGGTAAGTAAGGTTCTGCTTGGGGGGATTTCCAAAATTCTTTCCCCCTAGAATATACAATACAAAATGGTTTGAAACTTCAGGGACCTGATATATGGAAGATCCATCACAAACTAGCATCATTAAATGTTGATCAGTTGGCAAACAGAGCATCCTTTCCATATAAACCCAATGGAAAATCACTTTTCCATCTTCTTTCCTGAAATTACATGTCAAATCTGAACCAAATGTATGGAAGGATTCATACAATGTGGTCTTAAATTATTTTAATCAGATGGAAATCAAGACTGTCAGAAGCAATCTTAAAGTCTTATTAACAAATTTAAATTACTCTTCTTCACTGAAATTACATGGGCAAATGTTTTGAAAAGGGGCATTGACGATTGGAAGACAAGTTAGTCCTTTCATGTGGTGTCAAGCATTTATAATTGATATGTGGTATGTAGGTCCCTCCCTTTAATACCAAATGCAATATAACTTTTCATCTCTTGTTTGAACTTGGCCATCTGAGGTAATCTTTTTATTCTAATTGTCCATTTAAAAAAAAACCTTTTGAGAAATACATGTTGAGTTGCATTGAAACTTCAGGTAAATGATTAAAACAAAACAATCTGAGTGAATTTATAAGACATTATCTTTTCTTGTTAAAAATTCTAAACATTGGTCAATATTTTGCATAGATGCAAGTTGAGCAACACTGGGTCTTTTGGGCCTTCAGGTTTACCATTTTAATTCAACCTGAATAAAGGTAACTACTAAATCAAATGTTACCTTATTATTTACATATTTTTAATATCACAATATAAAAGTAAGGAGATGTGGTATGATTGTGAATAAGGACAACTGTCCACTAATGACCAATTGACCATTAATTTTGATTATCTATAAATGCTTCCATCTATCTAACAAAATTTGATTAACTGTAGGCACTATAGTATAATTATGTTCTTTTTATGAACCATCTTACTTAAGTGTGTTGATTTCAGCATGCATCACCTCAGGCATGCAACAATTGTTTGTTATTATGTCCCTAATGATATTTGCTATGCAGTTGTATTAGCATTGGCACATCTTACATGTTATGTTATGTCCTCCATGCCATCAAAAGTGCAGCTGTCAAATTGCTTTTTATTTATTGTGTGTTGACAGTTTTATTTTATTTTATCATATATGTATTCTATATGTCCTTTTACAGAAAGAAAAATGTTTAACCATGTGGCATTACATTTTAGTACTGTTAAGCAAGTCAGTAGACAGTGGTGTTGAGATTTCCGATCAGCTGAAAACTTTTTCGTTGTATGTTAATTATTTCATTTTTCAAAAAGATAAACTGTATAGAGAAAAATGTTGTCCATTTCAGAGCCATGCCATTAAGTAGATACTCCAGGAATAGGATCAAGTGAAGAGCTTACCATGCGATTATTGGACTATCTTACCAAAAGCTATATTTATGTGATAAACAGTAGTAAAGCTGGATGTGTTCAGAGTGACAGGGTGAGATATAAGTCCAAAAGATGTGGAAAATTTGTTTGTTATAAATGGGATCAAGTTCCTGTCGAGGAGGATGATAAAGTTTGGAACAATATAAAGACAAAACTAAAAGATAATAGGCCGCACTTCAAAGAAGCTCCGATGTTTAAACACAGTTCTAAAGTGGTAAGTTTTGTATGGAACAGAAACATTGTCAGTTCATGTTTTCAAAGGAGAAGGGGTTTCTTTTAGCATCAATATCTGTATGAACCTAGGTTGATGGCATGTTTAGCGTGAGTTATATTAACAATGCCGATGCACACACAGAAAATTACATGACTAATACTGTATTCTGAGATAGACATAAGTGCAAAATAAGTTGCTTACAGTAGGTTATAGTGGGTCAGTATAGCATGCTTTATGAACTCCAACAATTTTAGGATTTTCCATACCAAAACATGGACAAAGTCATTTCTGCTTATATCAGTTTGTTAATCTGCATCTCTTTAAAAAGTATGGAAAAAGAGAAATCACAAAAATACTGAACTCCAAGGAAAATTCAAAACGGAAAGTCCTTAATCAAATGGCAAAATCAAAAGCACAAACACATCAAACGAATGGACAACAACTGTCATATTCCTGACTTGGTACAGGCATTTTCTTATGTAGAAAATGTGATTGACAAGATTTTTTTTCTACGGGACAGGTAGTTGTGCGCCTGTTATTTTGATTTTGAGAACTTAGCTTTTGGGGTGGTTTCCTATAACAAAACATGGACATTGGCCTTTTCTGCTTATATTGTTTTTAGAAGGCAACACATGACCAACATATTTTTTTTTATTTATATGGCCTTTCAACTTATAAACCATAAATATTGAAACCTTTTGAGTCCTTGACCAGTTTTTTAGGGGGTCTTCCTGGTTGTCTCACTTTTAAAATACATGTAACAGGAAAAAAAGTAAAAAATTATATGGAGCAATAGAAAGATGTTTGTGAGACAAAAGTTTAAATGTTGGACAATTGGGAATTGTGTTGATAGTAATGTATTGGGCACAGGACATTTGCGCTTTTTAACCTGACCTGTATCACAAAAGGACATTTGCGCTCCAAACACTATAGACATTTGTGCTTTAAATTTTGATACACCTGTATTAAATTGACCGGACATTTGTGCTTTTTACCTATAGGTGCTACCTGCAATTTTAATGAGTTGTAATCATTACGTAAATAAATTCAACTTATATTTGTCATTAGCTAGTTCACATTGACACAGTCTTAAACATAAAGTTTAAAGTTAAAGAGACTAGTAAAGGGAAAAATGTATATGTCACAACAGATTTTTATCATTGAAGAACAGTCGATTAATTACATTAGAACTAATTCATTATATTGATGAACAGGCACCTCAGTCAAAATACCAAAATATGTGGGCGAAATACCAATCAAGACAGATTACATGAGCTAAAAGTGTTCATTCCTTGGGCTTCAGATATCAAGTGAAAACTGCCTGGTGATGACTATACATGTCTTTATGTCTTTTGTGTCTTTAGAATGTTTACTTTAGATATATATAACTATATCATTGTGCTATGAAATGACTTTTAAACACGAATGTGCTATGAAATGAATGGGTGATGAAATGACTATTTAATTTTTAACCATAAAGAAAACTATGACTTTAAACCTACCGGTCCCAAGCCCTGATAAAAGAGAAGGGAAGTCATAAGAACCAAATCTAGTAAAAGTGCAAATGTCCTATATAAAAAACACAAATGTCCTTTTTAAAAAGCGCAAATGTCCTATAAATTGAAGCGCATATGTTCATAAGAAAATGCGCAAATATCCTATGGAAAAGCGCAAACGTCCCGCGCCGAATGTATTTGTGTAAGTTTAGCAAGTAATTAATCAATTCAGCTGATAAAATTTGAAATAAACATGAAGAAAAGTTGGGTACAAAAATATATTTACATATTTTATTTTGTCTCATGATATTTTGTTAAACTACTGTTTAAATTAAGGACAAGATAAAACAAAACATTGATATAGTTTAACTAGAGATTTTAATTTCATATAAGATCAGAAAAAAAAGAAAAGAAAAAAAACTCTATTAACATAAATTGTAAATTGATAAATTGAAAAAAATATATAATTGAAAATTGAAATTGACATGTTTATGCTGAAAATGAATTTATTCTTTTCCTGCTAAAGATTATCTGAAGAGAATAAATTATAATATTATCTCTCCTATATGTTATTTCTGTAATTCTGAATTTTAAACCTTTCTTTTAACGCTAAAAACTAACGCTAACAAATCACGATTTTTTAGAGAATATATTAAATTAATTTGATTCATTAGGATAATGAGAGAATTAAATTTTTTATAAATTCTAATTATAAGTTAACAAAATATCTTATTCTTACGTTTATTACCATGTGTTAATAGTTTAAACCTATTAACTTTTGCTTCTTTCTGTGCATGTTTGTATGACAAGCTATAACAATTCTTCCTATTAACAGTGCTGCATTTTATACTAATAATAAATTCCTGCTTGTGTTAGTTTTTACTTGAAAGTTATATTATCATTTTAGGTCAATAAAATATATGATTATATTTCATTGCGTGTGTAAATATGTTTTTTAGCTCACCTGGCCCAAAGGGCCAAGTGAGCTTTTCTAATCACTTGGCGTCCGTCGTCGTCCGTCGTCGTCCATCGTCGTCCATCGTCGTCGTCGTTAACTTTTTACATTTTGAACTTCTTCTAGAGAACCACTGAATGGAATGAAACCAAACATAGCATGAAAGTTCTTTATGAGGTGCTGACCAAGTGTTGTTACTTTGTAGTCGATCCATCATCCAAGATGGCCGCCAGCGGGGGACTTAATTTAACATAGGACCCTATGGGAAATACATACAAATGTCTTCTTTTAGAGAACCAGTGAATGGAATGAAACTAAACATGACATGAATGTTCCTTACCAGGTGCTGACCAAGTGTTGTTACTTTGCAGTCGGTCCATCATTCAAGGTGGCCGCCAGCGGGGGACTTAGTTTAAGGACCCTATGGGAAATACATACAAATGTCTTCTTTTAGAGAACCACTGAATGGAATGAAACAAAACATGGCATGCATGTTCCTTATGAGGTGTTGACCAATTGTTGTTACTTTGCAGCCGATCCATCATCCAAGGTGGCCGCTAGTGGGGGACTTAGTTTAACATAGGACCCTATGGTAAATACATACAAATGTCTTCTTTTAGAGAACCACTGAATGGAATGAAACCAAACATGGCATGAATGTTCCTTATGAGGTGCTGACCAAATGTTGTTACTTTGCAGTCAATCCATCATCCAAGATGACCGCCAGCGGCGGACTTAGTTTAACATAGGACCTTATGGGAAATACATACAAATGTCTTCTTTTAGAGAACCACTGAATGGAATGGAACCAAACATGGCATGAATGTTCCTTATGAGGTGCTGACCAAGTGTTGTTACTTTGCAGCCCATCCATCATCCAAGATGGCCGACAGCGGGGGACTTAGTTTAACAGAGGACCTTACGGGAAATACATACAAATGTCTTCTTTTAGAAAACCACTGAATGGAATGGAACCAAACATGGCATGAATGTTCCTTACGAGGTGCTGACCATGTGTTGTTACTTTGCAGTCGGTCCATCATCCAAGATGGCAGCCAGGGGGGACTTAGTTTAACATAGGACCCTATGGGAAATACATACAAATGTCTTCTTTTAGAGAACCACTGAATGGAATGGAACCAAACATGGCATGATTGTTCCTTATGAGGTGCTGACCAAGTGTTGTTACTTTGCAGTCGGTCCATCATCCAAGATGGCCGACAGCGGGGGGCTTAGTTTAACAGAGGACCTTATGTGAAATACATACAAATGTCTTCTTTTAGAAAACCACTGAATGGAATGAAACCAAACATGGCATGAATGTTTCTTACGAGGTGCTGAACTTGTGTTGTTACTTTGCAGTCGGTCCATCATCCAAGATGGCAGCCAGCTGGGGACTTAGTTTAACATAGGACCCTATGGGAAATACATACAATTGTCTTCTTTTAGAGAACCACTGAATGGAATGAAACAAAACATGGCATGAATGTTCCTTATGAGGTGCTGACCAAGTGTTGTTACTTTGCAGTCGGTCCATCATCCAAGGTGGCCGCCAACGGGGGACTTAGTTTAAGGACCCTATGGGAAATACATACAAATGTCTTCTTTTAGAGAACCACTGAATGGAATGAAACCAAACATAGCATGACTGTTCCTTATGAGGTGCCGATCAAATGTTGTTACTTTGCAGCCAATCCATCATCCAAGATGGCCGCCAGCAGGAGACTTAGTTTAACATAGGACCCTATGGAAAATACATACAAATGTCGTCATCTTTTAGAGAACCACTAAATGGAATGAAACCAAACATGCCATGAATGTTCCTTATGAGGTGCCGATCAAATGTTGTTACTTTGCAGCCGATCCATCATCCAAGATGGCCGCCAGCGGGGGACTTAGTTTAACATAGGACCCTATCGGAAATACATACAAATGTCTTCTTTTAGAGAACCACTGAATGGAATGGAACCAAACATGGCATGAATGTTCCTTATGAGGTGCTGACCAAATGTTGTTACTTTGCAGTCGGTCCATCATCCAAGATGGCCAGCAGCGGGGGACTTAGTTTAACATAGGACCCTATGGAAAATACATACAAATGTCTTCTTTTAGAAAACCACTGAATGGAATGGAACCAAACATGGCATGAATGTTCCTTATGAGGTGCTGACCAAGTGTTGTTACTTTGCAGTCAATCCATCATCCAAGATGGCAGCAAGCGGGGACTTAGTTTTACTTAGGACCCTATGGGAAATACATACAATTGTCTTCTTTTAGAGAACCACTGAATGGAATGAAACCAAATATGGCATGAATGTTCCTTATGAGGTGTTGACCAAGTGTTGTTTCTTTGCAGCCGATCCATCATCCAAGATGGCCGCCAGCGGGGTACTTAGTTTAACATAGGACCTTATGGGAAATACATACAAATGTCTTCTTTTAGAGAACCACTGAATGGCATGAAACCAAACATGGCATGAATGTTCCTTATGAGGTGCTGACCAAGTGTTGTTACTTTGCAGTCGGTCCATCATCCAAGATGGCCGACAGCAGGGGACTTAGTTTAACAGAGGACCTTATGGGGAATACATACAAATGTTTTCTTTTAATTAACCACTGAATGGAATGGAACCAAACATGGCATGAATGTTCCTTATGAGGTGCTGACCAAGTGTTGTTACTTTGCAGCCCATCCATCATCCAAGATGGCTGCCAGGGGGGGGGACTTAGTTTAACATAGGACCCTATCGGAAATACATACAAAAGTCTTCTTTTAGAGTACCACTGAATGGAATGAAACCAAACATGGCATGAATGTTCCTTATGAGGTGCTGACCAAGTGTTGCTACTTTGTTGCCAATTTACTGTTCAAGATGGCCACCAGGATATTTTATTAAATAACGGGACCAATATTAATCCAAATTTGGCCTCAATCATTATTTGGGTATCTGTTATGATTTTTATCTATCTTTACATGATTTGTAAAACCAAAGTAGAGTCAGGTGAGCGACACAGGCTCTTGAGAGCCTCTAGTTTTTTAAAATTAATCTCCAAACCTCTAAATAGTTAAATTCGGCAATCCTTCAATAATTATATTAAATCAGATGATAAATGAATAGGACACTTCAGTTAAGGATATCTAATTGTGTTGTCACAGTGATGTCAAAAACTCCTCGAAATTGACACATATTATCTGAACTTACTGATTTACACAAAAGGTTTGGTAAAATAAATTATGAGCCAAGGCTGTACATCAAAAGATATTTTACCAACATTGGAATCTTTGTAAGATACATCCTGTAGCAAAATATCTCAATTTTGTGTAAAGCCCATGCTCATAGTTATGTATTATTGCAAGATCCCAATGAGTTGGTTAAGGCTGATTCTACAGATTTGCGTGAATTGCACGAATTTGAAGCCATAATAAGACACATTTCAAACATATTAATTATGATATCTGCCAGACTGATTGATGTCTTGTGAACTTCTTAATGATGTCATTTGATAGTTTTATAGTACTTTTTGATTTCCAAATTCAAGAGGCAAAAAAAGGAACGTATCATACTTTCACCTTCAGACACCAATATGGAGAATATCCTGCAAAGGTTGGCATAATCAAACTAGAAGACTGCTTTCTTCTGGTATTTTGAAATGGATTTAAAACCATACTAAATATTGTTTTTATACACATATGCACTTTCAGAGTACTTCATTCTGTTGATACCTATGTTTTGGCATTGCACAAGGTCATGTTTTTCTCCGACAATTAATGACGTCTTTACACTAAATCCATTGGATGTTGGATGTGTACTGATAGATATTTTAGTCCAAGATACATGATTTTTTTTATTAGTTATTGGCTTTGAACTAGCTGTCAGTAACTGCGAGTACTCACAGATCTATATTTTGTGTTTTTTGTTGTTGTTATGGATGTATATATACCCTGCCATGTGCTTTTGTTAGATGTTTCTCTGCTTTGTATCGATCTGATTAGTTAACCCCTTTGGCCGCATGTGTCATATCTTCGTCAATTAACTCGATAATATTTAAAAATTTCAGATTCGAATATTATTGTCATTAATTACTTATTGCATTAAAACAACAATTACCGCGTTAAAAGAAGGTTTAACTAGTTAAAATAAGGTAATTTTTTATTATTAATATATCATTTTAAAAGTAGTTTCAACGTGTTAAAAATAAATTTATCGCCTTAAAGATAAATTTAACGTGTTAAAAGCAACGTTAACGCGCTAAAAGCAAGTAACAAGTTAAAAGCAACTTTAACACGTTAAAAGCAATGTTAATGTGTTAAAAACAACTAACATGCGTTAAAAGCAACCCTTATGCGCTAAAAGTAGAGTCAACGGGATCAAATGTAGATTGAATGCCGTAGTAGTTAAAAATGACTTATAGGTTTATCTAGTTAAGCAAAGTTTTAACGCGTTAAGTGATGTTTTAACTCATTAAAATAATGTAAAGTAATAGTGTTGAATTAAACGCGTTAAATGTGATTTATAATTACATATGTGGCAAGTGCGACAGGTATTTTATTGCGATAAATGTCTTTTTTCACTTATGAGTTAGATCTCAAACTTAATCAATGCAAAGTTTAATGCGTTAAATATATTGATTTCTTAACAAGTTAAAACTGTATCTTCACGTTAAATGTTAACGTGTTACTTTATTGGGTTTTTGTCATGAACGGCCTTTTATACCACTGTCCCAGGTTAGGGGAAGGTTGAGGGCTCACAAACAAGTTTAACCATGCTACATTCTTTAAGTGCTTGTCCCAATTCAGGAATAGTTCAATGGTTGTCATTGGTTCATATCTGTCATATTTGTTTTTTCGTAAATTGTTTTGTTATAAATTAGGCTACTAGTTTTCTCAATTGAATTGTTTCATATTTTCTAAAGGGGGGGGGGGGGGGCAGCATTTATAGCCGACTATATGGTATGTGTTTTTCTCATTGTTGAAGGCCATATGGTTGCCTATAATTGCTTACATCCACTTCATATGAACTTTGGTGGATAGTTGTCTCATTGGCAATCATACCACATCTCTTTATTTTTAAATTGATCAGAAAACAGCATTTGGTGCAGACAAGGTTTCCAGAAAAAGCAACACATACCATTATCTAGATCCCCAACACTCATCACAGGCCAGACATAAACAGAATAAACTATTTTCTAATATTTTATTTAAGTCAGTCATACATACAAGAGTGCACACGCTGAAATGTCTCGCCTTCTTTATTAATCATTGATATTATGTTGATAGTCCTAAATATAAAGCTTTATAACAACTGTCACATAAACTTAACATTAACCAAAAAACTAAACATTCACCAATGAACCATGAAAATGAGGTCAAGGTCAGATGAACCATGCCAGGCAGACATGTACAGCTAACAATTCTTCCATACAACAAATATAGTTGACCTATTGCTTATAGTTTAAGAAAAACAAACCATAACACAAAAACTTAACACTGAGCAATGAACCGTGAAAATGAGGTCAAGGTCAAATTAAACCTGTGCGACAGACATATAGATCATAAAATATTTCCATATACCAAATATAGTTGACCTATTGCATATAGTATTAGAAAAAAAGACCAAAACTCAAAAAATTAACTTTGACCACTGAACCATGAAAATGAGGTCAAGGTCAGATGAAACCTGCCAGCTAGACATGTACACCTTACAATCATTCCATACACCAAATATAGTAGACCTATTGCATACAGTATAAGAAAAACAGACCAAAACACAAAAACTTAACTATAACCACTGAACCATGAAAATGAGGTCAAGGTCAGATGACACCTGCCAGTTGGACATGTACACCTTACAGTCCTTCCATACACCGAATATACTAGACCTATTGCTTATACTATCTGAAATATGGACCACCAACACTTAACCTTGTTCACTGACCCATGAAATGAGGTCTAGGTCAAGTGAAAACTTTCCAACGGGCATGAGGACCTTGTATGGTACGCACATACCAAATATAGTTATCCTATTACTTATAATAAGAGAGAATTTAACGTTACAAAAAATCTTAACTTTTTTTTCAAGTAGTCACTGAACCATGAAAATGAGGTCAAGGACATTGGACATGTGACTGACGGAAACTTCGTAATATGAGGCATCTATATACAAAGTATGAAGCATCCAGGTCTTCCACCTTCTAAAATATAAAGCTTTTAAAAAGTTAGCTAACGCCGCCGCCGGATCACTATCCCTATGTCGAGCTTTCTGCGACAAAAGTCGCAGGCTCGACAAAAAATTAAAAATAGTATCAAACAGATGTATAACATGTGTAAATATTTAAACAATATGCGTAGATAATTTAATAATATATTAGATAATTAATTATAAAATATGCTTCAATACATGTAGTAAGTATCTTAATATACATAATGTCAGAAGTCTATTAATTACTAGTAACAGATTTTTGGTAATGTAGAGAATACAGAAGTGTACATTTGTAACTGAAACTGAAAGTACTCTAGCACCTTTCTTAAACAAAAGTTGAAAAATGGTTTGATTCAATGTAGTCTGAGATTAATGATTTTCCAAAATATTGGAAGGAGTTATTATACAAAGCAGAAAGAAAAAAAAAAATTTCAATAGTTCAATATAGCCTTCCTTGCTGGTTGTTCAAGTTTATTTTCTCTCTTTGAGCTTTGAAAGAAAACATTGCAAATTCAGGATTATTTGCAATGATTTTATTATTCTCCGAAGCTTTTACGTGTTAGTAAATTCAATACAAAGTTCAATACGCAAACATTAAATCTGATAAAACATTTGTAAAATATGCAGTGCCTCAAAGTTTAATTTTAAGTCCTCTATAAAATGTTTTAATTCAAATGATGTCTGATTCTTATGAATATAGAAGACTTTTCAAAAGAAAAATTGTATGAAAGCTTAGTTTGGACATTTTTATAGCAATTCAAAATTACTACCCATCACCTTTAGCATGACAATAACAATAAAATTTCTATACAAATTGTTAGACTGATTTTTCATAATTACATTGAAGTGGAATTAAAGTCTTATAGGATTGTAAGTATGCTTTATTTTATCACCTTGCACTTTCATGACTTGACTGTGGTTTTCCACAGCAGTTTGTTCAAATTTCTGACCAGTTGAACAGTTTGGTTTTATAAAACAAATTGCAATTTGGTCAGAATTTTGAATAAGTTGCAATAGGTGAAGAGCAACACTTACAGTCAAGTCACAGTAATAGCCATTAAAGTTTGTATTACATTAAAAAGGTCTGCTAGCAAAAGCATATTCTGTGAACCTGTACAATAAAAGAAGTATGTTTTGTGTCCAAAATAGTAGTTTTAAAGTATATCAATATCTTTTCAAATTTGTCATCTAAAGAGAAAATAAATGTATAATATTTTTAAATTTTATAATTATTTGTATTCATGTTTTATTTCCATCATCTGAATATCAAATATATGTTTTGTAGTGGCAAAAAATATGAAATCAACTTATTTTACCATTAATTGATAATCTTACCATGAAATTGTAGAGATATAATATACTTAACATAAAAAGAAATATGTTCATACAAATCATAGAAAGATGTATCATGCCACAGTTTGTTTGTTTTGAGTAAGGTCTGTGAACTATGTTATTTTAATCAAAATGTGATTGAAAACTGCTTTTTTCTTAAAAGTTCTGATGGTTTGAAAATGGTTGACCAGAATAATGAAGGCATCATACTGGGTAGTCAAGTTCAACATAATCATAAACAATCAACAAAAAACATGGTCTTGAAATGTGTGTGTGTGCATGGTTTACAATTTAATTAACAAAATATAATATAAAATGTAACTTCCTTCTAAAATTTATTTCAAAATATAATATATAAAAAGTAACTTCCCCTTAAGAAAAATCAGTTTACACTTTTGTTTTAAGAATCATCTTAGATTGAAGATCAGTACCTAAAAATAAAAAAAATTTTGGTTGGCATATCTAATAAACAAGAGTGCACACACTGAAATATCTTGCCTGCCTTACTAATCATGATTGAATTTCATACCAAACATCGAATATAGTGAGACTATAACCGGTACTTATAGTATCTGAGAAACAGACCTAATTACGAAAATTGAACATTGAACCATAAAAATGAGGTTACAGTCAGATGAACTCTGCTAGACAAAATGAACACTGTGCAATCATTCAATACACTGAATACAGTTGACCTATTGCTTATAATATCTAGGAAACAGAAATAACCATGAAAACTTAACATTGACTAATGAACCATGAAAATGATGTCAATGTCGAAAGAACTCTACCACACAGACATGTTCACCTTACAATTATTCCATACACCAATTATAGTTGACCTATTGCTTATAGTGTCTGATTAACATAAACTATGAACACTCAACTTTGACCAATGAATCATGAAAATGAGATAAAGGTCAGATTAAATATGCCAGATCTGCCATGTTTACCTTACAATTATTCCATTCACCAAATATAATGGCCATATTGCTTATAGTATCTCATAAATAGACCAAGGAGGTTATATGAGAAGGAGAGAGGACGAAAGACGCTAATTACACATGAAATGTTACCGCCTTTTTTATAAGTGGATGCTAATTAGTTAAGATCGATTCGGTAGCAGAGGGAGACTTTGTCCTAATTACACATCCGAGTAAGAACGGAAACACCCGGAGTGTTATAAACTGACCGTGATTTTACAAAATAAGGCTGAGATCATGTATACTAACAAGATATGAAGGTTTGGCAAGGATCCTAGACTATCAAAAAATACACACCAGATGTTTTCTGTTGACGTATTTCAGTCATCATTTGATCATGGTCGACGATGTATTTACACAAAATGTATAAGCGATGCCTAAGTGTTGGAGCTCGAAAAAGAATTTGACCCAGAAAGATTCTGCCTCTGCAGGACGAACGACTCAGTAGACCTGAGTTGCTTTTACCGTTCTATCTACAGCCCAATGCAATGAGAAACAAACTTTTCGCTGGCTCTCGATAAATTTCTCTTCGTTTCAATTACAAATATTCGCTCCAGTCGCAGCCGGTCACCATAAGGAAAGCGCCTCACATATTCCTCTATTTTCTATGATATTACCTACTAGTTATCATGGGCAGCATCATACAGGTGAAGCGAAAATCTTTGTTTGAAGCAAGGTGGGGTTCAATAGAAATTGCATTCTTAAATTTCTTTCTTTACACCCTCATAACTTTGTCATTTCTTAGCCGATTTTCACCGTAGTTAGACGATATACTTTCGAATTTCGCGTCAACTGATATTGCACAATAAAACACATTAAAACTTATTAGTAACAATAAGTACACCTGTATTTTGATGACCCACTCACCGATTACAATCACGTGACATTAGCGATCCTCCTAATCACACGGACTGTTTGCGGTAACAGCCTGGTACATCAGAGGACCATATCAAGTGGGTGATAAACATGTCGGTTTCTTTATATTTTTATCATTTTCCTCTGATCGAATTGCTATCCTGAGGATGCTAATTTTATCTCAAGCAGAGTGTTCACTCTCCTTCTCATATAACCTCCTTGAATAGACCAAACTGGAAACACTTAATGTTGTCCAATGAAACATTAAAAGGTCAAGGTCAGATGAAACCGGCCAGACAGACATGTACACCTTACAATCATTCCTTTAACCAAATACAGCTGATCTATTGCTTTTAGTATCTGTGAAACAGACCAAACACCAAAAGCTTATCATTGACCAATGAACCATAAAAATGAGATCAAGGTCAAATAAAACCTGACAGTCTGACCTAACAATCATTTCACACTTCAAATATAGCTGACCTATTGCTTATAATATCTGAGATACAAACTTCAACCATGAAAACTTAACCTAGACCACTGATCCATGAAATTAGTTCTAGGTCAGATAAACCCTGTATGACAGACATATAGACCTTGCAAAGATCCTGAATACAAAATAAAGTTATTCTATTACTCATTATAAGTGAGTATTTTACAGGACTAAAAAAACAATAAATTTTTTTCAAGTAGTTGCTGAACCATGAAAATGAGGTCAAGGACAATAGACATATGACAGACGGAAACTTTGTAACATAAGGCATCTGCATACAAGGTCAGTCTGCACCAAAATCTTTTCCAATTACTAGTCTGAAGACCAATATTCCGACATTTTTCTTATGTGTCTAAACAAACTTTTGCAAATACTTACTAGCCCGAATAAAATTTTACTAGTCTGGGGCATCTAGTGGCTAACTGTGCAGACTGTTAGGTATGAAGTATCCAGGTCTTCTACCTTCTGAAATGTAAAGCTTTATACAAATAGTTTATGCAATCGCTGCTGTGGCTGAATTGTAATTCCTATGTCTTGCATTCTGTGACAAAATACAGACGGGGCCAAAAAAAAACTATGAAATATTTCAATGACTTTGTACTGTCCCATCTAAACAGGTCAAAGTCAGATGAATGTGATGCCTGTCAGATAGACATGTTTACCTAACAATTACTCTATACCAACTTCAGACCATGAGGTATATGTTTACAAGATATAAATTATCAAGCTATTCTACCTTTCGAAATTTAAAGGTTTATACAAATAGTTTATGCTGTGGCTGCTGGTGGAATAGGATCCCTATGTCTATAAGTTCAAGGACATTCTTTGCAGGCAAGACAAAACCAAATATTACACATAGAACTAAATCAAGATTTCATCTCTGAAAGTTTACTAAGTACTTCTGTCGCTAATGGACGATTAACAATACTGAGATCCCAACATTTCTTCATCAGAAATTGCAATTTGTTATGAGGTCTATATTTAGTCTCCAACTCTGGTCTAGTACCATTGATTACATATTTACTCAATTCATTTAAATTTTTAGCTATAAACTGATATCCATCTGACTCTACACCAACTGGGTGCGTATAACCTGGACGTGCATACCACATTTCCCATAAAATTATCCCTAAACTAAATATGTCAGCTTCTATCCCATACATTTTTCCCTGAAGGACCTCAGGTGCCATTGTAGTTGGTGTCCCAGTGACTGTTCCCAAGATGTCCTCTGCCTCTTTAGCTAAACCAATATCTGCAATCTTTGCTTCACCATCTTTCACCTGGGAAAAAAAAAACAGTCACTTTGAAATTTCAGTTTTAGGATGTTGATGTGAATAATGGAATATACACTCCCATCAAACACAATCAGTAAAACAACTCATCAACCAAACAGATAACTTGCGTTTCCAAAAATATTCTACATTTTTTGAAAGATGGTTTTAGCTGACATGTCATAGAAGTTCCATGCAATTTTGCAGTTTTATTTAATTTGACAGTTGCCGTTTTTATACAATTTGTATTTTCATTTGAATTGTTTCACATTTTATCATGTCTAGATCTTTTAAAGCTGGCTTCTAGGTGTGGGTTAAACTCATTGTTGAAGCCATAGTGTGACTTATGATTGTTTTTATTTGGACTCTATTAGATAGTTGTCTCATTGGCAATCATACCACATCTCCTTATTTTTATATTGAAACATATATAGCATATAAAGTAAATGTTTTAGATTTACCAAGATACCAAATAAAAGATTTGAACCTTACCAAAATATTAGCTAGCTTGAGATCTCTATGGACAAATCCCATGTAATGGACATGAATTAATCCGTTACATACACCACACATCATCTTTAGATAAAACTCCCATGATGCTTTACACAATGACACGTCCTTGAACTTGAAGCATGGTGGTGGATCTCTTTTCCTGTATACAATGTTTTCTAAGCTGCCATCACAGTATTCCATATAAATCTGAAGAAACTTTTTACTTTGACTCCCAAGTCTGTATGACACACCAAATAATTCAACTATGTTTGGATGATTAAGTTTTCTGTGAATTACAAGATGAAATTTCTCATCAATTCATTAACCCATAATATTTAAAGGACACAATAATATGGTTTAGACACTTGTTTATATCTTGATATGAATTAAAAGATAAGGGGGGGTATACATGTACATTAATGAGACAGCAACCCAACTATATAAAAACAATGGACAACAAACATTCTCAAAAACAGACAGGTGTTTAACAAAATGTCAATCTCTAAATCAGTATGGGTTTATAAAAGTTTTGAATAAAAGAGAAGGTATGGTAAGGGCTAAATTCGGCCTAAAATTTGAAGTTCATCTGATGAAACATTTTTGACATTTTTCAAACACTTAAGTGTCTACTTCAGTCGATTCAATTAGTTCATGTTAAAAATTTGAACTAATTTGGTCATTTAAGACTCTCAAACTCGGTCTACTACTTTTATAGAGACTATCAAAGATCTGCCATCAACACCAGTTCCTTACTTGACATATTGTAATTTAATAGTCTTAAAAATGGACTAAAGAATAGTGGAAGACATGAAAAACATGATGAAACATTACCTAGTATATTTAATAAATCGTTTAATGATAAAGAAATTACATCATAATCACCTCCAAAATAAAAATCACCATACTCATAAAAAAGCTGTCACATCAAAATCATTCAAATATGGTTCTAGCATGCAATAATAAGTTAAATTCAACAAAATATTCCCATAACACCTGTAAAATTCATCAAATCAAAATGTTTATACAGTATGGCCAACAACTCATGATGACTAGCAATCCTAGTGATTATAAAAGCTGTTGGACAAAAGGTCTGCAACTGTCAATCCACTACAGTATGTTAAACATGCTCAATATTCTTGCAAAAATTTAAAAAATCAAAATAGAGGTATTGCATGGTTCACTTAATATGATAAAATCAGTCATACCCAGAATAAAAGTTTGGGAAAACAGTCTCAAAGAAGAAGTCTTCACAAATTGCCATGCTACATTATAGGTAAAAATGGTCAAATTCCCAAAACTTTTGAAATTAAATGCTCTGCATGGCGCAGGTTGATACAACAGCAGAGGTCAAACACTGACAGTTGGGGCAAGTATGGACACAACATTCAAGCTTGATACAGCTCTGAATTTGGATTGTGATTAAATATTTGATACAGCATAGGTTTCTGGCACAGAAAGAATGTGGTCTAAGAACTTAAAAATGTTGAAATTGAACATTTACCTATTACGGTCCAATATCAATAAATTTATATACATGCTTAGATTCAGCATATCAAAAAAACCAAAGAATTCAATTTTTGATGAAATCAAACAAAGTTTAATTTTGGACTCTTTGGACCTTCATGAATGTCATGTGGACCAATTTGATAAAGGTGGCCTAAATCCAATATCAAAATACACGGTTAGATTCAGCATATCAATTAACCCCATATGTTCAATTTTTGTTAAAATCAAACAAAGTTTGATTTTGGACCACAATTTTGACCAACTTAAAAACTGGGCCCAAAACAAAAAATCTAGATACGTGTTTAGATTCAGCATATCAAAGAACCCCAAAGAATTCAATTTTTCTTAAAATCAAACTTAGTTCAATTTTGGACCTTTTGGACCTAAAGTTGACCAATTTGAAAACCAGGCCCCCCCCCAAAAAAATCAAATACAGTTAGATTCAGCATATCAAAGAACCCCAAGAATTTATTTTTTGTTGAAATCAAACAAAGTTTAATTTTGGACCCTTTGGACCTTAGTGCCAAGTTGCATTATTTGTAGATCTTGTCTTGTTGATCTTTTTTGCCTATTTAATGGTAAAATTTTGACATCTAAGGACAGTAACTCCTATAAGAATTATTCTGACAATTTTAATGTAAGTAGACAGTAGGTAGATCTAAAAATTCTCAACATTTTTTCCATGTCAGATTTTCTCTTTCTATAGCAGTTTCAAGAAAATAGACATAACTTGAATTTTATCCCTATATTCTATTTTTTTGCCATGTTGGCCATGTTATTTGGCAGGTGGGGTCATCAGATACATTTTTTTTAAACTGGACACCCAAATGATGACTATGGCCAAGTTTGGTTAAATCTGGCTCATTATTTTTAGATGAGAAGATTTTTGTAAAAGTTAGTAGATGATGGATGGAGAAAAACTCACACTGAGCTGAAAAGGTTTCAACAAAATGATGATATACAATGTAGTATGGTTAACTACACATCATGAATACTGGCAATTTCACTCTGCATGAAAGCTTTCAGACATATGATCTCAGAGGAAAAGTCTTCTCAAGTTCTCATTATGCTACAATATGCCAAAAATGTCAAAGTCCCTTAACTACATCAAATTATTATGAAGACTAAACATGAATTTAAGCTTTCAGGTAAACAGGTGTTAGATAAATGGTGTTCACATATTTTAACATTTTTATCCCTCTGCAATGGCAAGGAACATTGAAAACTGTTGGACAAAAGGACTGAGACTGTCATGATGCAACAATAAGACAAAATGGTCAATATCATATATCTCCCTAGAAAATCAAAATGGCAGTACATTATGATCAACAACACATGACAAGCATTGAAAAGGTACTCTTGTGGAGAGTTGTCTCGTTGGCAATTATACCACATCTTCTTATTTTTATATACAAAATGCTGTAAATAGGCAATAAATAGTCAAAGTCCCATAACTCCTGCAAAAATTGTCACATCAAAATGATGGTATTGATTTTTTTGCAGTCTTAGACATATACATTTGAGTGCAGTATAAATTTCCATTTTTTGGCATGTCATTATTTTTCATCAGTGATTATCTTTTTCAGTCTTGCTTCCAATGGCTTAACAGATTTCTTTTAATATATCTTCATGCATCTGATTAAAACAGATCATTAGATTTGTGTGTTGCTCCTGTAAGATCTAAAAACATTCCAAAGTGAGCTTTTAGCATCCAATCAAATCTTATAAAATATAAACTAGAGGCTCTAAAGAGCCTGTGTCGCTCACCTTGGTCTATGTGCATATTAAGCAAAGGACACAGATGGATTCATGACAAAATTGTGTTTTGGTGATGGTGATGTGTTTGTAGATCTTACTTTACTGAACATTCTTGCTGCTTACAATTATCTCTATCTATAATGAACTTGGCCCAGTAGTTACAGTGGAAGATATTTTGTAAAAATTTACAAAAATTTACCAAATTTATGAAAATTGTAAAAAATTGACTATAAAGGGCAATAACTCCTTAAGGGGTCAATTGACCATTTTGGTCATGTTGATTGATTTGTAGATCTTACTTTGCTGAACATTATTGCTGTTTACAGTTTATCTCTATCTATAATAATATTCAAGATAATAACCAAAAACGGCAAAATTTCCTTAAAATAACAAATTCAGGGGCAGCAACCCATCAACGGGTCGTCTGATTCATCTGAAAATTTCAGGGCTGATAGATCTTGACCTGATTAACAATTTTACCCCCGTCAGATTTGCTCTAAATGCTTTGGTTTCAGAGATATAAGCCAAAATCTACATTTTACCCCTATGTTCTATTTTTAGCCATGGCAGCCATCTTGGTAGGTTGGCGGGGTCATCGGACACATTTTTTAAACTAGATACTTGAATGATGATTGTGTTTAAGTTTGGGTGCATTTGGCCCAGTAGTTTCAGAGGAGAAGATTTTTGTAAAAGTTTACGGACGACGGACGCCAAGTGATGAGAAAAGCTCACTTGACCTTTCAGGTCAGGTGAGCTAAAAATTGTTGTTGGATAAATTGTGAAATATTTCTGAATAAACTTCTGACATTAGTCCAATTTTATGCATCAACCTAGTTATAAACATTTCTCAACTCAGCACAGCAGTAAAGTGTCATTGTTTTATTCATATTTCATGCAATTTAAACTGCATATAAGTCAATAAAATATCAATATAACAGGGCTGGAAATTTTTTAAATGATAGAATAATATCAATATTTTAATTTCCATCTGGTCGTAAAAACTTTCTTCGGTCACAAATTTTTGTAATTTTGCTTGTTTATGGGGTACCCCTCAAATAATGGTTTTGGCAGTCACCTTAAAATTAAAAAAAAATAAATGTTTTATTCAGTTTCAGGCTCTGTTTGTAAATACTTTCGATGCACATATCATCAAGGGTCATCAAAATGCTGAAGACATGAACAAAATACCATTCCTGAATAAAATTTGATAACTTAAAGTTGGCAGGTTTTTATCTTGAAATTTAACACATTTTTCTTTGAAAACAAGAAGACGTATGATTCAAAAATAGTATTTCATATTTGAGTGGAAAGAATATACTATTGAGATACTGTATGTAAATTTCAATGGACAAAATTTGAAAAGTTTTGTTAAAAATCAAGAAATAAAAACATACCTTTTTTTAACTTCAGAAATTTCATATCTTTCAATCATCTTTATTATTCAAAGTAATTATTTATCAAGTTCAATTATTAGGACTTAAATTTGATAGTTTCGATGTGATTTTGTAAATAATCTGGTTTTTTAAGTGTGTTTTGATCACATAATGTTGTTCTTTTTGTGTAAATAAGTTATATATTTGTTGCTTAAATTTTGACATTTTAGAATAGTTAACCGAATCCTTTGGATAAGAATTTTTTCTGGATAATGGCTACTTTTTCCTCATGTTTGAATTTATGATATATTTGAGGTTTGACCTTTGATCTCAATTTCACAAAAATGTGACCACTCTGATATTCAATATAGTTGTGTGTTCTTCCAGTACGTTAAAGTTTTAAGCTAGAGGCTCTAAAGAGCCTGTGTCGCACATCTGCATCTCCAACAATGGCCATTTTTTTAGTAAAAATCAGCATTAAAGGAGAACAACTCAGAGTTAACTGAAAATTTCAGTAATGGGTGCAATCAAGTTTTTTTCTATATCTTAATATTTTGAGGGACCATGCATAAGTGACCCTTAGTGGTGGTATTGTTAATAAAGATACTTGTATAAAACTAGATATCACTGGAATCAGAATTATCTCTAGTTTATAATGAAATAAAAAAAAAGTGTCATTTTAACATATTAAAAAAGTTTTACTCAGAGAAAATGAAAAAAAAGCCCAATCTCAGCATGGAAAAATCTTAAATCAGGTCATGTGCATACCCATGTAGGCATGATACAGGCACATTTCAGATGATCAAAAGTATATGAATTTCAAAGATTTTTACCTGGTCTTTCAAAAAATTCTCGCTTCAGGGTATGTTCACCTGCTCCAGAAAGAGCTACAGTAGCTACAAATAAGTTTTCAATTTTCACTACTAAAAAAGCAAGAAGTTTACAGTGTTGTCTCCCCTTAAAACAAGTATATTTAATCTGAATTTTTAAATTATTGTGATCTTCAACCTGTTTAATTTGAAAGTTAACTAACTATTTTTTATCATCAGATACAAAAAACATATTCTTTTTCACCAATTATGTAAATAAAAGGGATTTCCCTCCATGTCTATTTTTAGTCGAGGAATAACCACTAGTATTTTATACGAAATTGTTTACAGCACCCAGTACTGACATATTTGTAGATCTTATCTTGCTGATAATTCTTCCTTTTCAAAGTTTCTATTTACCTATTATAGTTTTCAAGATAAATATGCAAAAAATGCAAAATAATTGTAAAAAACTATCATTAAAGGGCAATAACTCCAAAACAAGTCTACTGAAGATTTAGGTCATTTTGACACATTTGTAGATCTTCGTCTTGCTGATCAATTGTGCTATTTTTAGTTTCTATCTATCAATAACAATTTTTAATATAATAGGCAATAATGGGGAAAATCGTCATTAAAGGGCAATAACTTCAATAAGGTATCGACTAACGATTTTGGTCATGTCGATTTATTTGCAGACCTTGTCTTGTTGATCATTTTTGCTTGTATTGTTTCTATCTATCTATTATAGTTTTTAAGATATCAGGCAAAAATGCCAAAAATTGGTAAACATTATCATTATAGGCCAATAACTTTAATAAGAAATGTCTGACGATTTTGCATGTTTGACTTATTTGTAGATCTTGTCTTGCTGATCATTTTTGCTTTTTAAAGTTTCTGTCTCATCTATTATAATTTTCGAGATAATAGCAAAAAAAGTTTAAAAAATTCATCATTTAAGGACAACAACTCCTATTAGAAGTGGTCTGACTTTTTCGATGCAATAGACAAAAGGTAGAGCTCAACATTCTGAACATTTTTGACCCGTCAGAATTTCTCTATTTATAGCGGTTTTCAAAATAATAGGCAAAACTTGCATCTTACCCTTATGTTGTATTTTTAGCAATGTCAACCATCTTGGTTGGCAGGCCGGGTCATGGGACACATTTTTTAAACTAGATACCCTAATGATGATTGTGGCCAAGTTTGGTTAAAGTTAGCCTAGTAGTTTCAGAGGAGAAGATTTTTGTAAAAGTTAACGACAACGGCCAGGTGAACTAAAAATGAAATCTGGTTGCAGTACTAAAAGGCCAGCGTGTCACTTAAAATGAATGGTTGATTAGAAATTTGCATGGGCATCTTAACATGACCCCATAGGATAAATTACTGATCTTACATGAGTGACAAACAAATCTAACAGAGCAAAGTAAAAATCTGATCTTCATCAGTTTGACATTTAGACATATTTCTCATATTTTCTCTATAATATTCACCTTAGATTTTGCACTTCACTTAATTGTACATAGGAATCTGTCCTCTCCAAAGGTTTTCTCAGTGTCTTCACAGCAGCTTTAACCCACTGATCCTTGATAAGAACTTCAGTTGCATGTACATCTGAAAATTGTCCTTTACCAATTTCTTCTCTGGTATCTCTTATATTTTTCTTTGGTAATTTATAACCTGAGAAATAATCCATGTTAATCAGAAGTAATTTCCCAAGAATGCTCTTGCAGGAAAACTCTAATGGTTGGAATTGTTTTCGGATTTCACATGATGTTCGGAGTTCATTTTTGATATGACAAATAAACTGTTCATCTGCTTTTATCTGTTGTGGTATAACATTCTCACAGACAAAATCTACTTTCATTTTAAAATCTTTAAGATAAGTCTCTTCCATTAATTTAAAAATAGCCTCCTTATTGTACTGCTCTAAAACTTCTGAGCACCAGTCCATCATATATTTTAATTTATTACAGTTATAATCATTTATTTTCTTTGACTGCTGAACTAAATCCTTGACCCCAGCAGCTACACCAAAAGGAAGTGCTATCAAGCCTGCTCCAACGACAAGAGGAAGCCAAAGAGGGGAGGTAACTGCAAGAACAATTTTCTCATGCTTGGTAAACAGTGGATCATTACTATGATTAGGTGTATTGCTGTAATCATGAAGTCCTTCATCCAGAGGCATACTTATGTCAAGTAAGGTCCTGTTAATCTCTTCACATTGTGCATCAATTAGTTTACACTCTGCTTTAAATAAATTAGACAATTCTTGAGTGATGTCATTGACATTCTCTCTAATACACCAGGCTCTGGTCTCGGTATTTATTCTTTCTATTATCAGCTTCTTTGCTTGGTATTCAATTACTTCAAAATCTGCACCTTTTGGTAATTCTGCTGTCGACCATAAGAACATATTTTTATAAGTTTCCTTACACTTTAGATGCTGATATAACTTGGTGGAAATCTGGTCACAGCGAAATTCAGCCTCTTCTTTTACTCTTTCCTTCACCTTAAAGAAAACATACTAATAATAGTCTAAAAGTAAAAATGTCATCTCTTAATTTCTCATTCTAATATTACACCATTTCTGCAGACAAAAGTGCACTCATTGAAATGTCTCGCCTTCTTTACTGGCCATTGATTTAATGTCGATAGTCCTAAGTATAAAGTTTTACAACAAGTATCACATAAACTTAAAGTGATCCAAGAAAATTATGGCAAGGTCAGATAAACCAAATCAGAAATACATGTACCCCTTTCAATCATTCCATACACCAAATATAGATGACCTATTGCTTATAGTATCTTAGAAACAAACTTAACCAGGAAAACTTAACATTGACCAATGAACCATGAAGATGAGGTCAAGGTTATATGATACCTGCCAGACAGACATATACACCTTACAATTATTCCATACACCAAAAATAGTTGACCTATTACTTATAGTTTAATAAAACAGACCAAAACTCAATAAAATGCTCCGCAGGGCGCAGCTTGATACGACCGCAGAGGTCGAACCCTGAACAGTTGGGGCAAGTATGGACACAACATTCAAGCTTGATACAGCTTTGCATTTGGATTGTGATTAAATATTTGACACAGCATAGGTTTCTGACACAGAATGAATGTGGTCTAAGAACTTAAAAATTTTAAATTGGACATTCACCTATTATGGTCCAATATCCAAAATCTAAATACATGGTTAGATTCAGCATATCAAAGAACCCCAAGAATTCAATTTTTGATGAAATCAAACAAAGTTTAATTTTGGACCCTTTCGACCTCAATGTGGACAAAGTTGATAACGGGGCCCAAAAATCAAAAATCTAAATACATGGTTAGATTCAGCATATCAAAGAACCCCAAGAATTCAATTTTTGATGAAATCAAACAAAGTTTAATTTTGGACCCTTTCGACCTCAATGTGGACAAAGTTGATAACGGGGCCCAAAAATCAAAAATCTAAATACATGGTTAGATTCAGCATATCAAAGAACCCAATATATTCAATTTTTGTTGAAATCAAACAAAGTTTAATTTTGGACCCCGATTTAGACCAACTTGAAAACTGGGCCCATAATCAAAAATCTAAATACATGTTTAGATTCAGCATATCAAAGAACCATAAGAATTCAATTTTTGTTAAAATCAAACTAAGTTTAATTTTGGACCCTTTGGACCTTAATGTAGACCAATTTGAAAACGGAACCAAAAATTAAGAATCTAAATACACGGTTAGATTCGGCATATCAAAGAACCCCAATAATTCAATTTTTGATGAAATTAAACAAAGTTTAATTTTGGACCCTTTGGACCTCAATGTGGACCAATTTAAAAATGGGGCCCAAAATCCAAAAACTAAATACACGGTTAGATTCAGCATATTAAAGAACCCCAAGGATTCAAGAATAAAACCCCATTGAAATTGGTCAAGAAATAAGCAATTTATACGAAGTATCTTCTTTTGCACAATACTGTGCAATTAAATATTTCTTGCTATTGCGCAATACTGTACAATTGACAATTTCTTGCTATTGCGCAATATTGTGCTATTGGATATTTCTTGCTTTTGCGCAACACTGTGCAATTGAAGATTTCTTGCTATTGCGCAATACTGTGCAATTGAAGATTTCTTGCTATTGTGCAATACTGTGCAATTGAAAATTTCTTGCTATTGCACAATACTTATTATATAATAATTTACACATCCTGTTTGGTGTGCATCTCCTACCATATCATTATTATTTGCTTTTAAATATAAATCAGAAATAACCAACTTAATATGGAAAATTTTAAATGAAAAAAAAAAAATGAAAAAAAGAAAAAAAAGGAGAAAAAAAAAATCCCCCCCCCCCCCAATTTTTTGAACCCCCTTATGATTCATCACACCCAAACTCAATCCCAGCCTTCCCTTTGTGGTATGGTACCTTGCAGTACAATTTTAGAGAGATCCATACACTTGAACACAAGTTATTGTCTGGAAACTAGAAAAATGTGTTTCTTGGCCCCTTTTTGGCCCCAAATTCCTAAATGTTTATGGCAATTACCCCCAAACTCAAACCCAGCTTTCCCTTTGTGATATGGAACCTTGTAGTACAATTTCAGAAAGATCCATACACTTGAACACAAGTTATTGTCTGGAAACTAGAAAAATGCTTATTTTTGTCCCCTTTTTGGCCCCCAATTCCTAAACGTTTCGGCAATTACCCCCAAATTCAATTCCAGCTTTCCCTTTGTGATATGGAACCTTGTAGAACAATTTCAGAAAGATCCATACATTTACACACAAGTTATTGTCATGAAACTAGAAAAATGCTTGTTTTTTGCCCCTTTTTTGGCCCCTAATTCCTAAAATTTTGAGGCAATTACCCCCAAAATCAATCTCAGCATTCCTTTTGTGATATGGAACCTTGTGGTACAATGTCAGAGAGAGAGAGATCCATACACTAACACACAAGTTATGTCTGGAGGTTACAAAAATGCTTATTTTTGGCCCCTTTTACCTTTACTGTTGGTACCATAACCCCCAAAATCAATCCCAACCTTCCTTTAGTGGTATTGTACCTTGTGGTAAAATTTCATAGAGATCCATTCACTTAAACTAAAGTTAGAGTGCGAAAACCAATGTGTCTTCGGACGACGCCAGACGACGACGACGACGACGCCAACGTCATACCAATATACGACCACAAAAATTTTTTTGCGGTCGTATAAAAACTGAACATTGAGCAATGAACTGTGAAAATGAGGTCAAGGTAAAATAAAACCTACCAGATTGACATGTACATCATAAAATATTTACATACACCAAATATAGTTGACCTATTTCATATGATTTTAGGAAAACAGACCAAAACACAAAAAATTAACTTTAACCATTGAACCATGAAAATGAGGTCAAGGTCAGATGACACCTGTCAGTTGGACATGTACACCTTACAATCATTCCATACAAGTATCGTAGACCTATTGCTTATAGTATCTGAGATATGGATTTGACCACAAAACTTAACCTTGTTCACTGATCCATAAAATGAGGTTGAGGTCAAGTGAAAATTGTCTGACAGGCATGAGAATCTTGCAAAGTACACACATACTAAATATAGTTATCCTATTACTCATAATAAGAGAGAAATTAACTTTACATAAAATCTTAACTTTTTTTTTCAAGTAGTCACTGAACCATGAAAATGAGGTCGAGGACAATGGACATATGACAAATGGAAGCTTCACAACATAAGGCATCTATATATAAAGTATGAAGCATCCAGGTCTTCTACCTTCTGAAATATTAAGCTTTTAAGTAGTTAGTTAACACCACTGTAGCCCCCACAGTTGCTGCTGCCGGATCACTATCCCTTTGTCTAGCATAATTTCGGCGACAGAAGTCGCAGGCTTGACAAAAAGTCAAGTAAATATTATCATATTTCCCAAATAGTCAGAGAGTAAATGTGGAAAGATTTGAGCCTTTCTTGAAAAACTTGTATTCCTTTTTTAGGATGATGACAGTGAGGTAAGCCACAGAATTTAATATATTTTTTTGGCCATCATATATTTTTACTCATGTCACTAGTAAAAGCAAATAACAAAAGTGCTCTAAAAAATTTTGAATCATGTAATGTGGCATTAAAACAAATTCACAACCAAGGAAACATACTACCACTTGCACAAACTTCTTCCTGGATTTCTAAGGAGAAGGTACATTTTTGGGGCATATTTATCCCTATTAATTCAAAAATCAAAAAAATTATAAATCAAAAAGCTTGACAGCTGTAAGGGGAATAAATAGCTTCGCTGAGCGCAGCTGGATACGACACAGATGTCCAACCCTGAAAAGTTAGGGCCAAAATGGACACAATATTCACGCTTGATACAGGTCAGAACTTTACCCCGTTTTTTTGCATTTGTGCAATACACTATGCTGTTGAATATTAACCCCCCCAAAAAAAATATTTGAAGAAATTTTCTTTTAATTTCTGAAATCTGAAATGAGAAAAATTGTCCCCCTCCAATTTTTTTCACCTCCCCCTTTCCCTTATTCAAACAAAAACAGTTGTGTATAAGTTTTATAACATTTGGTTGAGACAAACTAAATTTAGAGAACGGAAACGAAACATTCAGCAATTTTTATGTTTATAAAGGAACATAACTCAAGAATGGTAAAAGGGTCGCCACCAAATTTTGTACTTAATCTGTATTATGTAGTAATAAGCATTGTGTATAAGTTTCATAACATTTGGTTGAGGCAAACTAAAGTTAAAAAACGGAAACAAACTAATTATCAGTAGGAAGTAAAATTGAATATTGCATTGTATAAAGCATTGGTTGTAGTTGATTCAACTACCATTATGCACAAAGAAAGATAACTCCAATTTTCAAAGAAGACTTTAAAATATTTTTCGAAATGAAGGGTAAAAATTGCTTTAATTTATCAGTGGAAGGCAAAATTAAACATTGCATTGTATAAAGCATTGATTGTAGTTGATTCAACTATAATCATGGACAAAGGGAGATAACTCCAATTTTAAAAATGACTTGATATTTAGAAAAAAAAGAAGAAAAATTTAACAATTTTTCCATTTGTAAAGGGCATAACTCTAGAACAGTAAAAGTGATGGCACCAAAATTCAAACTTGATCTGTATATTGTGGTAATAAGCATTGTGTATAAGTTTCATAACATTTGGTTGAGGCAAACTTAAGTTAGAGAACGGAAACGAAAAATTTAGCAATTTTTCCATTTGTAAAGGAGCATAACTCTAGAACGGTAAAAGTGACGCCACCAAAATTCAAACTTGATCTGTATTTAGTGGTAATAAGCATTGTGTATAAGTTTCATAACATTTGGTTGAGGCAAACTAAAGTTAGAGAACGGAAACCAACTTTGGGAAGTACAGACGGAAAGACAGACGGACGGACGGACAGACGGACAGACAGACAGACAAGGGTAAAACTTAATGCCCCATCCGCTACGGCGGGGACATAAAAAATAATTCTTTCCCTCAAGCTATGGTCAGTATCTCAGACAATCATCATTTCTTAATAAATAATTTACAAGTAGTGTAAGGGAGGTAATCAAACATTGTTATTTAAATTGATTTGGATTACCTCCCTTACACTGCTTTTAAATTGTCTCAATTGTCCTTTAACCAGAAAAACCCTTGTTTTTCCCCTTTTTTTGCCCCTTATTTCCTAAATGGTTTGAGCCATAACCCCCCAAAGTCAATCCTAACCATCCCTTTGTAGTATGGAAACTTGTGGTATAATTTCAGAGAGATTCATACACTTTAACACAAGTTATTGTCTGGAAACTACAAAATTGCTTATTTGGGCCCCTTTTTTGGCCCATTAATTCCTAAACAGTTGGGACCATAACCCCCAAAATCAATCCCAACCTTCCTTTAGTGGTTATAAACCTTGTGTTAAAATTTTATTGGTTTCTATTTACTTATACTTAAGTTATTATCCGGAAACCATCTGTCTTTGGATGACGCTGACGACGAAGACAACGACAACGTAATACCAATATACAAACCAACAAATTTTTTATTTTTGCGGTCGTATAAAAAAGGTACATTAACTGGGTAACTGAGAAATATTGTACACTGAAGACGACCACACCAACCCAAACTTCTTTAAACTAAATAGACCATTGGCAATCATACAACATCTTCTTATTTTTACATTGACCATTGTTTCTTTTGATATAAATTTTCTCCTCCAAAAATAACTTGATTCAAACATATTTTCACCATAACAGGACAATTTACAATTAAAAACCCATAAACTCGAAAATAATAAGTGAATATAGTTAAAATGTATTCTGACCTTAAGACTACATTGTAAAAGTTTGGTGAAGATTGAATTAAGTAAATCACTCAATAAGGCAAAATAAGATTTAATGATATTTGGAAAATTGGTAGTTTTGCAGATTAAAAGTCCAATTTAGTTGAAAATTATCAAAATTTATACCGACCCAAAGACCACAATTCTTAATAAAAAATTTGATATAATACAAATTGTTAAGTCTCTGAGAAATCTTTTCAAAAGACACAAGCTGCTATTTTTCTAAATGGATGCAATTGGGTTACTGTGATGTTAGACCCTCAAACCTATGTTAACAATGCGGCAAAGTTTTGAGTAAAGTAAATGTGTGACATATGAAAAATTGCATACAGCATACAATGAATAAATACATATTTGAAAGAATATTGAATCCACACAATTCTTAAGACACAAGCAAATTCTAAAATTGTATACAGACTGTCCAAACACTATTTTTAATAATTTAGTTCAGCTTGAAGTAAATCAATCAAGACATATCTGAGGTAGCGTGTGTCAAGTTAGGTCCACAGTTGTTCTACCCCCTGGCCCATCAACATTTTTTTAAATGTCTATGGTACAATTGAAATAAAACAATCTTGTATCATTCTAATCTCTTAGTTACATAGACATAGAATATTTTTGAATTAATTGCATTTGGTAAAATCTGAGTGCACTTTATAACCTGCTATAATTGTTCTCATTGTATTTTTTCCTTCAAAACAACAAAACTTAATATGTTCATTATTTCAATGCATTAAGTACTGTCATTTTATGGTTGTTTAAACTATGAAAATCAAAGTACAGGGAATTAACATTTAATTTTGCAAAATCAGAGATAGTGTTGAGGTGGAAGACATCCATTTTGACTGATTTTACACAGTAGCACAGTCATGTCCTATTCTAAGTTGACCATATCTTTAATTCATTATCCTGTGCTTTGAGACTGCTATACACTTTGAACATAAAAGAACCCATACAATTATTTGTTAAGGCCTTATGTGTATTTTTACAATGCAAAGTTTCCTGACCTTCACAGCAACTTTCATTTTTATTGGTCGTTTGCAAAGTGCTGACAGAACCCATTATTTGATGACTTGTTAAATTTTCATCATCCTGAAAATGCATGTAATATTGAACCTGGATGAAAGAAAACATCTATAAGTTACTACTACCAGTTTTAATGTGATATGAAAATATTCATGAGCCAGTCATTGAAATTGTGAGATCATCTGAGTAAATAGTATGTCAGTACTTTGATTTCAGTTATTGATGCCTGTCCCATATTTGGAGATATCAGAAAGTCCTTTTTGTTCTTCAGGAATCAATGAAACAGAACTCAACCATATCAACACCCATAACAACTATTTATCGAAACAGACTGTGTTGTTACTTTGAATAATGAATAATGAATAATTATGTAGTATTTTGTTTTGTATTTGTAAACTCTGTAAATTCAACTTAACACAAATTTTTGTTACCTCTTTGATATTGTAACTCAATTTTTTTATTCGTTCCTCAATGTTCACTTTCAGTTTTTTCTTTTCATCTTCAGTTTTCCTAGATAATTTAATTCTTCCTACAATTCTTTTTAATGCCTTTTCTAAAAACTGTTTCTGCCATCTATAAGGAAGAAAGAGTATAATTTATACATGTACTCATTCTTTGAATAAAAATTCAACAAATCATTTGACATTCAAAACTGGAATTTTTCGTACAAATTTTAACAACAGAATAAAATGATAAGATGAAGAGATGGAAGCATTTAGTCTTTACAAAATATCTACTATCCCTGCACCTTATTTTGATTTGGATGAATGACTTTAATTCCAGACAATGGAAGACCTTTGTTATAGATAACAAATGAAATTATGAACTATACCTAAATGATTCTTATCAAAAGTGGTGATCTGGACAAGATTTCTATGTGCAGACCTTTAACACCTGTGACCTTGACTTTAGATATTCATTTGTACTCATGAAAACCCTTAAGAATGATTAAAGAGTTGTGGCCTAGTATATGTATGAAGGCTTCATCATCAACATCCTTTTTGCAAAAGAGATAGTAATCACTGGAATTTTAAGTTAATTAAAACACAAGTTCTCTCCTTTTGATTTCAATATTGGATTGAACTGTTTGCATGAAGAAATAAATAATTGTCACTAGTATTAGGAAATGATTAGATGATATGTCATTCAAAACTGTATGCACCTTATCATCTTATTGTATTTCATCTACTTGTCTTATATCCAAAGCCTATGTAAAGAGATCAAAAAGCTCTGGAGCAGACATGTTTACTTGCTAAACAATTTGACTTTGAGTTCAAAGGTGAAGGTTATATATTGGTGATGGTGGTATATGACAATAATAATCAAAAGATAACAACTTGCAAATCATAGAAGTCAATATTTAAGGTATTCTGTCAGCCATACTTGTATCCAACATATTATCTTATGGTGATATGCTAACACACTTAATATCATAAGTAAGTCTATGCTAAAAGATAACAATATTCTGGCCAACATAAGCTAACTTGCAAAAAACTATTCATAACTTGATTTAAAGGTCAAATATTAAATATTCAATACAATACTTTGATGATGACTGCTTTACTAATCATGATTGAATTCTACGCCAAAATTTTTATGATCAAGGTTTTACTACACATATAGCATAAACTTAATCCACTAAAATAAGGGCATGGTCAGATGAACTATGCCAAACAGAAATGTACACCTTAGTGCATACCATACCCCAATATAGTTGATCTTTTTCTTATAGTATCAGAAAAATTAGTGTAACCAAAAAATATTTACCAATGAACCATGAAAATAAGGTTATGGTAAGATGAACCATGACAGATGAACATGTGCAACTTACAATCATTCCATACACCACATATATTTGACCTACTGTGTTTTGTAACTGAGAAATGGAATTAAGATATGAAGAATCCATGTCTCCTACCTTCTGAAAAGTACAGCTTTGTGCATAGAGCTAACATAATAACAGGATAAAAATTCAGCATAAACCTATATGGTCTAGATATCAAATCACTGTCAGTTGCACTCGTCTTTGGAAAGCATCAAGTTATAACATTAACAGTACCAACTTTTATGCACCAGATGAGCATTTCAACAATTAATGCCTCTTCAGTGATGCTTGAGGCTGAAATATTTGAAAATCCAAAACCTAATCAAAATATTGGAAGAGCTGATCAAAACAAAAAGGACCTAAAGTATAGCCAAATCCGGACAAGAAATCAGAGCTTTGCATGAGGAAGATATATTCCTTAATTCAAAGTGATTTAAATATTTTCAATCTAACAATATCCATATTTTCATGCCACTACTGGGCTGGTGATACTCTCGGGGACTTACAGTCCACCAGAAGAGGTATAGACCCAAGTGTAGTAATAACATTAATGGTACCAATTTTTATGAACCTGATAATAATTTTTTATCTATAATATCATTGTACCATCTTACCTTGAATGTCTAGCAACTTTGGCCTCTAGACTGGCAGGAATCATTTCTCCTATTCCAATAAGAAGTTTCTGGAAATTGGTAGTATACTCTAATCCTGGAGTAGCTGCTCTTCTTGTCTCCTACCATGGAATAGCATGTTTGATCACTTTTATGTCATCAAATAAATAATTATTAATCCTAATCTTTTCATCACATATTTTCAGATATACAATATACAATATATATCATTTTGAAATCATGCATGAGGTCACACCAATTTGATTTGTGGTTTTTAGGACAAAAGCTCCAAAAAATATTTTTTTGATACAGTTGTTTTCATTATATGGTAATGATTGTTTATTGGCTGCTTGACATCCAGTTGGAACTATTTATCCATATTTAGGATCAACATAATGAGTGAGGTGAATATTTCTTGCTTTGTACTAAAACAACATCCTGACTAAGATAGTTATATTGCTATGCATGTAGATCTCAATGTATTAAAATATTCCCTTAAAATACCTGTCACCACATTCACATGCATTATTCTGACTGAGCAAAATACTCTTTCCTTTTGCTCCTAAAAGCTGCAATGCATTTAAAACTCTTTAGCTTGACTAGAAGTGGTTGAACCAATTACACATCCCTAATTATTATGAGCATGACTATCACAATACCACCACCTTGGTCTCGAATGTTGGAACTCCTAAATTTCTCCTTACAAAAGAGTTCTGCTTGCATGCCAATAGACTAACAAAGGGATATGGGGTTTAATCAAAATAAGATAATTCTGTGATTTTTTAAAAAGTTCATGGCAATTTACAATTAATTTCATCCAAGATAGATAGGTCTATGCCTGTTGAAACAAGAATAGGGGATGACGATGGTTCTAACAAATATTGATGTGATTGTGGTCATCTAATGAAAGATTTTGAATTATTGCCTCCTAGAACAGGTCTTCAAAGGTAAAACGAGATGCATTTTGCATGACTGTGTGTTCAATAACTACTTGTCCACTGAAATGAGTTGACACAACAACATGCTGGCATCCCGATTTTTTATCTTTTATTTACAAATCGATTTATCGCACGTGTGTTTGAATCAATCGGAGAAATATATGCAATAGAAAAATGCTATGTGAAAAAAAAATTCCAAGGAGAAACTAATTTTGGAGCAGCATGCGGACATAAACTTTGCGGAAGCAGTAATTATTTTTTTTTATTGAAAAGTCAATTTCTCCAAAACAGGGGCAGGAAAATCCAAAGAATTAGGAATCAAATTGGTGTGGCCTGAGATATAAACCTGGTTAATCGAATTTTGTCAATCCATACATTTTCAAGGAGCTGCAGATTAACAAACGGTTATAAACAGGAATGACTTTGTCAATGTATTGGTAAGGGAAAATCCCCAAATTAACCTAAGTTTAATGCCAGTTTCTATAATTCATGACTTGTAAGTTTTATTGATGGAATAAGCTGGAGTGCCTGTATTTAAACTACTGACTTTTGGACTACTGAATCTGAAATATTCTAATGAATTCGAAAAGATTAAATGTGCCATGTTTTCAAATGACTGGAGCAAATTTGAACCCCCAACCTATAGGAGATAAGCTGGAGTGATCTGGTAAGGTTAGTGTCCAAGTAGACCACTTGAAGTATGCTATATCGACCAATTACAACCTACTGTAAGAAAGGAATTTAAGGATTTCACACATGTCTACCTCAGAATAGAATATTGGTATTGTAAATTTCTGTGTGTGCATCAACAATGTTTATATAACTAAAGCTAAACATGCCATCAACCTAGGTTCTTACAGATATTGATTCTAAAAGAAACCACTTCTCCTTTGAAAACATGAACTGAAAATGTACTGCTCCGTACAAAACTTACCTCTTTAGAACTGAGTTTAAACATCTGAGCTTCTTTGAAGTGCGGCCAATTATCTTTCAGTTTTGATTTTGTATTTTTCCAAACTTTATCATCCTCCTCGGGAGGAACTTGATCCCATTTATTACAAACAAATATAGCTCTAGTTGGATCAAACTCATACATCTTACTATCCTTCTTTTGTACCTCAAATATCTTCAAAAGCTGTAAAAAATATATATTTCTAATTTATGTTGATAATTGATGTAACAGTATATTTTTAAATATCATATAATGACATCCTAACCTGTTACTTTGAACGAAACATTTTTTCATTAACTTATCAAATAAACCTTAATTTGGAGGTATTTCAAATAAATAATTCATTGTTGACATTAAGCCCGTGAACAAAACAAGAGTGAATGTTTCCACATTTTTTTAACTTTTATCTTACCCTGTCACACCTCCAGCATTAATACTGTTTATCACATATATATAGCTTACCCTGTCACTCTGAACACCTCCAGCATTACTACTGTTTATCATTTTAATAAGCACTTACCCTGTCACTCTGAACACCTCCAGCATCACTTCTGTTTATAACATATATAAAGGCTTACCTGTCACTCTAAAGACATCCAGCATTACTACTGTTTATAACATAGATAAAGACTTACCCTGTCACTCTGCACCTCTAGCATTACTTCTGTTTATAACATAAACAAGCATTCTGAGAGTATTGCATGGCAATACATAGTCCCCTACTGGGTAAAAATTCATTTTACTGGAACAAAATGCTAACTTGTTCTATAACTTGTCATGGTGTAAACAAAAAGTAAATATCATGTCAATATCTTCAAGCATGACTAAAAACAGTGTGGAAAACTGATTATATGAGTGAAAAAAACATTAGATATGATTAATAGTTCTCTAAAATTAGATATGATATAATACGGTGTATATCTATTTTCAAATTATAATCAAATATAATTAATAGTTCCAAGTATTTTTTCTTTCATTTGTCACAAACTAATATAGATTTGTAACTTATCTATAAAATGTCAACAACATTTATCTACACAATGTAATGTATTGAAATATATACATTAATAAAAATAGATTATTATCTAATTAAAGGATTTCTCTTCATAACTTTTTTTTTATATATATAGCATTCAGAAAATTAGTTTATACTAAATAACAAACAAACCTGCCAAAAAATTCTTCAAATAATTTAACAAAGAATGTCTTTTAAAAAATGAGTCCCTTTGTACAGAAATATGGTTTAACATAGTACTCTAACATTAGATATGGTCCAGAGTTATGATGGTCTATAACTCTGGACTAAATCATCAGACCGGAACAAAATTTGAACTTGATCTATAACTTGTCACGATAAAACTATATACCAAATATCAAATCAATATCTTCAAGAACGAAGAAAAAAAGTGTGGAAAGCTGATTTGCCTGACTGACAGATGGACAGACGGACAGATGAACAGACGGACAGATGAACAGACGGACAGACGGACAGAGTGCAAACCTAAAGTCCCCTTCGACTTCGTCGGAAGGGGACTAATAAAGACTTCCCCTGTTACTCTAAACACATCCAGCATTACTTCTGTTTATAACATAGATAAAGACTTACCCTGTCACTCGGAACACCTCCAGCATTACTTCTGTTTATAACATAGATAAAGACTTACCCTGTCACTCTGAACACCTCCAGCGTTACTACTGTTTATCACATAAATAAAGACTTACCTTGTCACTTTGAACACCTTCTACATTACTACTGTTTATCACTTAAATAAACACTTACCCTGTCACTCTGGACACCTCCATCATTACTTCTGTTTATAACATAAATAAAGACTTCCCCTGTTACTCTAAACACATCCAGCATTACAACTGTTTATAACATAAATAAAGACTTACCCTGTCACTCTGAACACCTCCAGCGTTACTACTGTTTATCACTTAAATAAACACTTACCCTATCACTCTGAACACCTCCAGCGTTACTACTGTTTATCACTTAAATAAACACTTACCCTGTCACTCTGAACACCTCCAGCATTACTACTGTTTATAACATAAATAAAGACTTACCCTGTCACTCTGAACACCTCCAGCGTTACTACTGTTTATCACTTAAATAAACACTTACCCTATCACTCTGAACACCTCCTGCGTTACTACTGTTTATCACATAAATAAAGGCTATAGCTTTTGGTAGATAGTCCAGTAATCGCACGGTAAGCTCTTCACTTGATCCTATTCCTGGAGTATCTACTATAATGGCATGGCTCTGAAATTGACAAAATTTTACTCATTACAGTTTAATTTTATGCTATATGAAATAATTAACACAATTTAACCAGATAAACCTTGTAGTAAATGAATAAATTTTCAGCTGATTGGAAAACCCAATATCACTGTCTACTGACTTGCTTTGTAGTACATAAAATTTAATGCCATATAGTCAAACATTTTTCATTCTGTACTTTTAAAATAAAACTGTCAACACCGAATAAATAAAAAGCAAGTTGACAGATGTATGCTGCATTTTTATTGGCAAGGATAACACTATTTTAACATGTAAGATGTGCCAAAGTTAAAACAACTGCGTAGCAAATATCTTTAGGGGCCTTATAACAAATAATTGTTGCATGTCTGAAGCTGATGCCGGACACAACACACCTAAGCAGAATGGTTCATAAAAAGAACATAATTATACTATAGTGCCTACAGGTAATAAAATTTTGTGAGGTACGGTAGACAAAAGCATTTATAAATAATCAAATGGTCCACATAATTTGGTCACTAGTGGACAATTGTCCTCATTCACAATCATACCACATCTCCCTTACTTTTATATTGTGATATTAAAAATATGTAAATAAGTTACATTTGATTTACTAGTTATTTTCATTCAGGTTGAATTGAACTGAAAAAACCTTAAGGCCCCAAGGAGCTAGTATTGCTCAACTGGTATCTCTGTACAATATTGAATAATGTCTACCGTAAAATGTTTAACAAGAGAAGATAACGTCTGACAAATTCACTTCAGATTGTTTTGTTTTAATCATTTACCTGAAGTTTCAGTGCATTTCATCATTAATTTCACAGAGGATTTTTTTATATGGACAATTAGAATCAAAGATTGCCTCAGATGGCAAAAAGCTCAAACAAGAAAATGAAAAGTTATTTTGCATTTGGTTTTAAAGGGACCTACCTGCCACATGTCACTTCTGTTAGACACCAGCAAAAAAAGGAATGTAATTTGTCTTCCAATCATCTATCCCCTTTTTCAAAACATTTTGCCATGTAATTTCAGTTGAGAAGATTATTTTAAATTGGTCAATAAGACTTAAGATTGCTTCTTTCAGCCTTGATTTTCATCTGATCAAAATGAAATGAAACCACCATTGTATGAATCTTTCCATACATTATTCTGTCCAGGGTTGGTTCAAAATTGACATGCAGTTTCAGGCAAAAAGTTGATAAAGTAATTTTCCATTGGGTTTATATGGAACTGTGTGCCAGTAATGCTGCTCTGTTTGCCAACTGATCAACACTTAATAAGGATAGTTTGTAAAGGGTCTTCCATTCAACAAGTCCCTGAAGTATCCAACCATTTTGTATTGTACTTTCTAGGGGGAAATCCCTCAATCAGACCTTTACTTACCAATTTTATCATTTAAGGGTGGTCTAAAAAAAAATTTTGGGCTCTTTCTTTTAAGAAGTTAACAAAGCCTATTATCAATTCTGATTGATAAAAAATATAAATGTCTCCTTTGAAACAAAAATCTATAAAATTTTACAAGGATCGATGATTGAGAGATTATACACAGAACATAAGATTTTCATCAGTGGATGGTAATACAGTCACATACATGGCATCAATGATGAGAACAGTCCATGTTGTATTTGAACAATATCATGGACACCTATCCCACTAAATTATACTTAAGTGTGTCAAAAAAAAACCAGGTTGTTGCGACTTCTGATATGATGAGGAGTTACCAAATATTTGACACTTCACAAGGGAAGTCATCTATTATGCAATTGTTTAAGTGTAAGAATGTCATTTAACCCTTTGAATATTTATTTCTTTCAGATGTTATCACAACTGAGTTGCATATTGAGTATTTTTTTACCAAGAATGTTTATCCGGTGAATTATTATGCAAATCTGTACAGACATCTCATTCTACTTGTCAAACTGACAATTTTTGGTCCAATATTTTTACATTTCATGATTACTGTGAACAATTTTAAGATATAAATCAATTCCAGACAGCATCATAATTATAATAGATTATCATTACTGCCACATCATATTTGTGACCGCCTATTCCTATTCCTGACATAAATCAATTCCAGACAGCTACATAATTATAATAGATTATCATTACCGCCACATCATATTTGTGACCTCCTATTCCTATTCCTGACATTTGAAAAGTTTTAGAGGCAAATGAATATTTAGATTCACCAATAAGAATCAAACATTATCTTTACCAGTTATGTTTTTGCCTGTTAAAAACAAAAAGGCATTCAACAAATTAGTTCCAGCAGGTTTGGATCTGATTATATATGCACTTTCAAAGAAAAAGATGAAAAAGAGATTTGAGGAACATGCAGCCTTCACGCTTAACTTTTGAGTCCACAAGCCAGAAGCTCAATTTAAAAAAAAATTTAGTTGGATTCTGTTGGCTTGTAGAGAAGAATTTTACAAGTCCGAAAGCAATTTTACAAGCCAATGCCGTAGGACTTGTGGTTAAGCGTGAAGACTGACATGTATGACATCATGCAGTCATGCTTGCCATCCAATCATTATAAAATAATGTTTCAAAAGACGTAATTTCAGAATATAATAAACTGTTGACACAGAGATATGTCTCGCCTGTCAACATAAAATTCAGGAAAAGAAAATCTGATGAACAGCAACATTGCTTATTAATTCAAAGTGTTAGACCATGATCTAGTGGGCAGGGCCTCAAAATGGTTGACAAACTGAGATGTTCAAACAGTAATGTAACTTTATAGAAATACTGTTGTCTATTGTAAGTAGTTCCTATCAATCTAACAAAAGCAGAAAACTTAACATTGTAAATTGGTAATTATTTCAGTCACTGGACCATGTCCTGATAGTAATGCAGCAACTTCATACAAAATATCATTGATCTATCACAAGTAGATACTATCAAACTAACTTAAGGATGTGTTCTTCTGATGTTTCAGTCTCGTTGAAATCTTGTTCGAGAATTATTTCCAAAACATGTGATACAAGTGGAAAATATTAATGAATTCAAAAAATATTACAATCAAACTAAACTCTGTGAAAAAATTGTGTACTTACAATAAGTAGTTTTTGAGTAATAAAATTTTCAAAATTTAAAACCAATCCATGCAGTCAGTGTCATCAGCTAAAATGTTGAGAAAATGGGTAATGGTACAAGAAATGATTTTACCAAAAATATGTACATCCCATATAATTTTTTCTTTTCAAAATTCTTAGATATGTATTTTTCAATCATTTATAACAAAGAAGTTGAAATAATATACTTTTTGTTCTAAAAAAAAAAGAGAAAATCCCAAATTTACAAAATTTACAGCATGGTCAAATTTGACACCAAAAAGCAACAAAATTTTATAAAACTTTCTAATATAAACACCAACCTATAGTTTTTTTAAGTTAAATTTATTCAGATTGGTCCACTTCATATTTAGTGAAAGTATGAAAAGTTTAATTATGGAACTGTGATTCTTTTCATGATAATAGCCCAAAAATGGATAAAAATTGATGAAAAATGAGAAAATCATTAAAAATGGGGTACTTTCAAATGGCCGTAGCAATAAAAGATGTGCACCACCATGTAATTTTTTCTTCATAAATTACTTTCTTACAGTCATATAAACCCAAAAATCAGGTTAAGAAAAAAAGTTTAAATCTATAAATGTTTGGCTCCTCAGAGGTGTACATTCTTTAGCAGAAAATTTAACACTGAAAATTGCTAATCAATTCAAAGTCAATGGACCATGTCCTAGAGGGTAGAGCCTCAAAATAGTTGTCAAACTGCTATGTACTGATAGTAATACGACTTCATACAAAATATCATTGATCTATCACAAGTAGTTCCTATCAAAATAACTTAAGCAGAAAACTTAACATTGAAAATTGCAAATTAGTTCAAAGTCGCTGGACCATGATCTAGGGAGCAAGGCCTCAAAATAGTCATCAATCTGATATGTACTGGTAGTAATGCAACTTAATCTGGATAATAAAATTCAATTCCTGCCTCTAGTAGTCATGTTTTTCACCAAATTCTATCAAAACAAGTGAATCTGTGAGCTACTGCTCACTAATGATACCCCTGCCCCGCTAAAAGTATAAGGTTAACAGGGAGTTGTTGAGTGATGAATCTGAAAACGCATCGCACGGTCAAGCTGACTCATATAAACCCTGAAACCAAATTTCAGAAATCCTTGTAATGTAGTTCCTGAGAAAGATCCGACAAAAAATATTCATGGGACGGACGGACTGTCAGACCGACGGATGGACTGACGGATGGACAGACAGAGGTAATACAGTATACCCTCACTTTTTTAAAGCGGGGGTATAATTAAGAATCTATATGAAGGACCAACATACAGTATTTGTCTACATTGGGTCATTAGTTTTAGAGCAGAAGATTAATATGTGAAACATTAACAGATACCAAGTGATTGCAATTGCTCACACTAGCTTATTGGCCAGCTGAGCTTGTTATACAGAAACAAGAATACTAAAGGCATATTACCAATAAGGCATACCTTCAGAATAGGTATTGGCCAATGTATGTCTACAAATTTATATTTATTCTGGTTTGCATCACTGACATATTTTTGCAATTTTTCTTTCATCAATGCAGCTTCCATGTCTTTAGGTAAATGAAGTCTTGTTAGTTCATCATCTTTATCAGTTACAAAGACAGCCTTTTCTTCCTTATTCCATAGTCTACAGATTGTGGTAGTACAGGTCAGCAAGGAATGGGGTAACACATCACTTCCAAGTAACAGGTTCAGTAAGCTACTTTTTCCAGCAGTTGTCTCACCTTACAAACAAATAAAATGGAAACAGAGTACCATACTGGCAGATAAAACTTGTTTACCGAACTATAAATTAAAGGCTTATCTATCAGTAAACATATTCTGAGGAAAGAGAAAATTTCTTTCAGGAAGTTTATAAACCTACTATCAAATTCAACAACCATCTACAACTTTTATTTCTGCTAGAGATATCCAAGCTTTAAATAATGAGATTGACTGAAGTTGAGATCATTGATAACCACTCTGTCAAATAGTTCAACTCGTCTCATCATGGTATAGAAGCACTGAGTACTGAAATTAAAGGTCTGTTTGAAGCTAAAATCAAAGATCAGTGGATGACCTAACTATTTTATAAAATTTCATAATTACATTGATCTTCATAACACTCATAGTTGATATTAAATATAGAATAACTATACATTGTCTCAAAATATAAAATTCATTTTTACAAGGCTTAGAAATAGGAAGAATGTGAGGCTCTGCCGAGCATTTATATCCTGTTTCGAGGGGGCTACAAATAAAATTTATACTGCGACTTTTCCAAATTGCCGTATGAAATATTTTGGGTAAAATCAAACAATTTTGAATTTGAAGTGGACAACATAAAAATTCCTCGAACCTGTATTCTTCATTGACGTCAAAACTAAAACTCTATGGAAACATACTATCAACATCACAAACAAGGCATTATACGGTCAGTGACTGTATATCACAAACAGGGCATTATACGGTCAGGGACTATATCACAAACAAGGCATTATACGGTCAGTGACTGTATATCACAAACAGGTATACGGTCAACAAAAAATTGTCTGCCCAAACAGCACAGTTGCAGTATAAATAATTTACTGTAAGTATCAAGATGAATATGTGCAAAAATTATCATAATCAAAAGTTTAATTGTAAAATGGATATACCTGCCACAACAATTGGACACTGCTCCTCCATTAACTCTTCTTTATAGGTCTTGATTTCTTCTAAAACATCACCAAATTCTATTTTCATTTCTTGTTTTAATTTACTGTCAACCTGGTCATCAGTCATAAACTTTTCAAGGTTACAATAAAGGTCATACAGTTTCCTTTTCCTCTCCATGTCTTTTTCTAAAATTTTCTCAATTATTTTTGCTCCTTGTTGCTAAGAATAACAAAAAAAAGAGATAATTTAATCTGTATTTGTTGTGAATTTGTCTATGTGTGTCTCACACTCTATAGAATGCCCCCAATTTGTGTTGATATAAAACAAATATATTCCTGTTTTGCTAGAATAAATATAGATTCTACCACTGCATCGAGTGTGATACGATATTTATCCACTTGAGACAGTTGAATTTTCAAATTTAAAACTTAAGGCTCGCCGAGCTTTTTAAATATTTAAGATTTAACTGTCGAGAGTGGATAAATATCGTATTGCACAAGATTTGGTGGTGGAATCTGTTTCTCTAATGAGCTTTAGACGATATGCAGACAATCTGAATCCTTCTTTTGCAAAGACTTGCAAAAAGATGTGTTCTTGGTTCGCCTTTTTTCATGACGTCACAATAGGAATTTCAGAGGAAAGCAAGAAAATTTGACGTCATAATCGAAATTTTGACCAATGAAGAACTGAGATCAAACGAACCATATGTTGATAAAATAAAAATAATCAACAGGTCAGGAAAGGGATAAATCGAGTAAGAATTAGAGAAATAAAAATATCATTCACATCAATAAAATAAAATATTAAGTGTATAATGTCATTTTTTAATGAAGATTTCATCAAAGTATTAATAAAATTCAGTCAATGATTTACGAGGAAATGCAGATATAAGACAACTGTTCATTATTATACATAAGACAAAGCCAATGTTAAATCATATCAATCAAAAGTAAAAAAGAATGTTCACCAATGTCATTCTGTACTAAAAACTTTCAAAAAGATTCAATGATTTCAGTTGAATGATTGATCTTTGCTATTTAAAGTCCAGTAGAAAATGTTTCATATATTTTAATGACAAGAACTAAAACCAACAGCTTGATTCATGATAAAAGAATAAACAAAAAACAAATAAAACACATAGCAACCAACGACAACCACTGAATACAGGCTTAGGACTGTCACATGAAGAATGTGATGGGGATAAACAAGTGTGTAAGCACTCAACCTTTCCCTTAACCTAAGAGTTCTTTAATGCTTAGAGAGTTTAGTGTTTTCCTTACATAGGACATTATATTAAATGCTCCCATTTCAACCAGATGTGGGTTTGCATTTAAACATCCCAAACAGCCAAACAAACAACCCCTCAGCAAAGAAAGTGAAACCAATTTCTATACCCTGTGGTACCCTCAATGGTCCCTGGTTTGCAAATTTGCAAAAGTTTGCAAAATTGCAAATACAAAGATGGGATAAACAATAAACATCACAGTGGTCTTGGTTAAGGAGCTGCAAATACAAAGATTGTATTAACAATAAACACTCTCAGTGGTTTTGGTTACGGAGCTGCAAATTCAAAGATGGGATAAACAATAAACACTCTCAGTGGTCTTTGGTTTAGGAGTTGTAAGTACAAAGATGGAATAAACAAGAAACACCCTCAGTGGTTATTGGTTTAGGAGTTGCAAATACAAAGATGGGATAAACATTAAACACTCTCAGTGGTCTTGGTTAAGGAGTCTAAAATATAAAGATTGGATAAACAATAAACACTCTCAGTGGTCTTGGTTAAGGAGTCTAAAATACAAAGATGGGATAAACAATAAACACTCTCAGTGGTTTTGGTTAAGGAGTTGCAAATACAAAGATGGGATAAACATTAAACACTCTCAGTGGTCTTGGTTAAGGAGTCTAAAATACAAAGATTGGATAAACAATAAACACTCTCAGTGGTCTTGGTTAAGGAGTCTAAAATACAAAGATGGGATAAACAATAAACACTCTCAGTGGTCTTGGTTAAGGAGTCTAAAATACAAAGATGGGATAAACAATAAACACTCTCAGTGATTTTGGTTAAGGAGTTGCAAATACAAAGATGGGATAAACATTAAACACTCTCAGTGGTCTTGGTTAAGGAGTCTAAAATACAAAGATTGGATAAACAATAAACACTCTCAGTGGTCTTGGTTAAGGAGTCTAAAATACAAAGATGGGATAAACATAAACACTCTCAGTGGTCATTGTTTTAGGAGCTGCAAATACAAAGATGGGATCAACAATAAACACTCTCAGTGGTTTTGGTTAAGGAGCTGCAAATACAAAGATGGGATAAACAATAAACACTCTCAGTGGTCATTGTTTTAGGAGTTGCAAATACAAAGATGGGATAAACAATAAACACTCTCAGTGGTTTTGGTTAAGGAGTCGAAAATACAAAGATGGGATAAACAATAAACACTCTCAGTGGTCTTGGTTAAGGAGTCTAAAATGCAAAGATTGGATAAACAATAAACACTTATGTTAGTCATTTGTTGTATGTCAAATCTTTTTTGTTCATTTTCTGAATTTATGGATGTATTATGATATTTCTGAGGAATCAGCTGGTCTTTCTTGTAAGTAACTTATTTCTGATAGAGTCAGTATCAAATTTACTCAATGCTGAAGACAATGAGAAATTAATTTTGGAAAATTGGGCTGTGGCTTTGCATGATTTTTTCCATATTTTATTTGAAATATTCTCATAAGCATCTACCCTACCCCTTATTGGCTTTAACCGTTTTTTATTCCCCTGCTGCGGTGGAGGGAGCATTAAGTGTTACCCTTGTCGTCCGTAAAGTATGTCCTAAAATTAGTTTCCGTTCTCTAACTTTAGTTTGCCTCAACCAAATGTTATGAAACTGATACACAAAACACAGATCAAGTTTGAATTTGGGTTGCATCGCTTTTACCATTATTGAGTTATGCCCTTTATAAATGGAAAAATTGCTGAATTTTTGGTTTCCATTCTCTAACTTCAGTCTGCCCCCATCACATACACAATGCTTATTACCACAAAACACAGATCAATTTTGAATTTGGGTTGTGTCACTTTTACCGTTCTAGAGTTATGCCCCTTTATATATGGAAAAATTGCTGAATTTTTCTTTTCTGTTCTCTTACTTTAGTTTGCCTCAGCCAAATCTTAATTAAACTTATACACAATGCTTATTACCACAAATTTCAGATCAAGTTTCGAATTTGGGTGGCATCACTTTTACGTTCTCTAGTTATGTCCCTTATAACGCTGTGCAAGGGGAGGCATCATCTGTGTCCCATGGACGCAGTCTCCATTTATCTTACATAAAGCTAGTTTCACAAAACGTTGTACTAAAAGACAATACATACTGAGGCATCAGTTGAGAATGTCATTGTTGTGCTATCTAATTTCTCAGTTGGTTGCTTTCCTTTCTTCATCAATGTACACACCAATTCTCTCATCTCTTTCTCTGTTTCCAAGTTATCATAGTTTATAGTGTTGTTCTCTAATATCTCACTTAATTCAATGATACCAAGGCTTTCCACTTCCTCTTCTGTATAACTGCATTGGAATGCAGAACTAAAGAAATGGATGAGTGCATACATATTAACCATTTAATAAATGTTGAACTGCATAAGACTATAAAATTATTTAACTTTGTTAATATAGCTTACTACAATGTATACACAAAAAATCGCATAAAAATAAACCTATCAAATAATTAAGTTTCTATAATTTTTTTATACAGTATCATAAATACAGAAAACCTAAATTGTCAGTTTTAGATGAAGGGACAGAAATTTTTGGTGAATATTCTTTGTCGAAAAAACTTGTTATTGTTACTGAGACATGTAAACAAAATTTTTCATAAAATTCACAAAAACATTTGTTCAATAAACTTCACTTTTGATAATTACCCTTCTCGATTCTCTTGCATTCTGAATTTGTTTTCTCTCTACAACTGTGGCTTTTGATAAAATATCATTGTTGCATTTCTTGTAACAATTAAATCTGCAACAGGAAAATAACAACATTTATCAATATCAAGCTTTATAAACAGCCGTCTAAATCTTAACAATTGCTTCGTATTAATCACTTTTGTAATTGTATTTGTTTTATAATGTTCCAACAGTTAAAAGTAATGTACAAATTAATATCTATATGAAACAAGAAATGATTGTAACAGGATGCTGTTACGAAGTCTCCCAAACGAAGCTCCCATAATTCGAAATTCCCAGTGTCGCCTGACATTGGAAAAAGTCCAGTGAAAATTGGTTCGGTCCAGTAAAGTATATGCATTAGTGATGCCTGGGGACTAACCCTGTATATGATTCAAATCATCTTGGCATGACAAACCAGAATATATATGGTTTAGGGGTGGGGATCTCGACCATTTAAAAGATACTAGAACATTGGGGGTGGGGGGAACCCCTGGGGACTGACCCTATACATCATTCAAATGTTCGAGACACGACGAACAAGAATATATAGGGTTAAGGGGTGGGGATCTCGACCATTTACAAGATATTAGAACATTGGGGGTGGGGGGAACCCCTGGGGACTGACCGTATACGTCATTCAAATGTTCGAGACATGATGAACAGGAATATATATGGTTTAGGGGTGGGGATCTCGACCATTTACAAGATATTAGAACTTTCTCAAATAGCAGGGGGTCAGGATGACCCCTGGGGACTAACCCTGTATATCATTCAAACCATCTTGGTATGACAAACCAGAATATATATGGTTTAGGGGTGGGGATCTTGACCACTTACAAGATATTAGAACTTTCTTAAATAGCAGGGGTGGGGGTGACCCCTGGGGACTAAACCTGTATATCATTAAAACCATCTTCGCATGACAAACCCGAATATATATGGTTTAGGGGTGGGGATCTTGACCATTCACAAGATATTAGAACTTTCTTAAATGGCAGGGGGTGGGGGTGACCCCTGGGGACTAACCCTGTATATCATTCAAACCATCTTTGCATGACAAAGAAGAAAAGAAAGGAGGGTTTTACTATAGTAAAACCCTCCTTTCTTTTTGATGTGCTTTATCATGACAAACCAGAATATATATGGTTTAGGGGTGGGGATCTCGACCATTTACAAGATATTAAAACTTTCTCAAATGGCAGGGGGTGGGGATGACCCCTGGGGACTAACCCTGTATATCATTCAAACCATCTTAGCATGACAAACCAGAATATATATGGTTTAGGGGTGGGGATCTCAACCATTTAAAAGATATTATAACTTTCATAAATGGCAGTGGGTGGGGGTGACCCCTGTGGACTAACCCTGTATTTCATTTAATGTGCTTTATCATTTAGAACATTTTCAATTAAAAAGATTGTGTCTATCACAAACGGTTTTCAATTTATAATCATTTGAAAATTTAAAAAAAATAAAATCCCATAGGGTTCTATAGTAAAACCCTCCTTTCTTTTTGCCCCTCAAAGTACCCCTTTATAAACCCCAATGCACAAACAAAACCCTGATTGCACCACTAGACATGTAAGTCTAGCATATTGTGAAACCCTAAGTTAATCTGACAAGCGGTTTTGGAGAACAGGTGCGGACAAGTTCAAATTTAAATGTGGCGGAAGAGGAAGAAGAAGAAGAAGAAGAAGAAGAACTGAGCAAAACCAATAAGTCTTCCCAAACTTCGTTTGGGATACTTAATAAGGAGATGTAGTACAATCGCCAATGAGACTTTTATCCACCAGAGACCAAATCGATCCACCAGCACCCAAATCTGTTAATTTGCCTTAAATGTTAGTAAAAGTAACAATTAAACTGATTCAACACTGAAAACAGGGACTACCTGATCTAAGTTGATATTGACTAATTTTATGTAAAATTACTTCTCTTACTGAGGAGATTGTTGCTACTCATATCAATACAAACCTTCTTAGATGACAATCATGCCCAAATGTCTGGTTTAGTTCATTATGTACAAGTTTCTGTTATTCCTCTGTCTGTTTGCACCAAATAAGCATTGGTTTACTCTGCTAAAAATATGTTTGAAGCATATGAGCAAAAACTATAATAACAAAAGAAGATGTTTTAAAGTGTTTTTCCTTTACCCTCTCCCCCTATATTTAAACTTATCTTACCTCCTATACATATCTAGGAATATAATTGGTTAAATGCGACCGTGTGGGGACTGTGTATATTTCATATGGGGTTAGTAGGCGGGGGTTTATTTTAATACACGGTTAGTAGTGGTGTTACGTCCCTTTATAAAAAACAACACGGAGTTGAAGAAAAATCTGAAACATTTCACCCAGACAACAGATGAAGAAATTGATGATGAACGATTGAAATAAATGCAGAAAACAAGTTAAAAGCTAACAAGTTGTTATTGTTGGCATTCGTTTTTGTATAGACCAATGGAAGTAGTTTCTTTACATTGAAGACTTGGTCACTTTGATAGGCCACTGGTGTAAATGCCACATGTTAAGATAGTCGGTAAGATAAATTCGTTACAGTGTGTTAGTGACCTAATACGATATATATGGGATCAGTAAATTCCATATGGGGTTCGAGCTTCACTTCGCTCTCACCACATATGGAATTTACTGACCCCATATATATCGTATTAGGTCACTAGCACACTATGTAACTAATAATATGTGTCTAAAGATGTGTGTTTTGATAGCGATACATACAATAAAAATGAAAAAATCAGGATATTAAAAAAATACTTGTTGGAACAATAAACAAACAGCTGAAATTTATTTGATACGGTCCACTCTGTTACATTGTTTAATCACCTATTGTTGTGCAGATATCTATTGTCAATGACAATCAATAGAATACAATACAATGACTTCATGAGGAAAACATTAGAAACATTTTTCACAACTTAGTTTATTTTGACACCATCTGCAGTAATGACAAAAAATGCAAATCAAAATCAAGGAAATTTTTTGTTATTAATTTTCCGAAACATAAAATGCATTTAAATATTATATATATCTAAGACCAGACTTCCTTTAAAACTTTAACATTGCACAGAGAATAATTTTTGAGGTGGAAACACAGCCAATTTTCATAATACCTTAGTAAGAAAGATAAATTTATTTTAATGTGGCATAGTGACAAACATCTAAAACATAAACTCTGAAGAGCTTTTCATTGAATATAAAAACATATACATGTACACTTACAAATAAAACAACATTAAAGCATGCAAATTAATAACTATAAAACAGCTGACACTAAAAGCAATTATAAAGCACTAAGATAATCCATAAATGAAAGTCAGAAGATACCAAAGTGATAGTCAAACTCATAAGTCGAAAATGAACTGACAATGCCATGGCAATTGACAAAAAAACAAACAAGACTACAAAACACAACATAGAAAACTGAGCAACACAAACCCCTCTTACCAGGGGGGTTCTCAGGGGCACCAGATGAATAAGCAGATCCTGATCCACATTTGTGCTCATGTAAGGTCAAACCAAGCGATCGATTAAGTCTAATTGGATATGTCACATTTGAGGAAAAGAGAATGGAGTGTGGATATGACTTTTGGAACATATCTGTTTTCATCTGTCCCCCAACTTTGACTTACTTAGAGCGGAGCGTGAATCTAAAGGAAGTCTGTCTCATATGAATAAAGGAACAAGTTGGCAAGAAAAGGAGTTGGTTAAATAAAGTATAATATGATTAGTTTTGATTTAATAGCTTAACATCTAATATCAAAGTAAATGAAATAAGTAATTTGTTATAAATAATAAGAATATATAATACGAGTTTGTTACTCTGGACAGCACACCTCTATGTATTATCCTTATTAACATGATTAAATAAATGTAAATGCATATATGATCATACTGTAGATATGTAACAGTGGTTTGATTCCGCCAGTGTACTTTATCCGGAGGAAGAAAATCACCAGTGATTTTTATCCACCAACAAAAATTCACTAGGTTTTTCTATCCGGGTCCAGTGTAAAACATCCACCAGTCATTATATGGTTTTAAAAAGAATTTTTTTGAAGGGAAAATATATATTAAATGTGGCTTAGTAGTTTTTAGTGTATTTGAAACTTGCATAGTTGATTTATGTAAAAAGTGGAGAGTTTTCATCCAAGGAATGTTCACACTAGTGTTTTTGTACCGGAATGATTGCACTAGTTATCTTATACCGGGATTAATTACACTAGTGCTTTAGATCCATACATTGATGAAGTGATTAATACTCAGTTTAAACACACGATAACACAATAATGCTTATTAACAAATAAGATTTAACACGATAATTTTTCTATGCAAATTTATAAAATCATATGCTTTTAAATTGTCACTAATTGTAATATTCATATTTATTGGATTGCCGAAGTTTTTCTGTGTATTTGCTTTTCGGTCGACTTAGATATAAAATCATATCTTCTATGTCGATATCAAAGGATGCTTCTATAATTGAAACTTTAAGTAAGAACAAATCTGCTCTTTAAATTTGTTTTATATCAAGTTCAATGTCCTGATCATTGATAAAGTATTTTGAGTTATAAAAATATCCTCCTCATCATCATCAATATTATTTACTGGATTGACTCTGGTTAATTAAACTGGTTCCTTGAAAATCATTCTATTTTAACCCATTTATTTATGTAAACAATAAACCGGTCTAATATAAACAAAACAACGATATCAAGATCAACGCTTTCACACTATTTACATCCAATATTCTCTAGGGAAAAACAGTTACCCGGAATAAATACACGGCGGAATGAAAGTACGCTTACATAGAAACATTAATTTTCGTGGGGTAAAAATTTCGTGGTTTTGTCTCTATATAAGAATTCATGGGGATTTAATTTCGTGGTTTGCAGTAAATGGAAGTGTTATTATACGTAGGTTAAATTTTCGTGGGGGTTTTAATTTCGTGGATATATTCTTTCCACGAAATAAACGAAACTAAATCCTCCACGAAAATTTCTGCTTTTACAGTATATATATATCTATAAAAATAAAAAGTATTATTATTATTGTAACTCTATACAAAGATAATCTAATTTAATATTTTATTTCTGTTTTCATTTAAAACCTCTAATAATTGACAAATTATTGTCAAAATGTCTTTATCTTCATTTCCAAATAACCTTGAATAAAAAGAGATTTGTTCTGAAGTTTTGAAATATTCTTATTTTTACTAAATATTTTGCTTATTTAAGAAAAGGATTTCTAACATTAACCAAAGCTTTACATGTTACAAAAATGCATCTTATCTTCTATTTCCTCATTACAGAATTTGTATATTCTATTTCCTAGTTTAATATTAAAGTAATGACCTTTTTGTATTTCAAGTTTGAAGATATGGTAATTTCAATAAGTATATGGCTTAAAATTAATGTTTGGTTTGAATAATCGATAAGTTCTTTGTTTATTTCCAGATTTGTTATTTTGTCTTTTATCATTTAAAATAACTCTTTCTTCCATGAGGGTAGGTGTGCCCTTTAATGTCAGGTGTCAAACCGTCATTTTAGGCTACCGTTAGCGTCAAATTGGTTAAAATTTTACTGTGATTCGTCAAAATATCCTTCTTGTGATTCGTCAGAGGTCTCAAATAATTACCGTTTCCGTTCTTTTGGGGAAAATATTAACGTGATTCGTCAAAATCAGTCGATTTTTTTATCGTGTTAAAGAATGTGTACATTATTGCGTCATGCACCAAAAAAATAGCGTTAACGTCATTTGGCAAGATTTTTTACCGTTATTCGTCAAGAAGGTACCCCCATTACAACCCTCTTCCATATGCTCAATATTTGGAATATTATTTCATTTTCACCACATTTTTAACAGTTTAATGTTTGTTTTAGACAGGTACTTTCTATACTATGATTGCCTCCAAATCCCCATTTTCCATTAAATGCAATGAAACAATAAATAAGATAACTTAGAATGAGGTATCACTTTGGTATATTTACAAAATTTCACCTCTCTTTTATTCAGTATGTTTTCTGTTTTGATATATTAATATCCATTTTGTAATCGCACTTTGAAAATTTACCATTTAATACACATGCCTACAGAAAAGGTCATAAAACTTAAGGAATGGAACAAGAAACGAAAAAGCTCTATCATGAATCTTATGTAAATCATGTACCAATACGATTTATTGTCATACTTGTATGGAATTTTTGTAATGTCTTAGAAAATTCTGCAAAATTCTGTTTACTGTTATCACATGCAGGTTATTTCCAACTTTCACTTTAACCGGAAGTAAATTATTATGGAACAATTCGCACCGTCAACAACTGGACCCGAAACAATCCGGATCGACAAGGACCGTATCGTACTAAGTTCAGCACGACGTGTACAATCTATTCTGCTACAGCTCAGTCAATCTTGAAAACGTTGCATTGACTGGTCAGTTCAATAAAATATGGCAGCATCAAGGTTTTTTTCTCAATCGAGACCAGCTGTATATTAAATAGTTCCAGAAAATAAACGCATTCAATAATGAATCCGGTTCCTTTATACCTGGAAGAAGATACAGATTGCACAAGTTTTTCTATTTCAAACTAAATATTTAATAAATCTTTTCGTTTTCAGATCATTATCAAAAGTATAGCAGTTTTGTAACTGAAGCGTAATCGGTGTCATGGTCTAAATTGTATAGTATGATTGCTAATTCCAGTTTACTTTAAATAGAAAAAAAGCTAAATAGAAGCAAGGATTTGTATACAAATCCTTGATAGAAGTTATTGTATATGGCGTATATGATCGTATATATATATATGAACGAACGAGATCAACGGATCTATTAATTTATTTATCAAATGAAATTTTGAAAAACTCGGATTATATATGATATACAGTATAAAAATATACATGTGCAAATCCTGGTTTAACCAATAAATCGTTTTCGAGTGCATTTTGTTTTACTTTAGGAAAGTTGTCTATTTACAGGTTTCAAATCATCAAAAGAAAAATTAGGTTGTTTTCGTAAATTGAAATAAACAGCTGCGCCACGAGCGCATGATACGCCCGTCGTCTTGTGTGTGAGGTTTTATGCAATAATCATAAATCGTTTCTGAGATACGGCGCGACATGTGAAAACCCCCCTTTTTTATATAAAAAAATCAATAACTCTTAAATAAAATTTTGAATCATCACCAAAAAGTATACAGATCTTTAGATTAATATAATTAAGAAGTGTGTAAAGTTTTAAGCAATAATCATAAATCGTTTTTGAGATACGCCACGACATGTAAACCCCCCACCCGTTTTAGTTACAAAGTCCCGTAACTCAAAAAGTTTTAATCTTATTTTCACCATAAACTATACAGATCGTTTGACCATCATAAGAAACAACTATGTTAAGTTTCATGAAATTTGGATAAGTCGTTCTCAAGTTACGGTGCGACATGTGGACGCCGGAAAGACGGACAGACAGACAGACGGACGCCGGACATTTGTAAACCATAATACGTCCCGTCAAAATTTTGACGGGCGTATAAAAAGAATAATGACTGGCAAACCATTGTAGAGCCGACTCGAGATGGTCCAAAGACTAGCAGCTTGTTATGTATCTAACAAACATCAGGCCTCAATGCGGTGACTTTAAAATGAAGAACAGCAATTAAAGCGCTGTTCCTTTGCTTTTTGTGTGATTTTTGCTGTGCATAACTGATTTTGTGTCATGGAGAATACCCCATATCATTTGTTTTTCTATTACACCCATCATCATGACAGTGGTTGCAAAGCTACATGTCAATTTCAACTTTATTTTGAATTAGGATTACACAATCGTGATTATGTAGCAGCCCCTTTTGTTGCTTATACAACATTGCACAGTACAAATAAAAGGGTCTCCTTATACTTTAGGGGTCTATGTACGTCATGGTTAGTGTTCATCATGGTAAGGTTTAACTGAGGTGCGTTTTCACCATACGTTTTCAATAAGATTTTCCACCCGTTTTAATGACGTATCCCAGGTAAATAGAAAGGCGGTTCACACGATTTGAGCTCAAGTTCATACGATTTTCAAACAATTTTGGCAGGTGCTATAGCAATGAACGTGAGGGGAATTTTCAAATCGAATGAATAACTATTATGAATGAAAATTGGATCTTTCATCTATTTAACCAGATTGACTTCAATATGCTCTTTAAAATAGCAACGATAGTCAAGATGAATTACCTGATTTTAGAACAATTAGTTAAATTAAATATTTAAAATTAAATTGTCTATTTTTAAGATTCAAAGGTCAATAAAACACCTATATATTCCCTAGAAATGATACATTTTTCTCGAGCTATTCTTATTTTCCACTAAATATAATTTAATCCCAGGATATATATATTGTCTAGATTTGTTCTCTCAAGAAGAAATTTTCGTTCCTTTAAATAACTATGTCGTTCCTAGTAAATAGTATAAATTTTCCTTAATCCAAATGTTATTTCGTTTCCTAGAAATATTTCCTGCTACTGCGCGTTTCATTCGTTAGTTTACAATCTGCTTCTTGTTGTTTGAATCCAGTCGGTCACCGATCATTGAACTGTTAGCGACCTGTGCTCACCTGTCCAGGAGTCCGTTTATCAATCGGCGCGCTACGTTTGCGCGAATTTGTCAAACGATTGCGCGAAAAAAAAATCCACGATTGCGAGTCAAAACGCATTACGTTTACGCGAACGTCTAATAAACTCAAAAACATGCATGTTTAAAGAAATTTAATTTCAACTCCTGAATAAGTAGAAAACTACCCGAGAGTAATAGTTCTATATTTAACGGATATAAAAATAAGGAGATATGGTATGGTTGCCAATGAGACAATTATCCACTAGGGTTAAAATGAAGTGGATGTAAGCAATAGGCAACCGTACGGCCTTCAACAATGTGAAAACCCATACCGTATACTGAGTCGGCTACAAAAGGCTATATATATAGTATAGTCATTTAGGAGCAAGCTACAGTATAAGATTTCTAAGAGTTTATTCCGTATGACTTAATATAATATGTAAGTCTATGAAAAGGACCAACCAGCAAATTTAATATGTACCGTACCGTCTAGAATAGACCTCGAGCTCGGACCGCTGTCTTAACCGTCGCGTGGACTGCCTCGTTAGCTTCGTCCGGCGACTAACAGCCAACTTAGAACTGGTACGGACCAGCGGCTCTTTTCACAAAAAATCTTAAGAGTAAAAATACTCGTAAGTCATACACATTTCAGTATAACTTACGATCAATTTTAATCGTAAGATTTTTTTGTGAAAAGAGTCGCAGGGGAATCCGACTGTCTAATTGGATACTGCGCAGATAAGGAAAAAAATATAAAAGTCTAAAGATTTGCGCAATAAAATTTAAATTTGATGTGACGGCATGGTAAGTAGCAATATCATCCTTTACGACAGATAAAATAGCTGATCTGAAAGGTACACCATCTGCTTGCCACTATACATCATATATTGTGTTACAACCCTACATAAAGCCGACGAGGAAAGGCATTACTCAACCAGCGACATCAGTAATTTAATACAGCCTAGGTGGTCGAGTGGTCTAGGGCGCTGGACACGGTGCAGGCGGTGTTGCCACGATGTCACAGAAGCAAGGGGGCAAATAAGGAAATAACAAAAATTTGCTAACGCAAATTTGAAGACCTAACATTGTTGGGCTAAATTTGAGACGAATTACACATAGATCAAGGTAACGACATATTATATCAAAATCCGAATTACTATGCTGTCAGAAGTCAACAAGAGAGTTGGAAAGAAATGACTTTGAAGTTATACATAACAGCCTTAATTTGGTTTATTTGTACATAGTATATAGTTCAACATGTTACCTTATTATACGATTTGGGATGACTTCGGAATTGTATGCTAGTTTCATTGGCGCAAATGAAGTGGTCCAAAAGTATTATTGGCGCAAAGGAATACGTTTTGGCCCAAATGAATATTGGTCCGATAAACTTGAAAAGCTTAAAAAACGATACATGTTCACTATTTTGTAGTGTATCAACTGCAGATGAAGAAAAATGCAGTGTGAATCTGTTTTTCATATAAAGACATTTAAAAAAATTCAAACTTGAGTCCTAGATATCATCTTGAACCATTGAAATATATTTTCAATCACGAGTTTAAGATTAAACATGTAAGGAAACTATTAGCATTATCAGTATTTTTATTATATGGAAACAGGTATAATCAATGATTAAGAAAACCTTCTAAAAACTTGCAAAAACAAAGATATTAAACCATTATTTCCTAGTATTGTCATTCTTCATGTCCAACAAACAAACAAGAGATGGTCATGACTCACATTAATAAAACATTGAAATGAAGTTTGAACCCAAAAATTATAACAAGACATGTAGATATGACATCTGAATCAAGTGTTAGACACTTCTGCTGAATAATCAGATACTGATTTAGAGTATTCATCATTGCATGTTTGAAATACAGCATTGCTCAAATCTTGTATACTTTTTTTATGCCCCTCACCCATCTGAAGTATTGAAAATTTGAATACACCCTTTTTTGCATTCACCATAATTTTCAAAACCCCTTAACTGTATCCCCCATTAAGATTACAAATGACCAGTCCCTAATTCGGAATTATTTAAAATATTCTTTTTCATCACAGGCACTTGGGTCATGGAACCATTTTTTTTGTTCGGTCACGGCGGAGACATATATGTGTATATACTAGTATGTCTCTGGTCACGGTTGGGGATTTTTTAGTAGATTTTCTTTAATATTTCAACATTTTTTAATTTGTACTTGCTCTTGTTCATACGATCTTACAATACTAGTAGTCCATTTATTCTATTTTTTCGCGTGCAGTTAGTGGAATTCAACGGGATCAATCAATACACCTCGCACGAACTCGACTAATAACACCAAAACTTATGTAGACCTCTTGTTTTGTTTTTTTTTGTATTACAAGCATTCACAAGATAGAGATTTGAAACGTGTCCGTGTCAAAGGTGCGCATGACAGCGAACAGATTTGTTATGAGAAAAGAAACAGACTAGCTACCTATAGCTAAACAGTCACTCTAGTGATGTTTAAAAATCTGAAAAAGAAACTTGAACAAGGGGTTGCACAAACACCCTTAAAGGGAGCCCTCAGTGCTGTGACAAAGGTATTTTTTCATCTGCACATTATCTGCAGCATCCGGTTCCATCAGAAATCATGAAATTGTCTCCCTTGAAAATATATACATTGATTGTACCTTTTTAATCACACTAATCATCCCAATTGTTTCAGGAGATATTTTTGTCCTAATAAGTGCACACACCAATTAATTCTTTTCATTGTTCTGTTTTGATTTTTGTTGCTTTTTCTTGAGTATATTTTGTCATTATGTTCCCTCAAAGGGGGGGGGGGGGGGGGGGGGGCTTTGATTTTTTACAGTTTGTTCTTGCTCTGTGTTGTAAGACCACTGTCAAAGGTTAAAGCAGGTTGGGGACATTCATCCAAACGGGTTATAATATACGGTATGAATATGGGTCTGATAAAAAAACTTCTATCCCATTTGGGCTATGATATTTCAAATGGGTAATTGGGTGATTGTGACATCCCCAACCTGTTGGTACGCTCTTTACACAGTAGAGCAGAAGGTAGAGGGCTCACAACCCTGTCACATCAGTATCCAGACAGAAGTATGTCACTGTGACCAACATTTCCAACTTCAAGGAAGTCTGCATTTAAAGAATGATGTTCAATCACACACATTGTGTATATTTGTCACAAAATTATTTGATAAACTATGAAATTGAATATATAGTATACATTATTCAATGTCCTTTTAACAGTTGCACTAATACTGCAATATTTGAATTAAGAGTGGTGCAGAAGAATATTATACACTTATTTACTTGCTATGAGAACAATAGCAAGTTTATAATCCCACGAGATACCAACTATTTTCAGACATTTTTTAGTGTTTCCCCTATCACACAAAAAGGGCATGGTAACTTAATTGAAAAAGGGCATCTAGAGCGCGCTAAAATTTATAAAAAGGGCACCTACAGTGTATGGAAAATTAACAAAAGGGCACCTACAGTACAGGTAGAGACTTATTTTTATGGATGCCTTAATCCGTCTAGATGTCCGACTGGTCTGACAGTTGTCTGAGTGTAATTAACACCTGCTGTGATATTACCTGTGCAATATCAGTGGAAGGTCGTAAATATGTCCCAGCTTGATTAGAATTAAATTTTACCTGTACATATATTTTATTTTTTATAGAGGATAGATACATGTTAAATATTGAATAAAACTTTAATAAACTATTGAAAATTTAATCAGAGATCAACTTTTACATGTATGTGAAGTTGTTATACAAATGAAAAAAAGACGATTTTTAACAATGTATTGCTAATCGTAAATATTTCATATTATTCAACATAACAACAACCAGGACGATTTTCAATTGAAGTTTTCATAAAAATGTTGAGCCATCAATCACAAATAAAAACTGATCCCGTATTATAGTTTTAATAGTTTATTGTATCTGATTTTATGCCCTTTATGGGCCCTGTAATTTGGGAAATAAAAATATTCTATTCTATTCTATTCTGTAGTATGTCTAAAGTTTGTAAACAAATTAAACTATTATTTTCCATTCGACATTAGTTCACCGCTGGTGCCTTTACATCTATTCATCAATGTTCATACCTGTCAATCATTACACGCAAGTTTTGGTCAGCCAGATCACGAGTGCTTACTATTTAAACATATTTCCCGTCAATCTTTAAAACAATTACTTTTTTTTATTACAATATTTATAAAGCCGTGAACATGTTTCGGATCCTAGTATTTATAAAAAAGTTTCAATAGCTGATTGTAGTATTCTAAAGTTTATAAACAAACAAATTAATTAAACTATCATTTTCATTCGACATTACGTTCCCTGCTGGAGCCTCCACATCTATTTATCAATGTTCATACCTGTCAATCATTACTCGCAAGTTAAACATTTTGGTCAGCCAGATCACCCGTGATTACTATTTAAACATATTTCCGTCAATCTTTTAAACAATTATTTTTTTTATTACAATATCTTAAAGCCGTGAACATGTTTCGGATCCTAGTATTTATAAACAAAATAAACAAACTTTTATAGGATTTTCCAGTATTATATTAGAAATTTTGTAAAATTTATAAATTTACATATACATGTAATGGAATTAAAAAATTTGCTGACACGTGAATCGTGTTTTTATAAACAATTTTTACGAATTGTGCCAATCAATACACGAATGTTTTCAGTTTTGATGGTTATTTGTTGGAATTCAAATTAATCATGATTTGCCGATTTAAAAAAAAAAATGATTTAAATTATTCATTAAAACTAAAATAACTCGTAAAATTTAAGAGAAACGGAAGCGGGGGAGGGGTATTCAATCAAAATATTTGGTGCTAAATTTCTTGCTGATGGGTATTTCCGAACTTAACCTAAAAAGAGGTGTCCGAATAAAGATCGTGGTTATGAGAATTAATTAAAAAAATTGGTACTTGATACTTATTAAACAACAATTGTTAGACTCTTTTCGTACAATATAAGTAGCCCTTAAAAGGACTGTTTTGAATTGATGTAACCTTGCATTCATCTTCAATTCAGCTTCATGCTCACGACTTTCAGTTGGTACTCTGGTGTCTTCAGCTTATCATCAAAATACTTGAGAGACTTGCCACTGGATCTCTCTGGGAAAATCTTCTTGGGTAGATCTCCTGTAGCTCGCCCGTCTACTAGAACTGCTCTCAGCAGTACTTTGTAGATATGGTCGATGAAATTGTTACAAATATTTATGGTCACATCTTCTCTCCAAACAGACTTGATACCATTGATGAGATCTTCTTTTGTCCTTGGTTCTTTTTTGGACAATCTAGACTTCATCATGCTCCACACCATCTCGATTGGATTAAAATCGGGACTCTCTGCTGGCCAAACATCCCACCAGTTAATATTCGGCTGCTTCATGAAGTCTTTTGTTGCATTTGCAGTGTGCTTAGGATCATTATCTTGTTGAAATCGATGAGTGTCAGGGTAAACTCGGTTGATGAATGGTATTAGGCCTGTCGCTAGTATAGAGTTAATATAGAATGCTGATGTCATGATGTTTTCAAATATCTGAATACTCATGGTCCCCCGACGACTTTTACCAGCCCAAACGTGTACCTTCAGTGGGTGCTTAGGTTTAGGTAGAACTGGAGCAACGGAGTCTTTTTCTCGGTAGATGATAACCTTGTTATCGTGCAGTTGCACGGAACATTCGTCAGTGAAGATTATATTGTCGAAGTTATCGTTGTCGTCAATGACGGCCTTAGAAAACAGAACCCGTTTTAACTTGTTTGGTTCTCGAACCATCTGTCCATATCTAGGTGAAGAAGCTGTATAACCGGCTGCTTTGATGACTTTTTTGACAGTTGATTTGTTTGTGTGTGTACCCTTGTCTGCTAAAAGACGCTGAATATCGGTAGACGTTTGAGTAGGTTTATTTGCTAGTGCATTCTTTACAAAGTTGACATCATGATCAGTGATATATTTGAAAGTTGGTAGTTTTTCTGCTTCCTTGCTCAAATTTTCGTAGCCTATCTTGCCGCTTTGGTATCTTTTGATGACATGTTTAACGGTACCACAGGTAACATCTATGCCTCGGGCAGCTAATTTATTTACAATGGCATGAACTGGCCAGCTCTGTCTATACAAAGCGATGATTTCTAGGTTGTCGTGATGTGTAAGCTTAAACTTCGGCATGGTATGTGAAGATATCGAACTATGCTGATAAGTTAAATATACAAATGCTATTTAAATGCATCCCCTAACATGGCATGTGTATTGCACGGGAAATTGACCAGGAGTCGACTTGTCTAGGTAACACCTGTAGACCATCATCTGATCAAATTAATACACATGTCAAATCAATCGTGAGAAAGAAAGTTGGAAATGCAAATCGTGTGTTACTGACACTAGCCCCATAAGGCTTTTGTAAAAGAACATTTCATATTGATTAAAGATGCATAAAAAACGGATACACAACAAAACTAAATATACTTTAAATAAAATAATTAACTAATGATTGGATGTAGATATTTTACTCATAAATCTATATTGTTTTCACTCTTAATTGTACATATTAATTTCAGATAATTAAGATATTAATTACCTATCATCTTAACTTAAAAGGCTTCAATTAATCCGATTTCGTTAAAATATTTCTTAATTGAATGATTACATTTTAAACCTGAAGACAAGTATTTATCTTTAAAAATTGTTTAGCATATTTGTTAGTATAGATTAAAAACATGAAGTATTAGATTAGATAAAGATACTTTCTATGTATAACTTATAAATTGAATAAAATGATAAATGAGGGTGTTTACGGGGTTTACAGATTAGATAATAATGCTGAAAATAAGAAAGGCAATAAATTGTCATATTGCATTGGTATAGTATGGACTGGCAGTTGTTGATGGAATTAGAACTCAAGATAGCAAGTGTATTGTTTCAAAATAATATAGTATATGCATCTTTAAATAAAGATGAAAATCAACATTATTCCGGGTAACAGCAAGAGACCAAGGATGTATGTATATTACTAGCTATACATCTTTGTCAGACTTTGAAGGACTAATGCATAAATTTACTAGGTAGTAATTACATGATTTGACTGATGTGGCACTTAAATATGAAGATTAGGATATAAGATCTGAAAATCTAGTTCAAAATTTCACTTCAATTAGTTTCAGGGGACAGTTCTGATCAACAAAAGTTGGGCCCCTTTTTTTAAACCAGGATTCACAGTATAAATGAACTTGTAGAACTTTGTAAGACTATTACACTGCATAATCATTATCCTTATAAAACGTTTAGATCGATATTTGGAATTCATTTCTATAAAGTTGGAACCAAGTATTTGTACAAATTCTTATTATAACGATTCTAATAACTGTAAATTGTAAATTAATCGAGAATTGATCACGTTTACGTTCAATTTACAATGAAATGAAAACAGGAAGTGACAAGTAGATAATAAATTCAGAATGAATCCGGATTCATCTACGGATTGGTTCGTTCCTAAAAAAGGCAGTAAATTATCATTTTTTTTTAATATGATTTACTTAGTAAGAACTATATTTGTCTCTCCTATTTATTTTATACTAAATTTATTTCGTATTTTACGTTTTAGAGTCTATAAATTCATAGGAACACTTTCACGCATGCGCAGTATATCGTAAACAGTAAACGTGGTAAAGGAAGCACTTGTTTGACTCGTGAAAACTTTTCTGAACGTTTCGAATAAAGTTCTATCTTTTTAATTGAAATTGAACGTTTTATACCAAAGATCACGAAAATATGATCATTATTTGACGAAACTATGACAAACGAACTGCAAATTGTGATCGTTTTAGAAATATTGAAATTAAAAAGCGAACTGTCCGGGGGAAAACAATTTTGTTCAAATGACGAAACTACGACAAACGAACTGCAAATTGTGGTTGTTGGCCTTGAGAAATATTGAAATTAAAATGCCAACTGACTGATTTTACTGGGGAAAATTATTATGGTGGTCAATTATGAGGTTTATTAATAATTAACGGATTAGTGACCCATCCGATGGCGATAAGCGGATTAACTGTAATCACAACTTTATAAAACCTGTTGTAAATGTTAATTAACTGAGGGTCATAAACTTGCCAGAAACAGGGCATTTTTTGAGACAATGGCGTCACCCAAAGAAGTGAAAAAAGGGCATGGCGTTATTTAAACAGAGCATGGCGTCTATCCATGCTAAACATGCTTGAGGGAAACACTAATTTTTATAGAACTAAAACATAACAAATGTATAATATGGGTTTGTCCTCGTCTTCTTCATCTATGAATACTTTGGTGCTAGCCTGTAATATATTTTTAGGCAATCATATATATACCTTGAAATTTTATCACAAGGCAGGGTTCTCACTAAGGTGAGTCCATGAGTCCTGGACTCATGAACATCTGTTTGGACTGATCATTTTTAAAAACTGGTGAGTCCAAAGATGCATCAAGATTGAACATGTATCAACTGACCACATACATCATCATTTTATCACAAAAGTTCAAAAATAATCTAGATTTGATGTCATTTCCTTGCTATATTTTTGTCATGGGGACTGAAATAATAAACTATATGGCAATACAATTTTTTATTCTCACTGTTGGACTCGCCATGACCAAAAATGACGAGTCCCTGGACTCACCTTAAAAAAACTTAAGTGAGAACCCTGACAAGGGTTACTGAAAATTAGATTCTTACAAATAACAATGAACAAAATGCTTTCTTTTTGTGCATTATGTGCATGTATATGTGACTATTTTTTCCATGTGGTGTATTTGAAACTTTTGTGTTTTTCGGCATAATAAAACGCTTAAAGACTGCTTATGAAGAACATAGTAAGTTAGTTGTCCTTTCCATACCCACTATTGCCTCTGTCTTGCCTCAAGCAATAGCTGTTATCTCAGGAACAACAAACTTGCTATTACCCTTTTAATCAGTCAATAAGTTTATGCATATACATTGTACTATTGACCTCAATATTCTGCACATTTTCTTTGATATATGATTTTTTATAGCTCCGTAGTATCAAAAACCTTATTTATACGACTGCGGTCGTATATTGGTATGACGTCGTCGTCCGAAGACACATTGGTTTTCGCACTCTAACTTTAGTTTAAGTGAATGGATCTCTATGAAATTTTACCATAAGGTTCAATACCACAAAAGGAAGGTTGGGATTGATTTTGGGGGTTATGGTACCAACAGTTAAGGAATTAGGGGCCAAAAATAAGCATTTTTGTAACTTCCAGACATGACTTGTGTGTTAGTGTATGGATCTCTCTGACATTGTACCACAAGGTTCCATATCACAAAGGGAATGTTGGGATTGATTTTGGGAGTAATTGCCTCAAAATATTAGGAATAAGGGGCCAAAAAAGGGGCAAAAAACAAGCATTTTTCTAGTTTCATGACAATAACTTGTATGTAAGTGTATGGATCTTTCTGAAATTGTACTACAAGGTTCCATATTACAAAGGGAAAGCTGGAATTGAGTTTGGGGGTAATTGCCCGAAACGTTTAGGAATAAGGGGCCAAAAAGGGGCCAAAAATAAGCATTTTTCTAGTTTCCAGACAATAACTTGTGTTCAAGTGTATGGATCTCTCTGAAATTGTACCACAAGGTTCAATATTACACAGGGAATGCTGGGATTGATTTTGGGGGTAATTGCCTCAAAATTTTAGGAATTAGAGGCCAAAAACAAGCATTTTTCTAGTTTCATGACAATAACTTGTGTGTAAGTGTATGGATATTTCTGAAATTGTACTACAAGGTTCCATATCACAAAGGGAAAGCTGGAATTGAGTTTGGGGGTAATTGCCCGAAACGTTTAGGAATTGGGGGCCAAAAAACACATTTTTCTAGTTTCCAGACAATAACTTGTGTTCAAGTGTATGGATCTCTCTGAAATTGTACTGCAAGGTACCATACCACAAAGGGAAGGCTGGGATTGAGTTTGGGGGTGATGAATCATAAGGGGGTTCAAAAAATTTGGGGGGGGGATTTTTTTTTTTTTTTTTTTTTCTTTATTTCCTTTTTTTTTTCTTTTAAAAATTTCCATTTTAAGTTGGTTATTTCTGATTTATATTTAAAAGCAAATAATAATGATATGGTAGGAGATACACACCAAACAGGATGTGTAAATTATTATATATAAAAAGTATTGTGCAATAGCAAGAAATTTTCTATTGCACAATAGCAAGAAATCTTCAATTGCACAATATTGCACAATAGCAAGAAATCTTCAATTGCACAGTATTGCGCAATAGCAAGAAATATCCAATAGCACAATATTGCGCAATAGCAAGAAATTGTCAATTGTGCAGTATTGCGCAATAGCAAGAAATATTCAATTGCACAGTATTGTGCAAAAGAAGATACTTCGTATAAATTGCTTATCTCTTGACCAATTTCAATGGGATTTTATTCTTGAATTCTTGGGGTTCTTTAATATGCTGAATCTAACCGTGTATTAAGTTTTTGGATATTGGGCCCCGTTTTTAAATTGGTCCACATTGAGGTCCAAAGGGTCCAAAATTAAACTTTGTTTGATTTCATCAAAAATTGAATTATTGGGGTTCTTTGATATGCCGAATCTAACCATGTATTTAGATTCTTAATTTTTGGTTCCGTTTTCAAATTGGTCTACATTTAGGTCCAAAGGGTCCAAAATTAAACTAAGTTTGATTTTAACAAAAATTGAATTCTTAGGGTTTTTTGATATGCTGAATCTAAACATGTATTTAGATTTTTGATTATGGGCCCAGTTTTCAAGTTGGTCCAAATCGGGGTCCAAAATTAAACTTTGTTTGATTTCAACAAAAATTGAATATATGGGGTTCATTGATATGCTGAATCTAACCATGTATTTAGATTTTTGATTTTTGGGCCCCGTTATCAACTTTGTCCACATTGAGGTCAAAAGGGTCCAAAATTAAAATTTGTTTGATTTCATCAAAAATTGAATTCTTGGGGTTCTTTGATATGCTGAATCTAACCATGTATTTAGATTTTGGATATTGGACCATAATAGGTGAATGTCCAATTTAAAATTTTTAAGTTCTTAGACCACATTCATTCTGTGTCAGAAACCTATGCTGTGTCAAATATTTAATCACAATCCAAATTCAGAGCTGTATCAAGCTTGAATGTTGTGTCCATACTTGCCCCAACTGTTCAGGGTTCGACCTCTGCGGTCGTATCAAGCTGCGCCCTGCGGAGCATTTTATTGTAATATCAACTGATTTCAACAACTCTCTCTAAAACTATCCTAGTTAAAATGCCAACTTTTTTTATTTCAGTTTTTCTTACACACATGAAATGTACAAAATGATTGCATTGTAATATGTTATATTGTTTTTTTTTATTTTGTATTGATTGCCTCCATGTTTATTACATGTTTTTTTTAAAAATATTCAATTATTTGTAAACATTGATTTACTTGACAAGATTTTATTTTATATAGATATGTTTATCGCAAAGTTAATCAATTTAATACAGCAAAATTCCAGCAGGACTCCACCTGTTTCATGCCAAAGGTCCCACATGTTTATATGGTCTTTTTGTAACCGAAAAATGTCTTAAGGATGTTTGCTCCTCTTGTTTTTGAATTTTTGCCAGATATTCGGAATCCTCTGGTTTTATCCATGTAGTGTCATTAAAAATTTTGCCCACTAACCTCTACTTTTCTTTCCATAATTTGATTAAATATAGTTTAAAATGTCATCTTTGAAAATCTTATAAAATCCTTGTTATTTTTTCATCGTTTTTGAAAGAAAAAAGGTGCCAATGTTAAATGTATGAAAAATCTAGAGAGAATTATTTCCCGCCAAATTTTCAATGGCTTTTATCTCGAAAAGAAGCACACGGACCCTTCATTTTTTTCTGCTTTTTAGCTCACCTGGCCCGAAGGGCCAAGTGAGCTTTTCTCATCACGCGTCGTCCGTCGTCGCCGATAACTTTTTACATTTTGAACTTCTTCCAGAGAACCACTGAATGGAATGAAACAAAACATGGCATGAATGTTTCTTATGAGGTGCTGACCAAGTGTTGTTACTTTGTAGCGGATCCATCATCCAAGATGGCAGCCAGCGGGGGACTTAGTTTAACATATGACCCTATGGGAAATACATACAAATGTCTTCTTTTAGAGAACCACTGAATGGAATAAACCAAACATGGCATGAATGTTTCTTATGAGGTGCTGACTGAGTGTTGTTACTTTGAAGCCGATCCATAATCCAAGATGGCCGCCAGCGGGGGACTTAGTTTAACATAGGACCCTATGGGAAATACATACAAATGTCATCTTTTAGAGAACCACTGAATGGAATGAAACCAAACATGGTATGAATGTTCCTTATGAGGTGCTGACCGAGTGTTGTTACTATGAAGCCGATCCATAATCCAAGATGGCCTCCAGCGGGGGACTTAGTTTAACATTGTACCCTATGGGAAATACATACAAATGTCTTCTTTTAGAGAACCACTGAATGGAATGAAACCAAACATGGCATGAATGTTTCTTATGAGGTGCTGACCGAGTGTTGTTACTTTGAAGCCGATCCATAATCCAAGATGGCCGCCAGCAGGGGACTTAGTTTAACATGGGACCCTGTGAGAAATACATACAAATGTCTTCTTTTAGAGAACCACTGAATGGAATGAAACCAAACATGGCATGAATGTTCCTTATGAGGTGCTGACCGAGTGTTGTTACTTTTAAGCCAATCCATAATTCAAGATGGCCGCCAGCAGGGGACTTAGTTTAACATGGGACCCTATGGGAAATACATACAAACGTCTTCTTTTAGAGAACCACTGAATGGAATGAAACCAAACATGGCATGAATGTTCCTTATGAGGTGCTGACCAAGTGTTGTTACTTTGAAGCTGATCCATCATCCAAGATGGCCGCCAGCGGGGGACTTAGTTTAACATAGGAGCCTTTGGGAAATGCATACAAATGTCTTCTTTTAGAGAACCACTAAATGCAATGAAACCAAACATAGCATGAATGTTCCTTATGAGGTGCTGACCAAGTGTTGTTACTATGAAGCCGATCCATAATCTAAGATGGCCGCCAGCGGAGGACTTAGTTTAACATAGGACCCTATGAGAAATATGTACAAATGTTTTCTTTTAGAGAACCATTGAATGGAATGAAACCAAACATGGCATGCATGTACCTTTTGAGGTGCTGACCAAGTGTTGTTACTTTGAAGCTGATCCTTCATCCATGATGGCTGCCAGATGGGGACAATGTTTAACAAAGGACCCTATGGACAATACATACAAATGTCTTCTTTTAGAGAACCACATACTGAATGGATTGAAACCAAACATGGCATGAATGTTCCTTATGAGGTGCTGACTAAGTTTTGTTACTTTGAAGCTGATCCTTCATCCATGATGGCCGCCAATGGGGGGACTTCCTTTAACATAAGACCCTATGGGAAATACATACAAATGCTTCTTCTAGAGATGCACTGAATGGAATGAAACCAAAACATGGCATAAATGTTTCTTATGAGGTGCTGATTAAGTGTTGCTACTTTGTTGCCGATTTACTGTTCAAGATGGCCACCAGGATTTTTTATTAAATTACAGGACCAATATTAAACCAAATTTGGCCTCACTCATTATTAGGGTATCTGTTATGATTTTTGTCGAGCCTTCGACTTTAGTCGAAAAAGCGAGACATAGCGATCCTACATTCCGTCGGCGGCGGCGTCCACAAATATTCACTCTGTGGTTAAAGTTTTTGAAATTTTAATAACTTTCTTAAACTATCCTGGATTTCTACCAAACTTGGACAGATGCTTGTTTATGATCATAAGATAGTATCCAGAAGTAAATTTTGTAAAAATAAAATTCCTGTTTTTCCGTATTTTACTTGTAAATGGACTTAGTTTTTCTGCCAGGAAACATTACATTCACTCTGTGGTTAAAGTTTTTAAAATTTTAATAACTTTCTTAAATTATCCTGGATTTGTACCAAACTTGGACAGAAGCTTGTTTATGATCATAAGATAGTATCCAGAAGTAAATTTGTTAAACAAAAAAATTTATTTTTTCCGTATTATACTTATAAATGGACTTAGTTTTTCTGCCAGGAAACAATATTTTCACTCTGGTTAAAGTTTTTAAAATTTTAATAACTTTCTTAAACTATCCTGGATTTGTACCAAATTTGGACAGAAGCTTGTTTATGATCAAAAGCTAGTATCTAGAAGGAAATTTTGTTAAAATTTGTACCTGTTTATCCATATTTTACTTATAAATGGACTTAGTTTTTCTTCCAGTTAACATTAAATACAGTCTGCAGTTAAAGTTTTTAAAACATTTATTAGATTCATAAACTATCCTGGATTTATACCAAACTTTGACAGAAGCTTCTTACAATCAAAAGATAGTATCTAAAGGAGTATTTTTATTGATTTTTTTTCCTCATTTTTGTTGAGCCTGCGATTAACAGCAAAAGTAGGCGAGACACTGGGTCCCGCTTAACCCTTACGAATTTTAGTCTATTTTTACATGATTTCCAAAACCAAAGTAGAATCAGGTGAGCGACACAGGCTCTTGAGAGCCTCTAGTTTAGTTTCTTTATTTATATACTATCAATTTATAACAGTCTTTTAAAAAACTTGTTATTTTGAAACAGAGTAGCGAACATCCTTAAAAAAGAAAGTTAACACTGGTCATAATGTAAACAGAATTTATGGTTACATATACAGGGTACTACCTCTGTTCCAATAGACTGTCATATATACAATGTACTAACTTTGGCAAATTGTTTGTAGAATGATTCAAGTACAACTGAAAGTCCAAAGCAAGAAACATCAAAACAGAATGGAAAACAAGGTAGTCCTCAGACTGGTAAAGGTGATGGACAGGATTTTGGTATTCCACAGGCAGAGAGTACACCAAAGAAATTAGGAGACCAATCTGCCAGCCCTGCTGTAGGTCAGCTTGTGGATATACCACTACAGGATGAAGGAACTCCTAACAATACCACTGATGTATGTGGATAATAAAGATTTTAAAAAAGATTGAATCAAACAATGCTACTGGTCAAGAATGACCATAACATGTTATTTAATGTAATAATGGCCTTGATGCTTAAAAAGGGCATACTGCTATATATTATCTTCAGACAAATATTTTTATTTCATATATAAAAACTTTATTTTTTATCCAATTGAGACTGGGAAATTATTTTGTTTTATCTGATTAAGACCGGGCAATGCCAAGTCTTACTATTTGATGAAAGCGTCGGTGGAAGAAACTCATGTGATGCATTTTCTCATAGCTACATGTATATTACATCCTTGCTTAAAAAAATCCAACCATTTTCCGTGTATTTTAACTTGCTTTTGAATATAAATTTCATAGTTAAACTCTATCCTTCCTTTCAGTATAGTGTAACTTGTTGATTTCAATTGACATAAATTTCAGTTCAGATTTAGAAAAGGAAGTAAAGTTTCTGAATTTATTGGAGGAATGATTTATTTGACAAACCTTCTCTTTTTGCTTCACAATAATAAAATATGACATTAATGTTTTGATGAAGTGGAAATCTCTACCATTTTATAGAGGCTTGATACCAAAGTGACCTTGTACCAATAAAAAAAAACACCACACTAGTAACCCACTTTTCATCATGTTCATTGCTAATGATATGATAAAAGTAGAGGATTTCAGTCTCAAAGCTATGGCACCAATCTTGTAACCTTTCATACGTCACAAGACATTTCCAAATGAAGTTGCTATTTAAGAAAAACTGTGAATTTGTACAGTATATAGTCAAGAAATTGCCTGTTTTGTTTAGCTTACAAAACACGAAATCACAGATAAAGGTTACAAATTTCAATATGTAAAATTATGCAAATGAAAATGAATATAAGATTACTTAAATATGAGCTCTCGCAAATGATGCAAAAAAAATAAAAATAAATTAACATGAATTTTGTCTAAAGTGAAATCTTGTTTTAGACAAAAGGTACTGAATTATTGACCATTGAACAGAAATGTAAATAAGTTTGGTATTTTGATTTATTTTGTTTTTACTTTATAGTTTGCATCAGCCTTATCCAACTTACCAGGGGACGAAACTCCTAGACCATCCAGATCTAGAACTTCATCAATCAGTTCTGTTACCAGTGACAGTTCTTTCTTCAACAATACTACATTTGGAACTCACCATTACCAATTACCATCAGATGTGGAGAGTGAAATAGATGAATCAACATCAAACTTTGATTCTTACAGTAAAGAGGATTTATATATGCTTATTAAAAGATTTGAGCGAAGAGCCTACAAATATAAGTCTAAGTTTATGGAGGTATGATAACTGAAATATTTACCACTACTCTTAAAGAGTTATGGTGGATGTTTATTTCCAACCATCCATGCTGAAATTAAGAAAATTAGATAAAAAAATTCTTAAACAAAATTTGAAAAACCATTTGCAATATAACATTTGTTAGATAATACAATTATAATCTTATCTGTATACAAACATGGTCACCACTGTTTCTAAAAATAAAAAAATTGACAAACAAAATTAGAAAAATAAAAAAAATTATGTGAATTTGAAGGACCAATTATTACAAAATTTTTGTTGAATTGTATACATTTTATTGTTAACTACTTTTTTTTCGCAAGAGTTTTATTGCCTTGACTTTCCTGAGTACTTAGTAGAATAATAGCGCAATTTTAATTGTCGTGAGTATGTCCAACTTAGAATATCTCATATTAATACATCAAGTAATTGAGATGATCATTAAAATAGATCAATGCTGAATAGGTATCTACCGAAATAAGTTGGTTTACAGTATTTATCAATCTACGATCAAACATTGATGCCATTGTTACTGAGAACAGAAATTATGTCACAAATTCAATAAGAAATTATGAAAATCATGCAAAGGAGTATTTGTTGTCTTTATATACAGTTAGCAAGGTGCAAAATACTACAAATAATATTCCTAATAATTCCTAATTCCTGAGAATTATTTTGATTCTGATGGAATATATACCATCATAGTTTTAAGTAGAAGCCAACTTTAAATAGTTGATGAAGTTTTTTCTGTTCCCTTCTACCCTTCTTTGAATGAACATTGAACAGAATGATGTAATAATGATAGATAAGATATTCTTGAAAGCTTTATAGTTAAATATTGTAAAAAATACTTCATAAAACTTCTTCTAAAACCAGCTAAAAAATGCCTTTTATAAGGATGAAAATATTAAATGCACAACTACATACAGGTAAATAATAAGTTTTGTGCAAGTGTCAAAAATATTTCAATTTCGTGATATTTAGAAACCATTTTGTGATGTAGCTGAAACAACATGTCATATATTACAGATTGCACTATAATACACACTTTGATGAAATTAATAAAAATGAAATATTAAAAGCCTTTTGTCTAAAAGAAAATGTTACATTATACATGTTATATTCATGAATTGGAGATAAACATTACAAATTGCTCATTTTACAGCTTAATCAAACCTTATTGACTGTCTGCTACATTGATTTACAGCGTCACATATTACTTGTCCAATTCTTATTTTAAATATTTCTGTGTTGACAGGTAGCTGCTGCTTACAAAGACCTAGCTCAAGAAAGGGAGAAAATCAAGGTAATAGGCCATCCCAAATTATTTGCACCTGTATGGCTTAATAAATGTATTGAAAACATGCAGAATTTTGAAAGTTCTAAAAAGGGATTGTTCATAGGACATTTGATTGGACTTGCTTTTATGGATATTTTACACTGATTAGGGGTAAAGTAATATATATAATATACATTTCTTATGAAATTTAAAAGAATTGCATTCAGTTTTCTTATTATAAAAGGGGGAAAAAATAAATACAGAACATTGCTAACAGATCTAAATTACCTCATAATATCTATAATTTATTTCCGCTTTCTTACATTTACAACATGTTTTAAATATTTGATATAATTCGTTTTCTAAAAAAGTTTACAAACTGTTAAAAAAATATCAATGAAATGTTAAATAAAAAACTTTAAGCCTATGTTTACTGAGGAGTCAGACTCAACAGTAATTGTATTTTCATGCTGATTTTACGCAATTGAAAAATTTGAAGAAATAAACAAATAAAATTGCTACTATTTCATTGGAATATGAATGCACACATTAATATATATATAACCAGATGTCCATAACTGATTTCAGAACCTAATTTATTATGTTTTTGTCGAGCCTGCGACTTTTGTCGCAGAAAGCTCGACATAGGGATAGTGATCCGGCGGCGGCGGCTACGGCGGCGGCGGCGTTAGCTAACTTCCTAAAAGCTTTATATTTTAGAAGCTAGAAGACCTGGATGCTTCATACTTTGTATATGGATGCCTCATGTTACGAAGTTTCCGTCAGTCACATGTCCAATGTCCTTGACCTCATTTTCATGGTTCAGTGACTACTTGAAAAAAAAGTCAACATTTTTTGTAATGTTAATTTCTTTCTTATTATGAGTAAAAGGATAACTATATTTAGTATGTGCGTACCTTGCAAGGTCCTCATGCCCATCAGACAATTTTCATTTGACTTCGACCTCATTTCATGGATCAGTGAACCAGGTTAAGTTTTCGTGGTCAAGTCCATATATCAGATACTATAAGCAGTAGGTCTACTATATTTGGTATATTGAATGATTGTAAGGTGTACATGTCCAACTGGTAGGTGTCATGTGACCTTGACCTCATTTTCATGGTTCAGTGGTCAAAGTTAAGTTTTTGGGTTTTGGTCTTTTTTTCTAATACTATATGCAATAGGTCAACTATAAATGGTGTATGGAATGATTGTAAGGTGTACATGTATAGCTGGCAGGTGTCATCTGACCTTGACCTCATTTTCATGCATGGTTCAGTGGTCAAAGTTAAGTTTTTGAGTTTTGGTCTTTTTTTCTAATACTATATGCAATAGTTCAACTATATTTGGTGTATGGAAATATTTTATGATCTATATGTCAGTCACGCAGGTTTTATTTGGCCTTGACCTCATTTTCAAGGTTCATTGCTCAGTGTTAAGTTTTTGTGTTTTGGTCTGTTTTTCTTATACTGTATGCAATAGGTCAACTATATTTGGTGTAAGGAATGATTGTAAGGTGTACATGTCTAGCTGGCAGGTGTCATCTGACCTTGACCTCATTTTCATGGATCAGTGGTCAAAGTTAAGTTTTTGAGTTTTGGTCTTTTTTTCTAATACTATATGCAATAGTTCAACTATATTTGGTGTATGGAAATATTTTATGATCTATATGTCAGTCACGCAGGTTTTATTTTACCTTGACCTCATTTTCAAGGATCATTGCTCAGTGTTAAGTTTTTGTGTTTTGGTCTGTTTTTCTTAAACTATAAGCAATAGGTCAACTATATTTGTTGTATGGAAGAATTGTTAGCTATACATGACTGCCTAGCATGGTTCATCTGACCTTGACCTCATTTTCATGGTTCATTGGTCAATGTTTAGTTTACTTGGTTAATGTTAAGTTTATGTGACAGTTGTAATAAAGCTTTATATTTAGGACTATCAACATAATATCAATGATTAATAAAGAAGGCGAGACATTTCAGCGTGTGCACTCTTGTTTGATTGTTATAAAGCTTTATCCTACAAATTTAATACAAATTTTCAGACCACACTTACAATGACTCAGGACAAAGCTTTCCGTAGGATATCAGAGCTAAAAGAACAGATTCAATTGGATCTGATGGCTAAAAAAGATCTTGAGGAGAACTACCGACTTATGTTGGAAGAAAAGGATGAGCACATCAAAGTGTTTCAGATGCAGGTATACAATTTAGATAATTAAAAGAATTGTATATATAAGTTTATGAAAGCCAATTTGTCATAGCCAAATAGAAATGCTATAACAATGAAGGTCTTATCTAATAAAACAAATCTTGTACTCCCTACTCATTATTATAATGAAAACCTTTAGCAAAGATTACAAAAGAAGATGCAGTTTAATAATAATCTTTTACAGTTCACAGTTCGACTTTTATCACATTTGATTGAAAATTTGTGAGTTTTACTTTGACCCCCATGAGACATGAAACAATTTTCAAAACTGAAAAAATTTTGATCTGAAACCAAACTGTTTGAGTAATATGTAGCCATATAGATGAAGAATGCCTTAAACAAACTATTTTGTATTATAATGCAAACATGAATCAAAGGGATTTTGGGAAGTACTGTGTTGTGTTTTTATTGTGTTATCAGTTTTAAACCTAGATCCTTGAAACTTGATGGATAGATTGTGCACATGTTGAAGTTGTGCACCTGGTATTACAGAATTGTTAAAAAAAAATTTTCTCATTTTTCTTTCAGTCTTAAGAAATTAGACAATTTTCCACAAAATTTTCAAACATTACCAATTTTTATGGCCCCACCGCTAGGCGAAGGGAGCATTAAAGGTTTACCCTTGTCTGTCTGTACATCTGTGTGTCCCGAAAATTGGTTTCTGTTCTCTAACTTTAGTTTACCTCAACCATATGTTATAAAATTTATACACAATGCTTGTTAACACCAAACACAGACCAAGCTGGAATTTGGGTGCCGTCACTTTCACTGTTCATGTGTTATGCCCTTTGTAAATGGAAAATTGCCAAATTTGCTGTTTTGCGCACTCAACATACAGGTACAAAAGTCATTAAGTTTCAAAGAAAACAAAACTTCAGTAGGTTTGAATTAGTGCATTGACTCCTGCATTTTTACACACAATCCCATGGACACATTCTTCTTTTATTTGTAATCAACTGCTCCTGAATTTTTCAGCCTTATCTTTAAATTTCTCAGAAATTTTGCAAGTTTGCACACCCATTGAAGTTGTGTACTTGCACTATTGAGTTGTTTAAAGATCCCCCCTCATTTTTTTCCATTTTATATTTCCATATATTTATATGGTAATTATAGACCATTATCTCCATTGCTAAATAACATTCTGAGCAACTCACCCATTTAAATCTTTGATCTATTTTCAGATCAGTTGTTGTTTTTGTTTGAATTCTTTAAAAACCACTTCTTATTTTATTTGTAGATTCGCTTACTTAGAGAAGGTAAAGAGATTCCACCAGAATTGGAGAACAAAGTTACTAAAGCTAAACCTCAGAGTAAGGAAGTAGGGAAAGGAGACAACTCAGACATACAAACTGATGATGTTAAAATTCTAAATGAAAAGGTTTGTAATTCATACTTTCTGCAATTATTTGAAGAATAAACGACAAATTTATCATTTGATTTGATATTCTATCAATAGTTAAGACCATTTGCTCATGAGGAGAAAAAAAAAATGGTTATTAAAGTAGAATTGGCATATTTCCTTTCATATTAGTATTTATTTGATTTTCTTTATCAATTTCAGGTGAAAAGGCTGGAGGGATTATTAAGCAGGTGTAAAGATACCATCAAAACAAACAAAGAGAAGTATGCACAGATCACAACAGAAAAAGATCAGATTAACAAACAGCTACAAGAGAAAAATACAGAATTAGAGAAATTAAAGGTAAAGTATCCACAGAGTTGTTTAGGGCTGTTCCATTAAAACATAGATTGTACCCAGGAAGGCACTTTAAAAATGGGGTAATTACCTATAGAGGCAAATTAAAATTTCATTTACATTTTAACTTTATTGATATGAGCGTCACTGATGAGTCTTCTGTAGATGAAACGCCTTGTCTGGCGTACAAAATTTTAATCCTGGTATCTATGATGAGTTTATTTACAGGGGCCAAATACTACTCAAACTCTCTTCTCCTGATATAATTTATTACAAAGTAAATGTCTTTTTGAGCCTGATTTATATAAGTTAATATACAATTGAAACTCTTCTGTTATGAGATTTCTATTTGCCTAATAAGTGAAAGTTTTATAGTTTTATGCCTGAATCTAAATATTTGAAAAACATTTACTTATAGAAATCTAAATCTATACTTAAAAGATTAATGTAAAACAATATCACACTCCAATTTATCCTAGCTTGACCCTACCCCCTCCAAAAAAAAAATACATATAGACTCACAAAAATGTAAATGTTTAATTGATTGCTTAATATCTGTTGACAAATATTTCATGCAAGTTCTGGATCTAACAAAACCAAAATGAAAAGATTTATGTGTGCAACTATTGGTAGACTGAAATTTGAGAAAATTTTGATTTTGGGATGTTATCTTATGAATCAACTCTTATTAAACTTGATTTGAAAATGCATCATGTGTCAGATGGAAAACATATTGATTTTAGGGCCAATAACTCAGAGGTCAATGTCACAGCAGCTTTGAATAAACAATTTTGGAAATATTTTGGTTTCCTTAATGTTATTTGTGAACTATATGTCCAAACTTGATTTGATAATGTCCCATCAGATGATAGAAACCCCTATTGATTTTGAAGTCAGGAGGACAGAGGTCAAGGCAACAGCAGCATTTGATAGATTGAAACTGGGTCAAACTTTTGGTTTCCAGACTACATCTGTGTTGAACTATATGTCTAATATTCACCATACTAAGCTTGAGAATGGCCCTTGGAAATTTTTTTGTCAGTAGATTAAAGGTCAATGTCCCAGTTGTATGGAATTTTAAGGTCACCTGGTCAAAGTTACTGCAGCAATAAAAAGACCAGAAATTAAGGCAATTTTTCTTACCTGCATCAAAATTTGCATAAATTTATCAATTTTTATCATGATATTTTGAGATATTATAAATATCCATGTCCGTCTGATAGGTTTTACCTTACCTTGACATCAATTAATGGATTAGTAATAAACTGCAAGTTTTCTTGATTAGATCTATTTCTCAGACACTTTCGGCAACAAGTCAGCTAAATATGGATTATGAAATGAATTTAAGGTGTACATATCCAGTGTGCAGGGTTCATCTGGCCTTGACCTCAAATTCATAGTTTCTTGGTTGACTCTAAGTTTTTGTCAAGCCTGCGACTTCTGCTGCAGAAAGCAAGACATAGGGATACTGATCAGGCAGCAGCGTTAAGTAACTACTTTATAGCTTCATATTTCAGAAGGTAGAAGACCTTGATGCTTCATACTTTGTATATAGATGCCTTATGTTATGAAGTTTCCGTCTGTCATATATCCATTGTCCTTGACCTCATTTTCATGGTTCAGTACTTGAAAAAAAAGTTAAGATTTCTTGTAATGTTAATTTCTCTCTAATGAGTAATAGGATAACTATATTTGGTATGTGCGTACCTTGCAAGGTCCTCATGCCTGTCAGACAGTTGTCACTTGACCTCGACCTCATTTCATGGATCAGTGAACAAGGTTAAGTTTTGGTGGTCAAGTCCATATCTCAGATACTATAAGCAATAGGTCTACTATATTTGGTGTATGGAATGATTGTAAGGTTTACATGTCCAACTGACAGGTGTCATCTGACCTTGACCTTATTTTCATGGTTCTTTGCTCAATATAAAGTTTTCATGTTTTGTTCTGTTTCTTGTATACTATAAGCAATAGGTCAAAAATTTTTGGTGTATGGAATGATTTTAAGGTGTACATGGATTTCTGGCTTAGTTTATCTGACTTTGACCTAATTTTCTATGATCATGTTAAGTTTAAGTGGTACTTGTAGTAAAACTTTATATTTAGGACTATCAGCATGAAATCAATGGTCAGTAAAGCAGGCAAGACATTTCAGCGTGTGCACTCTTGTTTTGACTACAAATTGGTAGAGATTGAATCTTGGCTATGTACCCACAGTGCTTTAGTAACTTTTATTTCCCCCGCTGTAGCGGAGGGGGCATGAAGTGTTACCCTTGTCCGTCCCGTCCCATCCTGTTCGTCCGTACGTCCCAAAAATTGGTTTCTGTTCTCTAACTTAAGTTTGCCTCAACCAAATGTTATAAAACTTATACACAATGCTTATTTCCACAAAACACAGCTCAAGTTTGTAATTGGGTGGCGTCACTTTTACTGTTCATGAGTTATGCCCCTTTATACACATAAAAATTTGCTGTATTTTTCGTTTCTGTTCTCTTGCTTTAGTTTGCCTCAACCAAATGCTATGAAACTTATACACAATACTTATTACCACAAAACACAGATCAGATTTGAAATTGGGTAGCGTCACTTTTACTGTTCTTGAGTTATGCCCCTTAGGGATCTGTGGCCCATAGACACATTGTCCATTTATTTTAATTGAATCAGTGTTTATATTTTATGCTGTTTGCAGACATCTGCTGCACCAGACACTATGATTAAACTGCAGAACCAGATGAAGGAAGCTCGGAAAGTTATAGAACAACTGGAGGTGGATAGAGAGGTTGCCATTGCTGAGGTCAAGAAACAGGTGCATGAAGAAATGGAACTTAAGGATCAGGAACTAAGGGAAATCAGACAGCAGTGTGCCTTACTCCAGGAAGAAAATAAAACTAACACAGATAAAGTGGATAGACTAGAGAAGTCCAGTAAGTTTATATCAGTATACCCAAATAATGGCATGAATGGTAAGTCAATGATATACAAATATTTTAACATTTGCACATCTAATTTCCATGGGGATTGTTTAGCTGTGCTTGTTCAGTAATGGTCTATTGACTTTGTAACTTTTGCATAGCTTACATGTTAAAGTTTATGATTAGGTCAGTTTAAGAGGAGCCACTTATTGTAAGTCAATGATATGGTGTATGCAGCTGTATAAGCATTGGCACATCTCCTTTCCATGCAGATTATTTGGCCCTCTCCTGTGAGTATGTCAGATTTTTTTCGCATATGTTTAATTATCGCTTTTTCACGGCAGCCAAAAAAACTTTAAAAAGTTCCGTGCATATTCAAAGATTTATCGCTGTTTGAAAGTTTCATACATTATACTATTAATTTTCGAGAATACACGAAATTGATTTGAAATCTCTCCACCCTAAAGGTGAAAAAACATTATATACAAATTCAGTCTTTTGTGATGTTCTACAGATCATAAGAATAAGCATACTTAAGATCTGTTTTCATAATAATTAAATAAGCTAATCATATATGTGACACCTTTTGGCAACACAGCAATCAATAACATGTTAAAAGATGATTTATTGATTGGTGTCATAACCCAAAAAGTTTTGCATATAATGTAAAAATGAAATAAAAAATAAATCACATTTACACAGATATTTACATTTGTTATATCATTACACAAATGATCAAAACCTTCAATTTTTAGCATGCCACATTGTACATAATTTATATTCCTTGAAAGTTCTCTGAATTATGTGTATTTTAATTTGCAGTACTCATACATTGTAGTTGTTTGTCGATTACCTGTCTGTCAATCAAGTTTTTGTTGTTAACATATTTAACAATATGATACAGTTATTTTTTTCGCGTGCATTTTCCCTTTCAGCGTATATTATACACAGTGAAAATTTAACCTACCTATTTTGTCATCAAATCGCGAAAAAAAGCCTACACTAAAAAAAACCTGATATACAGTATCTTATTTCCACAGAAATTATTATTTTTTTAGGTGCATCAATGTTAGAAACATTTTAGTCTTTGAAAAACATCAAAGAGATCTATTTTGTTAATTATTTTTACAACTCAAACCATAGGAGTTTAATAGAGGTAAAACTTAATACAATTCAACATTAAAAGTAGAGGATTTTGAAATCCCCTCCTTTTGAGCACCTTAACATGTTAAATGACAAACAACATGCATGAACAATGCAGAGTTTTTATACGCCAGTTTACGGGACGTATTATGGTATACCGTTGTCCGTCCGTCTGTCCGTCCGTCATCAACATGTCGGACATTAACTCAAAAACGCTTTAACCAATTTGCATAAAACTTTGGTGAATTGTTTATTTTTCAGTTCTATTATTTTTACTAGGATAAATGCAAGCCAGGAGAACCAATTAATTTATTTTTTCCCATTGTCTTAGATTGGTTTAAAGGGAAAATATATCAGTCATGTACATGTAATTTAACAAACTACAGGGTTCAAAATAAGCGCTATCCCACTTGCCGGATGCAAGTAAATCTGCTGCGGGCAAGTGAAACCCATCACATAGTTGTCTGCTGGGCAAGTTGAAATATTGTGTTTGTGTATGTCAGACGTTGATTTCTCCGAGGTGTGTGTATTATTGTATTACTATTTTTGTTTTCTGAATTGGTTTCATATGCGCATGCTTGGAAAATCGGAAACATCGTGGTTTCCCCCAAATAATTCTATTGGTCAATTCCTATGTGTAAGCCAATGAGCGACGACGTTTTAGAATGTTCAGTTGCACCTGCTCAGGGATTTCCACTACGATTCGTAAAAGGAAGTCGATACAACTATCTAATCAGAACGCGTTTTGGAAATGACTTTTGGGTTGAAATAAAAATGAAAGTAGAAAGAAAATTTGACAACTGGGTCAATTTCTACACGTACATCTGAAATTTTTTTTCTCTTTTTTTTGAAAAAGTAAAAGTTTTTGTTTTAAAAAATTAGTTTATGGAAACCTGAAATTATATGCCAGGAGAGGACTAGAATGCAGGATTTGGCTTCATTTACCCCAGAGCTTCTGTGGTCCTTAAGCGGCCCACAGACCGCCGGCCGTAAGCACTACGAGCTATGCTTGTCGGCGTGTAAGGCTTCGCTGAACGCAGTTGTAGAGGAAGTTAAAAAAAAGGAAGGCAAATTAATCTATATATTGACTTGCCCAGAGGGCAAGTCAATGGTCTTTTCTTATTTCTACCCCTGAACTAGATTAGTATACAATAGGTTTTTGCACATCTTAATTCATATAGCTATTCCTTATTGATATGTTATTTTAATGTTTTCAATTAGTACTTGTATCTTTTATGTAGAGACATTATTTGTCTATACTTGTGATATTTTAGGCCAGGAAACACTAGAGAAATCAAGGGAGATAATAAAGAGGTTAAAAGATGAAAAGAAGCAGGTGATAGTTGAATCAGAAGAGAGAATAAAACAAGCAGAAAAAACCATTGAAGAGGAGAAAGAAAACCTGATACAGGAATTGTCAAGGGCAAAGGCTGCTGCAGTGACATGCTTACAGGTATGAAAGAGAAATAACCAAATCAAGAGGTAGATAGAAAGAAATTAAAAGAAAAAGTATCTATTAACTGGAAAATATTCTGCCTTTTGTGTAGAGCATTTTTTATAAGAAGAGAAATAATTGCAAGTGTTTTTTTTCTTTTAAAATATAAAGAGAAAATGGTCTAAAGAACCCATATTTGGCATGGTATAGTATAGCAAACATTGTTTGGTATTTTGACTTATTTCTTCTACTTTTTGCTTTTTATTTTAAGTCTCTAGTAATTATTACAGGAAGAAACACACAAGAAAGTAGAAGGAGAAGTTCAGAAAACAGTGGAGGAAAGAGATCAGTTCTGGGAAAAACAAATACATGACTTAGAGAAACAACATTCAAGTGCCATACAAACCCTTGTATGTATAGGTAGTAATCAATAAGTTGAAGAAATAAATTGCTCAGAAAGAGAAAGAAAGGGTGAGGTAGTGGATGTCTCATATGACAATTGACATAAGTGATTACTTCTAGGCTTATAAATATTTGAGGAAGATTGATTTGAGATATTCTTTGCTTTATAAGCTTATATTTAAGATTGCTTAACCCAGAAAATTGTGTAATACAAATGGATATCAGTTTCTGTGCTTGGATGTAATGCTCTGCCCTTTTACACAATTATTTTGACTAAAGAAAATGTTCTCACACAATTAAAGATATACATGTATGACCATGAATAAAAGTTAAGAAAGTGTCTTTATTACAATTTTCTGAAAATGATCACAGTTAGGAAATCAAAGCTCCTACAATATTGACCCTGGTTACTGTAAGGTTTGAGATTGAGCTCATCATAGAAAGACCCGTACAAAGAACAGCAAAAAGTGTTGTTCTTTAATATTTTGATATTCCCCATTGTTTCATGGCATGAGGTTTTCGTCTTGCGCAACATATATCCCTCCTTTGCCATTTTAAGATCTTTGATATATTTTAATTTGCATCTTCAGGGCGTCTAAATTCCATAAGTGTTGTACAGTAATTACTATATGTTCATCCATCACCATTTTTATTTTTAAATACAATCTTGTTTGTTTTTATTGATTGTTATGATTCTCAATCATAATGTTGGCAATTAAAAAATTAAGCTTTTGAGTTTTGTTGTTGAGTGATGTGAATTTGATGATAAAAAAGTCCCCAAAAACTATATAATTTTACTAATGGGGTTTTCAATAAACAAAATTTGGGGAAATGAAACTCTAGTTTAATTTTGTAGCTTTTTGGATTTGTTGTTCTAGACTTACAAGATTTTAATGGTGTATAACTTGAGATATTTATATGGCGACGTATAGATGGCTTTAAAGTGAAAATGTAGGAGGTGTATACTGTTTATCGTTTGTATTTTTCACATACATTTACCTTGCATGTAATGATATATTTTCTTTCAAATAATTTCTTTTCAATAGACAAAAGAGAAAGATATAGCTGTTCGTCAGTTAGAGGAAGAAATAAATCACAGATTATCAGAAAAAGATGAAGAAATGAAGTTGGCAGTCGAGGAACGTGACCTTCAAAAAATGGCTGCCATGTCACAACAGGGCACACTAAGAGAACAGTTACAGGAGGAGGTGAAATTATTGACTAGTGTAAGTATTTTAAAAATAAATGTGGTTAAAGTCATATGAAACAAGTTTCTTGTAATTTAAATGCTATCGAAATTGTTGAACCAATGCATAAAATTGAGAATGGAAATGGGGAATATGTCAAAGAGACAACAACCCGACCAAAGAGCATGCATATATACTTTTACGCTTTTTTATATTTATTATGAATCTATACCATATTATCAACAATAATATTTCATTCAGTGATTGTTGATCGCAAGCTAATTAACTTTCGAGTTTGTTGCTGAAGTTTACGGGGTCAGGACATTGATAATCAATCAACTCAGAGCATATGGAGCATGTGACAAATAAGTGAATTGACAGAGCCAGGATATTTTTCTTTATATTTTGCATGAGTACCCATTTGTTGATTAAACTTTTCCTTAACAGCTGTTAAATGAATTGTTATATAAAATTTGTTCTTTAAGAATCAGTTATTACTATTTTACTTTCTAAATCTAAATATGTTTGTTGACATTCTTTCATCACGATTTTCCCCTTGCACTTGCGCTGTCCAGTTCTAATGAGATGTTTATTAAAGTTCACTACATACGGGAAAATATTGGCGAATTAGTGTACTGGAAGACAATAATTCAATAGCAGTACATTTATGAAGATTTTGATAATATAAAGGATATTCTTTTACAAGAAAGTTTACTTACACTTGTTTAATAGTATAACTTAGCCATTCAAGTATATAAAACATATTCAACTTTTTATTAAAATTTGAAGTTTCATATGACTTTGAATTTTTGAAATATTTAGAATTTTCTTCAATTTACAGAAAAGAACAGAGCTAGAGAGTGCCTTATCAGCTTTGAAAGATCAAAATGAGGCTACAATTGTAGAATTTGAACAAAAATTGAAGAAGCAACAGGAAAATTTCACAGCTGAGTATCAAAATATTCAGTCAAAGCATAAAGAGGAGGTGGAAAACATGAAACATGAATCTTTACGAGCTGCACAGGATCAGATACGGGAAATAATGGAACAACATAGTGCTCAGCTAGAAGATCTTACCAGGAAACATGAGGAATCCATGCAGGGATCAAGTTCTGATCTGGAATCTTATTATAAAGAACAAATAAAGTCACTGAAATCCAATATGGAACAGATGTTACAGGAACGCAGCCAACAGGCAGAACAACTTAGTGCTAACATACATCAGTTGAAGTCAACCTTAGCAGAGAAAGAGAGCAATATTGAACAGATGAAAGCTAATTTTGAATCTGAAAAAGAAGAGACAATGAAATGTATTCAAAGCAAATCAGAAGAAAATGAAAAATTACAAAAAGATCTTGAGAATTTAATAAAACAATTTGAGTCAGCCAAAGTTTCAAGTGAGGAGGAAAGAGATTTGCTAAAAGGTCAAGTTCAGTCATTAGAAAGTAAATGTGGACAGTTAGAATCAGAAAACAAATACATGACTGAGAAACTAGATGAACATGTGAAACAGATTGACACCATGCGACAAGAAACTGTTGCTTGTGAGATAGAATGGAAACGCAAAGTGGAGGAAATTTTACAAGATCATAGCAATACCATGTCAGCAATATCTGCTTCATCAGAGGAAAGTATTAAAACAATGACATTACAGATTGAGAAAAGCGATAAAGAAATAGAGGACTTAACATCACAACTTGTTGATGCTAATTCAAAAGTTATAGAACTTGATTCGAAAGCAATGAGGTTGCAGGAAGTAGATGGCATTCTGACAAAGGTTGAATGCGAGAAACAGGCATTGGAAGAAAAAATTAGATCATTTGAAACATCATTGAATGAAAGTATGAAGGTCAATGAAGATTTAAATGTTAAGGTGAATGAGACAAAAGATTTATTTAACACAAGTCAAGAACATCTGAAAAAGGAGAAGTCAAGCTTAGAAGATAAGATATCAGCTTTATCACATGACCTTGAAATGAAAGATGTGATTATATGTGACATTGAGAAAGCTTTAGCAGAAAAAAGTGAAGAATTAAAGGCCAGTCAGAGTGTACTTACAGGAAGTGATTCACAAATTCAGACTTTTGAAGTTGAAATAAAAGAAAAAAACGAAGAAATTAGTAAAATGAAAGAAAAATTTGACAGATTACGTAATGAAGCCAAAACAAGGTTAAAAGAATTCAAGGAAAATTTGGATCAAGCTAATCTTAAAGTTCAAACTGAGAGTGAAGAGAAAGAAAAAATGAAACAAGATTTTGAGATAGAGAGAGAACAAAGTACAAACAAGTTTAATGTCAGAATCAAAGAACTAGAGGAGAAACTTAGTGAAGGAGAAACAAATTTGAAAAACATGGAAGAGGGATTCAAAGTGAGGTTTGAGGAATTACAAAGTCAGTATAAAGATAATATGAATAAGATTAAGGAGCGTTACCAAGAAAAAATGGCTGAAAAGGAACAGGAACATGAAAAGGCCATAACAGAGTTACTGACTCAGAAAGACATGGGCACACAAGATGTGATGAAGACAATGAATGAACAGAAAGAGCGACAATTTAGTGAGCTTTCAGACCATCATAAATCGGAGATTACTTCTCTGACTCAGGAGTGGGAGGAAAAACTGAATAAAGAAAAAGCTAGGGGAGATAATGAACTGCAGAAAATGACGGAGGATAAAGAAAATGAAGTCAAGAATATCAAAGATGAAATGGATCAAAAATTAAATGAACTGAGTAATGCTAAACTTACTTTGGAAAATGAAATGGAGAACGTGTTAAAAAAACACAATGAAGAACTGCAAAACAGAGATCAGACAAATACAGAAAATTTAGAAAAATGTAAAATTTTAGAGGCTAAAATTGAAGAATTAAATACTGCTTTGTTTACAGTGTCAGAAAAACATGATCATGAAAAGCAAGAAAAAGATCAGATTATTTCTCAGTCATCAGAGAGAATTAGTCAGTTAGAAGAGGCTAATAGATCAATGGAAGAAATGTTGCATGCATTAAATGATCAAACTCAAAATAAGGACGATAGAATTAAATCCTTAGAGGAGGAATTAGATAATAATGGTCAGAAGGTAAAATCAGAATGTGAGTCACAAGTAAAGGAGATTGAGTCAGAGCTTATTCAAAAGGATGCAATAGCAAAAGAGTTAGAAATACAGTGCAATGGTTTTCAGGTACAAATAGATAACTTAAATTCAACATTAAGTGAAAAAGACGAGAGGTTAAAAGGTCTTGAGTCAAAGTGTGAGGAAATGAAATCTGAAAGTGAAAATTTAAAGGAGGCGAAAAACAAAGAATTAAAAGTTGTAAAGGAAGAGTATGAAAAACGTTTGGCTGAAATGTCAGCCAATGATGTTGAACTACAGTCAAATTTGACACAGTTGAATACCAAGGTAAATGAAGCAGAAGCAAAATTAGTTGATTGTATGCAGAGTTATGAAGTTCAAATTGAAGAATTAAATTCTAAACTACAGAGAGAAACTGAAGGTTTTGAGGAACAAAAAGGCATGCTAAAAAAACAATTAGAAGACATAGATAAACAGGCAAGAATGACTTCTGAAGACCTAGAGAATTCTCTTCAGTCAAAAGTACGTGAAGGTGAACAGAAATTATTAGAGCAGGCAGAAGTTCATAAAGCAGAGATTGTCGCTCTTGATGAACAGTGGAAAAGTAGGAACAATGAATTGAAACAGAAAGTCAAAATAAAAATTCAGGACCTTCAGAATCAAGCTGTAGGCATTACTGAGAAAGGAAAAGCTGAAAAGGAAGAATTAAATGCTAGATTTGCTTCAGAACAGGAAAGATTTAAGACAGAAAACTCAGCTTTAAAATCTAAAGTGACTATATTGGAAGAAAGACTTGCTTCTGAAATTGTCTCTGTTCAAACCATTAGTGACCGTGAAGAAAAAGTTAAAATCAGAATTAGTGATTTAGAAAAAAAATTAAGTACTGAACAAGAGGAAAAAGACTCAATTTCTGCTGAACTTGTACATTCCAATACCAAGCTTTTACAATTAGAAGAAAATTCTGGGTCTTCTCAAATGGCCATTGTTGATTTGGAAAAACAATTACGTGAACAAGGGGAAACAATTACAGAGAAGGAAAATACAATACTAAAATTAACAAGTGATTTTAATGAAAAAGAGACAAGATTACAGGAAGTGAAAAATAATTGCCAGGCCATTGAACTTAAATTAAATGAAATTTCTGATAATTGTCAAAAATCTGTTGGAGATAGCCACCTAAAGATAGCAAATTTAGAAAAGGAAGTGTTGGAAAGAGAAAAACAATGTAGTGAACTTCAGAAATTGTTGTGTGAAGAAGAACAAAATGTCCATTCTTTAGAAAATGAAGTTAAAAATATGCAAGAAAAATTGAACTCTTCAGTTGGGCAAATAAAGGATTATGAAAACATTAAAGAGCAGTTAGACAATTCTAATATTAAAGTGAAAAACTTAGAAAGTGAATTGAACAAAGCTTTATCAGAAAAAACAGAAGCAGAAACATCATATCAAGAAAACTTGTCTGCATTTACTCAAAGCTTCAGTAGGGATAAATCTTTAGAAATAGAAACTTTAGAAACCAAGTTTAAAGCTGAAATTGATGAATTGAATGAAAAGTTGTCACTAGAATCAATCTTGAAAGGGAAATTTGAAAGTGAATTATGTGAGTTAAAACATAAGTATTCAGTAGAAATTGAGGAATTGACCCAGAAATGTGACATGGATAGCACTTCTAAAGTGTCAGAGTATAAGAAAAAAGCAGAAAGTTATATTTCGCAAGTAAAAAAACAAATGCAAGTAGAGAAAGAATCTTTACTCTCTCAACATTCCAAACAAATATCAGACTTTGAGGAAAGGTATCAGACATTACAATGTCAGTTAGAGGAAGCATCATCAGAGAGAGATAAACTGTTAAAACAGCACGAAAGTGAAAATTCACATCTCCAACAGATGTTAGACTCCGAACAAAAATCTAAAGACATGATAGCTACCGAACAAAAACAAAAATCTGAATCAAATTCACAAGAAATGAAAAACTTACAGCAGAAGGTAGAGGAACTGTCACATGATAAAGAGGAACTAAACAAACAGATTCTAGAACTGGAATCCAAACTTTCCAAATTGTCAGAATCATATCAGTCTGATTTAAAACAATTAAAATCAGAAAAAAATAAAATAGAAAAAGAACTCAGTGATGTTAAGCAAGACAAAGAGGAAAATAGTGAATCGTTGGTGAAGAAACAGGAAGAAGAATTAGAGAAAATGAAGCAACATTATGAGGAGTTGTTACAGGATACAGAGAATGACCATAACGGCAAGATCAAAGAACTGGTTAAGGAATTCAACAAGACAATGGTAGGCAAAGAGAAAGAATTTGAGAAAACATTCTCTAATGCTTTAGGTAAGGTTATCTATTGGCATATAGAAAGTATTATATTAAAGCAATTTTCATCACTAATTTCCTATAACGCAGATTCATTCTTTTATGTTTATTATCATAGTGTAAGCATGATACCATTTATCTCCATAAAGTTCAGTCTAGGATTTCATTGAAATAAGCAAATTACCCATTTAATTCTAGGAAGACATTATATATTTCAAAATGGAAATAAAAATGGAACACTACTTTTGTCTTACTATAGTTCGTGAGGTCGAAATGTGTTCAACCTTTCTTTAAAATCTGACATACTGCCTAGTTGTGTATCTTTGCCTAAAAAAACATCTACGACTTAGACAGTATAATTTGAAAAAATTCAAGTATGATTTTTTTTTTTTCAAACATTTACAAAAACAAAACAGACATGATGATGAAATTAATTACAGCTTGATTAACTATAATCTATATAAAGCTTAAATATCCTGAAACATATATCATAAAAATAAACAAAACAAAACAAAAAGTTCGATCGGTTAAATAAATGTCTGTCAAAAAATTTATGTGTTTTTATTTTCAGATAAATCTCAGAGAGGAGAAAACCGCCTTTTACAAGACCATAACCAGACAGTAACAGACCTACACAAAGAATTACAGGAGAAAGATGAGGCGTATGATAAAATGAATGAAGAATGGGAGGGACGATTAATGGTAGGACAAACAGTAATATTTTTACTGAAAAATTCTGCAAAAAATGTTATGTTGTCAGCTTTTATGAGTCTGACAGAGATTTTATTGAAATTGTCACAGATGATTTCTTACATAGTGTCATTGTTTACTTTTTATCCAAATAATTTTGGGGTTTCTATTCCATGTTATTGATTTTTTGTCATTCTCACAAATCTATGGTGTCACTACAAATGAAAATTCCTTCATCATAATAAGCAGATTTTAGACTGTCAAAACTAATACAAAACAAATTGTGGAAAAATAGGACAAGGAAAGAAGTAGCTTGTTATATTGTTCAATGTAGTTTTCTTATACATTCAATTTTGTCAAGGTTTTTGGTTAAAATATCTGAAATTTGAAATGACTGCAAAAATTTATAACACATTTTCCATAGAAAAGAACCTATTGGAAAGGGTACAGTGGGAAATCTAGTGACAAAATATTACCTCCCCTGTAAACACTGAAAACTAGATCTTCTCAATGTTTGTCCCATTTTAGCAAGGACGCTATCAATTATGGATTCACGGAAAAACGTTCTGGTAAATAGTAAAAATTGAAATAAATTGAAATAAAAACAAAACTTCCACTCAATGTTATCATTTTCCTCCTTAAGTAGCAAATGACGAGTACAGCAGGCCATAGAAGCTTGGTGTAAAATTGGTTTAAAATGTTGCTATGGGAATAAATTCCTCAAGTACCAACTTCAATTAATTTTTTTACTGTCTGTACACCTCTCTGGAACATGCTAATTATTCGTATATATAAACAAATAGATCAGAGAAAGTCGGGGAAAAAATTCCAAAGGAATCGATTGGTAGGCAGCAAAGATTGGCACTTTTGAAATTAAATTACTAAGCAAAATCAAACAGACCTTATCTCGATGTAAACATTGAATGTGAATAGATCGAGAAGACCGCAAATACTTGTACAAAACTCGAGACGACCTTTTCTTAAAATAATATACAAAATAGTACAAAGATACATACTTTATAAAAATAGTTATCTTTAATTTTTTAACCTGCACAGACAGACTTGTAAATGTTTATATTCACAAAAAGACAATAATTTTCTATTGAATGTACATGTAACAAGAGCAGACCAGTTTGTTCAATAACTTAGGTGTGAAAAAATAGGCATACTTTGGGAAATTGTAACATGCTAAGGACTTTTTGGAACACTCAGAAAATTGGTGACCTGAAAGATCTTTTGATTTTGTATGTACATCATTTTTTCCAATTTTTTTTATCAATTTGCAGCAAAGATTGGCAGTTTTTAAATTTCAGTTTCACAAGCTTCTGAAGCAATTATCTCGATAAATACTGAACATAAAACATCGTGTATTTGTATGTATATTTCTAGTAACACAGTTTAACAAATAATTTCTTTAAAATACACAATTATTATTTAGAAATAACTTTTGATCAGTATCGTCACCGGTATTGTTTTATTATTTCACTTTCTCGACTCTATCATAAGAAGAGTGAATTTTCTTTTGTTTTCGTTCACTGGATATCCCACTTGGTAGAAATGAAGCCTTTTCATTTTGATAAAGCCAAAATGTGTATAACAATACTTTTCAAGAAAATTACATCAATGGTGCATAAATATAGTATCTGTTCCACATGTCATTGAGAAAGTGATATTTAGAATTAAACTTATCTTCCTTTGTCCATAAATGTAGATGAATCAACTACAATTATGGACTCCCAATTCATACTATTGTTTCCAATGCTTAATAAAATGCAATCTTCACCCTTTAGTACTCACAAACATTTTGATTAGAGTCATTGATTTTACTATCTATCTTAAAAAAAATTTATACTGTAGGACAAAGACTTAGAAATATCAACCCAAGTTTCAGAGTTACAACAAGATATCACAAGCTTAAAGCAGCAACATCAGGTAGAGATTTGGGACTTACAGGAGAAATTAAAAAAGTCACATGGAGAATCCATGATTCAGAAAGAAGTTATGCAAAAACAGGAAGTGAGTGCTCTTACACAGGAATGGAATAAGGAGAGACAGGTAAGAATTAGATTGACAGAAGGTGGGTACACAGGTCATTTATAAAGGAGTTTGTCTCAATGACTCTACATACATGTTGTGGACATACACACATTGATTAATACTAGAACACCATGTATGAAAGGGATATGTTAGTTTTGCTGTTTTCATTTTACTTGATGTGGATTTGAATTACTTTAACAAAGACTGGATTCATATATTAAGGAATAGCTTTTTGTATTTGCACACAAGATAATAACTGATGTAAAACTGATTTCAGAGCACTTCTTTCTTTAATCACAAATGACTATTTACTGCAACTAATTTGTGATGCTTTGAATCATCAGCTGTTTGTTTTAACAAAATCTTTTTATCTGAAACCATCAGGCCTATGTTTATTGCTGTACAGTCGTAAAATTATACACTTGCTGATCAATCAAGATCACCACTTTTACTCAAATAGAAATTAAGGTTTATGTAAAAAAAATTAATTGAAAAATCATGAAAAATTTTGTAAATAAATTTAAAAACTACGGACTTTCTTTCTATATATGAGGGATTTACCTTACAGTTTGCATTGAATTGTTTCTTAAGATGTATGGTGTAGATCAAATGATTATTTACAGTTGTTGTCCAATATAACTTTAATAGACAGAAGCAAACAGGAGGAGATATGTTTTTGTCAAACGAAATTGATAAATAAACAATTATTTCTACAGGCTCATAAATGGCCTTACTTAGTAAAGATAAAATACTGAAAACTAGTCACACCATTGCATATATATTTATTCAAAAATGTCTTTTTTTGTTTTTCTTTAATCTTTTAAAAACAGATCCATACCATCTTTACATTATAACCAAAATTTTTAGCCTTAAGTTAGATTGGGTGTCTTTTTCTGAGCATCCCTTCTGGGCATGTTGCAAAAATACTCTTTTGGTTTAAAAATATTTTACCAGGTATCATTCAAATACAATAGAAACATCTAACACTTGAAATTAAAAGATTAAACTATCAAAATATTAAGTGTCGTTAGGTGTATTTAAGAGTTTCAGAAAAAATCCTTTTAAAATCAAGGGCAGATAATTATACTGAATTTGATGGAGCAATTTGTGTTATTTGTATTTTTCAAGAAAATAAGGCCTGTGACCCCCTAATTTTATTTGATATTTCAGAAGTATTTATGAAAAGCATTTCTACCCTTGAATTTAAATAATTCTATTGTTTAATGTTTCTGCAATAAGGACAAATTAAGTTTCCCATATATAACCCAAATAACTGTGATTTTGTTAATTTCAATGTATTTTAACAAAAAAACAAGGTCCCAGACCTCCAGTTTTTATATTGAATTTTGAAAGTACAAAAAGTCTGTTACAGAAGTTTAAGAAAAATCTATCGTTGAACATGTAGACACCCCAACTACCTTAAAGGGGAACAAGCTGACTTAAACTTCCATATGTGATTTATTACATACTAAAACGTATATCAAAATGGAGAAAGTCCAAAAGGAACAACTAACAATGCTTGGACTCTTGTATAATGTATCAGTATTTAAGACAAGATGCCATCTAATAAACCATAGAGATGACCTTGGAAAACTGCTGATGGTCATATGATCGGATGTAATAATAAATATAGACTGTTTTATGTTTTTGTCATAAATTAAAAAATGTTTTTGATATTTTTTGTGGGCTGATTCAGTCAACAAAGTGGCTCCCTTGTTTCACTTTTATAAATGTTTGAATAAAAAATTTCATATTAAATTTTTTGACTAAATTGTAGCTAATGCCCCTTTAATGGTTATAGTTATAATAGTTCATATTCATGAGTTGGAATCATCTGTTTTTTTTTATATTCAATATTAAATGTCATACTGTAGACTGAACATTTATATTAAGTCCACCTTTCTATAGTGAACTTTTTTAGTTTCCGTTGGATAGTCACGGAAGACAGATTTTTCTGTAGTTTATCCCATGTAGATAAAATTGTATTACAAAATATTAAATTATCTCGGATGTATGGAAGTCAAAAACTAAAATGTTGAGATTTGATTTTGTTAATAAGACAACGAGACAAATATGTAAATGCAGGTTATGTAGGTTTTATGTTTATATACATGTTGTTTTTTTGTTTAGTATGATGTTGTACAGCGAGCTACCGATTCCTCCATTATAGAACCACAGGTATTTTATTTCACAACTTTTGTTTCTTTTTTACTAATTCTTTTAAACTCATCTTTTAGATTTAGAGAATGGCATCACACAAATTTCAGCTTTGTTTCTGGTTTTGAATAGCATAATTTATACAGTTCTAAATTATTGTAATATATGTTGACAAATTTTAAAATTTCTCATTTATCTAAAAATAAAATGTTTTGATATCTATATTAAAAGACATGCATGATTCACATCCCAGTGTTTTCTGTTTAGAATGTTTTTAGTCACTGTATAGTCCACATAGAATTAATTTTTAAATGTCACTTCCCTTCTACTGGATTTTTAACTTAACTGGCTATTATGGTCAGTATGAGGCATTTCCATCTCTTGGTGTTTGTCCTCAACTTTTCCAAAAATTATATTTTATACCACTGACAAAATTGGAACCAAACTAAGCAACAAACATCCTTTAAGAATGTATAATTTCACAATTTCATCTGATAAACCTACCATTAAAACACACATGACCACCATTACTGAAAATAGAATGTGGGATAAATCAGTGAAAAGTTCAATATATCATTCTGCCAAACTTTAAGATAGTATTAATAAGTTCAGTTATGCACAGAGATTATGCAATGGATGTAGGAGCTTTAAGTCTCTAATTTTCTTTATTTTCATACTTTATTTTAACATTTTTTTAGATTTCTTTAAAAATTTCTAGCAAAGTTAGTGAAATTTAACAAAACTGAAAAATAAAAACATCCTTTAAATCCTTCCTATATTTTTGTGGCAGTTGTAATTTGTAAAATTGTAGGAGTGGTCATATGCAGTGACATGCATGAATCAGATTCCATTCATCTTTTTTACTTGCTTGATATATCAAATTGTTAGATAATTTTCATTCTATTTTTTTCTATTAAGAGCAGTTAATTACATTTTCTCTCTTCATTCTTACAATAATTTATATATTTACCTTGTTAGCAAACCTATGCATTATTTTTAGTTTGCCTATATGAATTAGTTTGTTGGTGTTTTAAGTTTAACACCACTTTCAGTGCCCTTGTCTATATTATAACTACCAGATTTTATTAGTGGAAGAAGCAAGGAGTACCCAGAGAGAACAACCGCCTTTGACAGAAAACCTGGTAATCCTTGTCAATTAAGATTGAAGTTGTACACACCTTGCCGTGGGAGGGGTTGGAACTCACAATCTCAGAGTTGACAGTCTAGTGATCACTGTACATGAACTACTTAGACCAACAAGGAACCAAGGCTCCTAATGAATTTGAGGACAACTTCTAGAGTACTTAAGTTGCCACTGGATGTTAAGGAAACAATAATCAGTCAATCTAAAATACTTTGATGTCCACATCAGTTGCATGCTTATGTCTGGTCCTATATCTCAAAAGCTTTTAGTAAGAGGATTATTTGCTGACTTATGGAAAAGATAATACTATATCATGTAGTCCCATTAAGCTTGCATGAAGATGCTATGTAAGAAAAAGGTAAAATTTGACCTTATTTTCATGCTTCACTGACTGAAATTTGCATTAGAGTTAGTGCTAAAAGGCATGAAGTTGAACCATATAAACTTGCAAACTTGTTCATTTAATGAGTAGGTAACCAGACAAAAAAAGGACAATTTGACTGACATTTCAAGTTTCATTGAACTTCATTAAATTTGACTTCATAATGTGCATTTTGACATTAGTGGGATTCAGAGCAGTGTAGACTATCACATTCATTGAATGTGAGGTTAAATAAGTTCATCCAAAGCTTACTTTTACTTGCTTTGTTAAAACTTTATTTTTAAGTTTATTTGTCTTTTGTCAAATGCTTTATGGTCTTTTAACATATTTTTTTTGTAGGCAGCATACATTTGAAAATAGATCACACTTAACTAGTTGATATGCTACTATGACTTTGGTCTAAGTTTAGCAAAAGTTGATTTTTTTGGGGGTATTTTAAGATGGTAAATAATGTAAACATGCTTGAGGGTTTGGCGCCAGCCAGCATGTTGAACCCCACCACATTTTGTATGTGCTTGTCCCAAGTCAGGAGCCTGTAATTCAGTGGTTGTCATTTGTTGCTGTATATCATATTTGTTTTTTTTTGTTTTGTTTTTTTTTTGTTTTGTACATAAATCACGCTGATAGTTTCTGGTTTCAATTGCTTTACATTTTGTCTTTTGGGGCCTTTTTAGCTTACTTTGAGGTATGGGTTTTGCTCATTGTTGAAAGCCGGAAGGTGACCTATAGTTGTTAACTTCTATGTCATTTGGTCTCTGGTGGAGAGATGTCTCATTGGTAATTACACCACATCTTCTTAATTTTATATTGACTTTTCTGGGGTACAATTAACAAGAAAATTACCGAATTGATGTTACTTTCAATCAAAGGAGTTTCAAAATTATGTTTTGATAGCTGTAAATCAATCAATTGAAAGCAAACATAGAAATTACTGTCCAGGAAGAATGTTGAATTTGCTGTTTATCAGAGGGAAATCTAGCATTTTAGACATTGGAAGTCTCATGGCACTAGAATACAGGTAAAAACGGGTCATTTGAAATCCCAGGTTATTTAATGACCTGTGCCGGTATTGAAAAATCTTGTGTGAGCTCTTAAATTCCTGGATGTGGCCCACAAAAATCAGGTATGTCACAAATGGTGAAATCTTTTCATTTGTTAGAACTTGATTATAAACACCTTTAATAGTAAATGACCAAAATGAGGATTAGGCCTGTCATGCTCATTAACAATGTTTTAATTTTGGATCTATATTTTAGGAATTACTACATCACAACCAGTTAGCTATTAGTGCTTTACAACCAGGTTCAACTAACATAACCCAGTTACAGCAACAGGTTGTCTTACTCACCAGGAAATTGGATGAAATAAAGGAACAACATAGGTGAGCTAAGTTTCTACTCAACAAAACACACTTATAGGCTGTGTCAGAATATTATAATTTGAATCAAAACAGATATCTTAGAAACCACTTGATGAAAAAGGAGCTCATTGTTAACTACACAATTTTTCTGATCTTAAAAAATCTTAAAAACAGATCTCAAATTCTTACCTTGTAATCCTGTAACCATTAAACTGGAGTTCCAATTTCCGCTATATAGATGATGTGTTCTCACTAAATAACTCAAAATTTGGTAACATGTACTGTAAATTCGGAAATTATTGCGATGTTTTTATTATTGCGAAAAATGCGACAAGGTTATAATTGCAATAATTTAAACTCGCATTTTGAAATTTCTTTTATGAATTAAACAGGATTTTTCTCAATATCGCAAAAATCTAAAATCGCATTTTAGTCTTAAATGACAAAATCGTAATAATTAATGCACGCAACAATTTCTGAATTTACAGTATATTAAACGCATCAATCCCATGGAACTTGAGATAAAGGATACAACAGATACAGTTAATTCTGCCTCATATCTTGACTTACATCTAGAAATTGACAATGAGGGCTGGTTGAAAAAACTTTATGACAAAAGGGATGATTTCAGCTTCCCAATTGTGAACTTTCCATTTCTATGTAGCAACATTCCAGCAGCACCTGCATACGGAGTATATATCTCCCAGTTGATATGATATTCCAGGGCTTGTATTTCCTATCATGATTTCCTTGATAGAGGGTTGCTGCTCACAAGGAAGCTATTAAACCAATAGTTTCAAGTGGTGAAGTTGAAGTCATCCCTTTGTAAATTTTACGGACAAGTTGGTTGACCGTTATGGAATATCTGTTTCACAGATGATAGGGGATATGTTCCAATTATAGTTACTACAATCCTGTCCCCCTTTCCCCCAATGTGACCTACCAAATTAGACTTATTACAGGGTTTGTACTATCATGAGCAACACGACGGGTGCTACATGTGGAGCAGGATCTGCTTACCCTTAAGGAGCACCTGAGATCGCCCCAAGTTTTTGATGGGGTTCGTGTTGCTCAGTCTTTAGTTTTCTATGTTGTGTTTTGTGTTCTGTTGTTTGTCTTTTTCTTTTTTAGTCATGGCATTGTCAGTTTATGACCCCCTGCCATTTGAGAAAGTTCTAATATCTGGTAAATGGTCGAGATCCCCACCCCTAAACCATATATATTCTGGTTTGTCATGATAAAGCACATCAAATGAAATACAGGGTTAGTCCCTAAGGGTCACCCCCACCCCCTGCCATTTAAGAAAGTTCTAATATCTTGTAAGTGGTCAAGATCCCCACCCCTAAACCATATATATTCTGGTTTGTCATGCAAAGATGGTTTGAATGATATACAGGGTTAGTCCCCAGGGGTCATCCCGACCCCTGCCATTTGAGAAAGTTCTAATATCTTGTAAATGGTCGAGATCCCCACCCCTATACCACATATATTCCTGTTCGTCATGTCTCGAACATTTGAATGACGTATAGGGTCAGTCCCCAGGGGTTCCACCCACCCCCAATGTTCTAGTATCTTGTAAATGGTTGAAATCCCCACCCCTAAACCATACATATTCTGGTTTGTCAGGCCAAGATGATTTGAATGATATACAGGGTTAGTCCCCAGGCATCATTAATGCATATAACTTTACTTGACCAAACCAATTTTCACTGGACTTTGCCTAATGTCAGGCGACCCTGGGAATTACGAATTATGGGAGCTTCATTTGGGAGACTTCGTAACAGCATCCTGTTACAATCATTTCTTGTTAACTATCATGATTTTCAAATAAGTATTAATTAGAAACAACCCCAGGCTTAATTCAAGACAGTTAATATCTCATGACCTGTTACATAATTAAATAGACACAATTTATTACAAACCTAACTGAATACACACATTCTTGACCTCAATAGTAAATATACAAATGTATTATTTATTTTGATCTACACTACATTAAAATATTCTGTTAATTTTGCTAGCTAGCTGAATGATTAATCTGATGTGGGTTTTTTTTCAAAGAAAATACTTAAAATGAAAAAAAATATGTATAAAAAATGCAAGCAAATTTTATTTTACTTGTAAAATCAGTGCCATTATCATCTGACATAAGTCAATAATCAAGTTCTAATTAATTAGCTACAATTATCAGAAATTTGGTTGAAATATTAAACAAAATTGCATAATGTTACCTGAGCATTTTCTGCAATAAAATTTATTTGTTTGTTTTACATTTATATCCCATTATATTGCTATTTAACAGTAATTGGAAATATCTCAGCATTAGGTATTTGAATTATGTACATTCAGATTTGAATACAGGAAATGTATTTTTTTCTTAATGAAGAATGAACACAAATTTAGATAAAGAATAGTTATTATTTTTTTTTATTTTTGTTGTTGAGAATGTGCATTTATAAGGCCTCTTTCTGGAAATTATTAAACCTGTCATTATTAATGGCATATCAAAAAATATATTACTTGTTTGACGATTTTCCTTTCCATTCTTGTCTGACAGAGTCTAATATTGAAAGATCAGTATATATATCTATATTTGCATCAATATTGCGAAATTCCCTACCTTTGGACAATAACAGAAATTTTACAGTACGATTGGAAATGAAAAGAGAAAGAATATGAGACTAGCTATGAATATGGCTGGATCACAACATCAACGATGCTTTGATTAGATTTGTCCGGCAAATTTGACCGTTTTGGAAGACTTGCTTTCGCCTCTCTTTTACAGACCCTTCACTTTCACTCCAGAATAGTAAAAGTGCATGTTTTTGTAAGAGTTTGCTATACCAAGTCCTTATTTTCATGCAACTAATTAATTGTAGGAGCTATTTCGAAATAATATTAGTTGTTGAAATCAAGATCTTATCTAGTGTAGTTAGTTGTGGTAAACTTGGTTAAAATTATCATTGTCTGTTGTAACCAGAGTAAATTTTATTTTTTAAAGTTATCAAAATTGTTTGTGTACTGGTAAATGGGGTATACTTAGGTAAAGTTATCAAAGTTGTCTGGTGTACTGATAACAGGGGTATACTTAGTTAGGTCAAGTTATCTAAGTTGTTTAGTGTACTGGTAACACGGGTATACTTAGGTAAAGTTATCAAAGTTGTTTGGTGTACTGGTAACACGGGTATACTTAGGTAAAGTTATCAAAGTTGTTTGGTGTACTGGTTACACAGGTATACTTAGGTAAAGTTATCAAAGTTGTTTGGTGTACTGGTAACACGGGTATACTTAGGTAAAGTTATCAAAGTTGTTTGCATTTTACTATTAAAAAAAACATACAGATAGAAAGGTGTTCACTTGTTCTTAACATACATTTGAGACAACAACTAGAACTTGTTCTTAACATACATTTGAGACAACAACTAGAATTGTTTACTAGAAAAAGATATCTCTGGATTTTTATATGAAAGTAGAACACACCAGCGACATCGTGGGTCCGTGACTGAATTAATTAAAGTACCTATGCCTAATTTTTAGTCTGGAGTTTTAGTTTTCTTATTGTAATCTGATAAAGTCATGCTGATTATAAGGTGCACAGTTTTCTCTGCTCTCAAAATCTTTCTGTTTGAACCCGTCCTGGTTTTCTTACTACAATAAACTTACTATAAACTAAATTTAATTTTTAACTAATTAACCAAAATTAATAGTGGTATTTAGGTAGAAGATAACAGACTTGTTAAATAGTGTACTATAGTGTAACATAGATATGAAACAACTACTGAAAGAATTCCAGGTTCTCCTGATAAAGGTGGGGTTTACAGAAGGTATATTCAACCGGAAACTCCATGTGACATATTCTATTGGTATTGGTATCGGATTCGGCCCGGAACATGTTAATTATTGGGTGAAAAACAAAAGGGCCTGGAATGGTGTTATTTTTAAACAACACCATTGTCCTATATTAGTTATATATAAAGTTGAATTCTTTGATTCGTCTTTTTACGTCATGCTGGCTAACAAATTGGACCTCGTTATTTTAGTAGTATAGATGTAAGACAAATAAAAATACAGGTCTGTTTAAGGTTACATTATAAAAATGAATAGAGTAGGTAAGTCGGTATTTCCATTTTATTTTTTATGCCCCCGCCATAGCGGAGGGGGCATTAAGTTTTACCCATGTCCGTCTGTACATACGTCCGTCCATACATCCCAAAGTTAGTTCCCGTTCTCTAACTTTAGTTTGCCTAAACCAAATGTTATGAAACTTATACACAATGCTTATTACCACAAAACACAGATCAAGTTTGAATTTTGGTGGCGTCACTATAACCGTTCTAGAGTTATGGCCCTTTACAAATGGAAAAATTGCTGAATTTTTCGTTTCTGTTCTCTTACTTTAGTTTGCCTCAACCAAATATTATGAAACTTATACACAATGCTTATTACCACATAATACAGATCAAGTTCGAAATTGGGTGGCGTCACTTTTACGGTTCTTGAGTTATGCCCCTTTATAAACATAAAAATTGATGAATTTTTCGTTTCCGTTCTCTTACTTCAGTTTGCCTCAACCAAATGTTATGAGACTTATACACAATACTTATTACCAAAAAATTCAAATCAAGTACAAATTTGGGTAGTGTCACTTTTACCGTTCTTCAGTTATGTTCCTTTATAACTTTATATGATATGCAAGCAGGGGCATCATCTGTGTCCCATGGACACATTCCCCATTTATTACAACATGATTTTGAGTCGTGTGGTTTGTATTGCCGTGGTCTGAGTTGTCCATGGGCCAAGTTTACCTGTATTTTTAATGATTGGATTATTTCCCTTGGTTATTGGTTGGAAAAAAATGGCGGCAAAGTGTTTATTTCATCACACGAGTATCAAGTTTCCTTAAAACATCCGTCATATTCACGATTGTTAACATTGGGATTATCAGGCAATTGATTAAATTTATTGGCAACTCTAACTTCGCTTTTGACACAAGTTCCGTTATTTTTATGCCCCACCTCAGGCCTCTACAATAACTTTTTTTTCAACTTGTCCAGTAGGACAAGTACATACCAAAATTTACTTGTCCGAATGAAATTGTAACTTGTCCAAAAAAATTCTTTATAATAACCTTTTTTACATTTTAAGTTGATTCAAGGAACAAAATGAATTTAAACAATATAACAGAAGTTAGTTTTATATCTTTTGATATACTTTTCAAAAATATGAGTCGAGAACAACTGAATCTAGCCATGTCACAGGACTTTAAGGTTCTACTGTTCATCAATGCCACATTAAATACCGTCTGATAGGCCTGTCAATGTACACTCATTGGATTTGTATCCTGTTTTTTTTTAAGCTGAAAAAAGTTTATTCAAATGCAATCAATAAAAAAAGAAAATGAGGTTTGATTGCCAATGAGACAACTCTCTGCTAGAGACCAAATGACACAGAAATTTACAACTATAGGGTACCGTATTGCAAGTATTGTTTTTTTTTCTACATATGATTTTGTGAATTTCATGGTAAATAATTTCTTTTTTGGTATTTATTATAAAGCAACAGAATCAAGGTAGGAAAACGAGGTACTGATTTGAGGTACTGATTTGTCTTGGTCCCGAAATTTCTCCTGCGTTGCCAAACTGTCTATTTATCATGTCTATTAAATATGTCTCCTACGGTGCCAAACTGTCTATTAAACTTGGAGCCGAATTGTTTCCAAGCTGGCGACGACGAACTGTCTTATAAAGTTATCTATCTAAAAAGCGCATGCTGATTCGGATCAGTAGGACTGGTTTCCGATAATAGTATGCCTTTTACCTGTTAAAAAGTACCTGACAAAGAACCAGTTTTAAATTATCGATTACAAGTAAACATGTCAAACTAATACTTGTTTTTATCTTCTTTTCTTGTTTTTTGTTTATAATTACTTTGTTCATCAAAGTTGGATTAAATTTATTTTACATGTTTTTATGCAGAATAATTTTACTGGTCGCATCGGACAAGCTTGATATAGCTTTTACTTGTCCGACCTTTTTTTCCTCTGGTACCGGACAATCGGACAAGCGTTATTGTACGATAGTAGAGGGGCATTATGTTTTTCAGTCTGTGTATTCGTTCATCTGTTCGTCCGTCTGTCCCGCTTCAGGTTAAAGTTTTTGGTCAAGGTAGTTTTTGATGAAGTTGAAGTCCAACCAACTTGAAACTTAGTACACATGTTCCCTATAATATGATCTTTCTAATTTTAATGCCAAATTAGAGTTTTGACCCCAATTTCACGGTCCACTGAACATAGAAATTGATAGTGCGAGTGGGGCATCCGTATACTATGGACAAATTCTTGTTTCTCTTTATGACAGAGATAAAATGACTTAGGGTCGGCGCTCCAATACTCTTTAGTAATTACCACAAGTATGTTCTAGTACTCATTAAAAGCCATTCTATTGTAGACTAGAAATAGCAGAATTACAAGGTAGAAGTGAGATGAACTCTCTACAGCCTCCACTCATTGACACACCCTTCAGAAAGAAACGAGTTCATTTTGAAGATCAGACAGAACATGCTCAGAACATGGAATTGATCAATATAGATTTGGAGGTAAAAATGTTTTACAAATATGAGCATTGTGAATGGTTAAAAAATTGTATATTTACCATGTATAAAATTGAATATATGGTATCAATGTATAAAAAGAGTGTACACATCTCCATCAACAGTATTTTGAAATGACAGAAGCTGTGCTTAATAGTCAAGTTATTATTTGGCTTTGTATAGTATTGCTTGTGTAACAGGCATTTCATGTTTGATTCCCTAGTGGTACAGCTTTATAGAGAAGGATAACCTGTGTTATTGATGTTCTATATTTGATTATTTGTTTAAATAGCAATAAATATGGCTTGTTAGCTGGTGATAACATGTTTAATTCCTTGTTGATATAGCTTGATAAGAAATGGCTTGTTGGTGAGGTTTTGTGACAGGGATTACATTTTTTTTGTTTCCCTATTGTTATAGTTGATTAGTGGTAACTTGTGTGCCAGGGGTTCCAAGGTATAGTTCATAGGGTGAAGTATTGTGATTGTTAGGGTTGTATGTACGATTCCCTGTTGGTATAATTGAAAATTGAGAAAAAATTAATACTGCTAATGTTAATATTGATTCTTTTACCAGATTTGACATGTTTGATGAAACAGAATGTTGAAAAGAGATTATTTTGTTTTATTAATATTTCAGGCAAAACTACAACAAGTGAAAACTGAACTAGCTCAAACCAAGATCAGGGAGAATGAACTGAACAATAAGGTAATATACAGCTGAACAATAAGGTAATATACAGCTGAACAATAAGGTAATATACAGCTGAACAATAAGGTAATATACAGCTGAACAATAAGGTAATATACAGCTGAACAATAAGGTAATATACAGCTGAACAATAAGGTAATATACAGCTGAACAATAAGGTAATATACAGCTGAACAATAAGGTAATATACAGCTGAACAATAAGGTAATATACAGCTGAACAATAAGGTAATATACAGCTGAACAATAAGGTAATATACAGCTGAACAATAAGGTAATATACAGCTGAACAATAAGGTAATATACAGCTGAACAATAAGGTAATATACAGCTGAACAATAAGGTAATATACAGATTAGTCATTTTCATTAGTTACCTTTTTTAGCTCAAAATGTTGGATTAACATGTTCACTTTTAATTCATTATGTCTTATCAGTCAATAGAATAAAAAAAAAAATCATTTTATAAAGTTTTGGTTGGAATAAAATACAATGATTTCCCAGTCAAATAAAAACTGATACCGTAGCTTTTTTTTTCCGCGAGTATAAAATTTCGAAATTTAGGAGCAACAAGTATACGAAAAATTTGGCGGTTTCTTAGTTCCAATTAAATATTTTGGTGGATACTGAAATTGTTGCAGTTACAAGTAAATAGTAAAAAGAAATACATATGGATAACGAAAAACAATATTTGAGGTAAAACACTTGTTTTGATATGTAGAATAAAAGGGTGTTAATCAATAGAATACCAGTAACGAAGATATTTGTCACAGGTGTACAAACTTCTTGTAAATGTTACAGTTGATTAGTTACATGATTGACGTGACTTTTGATGTTCTTATTAGGTTCTTAAATTATAAAGAGTACCTAACGCTCTTATATTATTTCACACCAATTAATAAGGGTGAAGCTTTACCTATAAGAAAGTACCGAACGTATGCATAAATTCTCATGGAATTTATTTTCACCATTTTCATTTAATCGCCAAAATAAGCGAAATAAACACCCCATGAAAATTACCTGCTACACAGTATCACATGTGAAATAAATCATGTATACTCACTCCTCTGATGACCTACAACAATAATTGTTATTATACCTCACATATGTATCTATTATTAGACAATTTAGTTGTTAAACAAAATTTCCTGTCAAGAGAGACAACTTTGTTAGAGATGAGACGATACAATTGTCTACTGGTGAACAATACTTATGTCACATGCCAGACAGGAAATTGTTTCTGAATAGATTCCGATTTATTGGCACTGGACGTTATTTGTCTCATGCTTATTTTAATAAATTATATACTCTCGTTATTATCAAGTACCATTCTGAAGCATATACAAAACCCAAAAAGTTTGGTATTTAAGCTTGATGCCAGAAGCTTATCTATATGATGTCAGATGGTTTACCTGTAGGTGTCAAAGATGAGAACAATGTTTTGCCCAATTTCTGATTTATTGATTTTTACACCAAATTAATGGGTGAAATGTGCAATGTTTTGTTTAATTAACGTTGAAATGAGGACAACCATATTTTATTTTAACTTTCTCCTGCGTAAAACTATGTTTTATAAAATTTTCATTTAAAAAAAGGTTTAGAAAATGGTGTATAAATTGTTGCTGAAACAATTGGTTTATATGCCACCGCCGCAGCGGAGGGGGCATTAAATGTTACCCTTGTCCATCTGTACGTAAGTCCCAAAATTGGTTTCCGGAATGTTATTAAACTTATACACAATGCTTATTTCCACAAAACACAGATCAGGTGTGAACTTGGGTGGCGTCACTTTTACCGTTCCAGAGTTATGTCCCTTTATAAATGGAAACATTGTTGAATTTTTCATTTCCGTTCTCTTAACTTAAGTTTGCCTCAACCAAATGTTATGAAACTTATGCACAATGCTTATTGCCACAAAACTCGGATCAAGTTTGAATTTAGGTGGTGTCACTTCTACCTTTCTCTAACTTAAGTTTGCCTCAACCAAATGTTATGAAACTAATACACAAGGCTTATTACCACACAACACAGATCAAGTTTGAATTTGGGTGGCGTCACATCTACCATTCTCTAACTTAAGTTTGCCTCAACCAAATGTGATGAAACTAATACACAAGGCTTATTACTACAAAACTCAGATCAAGTTTGAATTTGGGTGGTGTCACTTTTACCGTTCTAGAGTTATGTCCCTTTAGGTGTAATACCACCAAATCATAGTACGTCACATCCGGTTGCATACGAAAATAGGTCGAAAAAAAATATTCCCTTGAATTTGACAGTTGTAGGTAATTGATCCTACATTTCATTGCAGTAAAACATTTCTGGGTCATAAACATATATTGGGTATTTCACAGCACCATTATTTTTTTATTTGGGGTTTCTATAGAATATTTTGGAAACTTGAGGTTACATGGTTACTAAAGCTTGTACACAGGTTAAAAAAGGGGGAAAATTTGATTGGTTAACTTCCAGTGATGGTTATTTTCTTATATGCAATGAAATGTTATGTGAAATTTTTTCTACAGTACTGGACAGGATCAAACTTTACTCATGCCAAATATTTCTTTATTTGAAACAAAGATAAATTCTGCACAATTTTTTGAAAAGTGCAAATTTAACAAAGACTAATAGGGGAAAATCAATGGTGGTATTACACCTTTATAATGTTATATGCAAGCGGAAGCATCATCTGTGTCCCATGGACACATTCTCCATTTATTTATTTTCTTAAACACCCTTAATTATTCTTAAACAGATTCTCCTTATAATAGAACAAGAATATTTCAATTGTTAACCCTTGAAGTGTTGTCTTCCCAACTCAGGTTAACAGTTGGGATGTTCACCTCATATGAATGCAATAATTGTAAATTGTAAAAAGACATTGTTAAAGAAGTTGAATCAAATGAACTGAGAAACTGTAGGAAAATATAGTTCCATACATTTTCTACTTTATTTACATTAAAAGTCAATGTAAGAAAAAAGATAACTTATCCGATAATTTAAATGTTATATAAAATGTTCTTCAACTCTTTAAAGAACAACACTGATAGTTCCCACATGCTCTACACAAACAAGTCACTCGTTCAAAGGAGTAAGCTTGGTATGAAAGTGCCATATTTGGCCCTGAATATTAAGTCCATTGTTTCCAAATTAGAAATGTTTCAAGTTGATAAAGTGACATTGTAAGAAAGTGAAATAGAGCTACTTTTATCAAACTTTTCTGACTAAGTTTTGACATCCACACCCAAAATAGGCATAACACAGATTTTGGTGAAAGAATATGTCCTATCTAGTCATTGCTTTTGCTATGAATCATTGTGATATTGGTCTAAAATCCTAATTTTAAATTTCAGCCGCAAATAGGGGCCATATTAGGGACCTTATCAAACCTACTCCTTTAGAAAATTAATTTTCTGGACATTCAAATTCTTGGATTAGTTATTGTACCTAAAGAAATATGAATAAAAGGAGGACTTATGAGGTGAATGTCTGTTAGGCAACAATCTGAATAGTCTAGTTCACCAAGCTTCACATTTAGAAATCAATGTTCAATCTGTATATATGGATGTATTATGATGTATAAGAGTAATTTTTAGGCTGAAATTTGATTAATTATGAACTATTTTCTATATTTAACTGTTATATAAATGCATTGTTCTTTTTAGTTACATCATTATGAAGGAAGGCATGGTGATATTGATTCACCACCTCTTAGTCCTGGTTACCATGCCACTGGTCCCCTGTTGCAAGAACCAACTCAGTGTGAGGTCAGTTATCTACCCTACATTTCAATTGACTACATAGTCATTGTGCCAAATGTGCAGTCTTCGAGCTATAGATATAAGAAGATGTGGTATGAGTGCCAATGAGACAAATCTCCATCCAAGTCAAAATTTATAAAAGTAAACCATTATAGGTCACAGTACGGTCTTCAACATGGAGCCTTGGCTCACACCGAACAGTAAGCTATAAAGAAAAGAAATGATATGTTTGTATCATATTTCTGATTCTTGCATGCCAAAAATGGAGTAAAGCCAAAGGTTCATTGCTTTTACACATTTCTCAGCATAATATTTTGTTTTACCACAAATTTATTTTAATTTAGACATCCTGGCTATGGGCCTGTTCTTAAATGAAAAAAAAAATGAATTAGTTTACTATTGAAGCCACTTGATTCAATTTTAATAAAATACATTTGCAAATAGTTCTTGTGTGTATAAAAATTTATAAATGATTTGAAGTAATACAGCTCATAAAAATTATGATAGTATTTTATTAGTACCAGTATCTTATGCTTGTGGCAGTAATTGAAGACAGTTATGTACAAGAGTTGATTTATCACATTTGGTCTCATGGTAGCATGCTCGCCTTTAGTGATGGCGGCCAAGGGTTCAATCCTCAGCCAATCCCTTTTAAAATTGGTATTTGCCTTTTATCTGCTTAGCAGGCAATATTAAGAGTGAGAGCAAAGATTAAGGTCAGATTCATAAGATATGTCCTTGTAGGGTGACATGTCTTTCTATGGATGGTTACCTTGTGAACTAGCACATTAAATTTGATTTCTCACACTATTTCAAATATACAAAGGGAGACAATTCAATCTCAGTTATTGATAGCTTGCATTTTCAAGTTTACTTAACGTTTTATTTTAAATGTTTAATTTCAATAACAATTTTCTATATGGATGAGGTATACAAAAGAGATTTTTTCAACCAAGTCATGTGTATATCCCTTTTATTACTTGAAAGAGAGCTTCAAATAACTTTGAATAAATCTCTTGTAACCCAGTTTTCAGACAAAAACATGCTGTAAATTATTTGGGGCTGTATGGCTGAAATATCTCTGTGTGATAACTTGACACCATTCAACCAATTCTTTTCTAATTTTTGAATCGCTTTGATGGAGTCAAAAAGCGAGACATAGGTATGCTGTTTCCGGCGTCGGCGGGGGCGGCGTTGTCAACAATGTATTAGTTTGTGATTAGGTCTAGTTTATGGTGAACCACAAGTGGTAGGTCAATACAATTTGGTATGCAGTTGTATTAGCATTGGCACATCTCATTTCCATGGAGATTATCTGGCCCTGCCCTCTCAGTCATGGTCTATTGACTTTGAAATTTTTGCTTATTTTACATGTTTTAGTTTGTGATTAGGTCAGTTCAAGGGGAACCATTTAGGGTAGGCAAATGTTAATTGGTATTCAGTTGTATCAGCATTAGCACATCTCAGTACCATGGAGAATATTTGGCCCCGCCCCCTCAGTCATGGTCTATCGACTTAGAAACTTTTGCTTAGTTTACATGTATAAGTTTGTGATTAGATCAGTTTAAGATGAACTGCTAATGTTAAGTCAATGATATTTGGTACGCAAATTTATTGGCATTTGCAAGTATCGTTTCCATGGATATTATATAGCCCCACCCCCTCTTCATGGTTCATTGACTTTGAAACTTTTGCATAGTTTACAAGTTAATGTTTGTGTTTAGGTTTGTTTAAAGGGAAGGACTTATAATAAGTCAATGGTATTTGGTACGCAGTTGTATTATCTTTGGCACATCTCATTTACATGGAAATTGTTTAGCCATGTACCTCAGTCAGGGTTCATTGACTTTGAATATTTGCATAACTTATGAAACATGTTAAAATATTGCTATTTTAATTTCAACATTTGCATAATCAAAATTACAAAAGGGCGAGACATATCTCTGTGATAACAGTTTATTTAAAACATGTTTTTCTCAGAATTTAATATAGGTCATGTTAGATCTCGATAATTTTCACTTCTCCTGTTAAGGAGTTATTGTCTTTGATTGATCGTAAAATGATGCTTTATGTTGTTCCCCTGCAATAACTTGAACACAGTTTAACCAATCCTTTTCAAAGTAATAATATGTTGTTTCTCATGATACACTATAGGTCTAGTTAGATAGTTATGATTTTCACTTGTGCTGTTTATGAGTCATGGTCCTTTATAGATTCAATAATGGAACTTAATGTAGTTTCTGTCTGATAACTTGAAAACTGTTAATATAGGATTGTATTGGTCAGATCTCTCTAATATAGACATTAATAAGATATTTGGCTTGTTGTTGTATCATTGTCAGGCAGTGTAATATATACCATCATGACTGACATTTGTCTTTTGATCATGAAATCAATTACATTTTACATTCAGGGGTACAAGGTTAAGAACTTTTGATTCTTGGAATATGGATTCCCTCCCACAAGATGTGTGCATACCATTTAGACTGACTTTTAGATTTATACTCAAGGTCAATTTTTTTCTCTCATACAGGCATGTCAGGGCCAAAAAACTGTTATATAGACATCAGATATTTAGCATGTTGGAAAATAATTGCAAGCTCATGTGTGGCATGCTATTGTGACTGATTTATGACCTTATTACTATTAAGTTTTGTCCTTTTTTCCTCAAGCACCTGTGTTTGCACCCAAAATGGCCTTAAGGGGAGACTTGTGTTTTACTGGACTAGAATAATTCTAGCTTCATGGAAATATTTCTTTAAATCTGATTTATTTTTTAGTATCTGAAGAATATACTATACCAGTATATGATGGGAAGAGAGACCAAGGTATGTATTGAATCTAACTTGAATATCATGATTTGTTCTATATTTCTATTCCTGTCATCAGAATTGTACTTTGTACACTCTCTTTCACTATTTTAGGAAAAAGGTTTATAATTAGAGATGGCAAAATTAAAAAATAATACATTACTATTATTTCAAAAATTGCATCTTTTCCCCTCATTAAGATATTGTTTTACCATTTCAGTTAAGAGAGAAAGCTACTTTTTTTCCTTAGAGCTTGACTACTACAGAATAAAAGGCATGAAATTTTTTTTATTTTGAGTAACTGACCAGATTGATAGGAACTGAAGTATTTTATTTTTTTAATTTACAGACTCTATCTAGAGTGATAGGAACTGTAGTACATTTTAATGATGAACAAATGAGGAAAGTAATTGCAAGAGAAGATGCTAAAACTAATGTAAGTATATAAAACTATGGTAAACTATTCTTAAAAAAAATTTCTGTCGTTCGGAATTGTACAGGTTTTCAAAAAGATAGAAGATTTGAAAACGGTAGCATTATCTGATTATAATGACAAAAATTATCATAATTGTATCCAGTAATAAATAAATTCTGCTACCTTAGTAAATATTTAATTTAATGTATGTATTCATTATTATTCATTGGATACCAATTTTCGTTGATAATAGTGCCACGAAATTAAATGTTCATATAAGTACAAATTTTCTTTAGGCTTGTTTGCAGACTTTAGCAAAATCGGATGGAAAATAATATTTTCTGAATCCACGAAAGGAAATTAATCCACAGTATATAAGACAACAATAACAACACTTATCCTGAGATAACTATTGTGATTAACTTGCGTACTGTTTAATGCGCTATTCTAAATTTTGTCTACTAGATAATACGTTGAAATTTAAAACTTGAAAGTATATTAGTACATAGGTGTCAACTCTCAAAAACCTCCAAAATATGAGATTTCCCTTAACAAAATTTTTTATTGTAATGGAGATTCTAATATTATTTTTTCACCATTTCATGTGCACCTTAAAGCTCTCTGTAAAAATAAAGGATTGCAAGTTGAATATAACATTTTAGGAGTTTGTGATATCTTATCAATTTGTGCCCACTTTACTCTTAATTTCTATCAAATTTCACTATCATCAACATTTTTAAGAAAAAAAATTGAAACATGATCTGCAACAGCACATGGTAAATTAAGATCACTGATGAAAAAAGGTTCTGAGGATGTTTTTCTTTATAACTGACTCAGGATTTTGTTAAATGAAATTACTAATTACTGATCTTCTTTGTAAAAAAGAGCTATGCTGTTACGTGATTACCTGTTGATTCATCCATTTTTTAAATTGCACAAATTTGCTTTAAGCCATATTGGAAGCTTTACCTTTAAATAATTCTGTACATCTTTTCTCTTTGTGTCCCCGCTTCTCATAAAAGGAGATACTTTATTCCTGGTGTCATTAGAAAAAATAACACTGAAAAAACCCCCAATATTTAACAATGTTATTACAATTATGTAACCTTTTGAAATGTGAGGGAACAATTTCTGAATATTTTTTTTGAGGCTCCAAACCAGATTGACACAGTTGACATCTATGTAGATAATTGTTCATAATTGGTACCAGTAAAATTTATTTTGCTTATTGATAATGCTGCTCCCTAGGAACCTTTGTCTGACAGAAAATTTATATGTATTTAAAGTGAGTTTGAATTTACATGTGTGCTGGGTAATGTTTCTTACGAAGCTTTGCATGGAATAATGCATAACTTTTAGCAGTAACCTAGGATACACACAAAGACATTTTATCTGGTTCTGAAGCTTTGCTATATTATCCACAGGTCTGATCCAGGATATTTCTCGGGTTTGTTTTGAATTTATTTCTTCTTATTTTTCAATGGGCATTTCCTTACTCTTTGTCTATTCATTAAAACCTTTTAAAAAAAAAATGTATAGGGATAAAAAAAAAAATCAATACAAAAAAATGTACTTGAACAGTCCAATACCATATATATATAATCTTGACATTATGCTATAATTGGATGAAAGCGACAGAACAAAATATTTTACTCATCTGATAAATATATTAAAGCACAAAAAACTGATATAGATAAGTTGTATTTAGTATCACTCTTCAGAATACATATGTATACCCTGTGCTCATGAAATCCTATTCCTCATCAAAACTTATGCATGGGGCTTTGGTGTTGGTTCATTTCTGTTTATTCTCTGTAAACTCACAAATTTTTTCATGCTTTATTATTGTGATTGTTTAATAAAGACAAATGCTAGATTAATTATTGTGATTTAAGGAAAGGCTGCAAAGGAATAATACTTTCCAAATTTAAAATATGCGTTTTTATTTTTTTCGAAACATATCCCATCACAGTTTGTACAATGATAAAACATTGACACAATTTCTGAGTTTACAGTATTTAGTTTCAGTTATACATATTTCGTTCATTATGCACATATTTATAACGCAGAATAATTTTAAGAAATATGCCTAAAGCAGACAAAAAATGTTTTTAATTAAATTTAATGAAACTAAGTCATGGTAAATAAATAGATATGTATGTCTCATGATAGAAGAAAAATATATTTTAAGGTTTATAATCTTGATAAATATCATTACATATTCTTTTCAACATAATCTGTTTTTTCAATTATTCAATTGTCAACTTGATTTTTTACAGGCTTGGCTGAGCACACCTTCATAAAGAAAAAGTTGTTATAAACATAAATAGTTCGTTGAAACCAAAGACACCAAGTAGAAATCCAGTACATATCCAAAACAGTACCAAGTCAAAAACCAATCAGGTGTCCTGAATATTCTCTTAGAATAGTTGGAATCTTTGCAATTTTAGCATTATTCAGAATCTGGATATGCTTGTATTGCTACATTATTGTACTGTTATTATTTGTTTACTATTTATTTTGTTAAGAATAAAAATTGTATGGGTTTGTTTCTGTAAATTATGTTAAAATAAGAACTTGCAAAATGACTTTGCTTTCATTTTTTAAATATCTGAACAAAGGCTGTGAGAAAATATAAATATAGCTGTGATTTGATGACACGTTTTTATTATGTCAATACTAAATGATGACACATGGAAGATTTGTCAGATTTTAGCAAACATAGGCTAATGTCAAAAACTTTTTGACAGAATTAGAAAAGACCACAAGAGTCACACATTGTATTTGTTTTGCCATTTAATTATGTAATCACTAAATCACATTTCCTATTGAATATATCTTTGATTGAAAGTTAATAGGTATATTATATCTCAGCAGATGTAAGTTGGTTGAGATTTTGAGAATTGGTTTGTTGAATCACAATTTATTTCAACATTTCATTCTGAAACTTGGAGAATACATTTATTTATCCTGCTATATCCCTTTGCATTGCTTTGGTGTATACTTGTCTGTGATGATATCTACTTAGTATGGAAGATAAACAGATAAAACCATTAATTTGTTTTACAAATTGGGCTAATCCACAGAAATCTTGAGTGATAACTGAAATGTTTGTCAGTTGTGTTCTGAAATTTACTGGTGCTGTGCAACATATTGCCTAAAGTAGTACAAAATATGTAAATATCTGTTATTTTTGTTATTGATGGTTAATATGTACTTTCTGATGGATGAATTGTGTGTTTGGGTTTTGGGACCAATTAGTTGTTATACAAGGTTTAATATTTTATTGTCAAAGGTTGTGTTAGTGAATTGAAAAATATGTGTAAAAATAGCTTAAACGCTTCAATATCTGTCAAATGCAGATATATTTCAAAGGAAATAAAAAGAAAATTTAGTGCCAAATATAAAACAAGTTTGAAAATGAAGTAATTAATGGAATCTTAACATTCATGGTTAAATTTGATTGATACATGTTTTGAGCAATATTAATTAAATCTAATAACAATGGAGAAATCCTTCAGTCCGTGTTGCATGTAGAATCAGTAGTGACTATCACTAGTGACATTTCAGTTTGTATTTTAGAGTTGTATGTAAATAAAAGTAGTAATATAATGTTATATATGTGAAGTATAATTTCTTTTGTTTGATGCTTATGTGATGTATTGTCTTGTTTACTCTTCTTTGATTGCACAATAGTTTATAATGTCCAAAGAAGGGCATTAGTTGTCCAGCATTTCATACTTGCAAATTTCTTTGTATCCCTAAAAGTTAAATCTGAGGTTGTTATTTTATCAGAATGAAATGAGTAAAATTCTTTCTGTAACATTTAAGTAGGCTTATTATTTATTGTGAAGAAAATTATTTTATGTCGTGTTTGAAAAGTGGAGATGACATACTGTGGATTCATTATTATTCATGGGATATCAATTTTTCATGGATTTCTTGGGTAAAGGTGTACCACAAATTCAAATGTTCAACGAAATACAAATGTTCTATAGGCTTGTATTCATACTTGGGCAAAACCACAAAATCAAATATCCATGAAAATGTAATGTTTCCTCAATCCTCGAAAATTGATAGCCACGAAAATAAATGTATCCACATTATAGTTTTATGCTCTATGTTTTATGTCTCTCCTGCTTTTGGCACTAGATTAAAGTATAATGTAGTTTTATTTGATAGCAATATTTAACTTCATGATTGAATACTTCAAGATGTGAATTATTTAAAATTATGTCTGATCAATTAAGTTAAGTTCTAAATTAAAAAAATAATTTAACATGAAGTTAACATGATGCCTATATGAAATTTGTCAAAGAAAGATTCAAGATTTGAATAATTTATACTATATGTAAAAAGCTGCCTTTGGCTTAAATTTATGGTTCACCGGTGATATATATTATTATTCAGCATAATGCTATTGCTAGGCTTTGTTACTCCCTTTAAACTTGTCAGAGCACTGTGTCAGTGAACACTGACAATTTGTTTTATTGTATTTTGATTTGGTCATGAATATGCCACACTAAAGGGGGATACATGAAGACCACAATAAGCACAATACTTGGGTGGTAACATGGATGTTACTGACTTTCTGTTTAGTTTGTATATTTTGTTCTGTGTCACAATAGTAACCATGAAATATGTTTTAAAACAATCATTTTAATTGTCATACTTGGCTGATACAGCAGCTGAAACATACTTTACTATGCCATATATCTGATCTGGTGTCTGTTATTAATTTTTCTCTGATTATCATTTTTTTCAGGATTCAGAACTGTCATTTATTGCAGGACTCTTATTGATTAAGCATTACCATATTGATAAGATAAAAGTCCGTTCAGATATTTTAAAAGTAATAAATTCTGGAAGAATTTTTTTTTTTTTTTAGTTTTGCAACATTTTACTGTTATATAAGGAAGATAATAGATAAATTAAGTCAATTAATCTATGTACAGATATGACCTTGTTAATGATTTATTTCCTGAAATATTGGGGTTTGTGCAATTATATTACTTCCTTGTTTGATAATTGATTTGTTATGAATATGTTATTCTATTATTTTTATGGTTATTTTTGTCACATCATATTAAGGTTTCAAAAATGTTCACATTAAAGTTAAATTAACTAGGTTAAGGAGAGTTTGAGTGCAATTTATAAGTAATAGAGAAGTTTGACCTAAAAAACAATACTTGGAAATGTGTTATACTCAGCAAATGGTAAAAACACAATAAAAACATGTCAAATAATTAAGAACAGTCGTAATAAATTGCTAAGGAAAGAGGCATTGCATTTTAGGTATATATAAAATCTTAAAAAGTTATTTGAATCAGATTCTTTTTTATCAAATATCTGTAACATGAGATCTTCCATAAAACAGGTGCATGCCAAAAGAAAAACGTGAAGTTGTGATAGCTATAGCTGTGATGTATCCTGATATTGACTATGTACCTATACGTGCATTCATTGTTATTTAGATGTTTGATACAATTCTGCTCATTTACATTTACTTTCACAAGAAGTGCTACAAAACTTAGAAAACAACAATGTTATATACAATTCTTTGGATTTTCCTTTTTTATCCAGGTTCGAAAATAAAAATAATTGCATTGATCTGGCAATTACTTTGCCCAAATTCTGTCCTATATTATTTAGTTCAAAATATGATATGTACCATTTTGGAATTTAAAAAGATAAAGATATTCTGGTAAAAAGAGAAAATGTAAAATTTATGTACAAAAGTATAATGGAAAGCTTTTTATCACATGTATTTATTTAGTTTTTCATAAGGCTGATTTCCCATGGCTGACATGAACTCTTGTCATTTCCTCATTTGGGGAGTCTACTAAAGTAAATCTCTTACTAGTTGCATAGGAATTAAAAATAGAAATGCTTTGTGACATGGACAATTGTGCAAAGCAATTTTTTTTTAAAGATTGCATTTTTTCAGTTTTCCATAGTTAACATGGGTTTTGCCATTTCTATATATTGGATAGTTTTTCAGTGCTCACTTTCATCTGTTTTCATATGAATAGAATTAAATTTTACAAAAAATGTTTTTAATATGTGCAGATGTACATTTTATAGTCAAACAGAAAAGGAAACAAACTAATTTCAATTTAAAACATTTTTCTGAAGTGAATATGCATAATCAGTTAAGTTCTGTATGACTAGTTTTAAAAAAAGACAACATTTATCCAGGCATTTTGACATGTCATCTATGTGTGTTGTAAGGATATGATACTCATTTAATATACTCCTAGCAGTACAATACTGCAAGCTATTATTTAATTTACATTTTTTTTATGTTAACAGTAACAGGTCATGAAAAACCAAACCATTAGAACATATAAAACATAAATATAGTCATTTCATTTCATTTAATTTGCTTTCATGCCATTATCAATTTTTATTTTAGAAAGAAACAAATGATTTAAGGAGAAGGCATGATAGGGCTTTTTTTTTTGCCCCCTGAATAAGAAAATCAAAAGGTATTATAATTATCTACTAAGTAACATCCTTCTTATAATCATTGGACATTAGTCCTAATATAACAGTATTAAGTTTTTTTTTATTCTCTTTCTCTAACATATTTGCATTAGGGCTTCTAACTTTTTGCATAATGCAAAACTGCCAAATCAACAAAAGTAGCCTCATTATGAGATCTTGTCATTAATGTTTAGATATGAACAAAGGCTTTAATTTCCTATAAGACATATTTCACAAAGGTGTGTATGTTTGTTTTGTAAAATGTCTTCTAGTGCAAGTCCTTGGCTGATATATATTTTGTCCAAAAACCATGTGTAAAATTGCCATTTTATATCAAATATGTTCATTTCAACATGTTGATGACACCATATTGACTTCACAAGTGACCATTCTGTACAGAAAAGTACATATTATTTCAACCTGTTCATTTATCTATAAAATTAACATAGTTTTGAAAGTTTTAGAGTAAAATTTCTATTTTTTGCTAATTCAGGGGCCAAATATTGGCTCTTATCATACCTCCTATTCAGTGCTTGTTAAGATAAAAAGTAATGTAATTACCATAATGTCATATCAAATGTATTATATCATTACTGTATCTTTTAAATTTAGAATAACTCATTTATAGATAATCAGCCAAAATATAACTGTCTTCTGGGTTGCTGTTCAATCATTGCAGCTGTGTTTTAGTGTGGTGTAAAGTTGTGTGTATTGTAAAAGTATGAATGTGATATTTATGAGGGTTGATAAGCTCATGCTTTACATTACTTTATATTGATGATTACATAGAGGACACTGTGTTGATAAAGTATATCACCAATATTTCTTCATTGTTATTATGATTACATATTTTATGAATCAATAAATCTATTTTTAAACTAATTTTTGAGTTTTGATACACAGTTTGGTCATGTGTTTGTATAGTATTGTCAATTAAAACCTAGTGAATAGTATAAACTATAAATTCCATCAATGTTTTCTATGGACAACAACTATTTAGGAGTATTAATTGCTTGCCTTGTTAGAAGGGCCAGTGTGGCTTATTGTTATACTTTGCTTCCAGCATCTGAAAACATATTTTAGAAACCTCTTCCTCTTTAATTGCTGAGCAAATGGGGAAAAAGTTTGTATCCATATCTTAAGGGTTTAAAAAATTTTAGATGTTTCCACTGAACAATCTTTGAGACCTTTTTATTGGAACATGTTGCACTAAAAAGTTAACTTATAGTAAAAACCTCAATATTTCAGAAGGAAAAAGAGCTAGACAATCACTACAAACAAAGGGGCTAAAAATGAATTGATTTTTATGTCCCTGTGTCTGATTCAATACTATTGAATGTCTTCAGGGATCTTAATGACACCAGGATAAATGAGTTTTTAAGTTTTTGTCTGAAAGGTCAATGTCACAAACTTTTGCTGCTATTTTGTAAATTAAAGGGTCTAGGTTATAAGTGTCAACTGCAAAAATAATCAGCATGACAAGATCTATATAGTCTGATATTTGACAACCCGTTTGGGAGTTATTGCCCCTGAAATGATGATTTTTACTGTTTTAAACCAGGTTTTTCGAAGGAAAATCCGATTGATAAATTTGTGAAGTACAGCTAGCAGAAGAAAGGCGGGCGGCTGCAAACAACTTCCATGCAATAACTTATGAACTGTTCAACCAATGCAGTTCAAATTTTAATATGTTGATAATGATAACAAAATGGAGGTCAACTTTGATATTGACCATTTTCACTTTTTTAAAACTGTTAAGGAGATACGGTCCTTTATATATTGGAGGGTGCATTACATTTTCGCGCATTTAGGGATTAAAATTTTTTAAGTTTGCGCAGAGCTTTTTGATTACATTTGTGCGCATTCATTTTACAGGTAGCACAGGTAAAATAAAGATAATTCATAATGAATATGACTATAGTTTATATGAATTTTCAACATGTTCTATTTGTAAATTAAAATTATATATTTTTCATATTGAATTCTAAAAAAAATATACAAAAAAAATACAGAAAACCGATAATAGCTTAAGACATACATGTAAGTTAATTGCAAATATTTCAGAGTAAATAGCATTCTGTTTCATAATTTTACCGAATAGCGATTTAACAAATAATTTAAGTAAGTTTGTAAAGTTGCATCAGGGTACACATATGGAGTTTCGTTTGTCAGAAACAAATGGAGGGGGGGGGGGGGTAGCATTTGTGTACGATGGATTTACTATTTGTATCGACAGAACACTTAAGTCTTGGACATTTCATGGCGATGCACTGTAAAGAATTGCAAAGGTATTTTACCAGATTCTCTATTTCCTCAACATCTTTGGGCATCACTATACCATCAACAGAATCCTGGCGTACTACAAACGGCCCGGAATCATTCCATGCTCACTACAATGAGCAATTTTATTCAGCACATCCATGTATTTTTGTGCACGTTACGTCATGTAAAATCAGTACTTTTTCTATGTTTTTTACATTTTTATCTGTTTTTATTTCCAGGACTAAGTGCTTGAGCACAATAAAACTGACTTATCCTGCTCGAAAATAAATAAGTTTAATCTACCTGAGTTTACCTGTAAAAGAATGCGCTCAAATGTAATCAAAAGCTGCGCACAAACGGAATGATTTTTGCACACAAATGTAATGGTAATGCGCGCAAATGTAATGCACCGATATTGGAAATGGTACATTATGTCGTTTCTGTTTAATAACTTATGAATCCCTCTACTATTGGTTTTCAAATTATGATATGTTGTTACTGGTGACAAAATGAAGATCAAGTTTGATATTGACGATTTTCACTTTTACCGTTCAGGAGCAATGGTCCTTAATCTAATGGAAAATGGCACTTTATGTCGTTTCGGTGCAATTACTTATAAAAAGTACAGCCAATGCTCTTAAAATTTTAATATCCTGTTATTGATGACAAAATGATGATCAATTTTAATATTAATGATTTTCGTTTTTGCCGTTCAGGAGTTATGTTCCTTGATAGGTTGGAAAATATTCATAGAATGTGTCAGGTAAAAAAAATCCGGAAAGTGCCTTCCAAAATAAGAAAAAACAGTTTTGCTGTCAATTTGACAGCTACTTCCTTGTTTGCTGTTATCTCTAATCTATATATGTATTAAACGTGTAAATTGCAAAAATAATCAGCAACACAAAGAGTAACTATAGTGTGTGCATATAAAAGTACTAATTAGCAAACTGGCGATTTTTTCACCAAGTTACAGATTAACTATATATATGTGTGGTCAATAGAATCATTGCTGTGTGTATTTATGTCTGTCCAACAGTTTCACTGGAACTTCATTCACCTTCTGTTTAGATATCAAGTTTTTATACGACCGCAAAAGATTTGCCTTCATATAATGCTATCATGTCGTCGTCGTCATCCGAAGACACATTTGGTTTCCAGACAATAACTTTAGTTTAAGTGAATGGATCTCTATGAAATTTACCAGAAGGTTCAATACCACAAAGGGAAGGCTGGGATTGAGTTGGGGGTAATTGCCCCAAACGTTCAGGAATAAGGGGCAAAAAACAAGCATTTTTCTAGTTTCCAGACAATAACTTGTGTTTAAGTGTGTGGATCTCTCTGAAATTGTACTACAAGGTTCCATACCACAAAGGGAAGGCTGTGATTGAGTTTGGGGGTAATTGCCCCAAACGTTTAGAAATTAGGGGCAAAAAAGGGGCCAAAAAAAAACATTTTTCTAGTTTCCAGACAATAACTTGTGTTAAAGTTTATGGAACTCTCTGAAATTGTTCATATTTTTTTTCTTTCAAATTTTTGAAATTTTTTTTTTTGGGGGGTTCATAATTTTTTTCTTCAAGATTTTTCAAAATTTCAAATTTTTTCAAAACAATTTTTTTTGGGGGGGACAAATTTTTTAGGGGGATTTTTTTTTTTCATAATTTTTTGGGTTTTTTTTCCCAAATATTTTCCATTTTTACATTGATTATTTCTGATTTATATAAAACAGCAACATATACTGATATGGCAGGAGATACACACCGAACATGGTGTGTAAATTATTATATATAACAGATTAACTATTAGTAAGTATTGTGCAACAGCACAGTATTGCGCAATTGCAAGAAATCTTCAATTGAAAATAAATACAAATCTTTTAACCAATTTCAATGGGATTAATTTAAAGTTTAATTTTGGGGGTTCTAACCTTCTATTACTATTTTGGATATTGGGCCCCATTTTTAAATTGGTCTACATTGAGGTCCAAAGGGGCCAAAATTTTTCATCAAAAACTGAATTATTGCGGATCTATGATATGCTGAATCTTATTGTGCATTTAGATTTTTTATTTTGGGCCCTGTTTTCAAATTAGTCCATATTAAGGTTTGAAGGGTCCAAAATTAAACTTTGTATGATTTCAACTAAAATTTAATTTTTGGTGTTTTTTATATGCTGAATCTAACCATGTTGTTAGATTTTGGATATCAGACTATACTAGGTAAATCAAATGTTCCATTTCAAATTTTTAAGATCTTTGACCACATTTATTTTGTATCAGAAACCTATATTATGTCAAAATTTGATCACAATCCAAATTCAGACAGTATCAAGCTTGAATATTGTGTCCAAACTTGCCCAAACTGTTCAGGGTTCGACCTCTGCGGTCGTATCAGATTGCGCTCGGCAAAGCATTTTATTTTCTAAATGCCTTTATTGTTAAACCTAATAGGTTCAGTCTTTTCACATAGTTGGAATTGCTCTTTGCAAGTTTGAAACACGTAGTTTAATCTTAATATCATAACTTTCAGCTTGTTATTCAGTCATATTTAAAGGAACATTTTTGTGTCCATTCTTTTTCATTCTTTTTCATTCGCGTTGCTCCTTTATCGAACTGACCCAATAAAATAATGAATGACGTTTAAATTTTCAGGAAACTATGATCTTTTGAGTCTAAAATCAGACACACTAAACGAATCTTTCGTTTATTATATCCCTTGAAGGAAAATATAAACCGAACTGAAAATGTTATTTTGTGCGACAAAGTCACAGAGAGTTCATATTTTGTAGGTTTAACATGTGCGTTTGAATGGATCTCTGTAATTATCTCGTACTTATGACGTCCACCTATCCCAACATTTAACATTTTAGGCGGGTTTAACCAAGAAATATACACCGAACGCATCAACATTTTACTTTTTTCTTTGATTCTATCTAACCAGATTATTTTATATAAAGTTAAAAACGGACTCAATAACTCTTAATCATAAGTTAGTAATAATATCATATACCTTTTGAAAGCATATCGTATGTACTATCTTTTTGACAATGTCAAATATCCATCCGGTGCAATTTCTGACAAATCAAAGTAAAAGGTTAATGAATAGACAATTCAATTTGTAAAATAACATATCCTGCTTTTTCTAAATACACAATTCCTCTAATTAAACGTTTTTCAAAATATCAATGACGCATTTTTACACAAAAATGTTTTTTTTAGGAATTGCAGTAAAGTGGTCTAAATTAACTGCGGACCAAAATATTTCTTTATGGATTAATTGTTAATCACTTAGAATTATTCAAACGATATACTTCAAATACTACTTTTCGTTCTCTCTTTACTCCATTTACAAACATTGGCAATTCTCTTTGAGTAAGATTTAATAAATAGTTTTGTCAATCACAATATACATTGATTGCAGTTTAAAACCACGATAAACATTTGCATACGCTAAAATTTATTACTTTGGGATACCATACGGCATATTTTGTTAATAGTGAACAAAAAGGTAAAACATGCTACACAGAGATCAGTATGCTGGAGTTTCTGATTGACAACATATTTGTTGAATTTGGAGGTAGACTTTTTCAACAAGTTGTCGGCATTCCTATGAGAACGAACTTTGTGTCTCTCCTTGCCGACCTCTCCTTATTTTCCTATGATTCGGAGTTCCTTCAGACACTTGTCAAAACAAGAAGACCAAAGAAGCTAGATCATTTAATTTCACATTCAGATATATTGATGATGTTCTTTCCATTAACAGTCCAAACGTTTCTGATTGGATTCCATTAATATATCCTCCAGAACTAGAAATTAAAGAAACAACAGACACGGCTTCGTCCGCCTCATTTGTAGACTTATACCTCGAATTGGACATAAGCGGTCATCCCAGTACCAGAATCTATGACAAAAAAGACGATTTTAATTTTGAATTTCCCCAACCTTAGTAGCAATATACCAACTTCACCTGCATATAGAATATACATTTCCCAACTCATTCGGTATTCAAGAGCTTGCAGGTGCTAGTCATACTTTATAAAACGTCACCAGTGTCTGAGCAGAAAGATGATGAATTAGGGTTATGTCAAAGAACGTCTCGTCCTTTTTCTAAAAGTTCATCGGAAGATATCAAGACCTTGTTGATAGATATTCCGTATCTACTTCACAAATGATACATGATGGTCTTGAAGTATAGATTCAAGATGTTGAAGTTGTTTATCATCTTAATTTACGTGTTATAGTGTTCTTTTATTTGTCTTTGTAAATTATTAACTTTTACTGTTTAGTCCATTTTTGGTAATATCCTTTTAGCGTGGCTCGGTACTTATACATTCCGCCATTGTGTTATTGTGCTCTGGTCATTTTTTGTATTCTTGTCTTTCAATTTTGCTTTTGTGCTTTGTCTATATGCCATTTTTTTTCTTGGTTGACATTTTTATAGTGAATAAGATTATAACACAATGTTAACTGCTGTACCCCTATTTTTGACATTTTTACCTATTATGTCTGTTTGTTTTGTTCACACATTGTTGTCAATATAATGGAATTTTATGCGACTGTCCTACATGTGAGAGGTTTAGCTAGCTATAAAACCAGGTTTAAGGAAATGCCTGCATCAAGTCAGGAATATGACAGTTGTTTTCCATTCGTTTGATGTGTTTGAGCTTTTGATTTTGCCATCTGATAAGGGACTTTCCGATTTGAATTTTCATTGGAGTTCGGTATTTTTTGTTATTTTACTTTTTGCTTGACTTTAAATTGAAAGAAATGTTTGGCAATATCATTATTTTACTGAAAATTCCATTATTGACCACTTGATGTACGTTTGATAAGGAATTGTTGTATCCTTTTCAAAGTTCGTGTTTTATATATATATTTGTTTGCATCATACAAGAACTATTTTGTGTCTTGTAAAACTAATGACTTTTGACTTTGTTGAATCGGAATTACGTCATAGGATATCTGACGACCGGGCAAAACAGAAAGCTTTCGAACGGTAAATGATATAACTGCGCTGGATGCATAACGGCTCCTTACTTAACGTCTTTTGAACAATTCACTACTAAATACGAACATTGTACGTAGAAACTATATATTTTCATTGATGGTGGATTGGTGGATAAGCGCGACTATCACTAAGGTAGCTTTTTTTTGAAAATCTATTTTTATTAAATGGAGATTTTTCTTTTTATATAAGTCTTTAATGTGTGGTTTATTTCAAATCCATTTGATGAATACCTTTGTAGACCTAACTCATAGGCCTTATGAACAAGTGTTATGTAGAAAACATTCTTGCAAGAAAAATAAAATAAGATACGAGTCGATGAGGAATTTAGAATTTTGTTGTTTGTCTTAATGACCATGAAAAGTGGCAAACCAGCATTGCCATATACATGTATATGTATTTGGAGTTATTATAGGTTCAACAAAGTACATAGTAGTTTTCTTGGGCCTGTTTAACGTAGCTGTTCTAAAACCTATCCTAAGACATATCTTGGGATCTACATAACGTTAATATTGGAACCGACTTATGCCATATCTGAACATCCACATCGAAACTATCTTAGAAGTATCTTAGCTTGGATATCATAACCATTGTCACAAAATCAGTGAATAAATTTTGAAGATTGTAAACAAAAAGTGACTTCTATGGTGAATCACTTGTGTTTTCACGGACACGCGAATGGACAGTCTTAAAAAAACCCTTTAAATGGCCCTTTTTATGATTCTTGATATTGGGTGCTATTTAAGGAAAAGGCGAATTGCTATTCACGAAAAGACACAAAACTATAGATATGGAAGGTTTTCTGAGAACAATATTTAATTTTCTTTCAATGGAAGGCTTTAAACACCTTATAGGCATTTTCAAATTTAAAAAGTAATAAACGACCACAGGCATTATGTACACATTTGGTCTATATCTGTTTCAATAACATAAAGTTTAGCAATGTCAGATTTTTCTGGTTCCGCCTTACATCCTATCCACAATTTTACATATGACTCCAATGATAAACTCCATGGATACTTTATCCCAAGTTTTACAGTATTAATATGGCATATAATATCACCATCATGGTCAAGGATGTGCAAAGTATGATTGCCACAGTCTGATATAATAACACGACCCAAGCTATCACAGACAACATCTCTTGGATCGAAGATCGGTTTTTGATCCACAGATGAGGTCCCATTGTATGTGAACCTCAAACTTCCAGACTGATCTAGTATTACCAGACGGCCAGTAAACGCGCCAGACTTGTCAACAACGCATACATCTGAGTTTGTGTTTTCACAGAGTTTGTACGGATACGTAAAAAGTCTTTTTGTTCCTGCAAATTGATATTCAGATTTTATATTCTTATCTGATGAATATCGAACTACTTTTCTTTGACTGTCGACTTTGAAACTATAACGATGTCCCTCAACCATGGACACCAAAATGTCCTTGTTTCCATTGATGTGAATTCCAGTTGGGTATAGAGGAGACACATCCAGAAAAGTTTGCGATGAACCATCAATGGTTGACACTGTTTGAATTATAGGGTCATCTGGACAAGTGACGAGAATGCTGTCAGCTGCTAAATGTGCCATGTCATCTGCAGTAACATTCAATTCGCTTACCTTCTGTAAATCATCGTTATGATGAACAAGCATTATAGTTTCACCACTAGAGCTTCCAGTCCAAGAATATCCACCACTAAGCTGACACACAGAGGAAATAAACCGAAAATCCGTATCCAAGACACCAGCTACTGATGTTTCCACCTTAACACCATTAGTGGTTTCGCTAACAGTATCTCCACCATTCGTATTTAATGAAAATGAAACGACACCTAGACAGATGTCTGCGTCAAGGTCACTCTTCTCAAAAGATGGCGATTCAATTGCAGGGACTCCTTTTGAGACATCTATCTTATCCAGTTTCTCTTTTGTTGAGTTGGCGGATCGAATAACTCCAATTCTTTCACAAGAAGAAAGAGATTTGTAAATAATCTGCTGACAGTCTTTAAATTCCGTTTTAATTAGATTCAGATCCATTTCTGTTTTATTAAGTATTTTTTCAGAAGTATTGAAATGATCGTCTAAGTCATTCAAGAGACAGTCTCTTCTCTTTTCTAACACTTTCTTTTGTACTTCGGTTAGTTGAATAATTCTCTCTTTCAAAAATTCAATTTCGGATTTCTTATGTCTTTTTTTAAACTTGGTTCGTTTAATGTGTAATGAAATTTCTTTTAGTGAATCGTTTTCTATTCCTGCAAGTCTCATTTCTAGTTCTTCTACCTTAACGTTATAAACAGAGTCTATCTGTTGAAACAAATGTCCAGAATGGGTAACGGCAATGCATTCCGAACAAACTAAATTTTCACAGTTTTTGCAATACATAATAACATCGCTTTTTTCATGATCCGTACATTTAATGAACTTAGTAAATGGCAGAACATCTCGATTACCATAGATTTGGATAATTATATGTGACTTCGTAGCTTTTCCTTTCGAGTGAACTTTCCGACAATTTTCACATAGAAATTCTTGACATTCAAGACATCGAGAATGTACACTGACACTTGTTTCGCATAGACTGCATACTGGCGGACTTTCTATCAAAGATGAAATGCACCTGTTCGACTTTGCCATCGTTCAATTTTTAATGAATGATTGTGAAAAGTGAAAACAGGGAAGATATTTTTGAAAATATATATGAAGGGTGTTGATTTCCTGTGGTAAGTAATAAGTTCATGTTAAAACATACAGAGTAATACTTCCTTATTCCTTTTAAATTATTGGATCACCAAAGTGATTATGACAATACTGATACGTCACATTGATATTTTGTAAATTTGAGTTTGTATTTGAAGAATTTCCCATATGGATTTTCCTTTGTATTCTTTAATGCAAATTCATCACACTTTGATTGATAACGTTTTAATTTGTCAGTTTTTATGGACCTCCCCCTTTTTAACTTTGAGTTCTGTAAACTTTTTGTATATTTTGTAAAGAAAGGGCAACGAGGCAGCTTCTCTAAAATTACTTTGTCGTTTATTGACTGTGCAAGGTGTTTTCGCAAAAGAAATATGAATAAATAATTGGCCCAAATTCCCATACTCCTTGGAGTGTGTGTGTGGTTTTTTTTTTTTATTGTTAAATGTGGTAACAATGGCAATTTTACAAATGGTACAAAAAAATTCTAGTTCTTTCCTGTTACCAAAGTGAATCAATTTTAAAAAGTTTCTAATGGGAATAAGGAATAAGTTTAAGATACTATTTGTGGTTTAGTATATCCTGCAATAGTTTATCAAATGCAAATTATTTATTTTAGCATTTGCAATACAAAAGGTTAAGAAATATACTAAAATATAGTCCGATATGTCGGTAACATGAAAGAATCTTGAGTAACAGGACAAGTAACAGGACAGAGTTGGTAACAGGAAGGAATTGGTTTTTTTTTAAAAACAATTGCTTTATTTCATAGTTTAAGAAAAATACATCATTTCAGATTGGTCACAATTGGAAGATAACAGCAACAATTTCATTTATCTTTTGAAACTGTATGTGCAAGATGAAAAATCTGCCCAGTTAATGAAAAATTCTAAAATAAATTCCTTTCTGTTACCATCTACTATACTAGAATTGCACAATTACCTCTGCTGTTATCAAAAGTAAAAAAAAACCTGTCTTTTCATTCAATATACTGTATATTATGTTGAGATTTATTTAATATGCTGATCATAACTTATATTAAATGAAATGTTTGACATATAGTAGATTAACTTTGTGATTCATCAGTGAAATTGTCTTTAACATCCTTCCTGTTACTGATTATGGTTATGCTGTTACTTTTTATCAGGTAACATGACAGAATGTAACAGAAAGGAATTACACGGTACTTTTTGTCCTTTTATTCGAATTGTGTAGAAGTTTACCTCCATCTACATATCAATTTAATAAGATACTATAAAAACACATTTACTGTTATAGTGCTGACCATGAAATATTCTCAGAAGGTACACAAAAAGGCTGTAACAGGAGAGAACAACAAAATTATTTTTCTCTAAATTCTGATCTTTTGGGAGTTCGGATTTTTCAAACTGGCTGCCATTCACCTGTACATATGGAGTCATACATTCAGGAAATGATGCTCTTCTCATTGCATTACAAGAAATAAAATCTTGGTCTTTCAAACGTTTCCACCGGTGAAAAAACCCAGTGGTAACAGGAGGGAAATTACCCCTTGGGACAAAATTTAAAAGACCCTTAAAAATGCAAAATTTCATCACATGCTTTAGTTATAACAAAATCAGACCATTAAGGGACAAGTTTTCTATAGAATCTATCATATTTGTGAAAATCGGAAGCCTGTTTACTTAATTTAGATATTCTTTAAATGATTTAGTTGTCAGAAAATAACACCGGACAACATGATTTTTTGGGGGGTTGAACATTTAAATTATAATATTTTATTAGAAGAAATATAAGAAAGAGTGTTTAATTGACAATAGTTGGTGCATAATATACTCTAGTTAATACTGAAACTTAAAATTTTCCAAAAAGATGCCTGAATAAAAATATAATTGCTGGTGAAAGATGGAACATGGAAATTATACTTTTTCAGATATTGTCTCAAATACATACCAAAGAGCGAGAATAGAAACATACCATCATAAAGGTAAGACATTCAATTATACAAATACATACCAAAGGGCGAGAATAGAAACACATCATCAGGTCACCGTACGGTTATCACGAATGGACATTTATATGATGCTATTTTTAAAACGAAAACATTTCAAAACGTTGAACATAACAACTCATCAGACAAAAGACAGCATTTTCAATCGATACATATGCATTAAGAAATCTTAAGATTTCAGTGTTGACAAATTACCAACAATAGAAGTGCAATCTGTTGTTTTTATGTGTTGCATTTTACTAGAAACATTCGAAAAGTTAACTATAATCAAAGGATCATTATAACAGATTTTGTCATGTTCCTGGCAGCAAGACGTGATGTTGGAAGCAGTTACAGGAGTTACCTACTCTCTCATCAATTAAATAAATGATTATTTCTCCTTTAGGTTAACTTTCAATTCAAAATATAATAGGAATTTGTAAAATGGTACATACAACAGTAGAAATGTGTGACTTCCATTTCCATTTTACAAGCAAAATTTATCCAGGTATGCGTAGAAATTTAAATCGTATCGAAATATCTTTAATTCAATAATTAAAATTCAACTGAATAGACGTTAACAGTGTAAATTGAAATATAAATAAACAATTTTTACATTTGTGAATGTTCACGAATATCGTGAACGAAAAGTAATATCATTGAACATTTTCACTCTCTGGGCACGTACTTCTACATCTTATTTTATATTCAGAGCGTCTGTGTATGAACCTTTATATCTGATATCATTTTCAGAGCGTCTTTGCGGGTACTGCTATCATATCTTATTTTATATTTTTGGAGCGTCTGTGCACGAAATTCTATATTTTATTTTATAATCGGAGCGTCTGTGGACGCACCGCTATATCTGATATTATATTCGGAGCGTCTTTGCAGGTACTTTTATTAATTCATATTCGGAGCGTATGTGCACGTACTTCTATATCTTATTTCATATTCGAAGCATTTGTGCATGTGATTCTGTATCTTATTTTATATTCCGAGCGTCTGTGCACGTAGTTCTTTATCTAATTTTATAATCGGAGCGTCTGTGGACGTATTTATCTGTCACATTTTGTATTCGGATCATCTGTACACGTATTTCTTTATCACATTTTATGTTCGGGGCGTCCAGAATTTGGCGATAAATAGGGATGTCATTTGGTTACCAATTCAGTCTTGCGTCCTTTCAAAAAACAAAACACGTGATAATTTCTTACAATTTTCTAGTAAAATGTGCCTTTCCTTTCATTGAAAGAATAAGGGTCCACGTAAAGTAGACGAGAACATAGATACTTGATTTGAATCTAAATAATTGTATTGATCCTTCTTACAGCTAACATCAAAATTTACATCCTCAAGTATTGTCACTATATCATATCTGCAATGCAAAAATATAAATGAATAAGTACATGAAATTAATTTTATGAAACACATTTTTAAGGATTTTTTTTTTCAAATTTGCGTGTCCCTTTGTCAAAATAAAAGATGGTTATTTAGTGTAGGTAAGGAACTTTTTGTAAATAAGCTACTTCCGGGCGCGGGATTTTCTAGCTGTGTTGAAAACCCATTGGTGGCCTTGTGCTGATTTTTGCTCTTTGGTATGGTTGTTGTCTCTTTGACACATTCCCTGTTTCCATTCTCAATTTTACTTGTAAAAAAAAACTTAAATGAGGAGACAGGGCATAACATATGTGCCAGAGACTTCTTTTTACTAAAGGAGGAGTTAACATAGTTGTGTGAGTATAAGTTTCGAAGAACTTGTATTCATATGAGATATTCTCTAACGAATAATCCATTTACTGTTAAATACACACACACAAAGCTTGCCCCAACCCCAAATAAACAATTATTAAGAATTGAATGCTTCTTTTTATAATTTAATTGGGGTGAAAAAGAGTTGACCGAAGGACATTTTGTATGAAGCGCTTCATATTAAAAATGTGCCAACGATCAACGCTTTAACAACCCTATAAAATTATAATAAGAAGCATTCAATTCTTAAAATAACATTTTGATGCTACAACCATGAAATTAACAGCTATATCAAGCTTTTCGTGGTTTTTTTTTCAATCGTTATTCAACATTGTCACGGAAAGCACGTGCAGTCATAGCTGACGTATTTTATATAGAAATAAATTATAACACTTCTCCATGAGGTAACGTGACACCACTTACTGTTTAGAGTTTTCTTTAAGGTTTTCGTATAATGCATTGAGATACCAAGAGCCTGTCTGTTCATGTCTGTAACTCAAGTATCCAGGCAATGTCGAGTAGCCAACCAGAAAATCCACGTCGTTTATCAGAAATCTTGATTTCTCCAATTCTCCTGGTTTTGGTTTGGCATCTGTAGGTACAATACTTTCAGATGTAAAATTCTGATCTGGAAAAACAAACGTAAAATATGGATTTCCATGAAATGACATTTTGTGACCTATGAACCCACTCGAAGTAAGAATTGTATATACTTGTCAGAATATATCTCAATTAATCTGAATGTATGTATATAATTTTAATTCTTGCAAGTTATAATTATCTTTAGTTTATTTTAACATGTATCTGTGTCTCTCTCTTTTTTTTATGAAATTGAGTTAAGGGAAACATTGTATATATTCTTTTATTGAGCTTGAGAAACATTGTTTATAATTTTGAAAACATTGTATATGATTTTGTTATCTTTGCACCTTGACTGTTGCATGTTTTTCGGACTAATTATTAGTAATGATACATTATACGTAAATATTACTTTATAGCCATTTCAATTCAACACATCATGCAACAGTCAAATGAATGTGTTCTATAGACAATAACTGTTAATTGTCTTTAAACATCAGCTGTATTTGTACTCGGCTCGACACAGGAGTAATAGCTCGCTGAAACTTGCATTACACCTGTTTCTTAGCCTCGTACAATACAGCTGATATTTAAAGACATTAAACAGTTATTGTCTTTATCCTGCAATTAATTTTGTACATTGCTTTTGCTTTGAAAGACAGAAAAACTCACATTTATTGCATATTATTTAAAATATATTAGTTTTGTTTATTTTACCTTTGAGGCCCGCGTAGTAATATTTAAAAAAAATCACACAATCACTGACGACCGATACGCCGAAAAGAATCTCGTCCGAGTCGCATGGTTAACAATAATACATCGCTGAAAGTTAATAATTATTTATCATAACATAACAACTAATTTCAACAGTAAAAAGACTGAATAACAAAACATTGTCCGATTTAAGACAAAAGTGTATGATTTGTCCTACGCTTCAGAATTTCGAACTGACCGTGACATTCACTGATTATTGACATTGTTGCATGGTTGATTTTGCGTGTAGCGCATGTACACATTCAAGTTTTGAACTTGAAGATTGGCGCCGTAGAAAATTGTGTTAATCCTGCTGTTTACGAAGACAAAATATTTTCATTTTTATTTCATATTGCTCTAAAGAAATGCTTGAAAACAAACAGAGCGTAATTCAATCTATAGTTCACATAAGGTCAAGCAATACGTCATTGGAATGCGACTGCAATACACATTCTAAGGTCACGAAAGTTCATACAACACTCGTCAACAGCGATACACAAAAGTAGTCAGACAGTGGGCGGAGCTTTAAAGCGATATCTGTATAGTATACAAATACAGGCTAGCGATATCTGTTGGGATGTTACTGTATGATAAGACACCCAAATTGCAGGATAAATTCCAATGTTTGTAAAATGTTCAGTTAATGTCTTACAACTTACCGTCTTCCTCTGCCTGACACGACTGCATGAAAAATAGTTTTGGTTTTCCTGTTAAACTTGGACACTTTTCACTTCGAAACCGACGTATTTGCTTGTTAAGTATCACCCGCAGACCGTCACACCCGTATACTTGATTGACATTACCATGACTGGATATAATACAAATAAAACTGTCAAATTTCCTGTGGTCAGTTTCAGTCATTAATTTCATTTCCCACTCCATTTCCCAATGTTTGAGATTATCTCTTCTTGTAACTAAGTACCCCCATTTCTATTAACAATTTCTCCATTTTATCTGCAATGTATACACATACATAAATAGAAAAACAAAGGATATGGGGTATCCATTCATTAGTCTAGTTCTACTTTTAAGGAAATCATGTGTTCTAAAGCTATATAAAATTGTATTATATCTCATGCAAAAGATTCCAACTTTTCACCCACATTTTTAAAAACACAACTAATGCTACTCTCTTGTTCGTTGTAAAGTTACGATTTGGTCAATGTTATATTTCTGGGTAGATGACCACCCGGTCAGTAAAATACCATGCCATGGCACTCAGCGCCATGCCTTATGTGTTATATTATATCTAATCTGTAAACGAATTCTAACAAAGCAGATAGAATAGTTGTAATTTTTAGGTTATTCCGAAATATATTTGTAAATAGATTTGTGTACCAATGTTTTATTCAAATGACAAAAACACTTCAAAAACTTACAAGATGGCGCAACTCCTACATATATTCAACATGAAATGATCAATACTAGATTCTTAAATTCATTTGCGAAATAAAATACTGAATAACTTGAAAAAGACATTGTAGAGATGAGCCAAGAAACCATAATATTTCGCCTTTACGGGAAACTTCGTTCAAATTTGAAAGAAACATTATACGGGTAAACTCTTCATTCAACTTAAATTTACACTAAAGGTTTATACAACAGGTTGTTAAATTTTGCCTTTTCCGGTGACTGCATGACTGAAAATGGCTGATTCTTGTGTGCGGAACCCCTTCTACTGTCCTAAAACATTAAAAATTCGTGAGAAATCAACGAATATGATGGAACATTCTAAAAGTCTGCTGAATTCCTGCCAAAGATGGAATTGCTCACTCACTCTGATTTTGTCGAAACATTGTTTTTATACCTAATAAAACATAGGGAAACACGCTTCTAGTTTTCCAGTACAAGCAAATGTAGAAATTTATACTTAGTTTAACTATGTGTAAAACATATAAAAATATGTTTGCACCGATCTCTATCCGGTAACAACCTCTTCATACATGTTATTAAACATTTGATTTAAAATCTTAACATAAGCTGAATTGTGACCCAGGGTAAATATCACTCCTGATTGTTTTTGGCCCGAAACTCCTTAGTTTTTTACTTTGTTTTTACGCTAGTCATGACGACTCCTGATGCTTTATTCACATTCCCGAAATCATCTCGTGATTACCATTATACCTGCATCAATTTCTGCTCCTGGTCTATCCTTGAAATCATAGCTCCATGGATCTCCGGGAACTTGATAAAACTCATAGTTTGTCAAAATAAGGGCATGACCTAAAATATTTTGCAACAAATGATACAACAATTTTAAAAGTGCAATGGATACAAACAATTTAAACACTTTGAAATCGTACAGTTGCTTTCTTTTTGTCCTTGATTTGTATTGTATTCTAAAGCTTGGTTATTGAAAATTTTACTTTTAGTAGGCTTGAAAAATAAGAATTTTCTTTATGTTGGGTTTAGAGCGAATAACAGGTGTAACTATGTACGACAAAGTTACATAAAAGCATTACGAGGTAACCACAAATACAAGAACCGTTTAGTATTACTGAATTTTTCTCTACTGATTTATTTATGTTAGTCTCGACATGTGTAATTCTATCTTGAAAAAGAACGGTATTTGATAAACATAATTAAACAAGCAGATGTTAAATACAGACAACTTTTACCTCTGGATTTTGAATCCATTCGATACTGAAATCCCTCGTTGTAATCCTGAAATTGTCTTACAAATAGTTCTATCTCCGTTCTAGAGTAGTTTCCAGTTTCCAGATTTTGTACTTTTTGCAGCAACTGTGATAAAAATTCTACCAGTGCACTGTAATTCCGATCACCTCTCATTACCTCTATTTCGTCTAACAGTACCTGGAGTTCAGGTAGAGCTATTGTTGTTACTCCTGCAGGGTATTCAATTATCTGAGGACGTACCGGATTATTCCGTCTTTCAAGCTGTTTCTTTTTCTTTTTATCCTTGTCTATAACAATGCAAGATTGAAACTAAATGTGTTAGTTGGCCTTTTGAATCCGAAAATAAAAAAATTATCCTAAATACATCGAAAACATCCTCCACAATTTAACCAGACTTTGGCCTATAAGATATCAGCATTTATATTATTTCATATGGTCTTACATATTGCTTTATGGTTCCTGTAAATTATACAATGCCAAAAACTGTCAAAAAAGCATAATAATGAGATCTTTTCATTATTATTTAGTTGGCAATACAAAAAAAAAAAGAAACTTGCTTTTAGATGTCTCATGCAAATATGTACCGGAGGGTAGCTTATTTCTTTTTGGATAAGGCCTTGAGTCATATCTAGTTTAACAAAAAATATATGTAAAATTGAAATTTTAGGTCAATATATCAATGTCAAAATGTTTATGACGCCGTAGTGAAATCACAACTGACATTTTTGTCCAGTCTGAGATTATATCATCCAATTCATTATCAATAGAACGAACATAATAATGATAAGGTTTGAACAGAATTACTACATGTATTTGTTTTATTACCAAGTGCTAGATGATGGCTCTTATCATACTACCTCCTACTTTGATTGGGACTACAAATTTACAACTCAGTGCAAAAATCTATATCAATACGTTAATGTATGGAAATATTTAAATTGCAGATATTTTACTGTAAAATTTAAGCTAAACAATACAACAGATAATAGCGATAAACTGGCATTCCTTTCATATATGGTTATTTCCGAGTATTTCATTGTTGTCTCGTGTGCATCAAACCCACATTCTTTCTTTTCCAAGCTACACCATTTCCTCTCCTATGAGTCCATGGGCCATCTTCTCTTCAATTGATATTCATTTTAAAAAAGATTATAAATGGCATACATTACCTCCCGGTCCTCTCGTCATTTTTCCGGTGTTTTGAGGTTTCCCCGTATTCCCAGCAATTTGACTGGACCTTCCTGTATTACTAGTAGTTTTGTCAGGTTTCTCCGATATCCCTGCATTTTGACTTGACTTTTTTGTATTTTTAGCAGGTTTTCCCGCATCAACAGCATTTTGATTAGACCTTCCGATGTTTCCATAATTTTGAATAGATTTTCCGGAATTTGCAGGTTTCAGCGGATTCATTCCTTTTTTTATATCATTTTGTTGTTTACCAGAATTTTGTCCAATTTCCATGGATTTTTTCACCATATCTGCCGGGTTTCCTTTGATTTGCCCATTCGGTTGCGATTTATTTGCCCTATTGGCTGGTTTCGGCGTATCGGTTTGCGTTTTCTGTAAATTAGTTGCTTGATTTCCCTGTTTCTGCTGTCTAAGTTGAACTTTTTGTGAATTATTTTGCTGGTTTCCAGTTTTTTCAGCATTTTGAGTTACGTTTGGGAAAGAATGTGACTGCTTTGCCAGAATCTGCGAATTTTGTTGCACCCTGTTTTGTTGATTGACTGATTTCTGTGTATTTGGTTGTGATGTCATCTTATTGCTTACCAGATTTCCAGCCTTATCCTGGGTTTGCTGACCTTTATTTACAGTGTTTTGCAGTTTGAAAGATTGAAGACTTTTTTGGTTGGACGTTTGAGAATTGTTTGGGAGATTGCGTTGGTATTTTGGGGCGTCATCTGATTTCTGTCTGACTTGAACAGATTTTTGCAGGTTGAAAGGGTGCATACCATTTGTTTGTCCTTGTGTTTGAATCGACTCTGTTTTTGTAGTAGATCTTTGTGCTGTCTGATTTTTTGAAACTTGTCCATCCGGTTGTGGTCTATTTAAGCTTTTCTGTTGAGATTTTTTGTCAAGATCCTGGCGTCCTTTTACGTTATTCAGCTGTGCAACCGGCATTGATTTTACGAGGTTATTTGTTGTTGTATCCATTTGTTTGTTCTTAGGTGGAACTATCTGAGACTTCGACAAATTATTTTTTATTTTTGATGTCTGTCCAGGCGGAACGACATTTTGAAGTCCTTGTATACTCTTCAGCTGGCCAGTCGGCATAGATTTTGAAATATTATTAGTTGCTTTTCCGTCCCTTCCGTCCCTTTTAGAGGAAATTACTTGAAACTTTGACATAGTGTTTGGCATTGTCGACGTCTGTCCATTATTTTGTCTTTGTCCAGGTTTCTGTTTTTCATCACCTGTTCCATGGTTGCTATTTTGCATACTTCCATATTTCCCAAGTTTCTGAACAGATTTTGAAGGGTCATTTTTATTTATTCTTTGTTGTGATTTCGATAAGTGAGGTTCATTTTTACTTGGCGTAGGCTTTATCTGATAAATAAAAATTAATGATAAAACACACAAGCAACTTTGCATGCATTTTAATATTTGTTACAAGATTGAACTGGACACCAAACAATCAGTTGAAACTTTTATATTCGTGCACATCTTTTCAAGGTAACTCAACTACAATATTGGTTTGAAAAATATATTCTTATATTGGGTCCTATTACGGAATGATTTCTGAATCTATTTTTATTCTAATGACCTTATGAATAGCAAATATTCAAAATAGTTTTGTATAATATATAAATAAATGATCTTTAAGCCGACATAAACATAGTATGTCTTAATTTCAAAATACGATTTGTTTTTATATTTTCTTTCAAATATGGTCATTTACCAACCTTTCTAAATGTTTCTTATCTATCGGACATTTACAATAATGCTTTATTAGCTAAAAATCTTTTTACAAATTACTATTTTAATACAGCCAGCCCACCCTTTATTCCTGTATTAGACTTGTGGTATTTAAATAATTTGCAAATATGAATCGATCTTAGGACCAAGTTTTTCATCCGAGAGGAACCGAATTAGATTATTTTTGTAGAAAGTCTTCCCATTCATCATTCTTTTAAAGTCTTGATTAAATTGGATATTTGGTTATAGAGAATAAGAATTAAATGTAAAAAGGTTTAAGGATGATGCACGATTAGTAAAAACACTAGCTCAAATGGCCCTAAAGACCGGGTGTTCTAAAATGAGATTGCAAATTCCCCATGCATTGAAATTGTATAGTTTGTTTCGCCTGTTAATGAACTTATGGGTTTGTGCTCTTTGGATTTTTATGTATTTTGTCTCCCAAACTTTTGGTCTCCAGCGAACTTGAAAAATTTGTTTTAACCAGAAATACTTATTGATCGTTCTCACTAATATCGATATCCTCCGAGTTTATTACTATTTAATGAACTCTGACGATATATATTATGAGTCCGCCCCCCCCCCCCCCCCCCCCCCCCAAATGTATGCTACAATTGAATAATTATATATTATAATTTTGGAGATAAACATTTTGATATTGCTAAAATCTAAGCTAAAATCATAAGGTAGCAAGGCGATAAATGATTGCAGTTAAGGCTGGTGTGTTTGTTGTTGCCTAGTTTTCCATGAAATGTTTTACATGTGTACGTCCACCCCATATTTTCACAATAACCCGGCTTAAGATATTTATCTACAAATCGTCAATTTCTCGACCACTCCAATGAATCATTGACACTCATTAATAAATCCCATAAAATTCTTACCATTGCCGTCGTTTTTTGTATATTAAACTTTGATGCCATTTCTTCATTCTATATTATTCTAGCGACCTGAAAATAGAGTAACCTACATTTGTATATATATACTGTGTCTATACACTGTGCACCTAACGACACGACGAAGAACAACTGAAATCGGCACTACACAAATTTAATGGTCACCATTAGATTTCACGTGATCTTGTTATAATTCCCTTTGTTTAGATATTCAAAATGTATTTACGAGTTTTATGTTTGCCATACAGTTTGATATTTACTTTTGCTTTATGTTTAAAATTGTCGCCTTGACAGCCAACAACAGAAATTGTAGGTACAATGTAGTATAAAGCAGAAAATCTTTTACTTATTCCCATGAAACCAATCATTACTGTAGAAATTTACTTATTCCCATGCAACCAATATTCATTACTGTAGAAATTTGTACTTATTCCCATGCAACCGTTAATCATTACTGTAGAAATTTGTACTTATTCCCATGCAGCCTATCATTACTGTAGAAATTTGTACTTTTTCCCATGCAACCAATCATTACTGTAGAAATTTGTACTTATTCCCATGTAACCAATCATTACTGAAGAAATTTGTACTTATTCCCATGCAACCAATCATTACTGTAGAAATTTGTACTTATTCCCATGCAACCAATCATTACTGTAGAAATTTGTAGCTGCCTGTAACTTGAATCATAGCCTTAGAAATAGGATAAATCAAACATCAGAGTTTTATCTAAGTAGTGTTATCTAAGTAGTGTTAAATAAATAAATATTGACCAAACATTGCATGAAGTTTAAATGTCTTTGTTTTTTTCCATTTCGAAAGAAAGTCCGCTTATTCAACAACGATGGAAAATCTTGTAGAATACACGTACAGAGTGGGTTAAATGTTAATGAGACAGCAACCCAGTGACATAATAATTAAAAGACATATAGAGGTCATCATACAGCCTTCAACAAGGACCGTACCTTGAAAAGTATTCTTAATGGTCAGAGTTTCGAAAAGTAGTGAACATTCATTTTACGATGCAGAAAATTACTTTCTCTGAACTATTAGAGAAGTGGCGGAAAAGAAAAAAAGATATTCATGACACAAATTCCTACACACACTTGACAAAACAATGCCAAAGGAAAAGCGCTTGGCGGCTCTCAACGCTGGTTTGTGCTGTATGTTTCGCTAGATGTCGATCACGCTGCATCTGTGCTTAATAAAAATGTCACGAATAGACTTTTATCATCATTCAAGTATAAATATCTTTGTCTGTTTGTGCGTGGTATTGTCTGTGTTTGAATTGCCTCTTTTGATAGTTTCTTATTTACAAACATATCATATCTTGAACTTAAAGGTTTTTTTTTTGGAAACTTGATTATGATTCGTCCCTTTTCCAGGAACTGCTAGGCATAGACTGTTAACTTTTCAGTGCCTTTCCAAGATTAGAATATAAACTTAATATTTCTTAAACTTTTGCACTTAAATTTTGTAAAAATGAGTAGGTGCGATGAAGCTGCAATATGTTCCTTATTTTAAGTTTACATTTCAAATTTGGATTTAATTACCAATATCACAATGTATCACAAAGAAAACAATGACTAGATAGGAAATATGCCTTCAATTTCAATTTACGTATCATTTTATGACGTCAAAATTAGGATAAATTATAATTTTCAACACCATTCAATGAAAACAAACCATTTTAATACTTGGATGTATGACCGGAAATCATATAGCGCATTCGTCGACCAAAAGATAGCGTGAATATTAAATTTTTCGAACCTTGCGCTCTATGTTTCCTAAGTTGAAATCAAGAAAGATGTGTCAACTTTCGTCAAGAACAAACTGTAAAAATGAGTTGGAAAGGGCTCGGCTCATGAATCGGCACGAAGCTTACTTTCAGTAAATGTGATAATTCTTTGATACGGTATTGTTAATCATTGGTTGCTTGTACTTTTGTTTTTTTTTTTTTTTATCTATCATCCTGTTATGTAAGAGTTATTTAATGTTCATTTATTTGTTTTATTTTCACTTATACAAAAGTTTAACCCCGCCATGTGTTCCCATGCCTATCAGGAAATTCGTCAGTGTTTGTATTGTTATATCTTGTTATATATGTTTATTTGGGGGATGTTTTTGTCTTTCAGGAAATTCGGTGTTGATTTCATATTTTTTTTTATAGTCTCTATTAAGTTTAATTGTTTAGATCAGGGACGATTTAGAGACAATGTTTATATACACGTGTCGATAGTTGAAACTCAGTTGTTGACCTCTAGATGTATTTTTTTTTGTGTCATTTGTTGCTATCTCTTTGACTTTTACCCCATAATCTCCTTATCCATGGTTAAATCAAAAATTATAACTATAAGATATAAAAATGACAATTTTTTGGAACATGTTTCTTTTTTAACATATTTTTCAGTCAGAATTTGGAAATAAACTAATAGCAGTGTCTCGATTAAACAGATAGTTGTATCCGGTGTTACATATGTTACGGCTTTTAGTATACCGCAGTATTTGTTTATCAAATTCTAATTTAATGTGTAAGAAGTTGAATATTTTGCTTTTCAATGCTTTTCTATTCTTTTTTGATTCGCGAAGTATGTTTTAATTATTGTTTATGAATAAGGAAGAAATAAACTTACATGAAATTATTTAGTATCCATTAATATCTAACAATCCATGTGCGTAAAACCAAACACATATTTCAATTATCAAATTTATCATTTAACTTTTTTAAAATCGATTAGGCATGAAAACTATTTCAGAGATATGCTATTTACTTTTATTTTTGACTAATTACCGTGAATGCAAACAAATACAAATTTTCCATGTGTGAAAAAAAACCTTTATCTGATCTTAAAATCTGTTTATATTACACTAATACTTCGACTGTCTTTTATTGTTAACTTTCAGACTTATATTATAAAAAAGTAAATGTTTTACTAGCTATAAAACCAGGTTTAATCCACCATTTTCTACATAAAGAAATGCCTGTACCAAGTCAGGAATATAACAGTTGTTTTCCATACGATAGATGTGTTTGAGCTTTTGATTTTGCCATTTTATAAAGGACTTTCCGTTTTGATTTTCTCTTGCAGTTCGGTATTTTTGTTATTTTACTTTTTTTAATAGAAATTTGAATAGGTATATATAGTACATATACAATGTATACATAAATTGCCCAACAATATAAATTTATAAACTATTTAGTATGAAATATTAGAATGTTAAAAATATTTACAATGCGACAAAAAATAAACGAAATATTTCGCTAGACAAACTAGCTTCATCGAGCGTGCATTAATCCAGGTGAAATCGGATTCAGATAAGAAACTTTTGAACCTAATTGTACAGTGAATTTCTGCTGTTTAACAAATAAATTCAAAATTTGAATGAAGTGCGAGATTATTTATTGTTGTAGTAAGGTAAGTTTGCAACGTCCATTGGCCAATAATACAGAGATATTAAGGACGATGCTACATAATTAATTATTCTTTCCATTGGGTAATAATTATGCACCACTAATTTCAACTTTTTTGTATTCAAATGAAGCAAAATTCATACAAAACCTTCTCAAAGACAAATTGGAAAAGCGTCTATTCAAGTCCTTTAATTTCACTTTCGGATATAGTGATGATGCACAGTCCCCCAATAATCCGCATTTTAGCGAGCATTTGCATCCAAGTGAACTTTACACTAATGATACTGCTGAAACATGAAGGTCTATCTAATACCTGGATCTTTTTTTTTAATGGCACAGATGGATGTTAGGTAAGACGTGGTTTCACAATATTAGATTTATTAAAACCCTTACCGTAAGGAGGCCGTAATATTACGGCCTCTGTCCAACATACTGTTTTTTTTTGCTCCAACGGCTCTCTATACTTTTAGAGGTCAACTGTATGATATGCATTCCGAAATAGATGCATGTTCCCTCAATCTAACGCTATTATTTTCATGTTTCTTATGTTTAAGTGCAGTTTGAGCAAAAATACGAGCTTCAAAAACATAAATCGAATAAATCAGCTTTTTGTGGAGGGGAGGGCTTCCCTTCGGTTTCTGGCGCACGCAGGTACAGATACCTGAATCTTCCAAATGAGTGTAAACCCGCGGTAATATAGCTAAAGATCGTGTTTATTATTGAAGTAGATAGTGGAACGACTACTTAACAGTTTTTCCCCAAATTGCACCGATTGTAAGCTTGTTTTTGCGTAAACTCCTGAGGGTTTACGCAGTATATATTGGACGACCTCCGTAGTCTTTCGGAACACCGGAAGTCTTTTCGGAATACATCTGTTCTTTTCTATGACCACCTGCGTAATAGGGAGTTAATTTATATAAATAAATATTCATAACCGTTATACGGTTGTTAAAGAGATAAGTGTTTATCGAGACTATATATATTTTTGATATCCTCTGGGACTATTATACTAATATATTTCGTCCTAGATATCCTACATCAGTTAATAGAAGTTGATGTGTGACTGAGTTTTCTGAAGCACAAGCTGTGCTCCAATATGGGATAAGATTTTGAGTGAAAAAAGTGAATGTCAGTGAATAGATAGGGCGTTTTTATGATTTTAAAATTTAACCATTTTAGCGAAATAAAAAAAAAGAGCGCAGTCCATTTAAGCAGCTTTTAAATTCTTAACAGAAAAAAGTACGGCCATACGGTTGCCAGTAATTGCTCACCTCCACCTCATTTGAATTCTAGTGGATAGTTGTCTCTTTGGTAATCATACCGTCGCATTTGTCCATATTTTTTTTATCAATGTTATATGAAAAAAACAATGCCAGTTAATCCTGGAAATTAAGACGAAATTCAAACGGCACCTTTTGTGTTAAATCAGTGAAATAGTATAAGTGTCTGGCCAATTAAATGCAAAATTATGTCATATCAATACAGTTGATTGATGAAAACGCGTTAGACCTTAAAATTATTCTATAGATCTATATAAAACGATTCAAGAACACTGACTTCCTAATTCTTTAAAACTTATGGTCATTGCAATAAACAAAAATGTGATTTGATATATTCCTCGATGTTTGCCATCGAAAACTATTGTAAATAACTACCGGTATGTGGTTTTCGAGAAAAGATTAGCAATATTGTTTACGTACTTATTCAGTGATGATTATCTTATCAAGTCAGAGATCCGTTTGTCTTCTCTTTTGTTGTGGGGAGGGGGGGGGGGGGGGCAGTGGTGGTGAGTTTTCAAAGGGACACTGACCTGTGTCGACTACCCTCTCCAAACAATATAGTTACAAATGGAAAAATCCATTCTTGTGTTTTTGTCATGTGAAACCCCTCCCCAAATAAACCTAGTTAAAACATAATGTAGCAGGTGCTCAGCTTTGTGTCTTATAAGTCTTATAGATGAAGTTTTGGGAATCCCGTCAATTCATTTACAAGGATCGGCCGGAGTTGCGGCAATCTGTATTCATAAGTCAAGTTAGAGGGTCTAGTTGACACAGGCCAAAGGCATGCTTGGCGAAAAAATAGAACGGAATGTTATAAGCAAAATAAAAACACACATAAAAAACCCAGCTCAGTACAAATTATTTATCTTAAAATGAAAATCAATATCCTTATTCAAAGGACAGGCGGTTGCAAAAATAACATTTTTTTTTAAATTGCGTACTGGACATGAACTACATGTATACTGCATTGGCCTTTTCATTCCTGCTTCCTTCTCAGTTTCTATCACACAGCCGTTTAAAACAACAAAGCTACAGCATCTTTTTATTTGGGCTTATTTACAAAAGGACAAGATAGAAATAAAAAAGTGAGATTTGTTTGAAAAAGTATAAAGTTCCGGTTTCATACTGTTTCACTCCAAAAACTTGGTTTGAGTTTGTTGCCCGTGCATGGTATTTATAAATTGATCAAAAATATCCTGAATATGATAGCCAATGACCAAACAACAAAACAACACCAATATTAAAAAAAGAAAACATTAAATGTAATTATCTATAAGTATTTCGGCGAGGAATATGGCATGGTATTGGTTGCAAAAATTTGATATTTTTCATTTAAATGCAATATTTCTTATTTAATTGGTATATATCTTCATTTAAATGCAATATTTTTTTATTTGAATGGTATATTTTTTCATTTAAATGCAATATTTTTTATTCAGATGGTATAATTTTTCATTCAAATGGTATAATTTTTCATTCAAATGGTATAATTTTCGTTCAAATGCAATATTTTTTATTCAGATGGTATAATTTTTCATTCAAATGGTATAATTTTTCATTCAGATGGTATAATTTTTCATTCAAATGGTATATTTTTTCATTCAAATGGTATAATTTTCGTTCAAATGCAATATTTTTTATTCAGATGGTATAATTTTTCATTCAAATGGTATAATTTTTCATTCAAATGGTATAATTTTCGTTCAAATGCAATATTTTTTATTCAGATGGTATAATTTTTCATTCAAATGGTATAATTTTTCATTTAGATGGTATAATTTTTCATTCAAATGGTATAATTTTTCATTCAAATGGTATAATTTTTCATTCAAATGGTATAATTTTCGTTCAAATGCAATATTTTTTATTCAATTGGTATAAAATGTCATTTGAATGCAATATTTTTTGTTCAATTGGTATAGTAGTTTTTTATTTATATGAAATAATTGCATTATGGGAAATTCTTTGACGTCATACGGTCAAATTTGCGACAACGTTTGTGATTGGTCGGTAATTGTTTGGATCTCCCCTTTCTTTCTAAACTTGAGTGACCAAGAATTAAAAAACGCGTCAGAATATCGCCCCTCTAACTAAATTTGGCGTTCGTGCGAGTTTGTGCACTGGCTGTTAATGCCAATAATGGCCAGGACGAGCAAAAAATGCGAGTGACAAGTACTAATAATTAATTTGACACACAACTTGTTCATGGATAGAAACAGATGCCTGCGTGCATGGCAAACACACCTCCAACGAAAACCTTTTCTGAAGAAACTCTCCTACAGTCTACACATTGAAATAAAAAAAAAATACATAGCTAGCCCCCCTCCCCCTTCTAAGTCCAGATACATGTAATCATGACGTTTTTTAGTACTATATCATTTTTTACTTTTCTTGATCCTCAGAAACGTTGCAGGAAGGCACACATGAAAAAAGAATAAAAAGCATCCAGGACGTTACAATTATTTGGACTAAGCCCACTCTTTTTTACTACATGTAGAAAAAAATCACCTAATTACGACAGCAGAACCAGAAACCCACAAGTAGAGACATAAGCTGTTATACTCCGGAACTAATTCTTTAATAAAGACAATTCAGGATAAATTGGAACCAGTTACTAACCCATGTTACAACAATAGTCCTATGACATAGGACCTCACTATATGAGGCGTGAACTTCATATTTAATACTATCTATAATATATGCTCTCATGTCTTATGCTGCAAATCATTTTACATTTAGAATTCGTTGCTGAGCTTTTTTTTACTGTTCTCGTCTCCGAATCCCTTACATAGATTTTTTTCAAGCCCCCGGCACAGTAGTTCAATAATTACTATATGTCTTTGCATAAATAAGTATGCAGGGCATATTTCAAAACATATTTTATCTTCAGGACTTTTAAATGATTTACTTTTCAATATTGCATTGGGAAGGGGGGTATACAAGTTTATTTTGTGACACATTATATAATATAATTAGGTATCCAACAAATTATATGATTGTACGTTTAGCTATTATCTAGACCCGTACAAAATGTATATAATTAGGCACATTTAACAGGGGCGGACCCAAAACCTCGGTGTCTAGAGGGAGGGGGGAGTAGGTTCAAATTTAGATATTTGTATAGAGATGTATATATGCGAGTATTGGCAGTAATGGTTATGGTGTGTGTGTGAGGGTAGGGGTTTCAGATCAAAGATCGTTTCTATAATTCTATATCTTTTAGTTTTTACCATTTCACTCTATTCTTTATCCTTTGATCTCTATTATATTTGTCCTAAACATGCGTGACATATTTGCCACTGGACATAAGGCAACCAAAAGTCAATCAGCGTATTCTGTATATTTCATCATTTCTTTATTATGTTATCTATAGGTTTGGTCCCGCCCCTTATCTATTTTTTTTGCACATTAGGGACGACATCATAAGTTCAATGTAGGATTAAAAAAAACTTAATTCATATAGTTTTTTTCACTGACCCCCTTGCTTGTTCAGGAAAACACGAGTTAAGAAGTCACGTATATAATATAAAAATGAAGAGATGGAATATGATTGCTAATAAGGCAACTATCCACCGGAGTTCAAATATGAAGTGGATGTAAGCAATTATATATAAGATAAGATAAGATAAGAAAAAATTATTTTAATTCGGGTTACATGAAATACTACAAACATAAGCTCTGTAGAGCTTTTTGCCGTCATGTAGACAAATGCTTTTTGTAGACAATCGTAAGGCCTTCAACAATGACAAAAACCTGATACTGTAAAGTCGTCTATAAAAGGCCCGACATGAAAAGTGTGAACAATTCAAACGAACAAAGTAACAGCCTAATTATACATAACAAAACAATTTACAAAATATCAAATATGAGTCGAGACAGGAACCAACGACAACCACTAAACTTCAGGCTCCATCCCTGGGACAGGCAAATAAAGAATATGGCAGGGTGGATATAAAAACGAAGATGTGGTATGATTGCAAATGAGACAACTCTCCACAAGAGATCAAATGACACAGAAATCAACAGCTATAAGTCACCGTACGGCCTTCGAAAATAAGCAAAGCCTACACCGCATTGTCAGCTATAAAAGGCCCCGAAATCAAAAATGTAAAACAATTCAATCGAGAAAACTAACGGCCGAATTAATGTACAAAAAAATGAACGAAACACAAATATGTATAACAAAGCAACAAACGGCAACCACTGAATTACAGGCTCCTGACTTGGGACAAGCACATACATACAGAATGTGGCGGGGTTAAACATGTTAGCGGGATCCCAATCCTCCCCCTAATCTGGAACAGCGGTGTATCAGTACAACAACATGTTTGTGATCAACCCAACAGTACAATAAAATAACAACCTGCACAAATCAGCAAATTAACTCAAAAGATCGGTACGAGACACATAAAAAAACTAACATTAAGACAATAGACACAAAGCACCGACATAAGATCATTTGCAATTACTGGAAGTTTGCTCAAACCTAATTACAACTGGTACTGAAATAAATCTTGTTCTCCCAGACTGAGTTATCAATCAGTACACAACGCGCGGCAAAGGATTTATTAAAAAAAAAGAAAACAGTCTGAGAAACGTCTGGTTTACGTTGTATATAGATATAAGAAGATGTGGTATGAGTGCCGATGAGACAACTCTCTATCCAAGTCATAATTTGTAAATGTAAACCATTAAAGGTCAACGTACGGTCTTCAACACGGAGCCTTGGCTCAAACCGAACAGCAAGCTATAAAGGGCCCCCAAAAAATTAGTAGTGTAAAACCATTCAAACGGGAAAACCAACGGTGTCTAATCTATTTAAAAAAACCGATATACTTGCATATAAATCCATATACAATGAAACGGTTTTTGAAAAGTGGACCGAACGTTTTGACCATCGAAATTTTGCAATAGAAATACTAGTTATGATCACAAGATTTAAACAGCCAGTGCATGACTCGCACGAACGTTAGATTTAGTAAGAGGGGCGATATTCTGACGCGTTTTTTAATTCTTGGTCACTCATGTTTAGAAAGAAAGGGGAGAAATCCAAACAATTTCCGACCAATCACAAACGTTGTTGCAAATTTGACCTTATGACGTCAAAGAATTTCCCATAATGCAATTATTGCATATAAATAAAAAACTACTATACCAATTGAATAAAAAATATTGCATTCAAATGACATTTTATACCAATTGAATAAAAACTATTGCATTTGAATGAAAATTATACCATTTGAATGAAAAATTATACCATTTGAATGAAAAATTATACCATTTGAATGAAAAATTATACCATTTGAATGAAAAATTATACCATTTGAATAAAAAATATTGCATTTAAATGAAAAAATATACCATTCAAATAAAAAAATATTGCATTTAAATGAAGAAATATACCAATTACATAAGAAATATTGCATTTAAATGAAAAATATCAAATTTTTGCAACCAATACCATGCCATAGAGGAAAAAACTAAAATTTGCTTCCGCAATTTGCAGATTTAACATTGTTGTTATGATATTTAGAGTAGTTATATGTATATAAATCATTTTATATATATATATATAAACAAGTTTGATACGTTTAAAAAAAAATGGTTTAAGTTTGGGATTATCAAAAAAGTGAGCAGCTTAGAATTTTTAACTATTTTCAAACTGGTTACAAAAACAAATAATCATGATTAATTGATTAAATTTCTTCACATTTGCATTTGAACTTTAGCCTGAAAACTAACTCTTTTCTAAAAAAAACCCAGCACCTTAGAATGGAACATCCAGTGGGTGACTTAGCATGTTGTCTTTAGGGAGAGAGGAGATAAAAAAAATGATTCCTTTAACAAGAATATTTCACTCCACATTGAACAATAGTTACATTAAGTAAACAATCAATGTCAGTTTCTAGTTCTTATCAAACAAAAATAATATAAAACAATACATCTTTATTAAACAATTATCTGATATTTAATGCCAAACAAGCATTTGGGTTTACGATTGCATTTCTTTTTTTAAAGAAAGCAACGTGTTACTTCTTTTAATTGCTCTAAACACTGTTAATATAACTTAACAGAAAACGAACTGCAGTTTGTTTTAGAGTGCCTGCCCTCTTTATAATTTACCAAGATAAGAATTTTTAGAAAATTTATTTCAAAAGTTTCCAAATCTGAGAAACATTAGTAGTATACATATGTAAATGCTCTTTTGTTCCGACGTTGGAAAGTTCCGGGCGGAAAGAACTAACTAGCCGAAAAGTTCCGGAGGAACTTATTAACTAGTTACTTTGTTCTTCCTCTGGTTTAAAAGTTCCACCGGAACAAAGTGACTAGTTGAAATGTTCCAACGGAACATATCAACTAGTTGGAAAGGTCCTTTTTGCCAAATTAGTCAAAACCGGAACTAACAAACTAGCCCAAAAGTTCCAACGGAACTTATCAACCAGGCAGAAAGTTCCATTTGGAAAATTGATGCAAAGTAAAAGCGCAACATATTATATTTGAAGCTTTCAAAGGGAAACCAAGATACTGATTACAAAAGTCAAAAGGAACTTATCAACTAGCCACAAAGTTCCTCTTTGGCAAATAAGTCAAAACCGGAACTAACAAACTAGCCCAAAAGTTCCAACGGAATTATCAACCAGTCACAAAGTTCCATTTGGAGAATTGATGCAAAGAACCACATGAGGAGGGGGGTATTCTTCCCTCTCTTGAGGGTACTATGAATACTAAATTTGCATGATAATGCAATTTATTCCGTTTTATGTGAGCTATGAAATACAACTTAAATTGTGCATATTTGTCCCCAAAGAAACCCCTTTCAGTGCGTTGGGTATTCTTGTAAATTAATGATTTGCTCTTATATATACTGATACTCATTCTTCCCCCTCTTTCTACAAAAAGGACGAAATATGGTATATTCGGAACGATGTAACTAGTTGTTCTGTTCCGCCAGAACTATTCAACTAGCTACATTGTTCCGGGACTTTTCAACTAGCTACATTTTTTCCCGGAACTTTTCGACTGCACTCGGAATAAAACAACTAGTTGGAAAGTTCCATCGGAACGAAATTACTAGTTGAAAAGTTCCGCCGGAACAAAGTAACTGACGGAACATAGTGGCTGTTATATATAACAGTTCTTTAGGCCCCAACACCCCCATATGTGGGGGTTATAAAATTTTCTTTTGTGTTTTTTTTCCTAAATAGATTTGGGGGTTATAACATTCTTTTAATTTGTTCTTAAATAGGTTTGGGGGTTATACAATTCCTATGTTATTTTTCTCAAATAGGTTTGGGGGTCTACCTGTACTATTTTAAACATAGATATATCGAGGGGTGGTATATATCACCTTGTCTCAAGAATAAGTCGATCTGATGAACTTTAATTTAAGGGAATCTTACAAATCATTTTCAAGTTATATTTCTAATCAATCAGACTGACTTCAAATTACGAAGAAAAAAACAAATCATATAATTGCCTTTGTTATTTTCATAAATAGGTTTGGGACACCTGTTCTATTTTAAAAATAAACCCTTCAAAACATGTGAATTAGTGATAATGATCAAGTGTAAAATCAACAGATTAATGACAGAAAAATGAAAAAAATAGAAAAATTCACGTTCTTTGTATTTATAATGCCCTCCTTAAGTTCCGAACATTCATTGATATCATGGCTATCAATAGATTTGGATTTGTAATCGAAATGATTTGTATTAACACGTTAGTATATTGCCTCGATTAAATATATTTCAAATATGTGTGTTTGAGTGATTATAATTATCATTTGAAGATTTATTTTGATAACGATAGATCTATATGTTGTTTTTATTTATAAACATACGCAATGTATATAAAGAACTAAATACTGCTTATTTTATATATTTAATTTATAAAACAAATATAAAAAGTGAATACTGTGAAATTATAAGTCATTTTAATACATAACATAGGCCGTGTTCACATTAAGCTTAACTCAGTGTGGTGTATAATGATAATAATAAAAATAATAATAATAATAATAATAATAAATTCTTTATTTTCAGAAGGTAACACAGATAACAAAACAGTTAATCCACCCCATGGCCTTCTACATCTACATGATATATTTATACATACACAAAGATAAACAAAACAAAATGCTATTACACTACATGTGTACAAGATCACATATATAGTACAGATAGACCAATACCACTGACACGAAAAAAGTATGACTACAGTAAAGTTAAAGCATTTTAACTACAAAAAGTTCTCTTCTTGTATCTTTAAGAGATAAGATTGACTGTTTGCTTAAAAAATATTTACACTTTTACTTTCTTTCAAATTTAAAGGCAAAGAATTCCACAACAAGGTTCCAGAATACTTAAAAGTTCTTATACCATAATTAGTTCCATATCGTTGAACGAATATATTATTTTGGGTAGATGATCTTAATGCATATTTATTAACAGTTGAACAGCTTGAAAATAGTTCAGATAAATATCCAGGTGCTAGATTATTCATACACTTTTATATTATCACTGCCATAAAATATTTAATTCTATTATAAATACCATGTATAGCATTTTAAAGTGCATGGAAAGCCATGTACTATGAAAATTAGAAGGGAAAAAAATGACTTTTCATTGGACGAGAAGGGGTGAGTGTGTTCTAATGTGAAACCAGTGTTCATTACATGAAACTAATTGTAAACAGGTTTACAGTACGCAACGTTTGGTGTGAACACAGCCTTAGTCTTCAATGGCACTGGCTTGTATGGCCGATTTAACCTATTAATATATATTTATTTGAATATTGTTTATTTTGATTGCTCTGTGTTTGTTTTTAACACTTTTTCAATTTTGCAGAATTTATTGTCTTCGATTTGTATTTTTGGAGTTCAAATTAGTAGAACAATCCACTTATTCCTTTTCCGTGGTAATCTCTGGTGAGACAAAATTAAGATGTCATATATCCTCCAAAATCTTCCCGATATCGTTAATACCTCACCATATAAAAATAAGAAGTGCACTTTTTGTCATATTTACGCGGACCAAAATTACTCAAATATGCAAGTCTTACTTGATTTCCAATTTAGTACGTATAGCTTAAATGTTGTTTTTGTTTTTACTTTTTAGAATATGTCTTGACCTCCGAGATATTTACTTCCATTCGCGACATGTTATTGGCAGAGCTATGCACTGTTTATTTGCACGATGTATATAAAGAACAATACGCTGCTTATTCTATATTTTTATTGATAAAATATATATAAAAGTGAATAATGTACAATTATGAGTCATTATAAAACATGTATAGTCTTCAGTGTCATGTTGTTTGAGGTACGAATAAACGGAATTGTACGGTAACCGTATCCATTTGTAACCGTTTGAAATTCGTCTATATAGATATGTACGAACATTAGCGATACGTTTTTCCGTTATGGGTTTTATAACACGCTTGGGCAACGATGCCTTTACCTCATTTAAGGCATAAAATTGAGTTATTTCTTGCTCTCTAAAAACTGATTGAACCGGATTGCCTTGAACTCCGATCTCGTATCCGTTCTTATTCTATTATGGAACTCTTCCAGCTTTGAATATGTCTTAAAATGCACTTCCCAGGGATTCGCCTTTTTTATCTTTTAAATTACGTAGCCATAGGTACTTTGAAAACACATCAATGGTTACCAATACGTATCTTTATTCTTTCTTTTTTGTATTTTGTAAATTTAACATTATCCATGAGATCGTTTGACCACTGGTATCTATATACTGGCAACTATAATTTCCGTTCTATTCCATAGTCTTCTTTATGGTCGTTGTAAACTGTAATGCCCCAGCTTTGTAATCATTTTCGTATTCTATATTTACTAAGTTTGTATTTCCCTTCTTTTAGTACGTAATTATGAAAATTTACATAGTCCAGACAAGCTAACAGGATTTGACGGATTAAAGTAAATGTCCTTTAGATATTTCTCCCATACAGACACGTTGACAGCACAAGTGTGTATGTTGGTATGATGAAGTCTTTTGCGTACATTAATCTTCTTCCTCCTCCTCAGTTTCGTCACTATCACTTTCCTAGTCATCGTCGTCGTTATCATCATTTTCACTATTCATTTTAAAGTAATCCTCATCGAATAACTCATTAAATTGATCCCGATTTTTCCTTGGAATTCGCTGGATTGCAGTTTTGTAATTTTTATCGTCCTCAAATACATCCTGGATTTGTCGTACAATGTCAGAGTGTACATTACCTTCCTTCAGGGGTACGACTAGTTTTAACAAATCAGTATATATAACGTTTAAAAAACTGACTTTGAACAAGAGGGGTTATTTTACTATATATATATTGCATTGCTCAACGGCGTCGTCCTCATTCATATACTTGTCATATTTCTTTTCCCAATATCTTTTGTCGTACCAATAGCTGTATTTAATATGGTTTTGTATCCTTCGTTTTCGTCTCTATTGCCGTCTTCAATTTCACTACTATCATTAGAGTCACTATCATATTCATCCCATTTAGGGTTTGACTTTTAAGAAGGATTTTTCGTCATATAGGTTTTCGTCGTCTCTTTTCCTCTTCAAAGATTCGTTTTCAGGACAACATTGCTTGATATGTCTTTGTAGATCGTGCATGCTGTCAAGCACTACTCCGCAATCGTCACAAGATGGCATATTTTTTTTTACATCTGCTTACTATGATCGTCCACGTAGGAATACGGTATGGCTAAATGCTGGTCTATTTTAATAACATTTGAAGCAGGAATGACGTAATTGCTTTTTGGGGTTTGTTGCTGTAATACGTTAGAAAGAAGTCGATTCGATTCTGATATAGTTGGATTTAATCCAGAAGAAGATATCCAAATGGTTTACTAGTTGATTCTTCAAATTTTTCTAAAAAGTATTGTTTCTTTTCCCGGATACATTTGTCTGCTTAACGTCATTATCAGTGTTTATCTACAGGGTTGTTAAATAAAACCAAGTAATGACAATTACTTCTCTGTGTAGGTTCTTTACTGAAGTAAAGATTTTGATTCAATACTACAACTGATAGATTTCTATGGTGGCTTCCTTCTGTAAACAAGTCAGTGATTCTAGGATCTTTAGCTGATGTCGATATCAAATCGTCCGAAACTATTATATGTCTTACACTTGGATCAATACAGCTATCTTTCTCTAAATCAACTGGTATCCCTTGTATACATTCAACATGTGGTTTAACAGTCCTTTGTATTTCGTCGTAGAGTGTCTGCCAACGTCTGTATAGCCATATTATTCTCTGTACAGTGGGCTAAATAAATCGTGAATTCTGAAGGAGTTGTTTCACGAATATGTTTTTCCACAAGATGTATGTCCACTCACTGGTGTCATGCCAAAAAATGACTTACATGTCCCCGTCTTTCCACCAACAATACGGTAAGGTCGACGTTTAATGGTCGCACATTTTCCTTAAATTCTGAAACTGATATAAATTGAAAAACTAACAGTATTATCTATTTACTTACATGATATGCACACATATGAAACAAACATTTAGCTTAATTGGGTAAACAGCTAGGAAATTACGAGGGTCAATTTCAAGTTTGTATTGCTACTTTATACTTTGATTGTAACAATGGAATACTTACCCATAAATCAAAACGTTTTTAACCTATTTTAGCTGTTTTATTTATAAAGGATGTTAATTTGGAACCATATCTGACAAATGTGTATATTTATAAAAAAAAAAACTAACCTTTTTTTTCTTAGTTTGCTCAAGTAAACAACAAACTAGGATGCGGTATTCAGTACTTAGGTGAAACCGGACGCTATTTATCTAAACGCACGCAAGAACACCTTTGTCGTTTTAGAAGACCCCATAAATTTAAAAGTATCATTTGTCAACACCTTTAGAAGTAGTAAATAAGCAGCCTGGGGAATCGCATCCAAAATTTGTACGATCACGGAAAATAATTGAATTAAATTGGATTAAAAAATTACAGACAGTCTATGTGTCTTTTTGTTTTTGGGATGCACAAGTACCTGTCCACGTCCATGCACTTTGTGTTTTTGTTAGATGTATTTCTTTGTGTTTTTGTTAGATGTATTTCTATTTGTATCCAACTGATGAGTTAAGCCTTTTTCAACTGATTTTTATAGTTTGTTCTTATATTGTACTGTTACACCACTGTCCCAGGTTAGGGGGGGGGGGGTTGAGCGCTCACAAACATGTTTAATCTCCCGCCACATTCTTTATGTGCCTGTCCCAAGTCAGGAGCCAGTAGTTCAGTGGTTGTTGTTGGTTCATGTCTGTCATATTTATTTTTCGTAAACTGTTTTATTATAAATTAGGTCGTTAGTTTTCTCAATTGAATTGTTTCATATTTTTCATGTCGGGGCCTTTTATAGCCGACCACGCGGTATGGGTTTTTCTCATTGCTGAAGGCCGTACGGTTTCCTATAATTGCTTACATCCACTTCATTTGAATTTTGGTGGATAGTTGTCTCATTGGCAATCATACCACATCTCCTTATTTTTATATCCTCTCTGTCTTAATGATGATATCATGGGAATTGGTAATATATCAAGAACCGATTCTGTTAACATTTTTGGATATAGTTTCTAAAACTGTTCGTAAAATCGCAATCAGAGAAAATTTCAAAAAACTTTAAGAACCATTTCAAATAGTAATATGGAACGATATTTTTAAGAGAAAAGTAGTGTATGCATCAAAATATAAAAAAAAAAATCATGTTTGTTTACATTTTCATTTCTTTGAAATTTCGATGAACAATCTGCCTTTTGTAGTTTTGTAAAAACCTGTGTAGTTTATAATTTGATTTTTCTCGGATAGTCATACTGATCATAATGTTGAACCATTTTGACAGACAGTACTTAGCCACCGTTACTTATTCTTTCACGATCATTTTTCTCGATATACCGAATGACAGCCGTGTTAGATGCCAGAGATAATACGGTAAACATAGGCAAGTTTATAAAACTGACGTTGCTCAAGACCACCTGAACATATTGGGGGTTTCACTATTCTATCAATCCATAAGGGAAAACTTGATGACCGAGCAAAGAATAATAGCGTGTACATACATTGAAAAACACATAATGTCCGGTTTGTAAGCATGTCGTTCAGCATGATTAAGCTCAGAAACGATTTCCTTTTAGATTTGTCACTGTTATATAAAGATAATTTATCTCCGCATAGCTGATTTTTACACATCACTTGATATTTGTTATACTTCACCTTATATGTATTCTTTGTCAATTTTCATCAAGTCACCTTACCTGTCAGTCATTCATTCTTTTGATTTTATTACAGATTTGAATAGTCAACTGATATGTTTTATACACTATTGTGAATTATTGACAACAGATATGGATATTTTACAATTATTGGATTGTTCCAAACGTGTTTTAGTCATTGGTGACGTCATATTGGATAGATATATCAACGGGAGATGTGACCGTGTAGCTCCTGATATCGCTGTTCCAGTTTTAACCACATTAAACAAGGATTATGAACTAGGTGGAGCTGGAAATGTCGTTTGCAATTTGATAGAGATGTGTTTTTCTGTTGAGTTTGTCACAATTATCGGTGAGAAAGATGAAGCTATAATCAATTTACTAAAGGATAAAGGCATACGTGAAGACGGTATTTTAAGATGTCCAAATTACCGTGTTAAGGTTGTCTCAAGATACTTTGCCAATCGACATCAATTTTTGCGAGTAGACAAGCATGTTGATAGTAAAGTAAAAGACCTAACTGAAAACAGACTTCGAGACCTCATAAAGAACAAGATGACTACTGTAAAGTACGATGCTATTGTTTTGTCTGATTACAGAAAGGGAGTTTTTTCTGAAAAGACAACAAAAGAGATAATTTCTGGAGCAAGTGTTCTAGGAATTCCCACCATTGTTGATCCGAAAAGAGGAAACTATCAACGATTTCAAGGGGCAACCTATATAAAACCAAACAAAGAAGATGTAAGTTACTTTATGGACAATTGTGTTGTTACAGAGAGCAACATACCCATGATATGTAAATTATTTTGCGAACGTTTCAATATAGAATATTGTATCTTAACACTAGCCGAAGATGGAATAGCCTTCTACAAGAAAGATGAGAGCGATGGCCTCATCTTTGGTGTTCTCCCTACAATAAAAAATGTGGATGTAGTTGATGTATGCGGTGCTGGGGATACATGTCTAGCTGCTATCGTATTCGGAGTATGTCATCAATGGCCATTAGACAAGACATGTAACTTTGCAAACATTTGTGCAGCTAACGTTATAGAAAAATATGGGACAATACCTGTTAGGATGCTAGATATAATTCATAGAGTAGTGTACAGCCAAAAGGAACTTGTTAACATAAGGCGTCTTATTCCAAAAGAATCAACCATTGTCTTAACTACAGGGTGTTTTGATTTATTACATGAAGGTCATATAGAATCTCTTCGACAAGCAAAAGACCTTGGTGGTCTTTTATTTGTGGCCTTAAATTCGGATATATCCGTGAAGAAAAACAAGGGAGACAAAAGACCAATCATACCTGAAAAAGATCGCTTAACTATGATTATGGCTACAAAGTATGTAGATTTTGTTGTCATGTTTGATGAGGAAGTTCCGTTTTGGATTGTAGACACCCTAGACCCAGATATTTTTGTGAAGGGTCCTGATCGTACAGAGGCCGATCTACGAAAGCGTTTTCCAGACATTAAACAACTACACATTACAGACAGTAAAGGTATATCAACTTCCGGTATTATAGAGAAAATAAGAAAATTATGACCATTTGTTAACCACTTTCCGCAAAGGTGTCATGCAAAGGTGTATGCGTGTAACTGTTGAAGAGCTATATGACAAAAAAGCACCTAAAAATAATAGCTAAATCCATCTAAGGTCAACTTTGCCTGAGGGAGTTGAGACCTTAGTTTCTTGATAATTTATAAATTAATAAACGGAAATTTTAGAAATGTATGTTATCAATCATGACAGTATGTTATCAATCATGACAGTATGTTATAACTCATGTCAGTACAGTTGAACATGTGACTCCGTATATGTAATGACCACTGAGGTGATGGGAACTAATAGTCCACCAGCAGCGGTATCGACCCAGTATTGTTAAATATAACTAATTTGATTTGTTCAGGGAGAGTCACATGTTCAACTGTATTTTAGAGGTAGACCGAAAACGGCAAATAGAAAAGTGATATAGGACAGTTATATTTTTAAAATATAAACTCAATACTTTGTGATGCAATCATTACAACCAATCAAATGAATGTTTGCCCTATTTCCAGCGTATTAATTATAATAACATAACAATTGAAGTCTTTGTTTGAGGTCAATAAGAGTATATATCGACCAAAGGAAGAATATCAACCTCGGACTTTGTCCTCTGTCTATATACTTCTTTCATGTCGATTTATCCTCGAATCGACCACATTCAAAGGCCCTATTATAAACTGTATAATATATCTTTTTGAGTTTTTGGAGTTCTGGAATTTGTGTTTTGTTAGCTTGCTACTCAGGAGTTTCTGATTTTCTTGAGACAAACTCTTATCAGTCAGTGTTATCTTCAGCGTGATCTTAAATGATTTATAAAGGTCGCTATCAATAACTAGTCGATTCTTATCAGAAGTCTGTGTCAGAGAGAAACCGTAAATATATTTCCCTGATATTTTACATTCTTTCAATTTTAACTCTCATCATCTGCCTTTATCGTTGGGTATAAAAAATGTATTATAACAGCCTTTCAAATAGTTGATTCTATATTTAGAGAAGTACATGAACGCAAAATCTCAAACAGTTAACATTTGAATGGAATGGAACTTGGTAGTCTACCTTTATTCCAGGCAACGTACTATGTTTTAGGGATACATTTTCGATATCTAACTTACTAATTTTCTCCATTTTGTGGTGTCTGGATAGTAGTTTCAATGAAGTTTGCATGTTCGATGGTCTTCACCACTAAAATGTCAATATTTAAAAATTCTCCATGATTTTATGTAGTACCTTTTATATATTAACATAATTTTTTAATTCATCTAAAAACTAAGGTTGCAAACCCCAGAATGAAAGACCACTATTAATGTGTTATACCTTATTTCGCTATGTTGCTCATTATGTATTATGAATAGCTGTCCATCCTGTATGCTCTGAGTTTTCCGGATGAAAGTAAAACAGAATTTATAATTGTAGAAAGTAACTACATGATTAATGGATTCATGTGTTGTTTTCGCTGCGTTGAGTTGAAAACTACAGTAAAAATTGAAGTATTACGACATTTGGCAAAATCACCTGATAGAGTTTGTTGCTGTGAATTCTTATATACTTAGCAGATAAGTCGTGGTTTCCAATGAGAGAATATAAAATGTATTAATACTTTCCATTGTTTCTTGTAGTAAATGTCCTTTAAAACTACGAAAGTAGAAAGGAGACATTTGTTATTATTGCCAGAAAAAAATATTACACATGTCATTATAGGAAATTGATGTTATTTATAAATTCCATATGAGATTTGGATTATATTTAAATGATTTAATAATCGTACGGTTTATCCTAGTATATTTGTCCTTAAATCTGAATCATGAAAACTTATTTTCGTTTTAACTCGATACTTTCTAAAACTACAAATTGCAAACACCGAAGAAATTATCATGATTCTGCGCAATAACCTTTCAACGACACTATGTGAATACTAACGACAAAGGTCAAAGTAAAGGCGGACTGGAACGTTATTCCAAAAATTAAATGTATTTTGAAAAGATCATTTATCCTTTCAAGCATCCTCAAATCATTAAAATAAGTGTTGAAATGTGTATTCAAAGACAACTTAAATTTTTTTGTTCACATAAACCACACACAGAGATACCACATAAAACAGCCTCAATGAACAAATCAAAATGTAGGCGTTTGGGAAGTTTTAAATGATGAAAGATTATATTTGTTTAACGAATTACACGACTGTAATTAAAGAATTGCCATAGTCAAGAAGGGATTTAACTGTCGAAAATGGAATTTTACTGGACTCTTTTAACTGTCTCCACACTGACATATTTAATCATAAAACTACACAACAAATTACAGTTGTATATTGAGTTCACTTAAGAAAAAGAGAATACATTGATCAGTGTTATGTTACTTTTAAAAAAAGTATGATACAAATAGCAGTTACAGCAGTTTACCCAACTTATTGGTAACTATGTCTATAAAAAAAAACAAGAAATGGTAATGAAATAATCTTCTAATACTCTTGTATTGGTTTTATATGGTGTTTTGAAAGGGGTCACAGCTAGATAAAACAAGGTCGGCTTGACACTTTAACGTACATCTTGAATTCAACAGTAAAGTCGCTTGAGAACTAAACAATACGTCAAAATAGCATATTCAGAACGAGAGCATGATAATATGATTTGTAAAAGACCGACACGCTGAGCCGGATATGAACATGCTAAAGCACACGGCCACAGTCCACAGAAAGACATGTCAGCGGTCCCGGCCACATTATTCTGAATCCGAGCCGAACAGTCTTTGATCTTCCTCCTAAATGCCGTGCGCTTAGCTTAGAAGCAGCAAATATACCAACTTTATGTCTTTGTTTTGGCCCGTATGAAGAGCCATTCGGATCATAATGCAGTTGTTGACACGTTCTCTAAAGAAACGTGTTGCAGTTGGTTCGCGTGTCCTAGAGCAATGCGTTGTTGGTGGTTCGCGTACCCTAGAGCAATGCGTTGTTGTTGGTTCGTGTACCCTACCACAACACGTACCAGTTAGTTCGCGTAGCCTAGAGTAACACAGAACAGGTCCTTCGCGTTACTTAGAGCAGCGCTTTGTTGGTGGTTCACGTACCCTACATCAACACGTATACCAGTTAGTTCGCGTAGCCTATAGTAACGTAGAACAGTTCCTTCGCGTTACTTAGAGCAACGCGTTGTTGGTTTTTCGCGTACCCTAGAGCAACGCGTTGTTGGTGGTTCGCGTACCCTAGAGCAATGCGTTGCTGTTGGTTCGTGTACCCTACACCAACACGCACGAGTTAGTTCGCGTAGCCTAGAGTAACGCAGAACAGTTCCTTCGCGTTACTTAGAGCAACACGTTGCACCTATTGCACGTTTGATTTGTTAACTAACTGTTACGCGTTGCTCTAGGGTACGCGAACAAAATGAAACGCGTTTCTCCGGCGAACGTTTAAAAAGTTGCATTGTGACCAGAATGGCCCTTCATAGACCAGGCGGCGGTTTGAACCCACGAGACCACCGATGACAGAATAACCATGAGCAAATATTAAGTTTTCGTTATCTGTATTGCATGGTTTTGTCTGTTTTTCAAACTTTTGTATAAATTTCATCAGGTGATTCATTAAAACACCCCAATTTGAACGTGATGCGTCATGATGATGGACACGACGGCATCTTCGACGAAGAGCATTATTGAAAATATCAATCGTATTAACCGAGCTTCAAAGGGGGCTTGATAAAATAGCCGAACCCTTAATTTTGTGATGACAGCCATAAGATACAGTTCCCAGTTGTGGGATCCAGAAGTCATCATTTTGGCTACTGTAACGACGGTTAGTTCCGTTTGATTTTTTTGTGTCAGTAGGATTAATGGTGAATTTAGTTTTCACTATCTAAATGTAAGAGATAAATTAGAACTGGTAACATGTGTCCTGGTGGACACATATTACTAGTATAAAAAGTCCATGGTTACAGAATTTACTAGTATTTTTAGTCCTAGGTCAGTAATTTATGTAACCTGACTAATTTTCGTAGGAATTCAGGTCCTTCTCATCAGGTTAACACGTCCATGTCCCTTATTTCACTTGAAAGAGATCATTTGCATGTAAACAATGCGATTTTCAATTGCTATGTTTTAATATTGTATAACAGTTGTGCACTAATCTTTTAATAAAATTTATGTCCCAGACAAACTTTCCTAGGAATTTCCATGTCATTAATATTCCTATTACGTCCTTTATTTTACTAGGCAAATTTGTAAGGAAAGAAATCATGCAAACAATGGAATTTTTCATTGTTATGTTTTAATAATTGGTTAAACAGTTGTGCATTAATCTTTTAATAAAACTTACGTACCCAGACTAATTTTCCTAGGAATTTATGTCCATGTTATTATTATTCCTAGGCAAAAACGACCATTTCCTTGATTATCCTGAAAATAAGTGCCAGACATATTTTACTAGTTATTGACTTATTTTCCTAGGAAAATTTATCCTGGGACTTACATTCCTAGGAAAATTTATCCTGGGACTTACATTCCTAGGAAAATTATGGTCATGGACTTGATTACCTAGTAAAAATGGTCCAGGGGACAAATTTTACTGCCGGACCGGATTTACTGTTACATACACACGATCGTGTTTGAAAGTAATAGTTTGTTGTGTGAATAATGACATGAATAAGAGAGAAAAATGTTACTGGATACAAACATACATACATCTATAATACTAAAATAGCGAGGTCCAATTTGTTAGCCGTCATGACGTAAACACGACTAATCAAAGAATTCAACTTTATATATAACTAATATAGGACAATGGTGTTGATTCCAGGTCCTTTTGTTTTCCACATAATTAATAATGCCAATAATTAACAAGTTCCGGGTCGAATCCGATACCGATACCAATAGTATATGTCTCATGTATGTATGTTCTGTATCTTCCTCCTGTAATAAGAGCACTACCATGGGTCATGGTGTAAAGGAGGACATTTAATACACTGTATAGGTTCAGATTTAGTATGAGCTTTTGCCTACCCAGTTTCACAGCCTTGATGTGACGGGTCTTACTACCAGAATGTTAACCTTCCTCAAAACAATATGTTCAATGCAATAAAACCAATTATATACAAAATGAGGGACAAGGTCCCCCGGGTGCCGCACAAATGCCATGGCAACGAACAGAAAACCGGTAAGGACATACTTAGATTCCTGAAACAAATCTGACAAAGCTATTTCAAAGATGTTGAAGAATTCTCTCTGCAAATATGTCCACGTCCGCTCTCAATGGCATGAACCAAGCATTCGCGGTTGTAGTAAGAAAACCAGGATGGGTATAAACAGAAAGATTTTGAAAACAGAGAAAACTGTGCACCTTACAATCAACATGACTTTATCAGATGGCAAATACGAATACTAAAAAATCAGGCTAAAAAGGGGCTACAATTCAGTCACTTACCCGCGATGTCGCAGGTGTGTTCTAGTAGTTACTATTTTTCAAAGATGTTTACCAGATTGAACATATTGTTAAAGCTCACTGCTTGTTTCATATAAAAAAAGGAGATGTTGTATGATTGCAATGAGACAACTATCCACCAAATACCAAAAAGGAACAAGAGCTAAACAATACAGGTTATCGCACGATTCTCATCAATGAACAAACCCGTAATAGTAAGAAATACTAGGCCCCAGGATACTAAAATAGCTCCTCTTTGTAAATATGTTTGTACATGTATGCACTGTATTAATCATTCTGTCCTTTTGTCATGTGTCCGTTTGTTCGTAAATGACAATATACACGGAAGTTTTTAAACAGAAATCTTCCAATTACCTGATGTTCAGTCATTTGTTATTAATTTGTAACAATACTAGTATCCGATATAGCCTTATTTTCCAGTGGAACCTAAATTGTCATCCCTTCATCCTAAACGACTCCTTATATGCAGGATCTACCTTTTGTAATTATTGTCGCTGTCGTTCTGAACATGCATGCAATATTTGTAGCTGGGCGTAAAGCAAACAACAATCAGGCAATCCCACTACCATAAATATCTTAATGCCCCAGTTTCTAGATGAGTACACTTAATTCGGAAGACAATTGCAAATGAATAGAGTGTATGATGATGATTGCGTTGAGTCTGAAAATAGGTAAGTAAGGCTTTTAGTCGTTTTTATTATAACTGGGCAATAATTTGAGTTTTTGACAAATAAACTGGTATATAGCTTTTTTCATAATATCATTATAATAATTTTTATTCATTGATGTTTCTTCCTTAGTGTTCGTTATGAAATTCGCTTTCTGCTGATGGAATTGCGAACAAGTTTAATATACCTTGGCCTGAATTGACGTTAATTCTTGTTTAGTTGCATTGTTTGTACTTTTTTTTATACCTGGAGCTTGATGAATGGCGTTTTGTGATCTCAATGCACTTGTCACAATATATCATATTTACATTTGAAGCAAGGAATGTTCATAAAACAGCTGGCCAGAGAAACAATAGTGAACGCATGCATTTAGTCTAAAGTTTATTGGAAGTCTAAATTCCAGAAGTTATCGGAGTTATTCCAAGCTAGGTTCAAACTTGGACATTTATTTTAGAGATTAAGATCAACATGTGTTAAAAAATTAATTTTGATTGTTTTTATTTACGTTTTCAAAATTCCAGTTCACTGAAAAAATAAATGACCTCTGAGACAATCAACAAACATTGTTACGGATCCTAAATCATTAGGTCTAAGTTCTGACTTCTTTTCTGCCAATTCTCTATTCATGTCCTCAAGAATTGCAACCAAATCGCACCTACAATATATGATATAATTCAACAACAAGGATATACATATAACAATTTTACACAACATCTGGTTTTATTCACACAAACATATACACACAAACCTCAAATTTTTAAATTTCTTATTTATCAGCCATTCATTGTCAAACAAAGTTCTCTCTGCTTGTATACCAATGATAAGCAATAGAGACTTAACACCATAAAAACTTCTTTACATTCGCCAGTCATTAAAACACCAGGCAGTTTACCAAAAAAAAAAGGCCATACCAACAATATAAAAGTAAATACGAGAAATTCACAAAAATATCCAATACTGAGCAGTCATTATTCCTCATTCAAAATATTACGATTCCCCTTTATATAACATAAACACATGTTTAGAATATCTTGTGCATCTAAGTTAAACTTTATTTCATAGATATTTTTTGTTGATATTTTCTGAAATATGTGTATTAATGACCACGTAAGGCCGAGTTATCCACCAGCGATCGTAATCAGTTTTGTGATAGTTATACAATATTAATAACTTCCATCGCTCACCTTTCCTAACTTCTTTTGACTACATATCTCCGTCGCCTTCGTGTTTTCCTACCTTTTTCCTTAACCCTTTGTGTTTAGAGTATCACGGTACTCTAAACACAAAGCTTCCTTTGATGGTGATAAGTTTACATTTTCCAGTAGTACATACAATTTGAAATGTCTTAAACGCAAAACATTACAGAACAGTTTGCGCGACCTGACAATAAGAAATCTCTAGACAGCAAGAGGGTTTGACATCATAGAAGATCAGAAGCCAAGTATTTCCATTTTTTTTGTCTGGGAAACATTACTTTCGGTTGGCATTTGGGTAAGGATCACGCCTTTCCATTATAAAAAATCAATCTTAAAATTACAGGATAATTTGATAACTCCTGATTTTATAATTTATATTTTATAAGTTGCATTTCTTTTAGTATTTCGTAAACTTTATGATATTTTTTCTGAACGTATCGGACTTAAGCAACGTTTGAACAGACATCTTTCAAGTTTAACTTTGGTCAGATTACTCATAATGGACTTAACTGTTTCTAATCCTTTCCACACACCGCTATACGAACTCTGAACATTTTATAAACGTTCCAATTCGTTGAACATTACGTGTTAGTTACTAGGTTAGTTATCATTAACTTACGCTTTGTATTTATCACTGAGATGTTTATATAGTGAGTAGAGGTAATATGATCCAGTCTTTTCCCCGTCTTTTGGGTTGTATGCTAGATGGCCCGGCAGTGTCGAAAAACCATACAGAAAGTCCGTCTCATTTATAAGGGGCTGCAATGTTTTTTGCATCTTATCTGAAATATCAACAGATTAGTCATATTGTATTGTAAGTAAGGGAAATACCCCTATGCACTTAGAGGTGTGGTAAACAAATAGATTTAAAGACTGGATGTTAAACGTGATATCAAAATGTCGGAAAAAAACTTAAAAGACAAAAACTAGCGCACTATTAATACATAAAAATTTGCATATGGAAACGGGAGTCAGTTCATTGAGAACCGTCAATAGTCACCAGGTGTGACATAAAGTACGTATAGCCTTCTATGTATTAGACACTAATCGTAGGTATGGTCCAGTGATCTAAGCCGGTAACGAGCCATATTTCAGATGAGAACCAGGAATAAATAAAGAAAATATGTGGAGGACTCTTATGTAATGGTTTATTCAGCTTGTGATGGCGACTATAAAACTATGATTTTTATCCGACATAGGTAGTTCTGTCAAACCCTTGCAGTTGACGCTAGCTTTTCATTAGCGAATTGATTGAATGTAAACACTTTCACGTAGAGTGTTAGGAATATTATTGCACATAACAGAAAAAGTCACTTTTTTGGAAACGGAAATATTGTTTGTAATACGTTTTTCTTTTTCTTCTTAACTTCATTTTCTATCAAATTCAAACAGACTTAGTTGTATAATTGAGAGGCCATTTGGATTGAAAGAATGATTGATTGATTGATTGTTGGTTGCTTAACGTCCAGTGGCAAATATTTCATGCATATTCAGGACGATTGAAAGAATGAAGGTAATCTGTTATCATTATTAGTTATTTTAAGAGACAATTTATCATCCACATAGCGGAAGCTGAAATTTAAGTCTTTTCCACAGTTTTGTATTCATTTGCTTCATAGGAATACACAAATAAAGAAAGAATTGACGCACAATACGTGAAAATATGTTGAAGGACCCCTAGTAGGCTAACAAATTATCAATTAATCAAAGTACTGAAGTACTGAACATCGGATGACCGCAAGTTCTGGTGGATGGTCACAAGCACTTGTCTCAGAAAAAAAAATCACATCTCTATACCTGAAAGTTAGGTTAAGGAACATAGATATATTTTTTTCGGAGACAAGTTCCTGTGTGGATGATGAATAAATGACAAGGAATTGAACCTCACCGTTATAACTATTATATTGTAGTGATATTATCATTTGTTATCAGTATACTCTGGTTTGTTGTTATATATTATATTAATATTTGTATAACAGTTATATATAATTTTCATCCATTTGTATATCATTCTATTCTACTATTCTAATGATAGTGCAGTGCAAGTGCATTGTGGACACTCATCTGTAATAATTCGATTTTCTAATAGATTGGATTTGAGAAGGCATTCATATTTTCCCGCGTTTGTTACAAAACGTTCTTGAGATATTCTTCCGCATGCGTTAACAAAAATTTTCGGTATTCTTGATTTGTTATTGATATATATATTTCTCACGATAAAACATTTTCATATCATTTATCTATGTTCTTAAAAATTATTTTCATGAATATTTATTGATGAAATTAATATAATATAACAAGCGATAAGGAATGTTACTTTGCACTCGATAATATCCGCGTAATTATACGAAATACGTTCGGTTATAAATCAGTCAAAAACGCAAGTCACGTGGGTAGAAATGTCTGCGGCAACATACTGACTACGGAATGCCCTCACGGTCATCCGCTGTTAAAAAAAAGTACAATATACTCAAATATCTTTACTGTAGAGGTTATCAATATGCTGCACACAGTAAACAATTATTATCACACAAAAACGTAAATAGCGTAGTGAAGTACCTTCCGTTTCTATGTTGCACGCCTGAAACAAAAATATTTTCGGTTTTCCTTGAAGGTCTGGACACGTATCCACACTGAATCTTTTTAACTGGGGACCTAACATGAGATCATATCCGTCACTGCCGTAAACTTTGTTGGCTGTCCCGTGACTTGAAATAATACAAACAAAACAGTCGAATTTCTTCTGATCAGCTTCTGCCATAGCTTTCATTTCACGCTCAATCTCCCATTTCTTCAGATTATCCTTTCTAATTACTTTATAACCAATCGTTGACATAAGTCCCTCTAGTCGCTCTGAAATACAAATAATGTTTTGTGTACTGCCTATCTGAAGGGGTTATCATTTTTATATGATTTCGTTTTGATCATTAGTTAGTGATATAATTATGGCCGGGGGTTCAGATGTTAAAATTTAGTGGACAGTTCTCTGGTAACCAGTTCAGATTTTTAGATAGTATATTTCTTAAATAAGCATAATTTGGAATTTATAAACAGATGTATTAAGAATCTTCACGCACCATAACGACAAGACGGATCTAAAATAATATTAACTCTATAAAGATAATAATTCAACAAGATTTCTACGCCGTAGCGAAAGTATAAATTAGAAATATGTCACAATGTGTCAGTACGGTACAATAGTCAAAATGTGGTAAAAGTCTTATAACACCCATAGAAATCGTCAAATCAAATTAACGGTATCAATATGGTCAACAAAACATGATGGCAAACAAACCTACCTAGTGAGCTTCTGTCAAATGGCGTCTGAGATGTTGCGTTCACAAAAAGTAAATATAGTCAAATTCCCATAACTCCCGTAAAATGGTCAAATAAAAATAACGGCATAATAAGGTCAACTACACATGACCCTGCAAGTTATGAACCTTTCTGCTTAACGGTCTCAGAAAATTTGCGTTCAAAGTCCCTAACTCCCGTAGAAATGGTCAATTGTCATGACGGTATAATATAGGCAACAAACAAGATTGCAAACAATCTCACCAAGTATGAGAGCTCTTTGTCATAAGGTATCAGAGGAGTTGCGTTCACAAGGTGTAATTGTAACAATGCTAAAAAATAGTCAAAGTCTCCATATCTTCCATAAAAATGTTCGGATCAAAATGACGATATATATTGGTCATTTACGCACGAAAGGTCTGAGAGGAGTTGCCTTTAAAAGTGTGTCATTGTTACAATATTAAAAAAAAAGTGACAGTCCCATTGCAGACGTGAAAAACGGCAAATCAAAATGGTGGTATAATTTTGTACTATTATGAGAGCTTTCTGTCAAATGGTCTCACTGAGAGGTGTTGCCTTCACAAGGTGTTATTGTCACAATACTCCAAAAATTATCAAAGTCTCATAAATTAAGGAAAAATTGGAAAATCAAACTGACGCTACAACGGGGTCAAGAGAATATGACGACAAATAATCCTACATAGTATGAAAGTTTTTTTCAAAACGGTCTTAGATAAAATTGAGAAAGGAAACTGGCAATGTGTCAAAGAGACAACAACCCGACCAAAGAGCAGAAAACAGCCGTACTAGTTCAGCGAAAATGGACGTTACACTAAACTCCAAAACATATAAATGAGCCAAAATAAAAAAAAAAACATACAAGACTAACATAAGAGTATTGATGTGTTTCAGACGGACGGACGGAGACCATTAACATATCCCAAAAAATGAAGATGAGCAAAATGATGTTGTGTTTACGATTTTCAACTTAACAATGTTTTAGGTTCTTGGGCTTTTGAAGTATTTTTTTTTTAATTTTGCATATAAAATCATTTAGATAGTTCTACAGTCGTATAGATGAAAGTAAGAAAGATTCATGGATCAATGAGAGTCTACGAAAAGGTAATATTATATCATTCCCATTACGTAAGGGTAAACAGCTGTACTTTGGATTGTTGGTGGAATTACATTATTATTATTATATATTATTATACATTATATACATAATTATGTTGAATTTTATAAAATAATTGTAACTTCCTCCTTTCTCTTCGTTCAGCTAGAGTTTCCCAACCAATTTCATTATAAATAATTCTACCTCTAGTAAAAATAAGAAGACCTGTTACAATTCTGGCAACCTCAAGCTGCAATTGCTCTAATTTGTTACAATAACCGACACCCATACTTTCCCAAAATTTACATTCAAGTAAAATATCGGTTTAACAAAAGTCAAGTACAGCCTTTCTAAGTTCTTTCTATACTTTAATTTATAAGTACATTCAAATGTTTCGATACATTTTTAAGATATCTTGGACAATGATATACTCGTCGGCTTAACACGTAATGTTAAAAGAAATATGTTTGATAGTGATCATCAAACGATTTCAATGTATGCAATTACTATAAGTAGTTTACTTGTTTAATTGTACTCCATGAGAAGCGTACATACTTACTGGCATCGCCTTCCACACCTGGTCTGTTAGGCATTTTTTTACTGATTGGGCATCCCGGAACTTGATAAAATTCACTATTCGTTATCAATAAACAGTAACCTAAAATAAACTAAATTTATGAAATTTATTTTTCTATTGGAACCTTCGTAATTTAGCACTTTTTTACAAACACTATTGGAACCATCATTTTCAGATATTTTTTTAAACTAAAACCATTAAAACCGTTATCATTAGGCAGTGTTTTGAATAATACATTAGGACGCATAATATCAGGCAGTGTTTTGACAAATATCATTGAAACTGTCATTATCAGGCACTGTGTTGACAAATATTAATGGAACCATCATTACCGGGCAGTGTTTTGACAATTATCATAGTACTAGCATTATCAGTCAGTTTTTGACAAATGCCCTTAAAACTATCATTATCAGGCAGAGTTTTGACAAATACAATTGGAACTATCATTTTCAGGCAGTGTTTGACAAATACCATAGGAAACATCATTATCAGGCAGTATTTTAACGTATACCATTGGAACTAAAATTATCAGGCAGTGTTTTGACAAATACCATAGGAACCATTATTATCAGGCAGTGTTTTGATACATGATGCCATAGGCACCATTAATGTCAGACATTGTTTTGACAAATACTAAAAATATAAGAACCTTCATTTTCAGGCAGTGTTTTGACACATGTCATTGTAACCATCGTTACATGTCACTGCTTGACAAACACTATTGGAAATATCATTTTCTGGCAGTGTTTGGACAATTTTTTTTTAGATACCTCATTAATTTGCACTGTTTTGACATATATCGTTGGAACCATCTTTATCAGGCAGAAATTTGAAAAATGCCAAGGAAACCAACATTTTGACAAATATCATTTGTAACCATCATTATCTGTTAATGTTTTCACACATATCGTTGAAACCATCATTATATGTTACATATACCATCAGTACCAATGTTATACCAGTATTGCACTGTTTTGGCAAAATATATTTTTTACAAGTACAATTTAACCGTCGTTATCGGACATTTTTTAACAAATATCATAAGAGCCATTATTATGGGGCACTGCTTTGGCATATATCATTTGAACCATCATTTTCAAGCACTGTTTTGACAAAAACCATTAGAACCAGCATTGTAAAGCTTCATTTTGACACATATTGCCGTCGTCATTAACATGCACTGTTTTGACAGATAAATTCTATAAAGTATTAATTTAGTTACTCCATTGTTTATACTAGTCGACTGTATTTGTTTTAATACCTCTTATACACGACTTCAATATATATATATTTTATAGACAAAATAACACCTTTATTTTCAACGAAAAATTAGTAGAATATATTTCAGAAAATATATCTATAATAATTAATCATCACACTAGAGTAATTTGAACTTTCGTATAAATCGTGTTTGATTAATCTTGTCAATGATTTCATACATAAAACAAATGTTCTCATTGTGTTAGGGAGCAACCATTTAACTTCAAGGGGGGGGGGGGGGGGTTATGGTTTTGTCTGAGTCAGAAAATTTTCAAAACTTAACACTATAAGGTATGAGGAAAATCTGGATTCAGAATTTTTTTTTTGTCATCTGCTTGACCACAATATTTTTTTTCATCAAATTGGGGATCAGAATATTTTTTTAGGAAAAAAACATAACCCCCCTTGAAGTTAAATGGTCGTTCCCTTATACTAGCATTTTATACCATACAAGTTACGATGATACAAAGATCATATTAACGTCAGAATAACTGAAATATTTATAGTTGAAAATTTACTGGATGCAGATAAAGAATTTCAGAAGGGATGATGAAGTGTGTTTATCTACATACTATTCTTCAGTAGAAGTTGCAAGTATAAACGTACTCAAAGTTTTTTATCTTGGTTTTGAGTATTTCAGTGTAGTACTTACATCAACAACTTTCTTTTTGTGTCATATATAGCCGCGCTTTATATCTGTTTTGTAGCATATATTCTTAAATCCGCTAGTATGATCCTAATACTGACTTACCCACTGGTTTTACAGTAAGTCTGTATTGAAATCCATCGGTATAGTCTTGGTATTGTCTAACTGTCATGTCAATCTCTATTCTGGAGAATTGTCCATCTTCCAACGTATTCAACTTCCGGAACAAATCTGACAAAAAACCCAGTGTGGCGGAATATTTCTGGTCGGTTTTCAACTGTTCTATCAGACTTAATACAGCACGAGCATCTTTAAGTGGTAGCACTGTTGTTCCTAAATGGAGTTCTACGACCTGTGCAGCTTTTGTATCCTTTTTCTTGTTTTTACCTGGATATATGAGTTATTCGATTGGACAAAAAAGGTGTCATAAAAATTATAATTATTTTCAACTACTAGTATGAGAAGAAAAGTAATATGTAAAACCAAGGATTTGTATAGTAAGACGATACAAATCCTTGGTAAAACTAACAACAAATGTTTACAACGAACGTTATTTTTGGTGATCGTAATTAAAGATGTTCCTTCGTCCTTTTATAAAAATTTGGAAGTCTGATAAAAATCACTAGTTTCTTATTTGAAGAAACGCATGGATATAATTTAGAAATGAATTTAAAGGTTAACAACAATACGTTCATTTATAGGATAAGAAATATACTTAAAGTACTTTGACAACGTTTTGTGTTCGTACCGAAAAATTTATAATTTCACGGGCGTTTCTAAGAATGAAATTATAAATTTTTCTACATTCAAGGTCGTGCGCTCCACGGATAGTCAAATAGTAGACACTTATATCATAACCACATCTCAGTTTAAGGCCTTTTCTAAACATTCAGTAGTCTCTACTATGTCTTGGGTACATAAAATACGCAAAAAATGCCCCGGTCAAATATCGTTTCATCTATGCTTCTACATAGTATTCTATAACTAATCGTTCCGTCCTTTTAACTAGTTCCCTGGCTAATATCAAAGGAACTTATTTTTATTACTTTAATGAAGCATATGCATACAATGGAATTTTTTTTTTTGAGTGTGAAGAAATACGTGCTTTTAATGGTTCCTTTTCGGTAGACAGTTTTGTCTTTTCGATCATTTAAACTACACTCCCACACAATCTTATCAAATAGAAGCTTTCTTATTTATTCAAATGGACCTTTGATTGCAAATGTATTCGCTGCAACTCATATTCAGCCTTTTATTATAAAATAGAAAAGATAAATATGGTAGATATATTTACTTGAACTGTGATAAAATGATAACAGCTATTAGTATTCTCCTTGACAATATTAATGTATGTTTCGGCAATATATTTTATCGATAGGTTGTAGGTATTCCTATGAGCACTAGTTGTGCCCCTTTAATAGCAGACTTGTACATGTGTTGTCATGGATCACAGTGTATTGTGAAACTCTACGAAGATCCGTTTAATAGAAAATTTAATAACACTTAACTTTTTCTTGGTTATATCTTGCTTTTAACAATCAAGAATTTTCTAAACTGCGGAAATTTACTCCAGGGGAACTTACTTAAAAAAAATCTAACATGAACAGCAATGATTGTAAGTTTCTTGATTTGGATATTTAAGTTTTACACGGGAAACTCTATACTCTATGACTATTATTTTGGCATAAAACAAACACGTTGGAGGTGTAATAATTGATTATTTAGTCTGGTAAAACATGGTTTATCTATTAGTTAAAATTTGGGCATTGAACTAGCTTTCAGTAACAGCGAGTATTCTTAGATCGGTACTTTGTGTTTTTATGTCTTTTTGTTAGGCGTTTTTGTATTTACTGCCAATATAACGAGTCGTGTTTTTTCCAACTGAATTTAAAAATTTGTACATATGTTGTGTTGCTATTCCACTGCCCAAGGTCAGGGGAGGGCTGAAAGCTTACAACTATGTTTAACACGGCCTACTAACTATGCGGTGTTGTTTTTGTTCATTGTTGAAGGCCGTACGGTGACCTGTAGTTGTTCACATAATTGTCCTTTGATTTTTTTGTGGATAGTTGTGTCAATGGCAATAATACATGATCTCCTTATTTTCATAGTTTAATTTTCAGCATTCAATATAAATGTTTAAGATTTTTTATTTGTCAACATAACATTTAAAAAAAAAACCCTGTTTTTTGCTTAATTTTTAAATTTGAAAAAGAGAGATCACACCAAACAAACAAGTGAACAACAAACATCCAAATGAAAGATGAGAACTATAAATGATCGAATATTTTTCGCTTATAACTTATTATACATATAAACAAAATTGAAGCTGTTTTATACGACAATCATTTGCAGACTTCAGATTGATGAGAATAGCAGACAATGTTTTTTTAAATAGGAAAACATGAAGCACCCATTATGCAACACCACAAGTGATCCACAAATATTTAACAATACATGTATAATAAAATAACAACATTGCACAAGAACAAATATAACATCAAAATACATGTATAAAATAAAAATAAAAAACTTGTTTTTTTTGTTGATGTTAAGATATACCTTAATTTATATAGGCTTAACTATCATTTCCAAATCTTCTTATGGAAAGATCATTGCTTCATACTGAATCATATAGCAGGCACAGAAACATTGTTGTCTGAGGTCGTTCTTGATCAACATTGTTAATTTTTCAAATTTTGTTTCTTCCGAAGCCTTACTTTTCCCAAAGAAATACTAAATATTTTCAAACTTCATAGTCATGATGATTTGAAAATTTTCTATAAATAATCCTCTTTTCGTACTTTTCCTGTCGAATACAGGACGGTCATGATGAAACATAGTTTTAATTTAACTTTTTGCGAAATCTCATTTCAGCTTGTGTTGTGAAACTAATGAGTATACACGACCGATTCGAACCAAACTTGTCAGAATATATCGAAGATCATTCATGACAGTAACTCATTTTATTTTGATTATGTAAAACATTTCCCTATGTATTGCCACCAGAGTCGATTCTTTATTCGGAATGGTCAATTTTCAAATTTCTTCACAGAGGATACTATAAGACCAAAGCATATAAGGCTTCATAGAGTTGATGACTGGAAGACACTCTACAAAGACTTTTTTTTTTTCTTAAATCACATTTCATGTTTTTGTGAAACTACATTGGTAGTCCGGAATAAATAAATAATTGATTTTGAAGAAAAGAATATTTGGGTGAACGTCAATGAGACAGCACATCAATGACACAAAACACATCTAGAGGTCAATATACGATAATAAACACTAGACAAGCGTCTGTAAAATAACACAAATTCTAAATCACACGAGACTAGAAATGTGGGTATCATATATGTCAGCAATGTGCCATACAACTTAAATTAACATACATATACAGTTTTATAAGAAATCTCAGAAACTTATTCTTGCAAGTGTTAAAGGATGAGGTCTTTTATAAGCATTCCTCTTTCATTCAAAAATTGGGCTGAAAACCGGGCGCTTTACGCATAGCCAGAAAAAAATAATTAATTCTGAATTATTCTAAATTAAATGGAAATTTTTCTTAAGAATCCTATAAAACTAAAAGGCCGGTTTAATAATTACCGAGAATCTAAATGTTTTATTATGGTTTAGACAGTGGCCATTATATCAAAGTAAACGGTACAGGCTTTTAAAAGATTCTAGTTACTTTAAGTGGTTGCATGCAGTAAAAGGATAGCAACACTATCGACAGTCGAGACATTTGGTTATGGAGAACGAGCATTCCAATTTCTTACGGATTTAAGGGAATTCTTCGCATCCCCTTATCATAAACTTATCAATTCGGCTAATTCGAAAACATCTTAATTTTTTGTCCTTTAGTAAGAATTCTTTGCATCTTTTTAAGCATAAACGAGCGTAACACGATTCTTACTTAACACGTTTTAATGTAAGTCTGTCTTCCCACCCCTAAGCTACTCTTTGAACGAAAATGGCGCTTGTTTTATAATGGAGGTAAAACGGGGGAAAACTTTTCTTTTCTAAATGAAATTTTTCTTTTCTTCAAAACAAACAAATAGTTCAAATTAAACGATTACAGATATTCAAATATCCCCTAATTTGAAATCGGGGGGGGGGGGGGGGGGGGGGGTAAATGAGATAACCATAAGTCATATATGCTCGCTCTGTCGATGTTTCTTGATAATTTGTTGTTTCTTGATAATTTGTCCATGCATCTGTCACAAAATCAAGAGGATTTCAGTGGTCATGGAATAAACGTCTTGTGATAACATTAAAGGTACCAATTTTTCTGCACCAGATGCGGATTTGGACAATAAATGTCTCTTCAGTGATGATTCATTGAGGCCAAAATATTTGAAAATCCAAAGCTTATTAAAAATATGAAGAGCTTATAAACCAAAAATGACAAAAGAGTATAGCCAAAGTCGGGCAAGGAATCAGAGCTTTGTGTGAGGGAGATATATTCCTTAATTTAGAATAATTTCCAAAAGTTTGTAACAGTAAATTTTAAAAACACAAAATCCGTATGTTCATGCCAGTAAAGCGATCTTGCTTTCTTCACCTGTTAATTATTCATCATATTTAAAACAAGCGCCATTTTCATTCAAAGAGTAGTTTAGGGGTGAGTAGAACCACACTTACATTAAAACGAGTTAAGTAAGAATCGTGTTACGCTCGTAAATGCTTAAGTTGATGCAAAGAGTTCTTACTAAAAGACAAGAAAATTAAGATCTTTTTGAGTTACCCGAATTGATAAGTTTATGATAAGGGAAGGCAAAGAATTCCCTTAAATCCGTAAGAAATTCGAAAGTCTTAAGGGCTGTCAATCATTCTAAGATTAATATAAGATTGCTTTTTGTTAGACTCTTAGTCACTAAGACAGTCTTATTAATAACTTTAAAGGTGATCTTAAGTGTTAAGAGAGCTTCTTGTTACCGGCCCCAGGGGCCAGTATCATGAAATCCTATCTTAAGCTTCATTAAAGAGGAAACTTACGAACGCTTTACGAGAAAGTTACGATGGTGCTAAGAGCGCATCTCCAATCCCCTCGTGGGATACTCTCAACAATTTACCGGCTATCTTAGTATACACTTACGACTGCGAGTTAAGATAGTACTCTTATCGACTTTTCCGAAGTGACCGTCTTTGATTTTTTAGGAGAATATTAGAATTCACGGCAAAAGTCATCTGTGCGTTTAATAGAACGCTCGAAAAACATACTTTTATATTCAATACTTGTTTCTATTGTTTGTTCTTATGTTGAACTGTTACATCACTGTCACATGTTAGGGGAGGGTTGGCGCCTACAAACATGTTTAACCCCGTCACATTCTATATTATCCTATATGTGCCTGTCCAAAGCTCGGTCCAAAGTCTGTTATTGAGTGGTTGTCGTTTTTTGCTCCTATGGTTGTCGTTGGTACATGTCTCATATATGATTTTTCGTAAATTGTTTTGTTATGAATTAGGCCGTTAGTTCTCTCAATTGAATAGTTTCATATTGTTCATGTCTGGGCCTTGTATAGCCAATTAAACGGTATGGGTTTTTCTCAATGAAGGCCGTACGCTTGCCTATAATTGTTTACATCCACTCCAATGGATTTGTTCGATCTCTAAAGATCCTTCTGGATATCCTATTTTGTTCTCTTGAACGCACATGCAAGAACATTGCAAGCGCAATTTTATCAACTAAGAGAGAGATAGGGGTGCCCCTGACCACTCTTAGAAATTTCTGTTAAGTTTTCAGTGAAAAAAGATTGCTGATACACTTAAAATGTGCTAAGAGTAATCAAAGACGATCTTAAGTTGGTTATCGACGTTTGAGATACCCAGTCGTTAAGATTAAAACTAAGAGAGTGTTCCGAGAGGGATAAAGAGTACTCTTAGGGTTAAGAGTGCAACATGAATTTTAAGGGCTGTCAATCATTCTAAGATTACTTCAAGATACACTCTTAGTAGATAAGATGATCTTAAGATGATCTTAAGCAGTAAGATTGCTTCATGATACTGGCCCCAGGTCCGTATATAACGTATTGACTGAGTGAAAGTCCTTAGTTTATATATTACATACTTAAATAGTGTATTACGGAAATGGACGTCAATGTTCTTTCTGTGTATTTTACATTGTATTTTGCGAGATATTTAATATTGATCGTCAATATATATTTAAATAGAAACATAGCGTCCATACACTTGAAAATAGAAACAAGGCTGCAGGTACATGGAATACCCTTTGAATTACGTGATCATAATAACCATTGAAAAAAGAAGAATGCTACACCATATGTAATATATAATTATATAAACCCTGTTCCCGTCTGTTTATTAAGGTATACCATCAACAACAAACAAGTTTCTTGTCATTAACCATACCGAATAGAATGGAATCATATACTCCCACTAGAAACTCTGATGGAAAGAAAGCACAAAAGTTACTCAGATATAATAAATATAGAGTCTATTACTTCATTCTATAATTTACAGTGGTGAACTCGGTAATCGAGAGAGTAGCTTTATTGCAAATGACAAAACACATCCATCTTTAAGCAGAATGTAATGGTTCGTGATTTTATGAGTTTATTGCTATGTTTGATAAAGATTGAAAACGATAGATTCGAAGAACATTCTGAAGTACATCATTTTAATGCTTTATACAAAGTAAAATACAATAATGCTTTTCTTTACCACCTAGCAAAACATGACAGTTATACGCTTTTTTGCGCCTTGCAGCAGAAATAAGAAACTGAGATATGTGCTAAATATGTGATATTGATAAAAAGCTTAACTAAAGTGCTTAACTTCAATATAATTATGTTCTAAAAAATCAATGTCGGTATATGTATCTATATATATGAGTGGGAACTCCGGCAAAAATTACACAGTATTAATAGCAAGAACGAAACTGTTGACATAAGAACAAAAATGTTAAAAAAAAAATTGTGTGGTATAAAAATAAACTTTCTATGAAAAGACAATTGAGTTTGTCCGAAAAAATGGTTAGAGAAGATAATGTGAATATATATTAACACTTAAAGGCGTTGCTGGCTACTCGTTATATCATGATCACAGCCTATAACAATCTCAGCCTATGACAAACTCTGATCATAACAGACTCGGACTATAATCATAAGGTATTTAGACCTTTCTGTGGAAAGACATTTTGATGTTGTTGTAATTATCATTAGGTTATTCCACTTTTCCGTGGAAAGACCTAAAAGTATTTGTTCAAGCTGTTTAATATGTTTTTTTTTTCTTCCACCATTTTTTGTTCTTGCGGTTTGTTTTGTTTAGCAAGCTGTCGATGAGATATTTAAATTTGCTGGGAATACTACACTAGCATTAATTTAGTCCTAGGTACATTCATTCGAACAGTTGATTTATAAATATATTATATTTCAAATTAGGCACACATAATTGGCGAAAACGTTCTTTAATTTGTCATAAAATCATAAACCTGCAATTTCCACTTCATAAGATGTTTGTTGATAAATAAATTTCTGTTTAATAGTTAGAAAAGAATGATAGGGTCAGAGACCTCGTTTTTGATATATAAACCAATCTGTTACAGTTTGGTAGTTGGTAGTGAAAAACGTCAAAAATCGACGTTTTGCAGCTAACATTGTACAACACGATGACGTTACGGTTACTTCGACGTTCTGTGGTATTTTTTCACCTGGAATACCTCTTTGACTGATGCAAATCGTTAAAACGGAAATTCAAGTTCAGCCAAACCTGCCATCATAAGATCATTAATTTTAGATCCGTATGTAGTGCATTTCATATTGATTGAAAATGTATTAAAAGACCTCCTGTCCTATGAGACCACTTTTTTTCCTCTCCCTTTTATAAGTGGTCTCTGAAAACAGCATATCATTTTTTTTTAGAAAAATCTATGCATTGGTAATTGGAGATTTGATGATTTTAAGACAAATTTAAGAACGTTTTTCGTCGATTTTATAAGCTTTCTTTACAAAGGTACATCTATTTTGAATGAACTTCCATAATATTTCAGAATATTAAACAGATAAAAGAGATAAATGCATTTCCAGTTACAGTTATAGTTCAACTTGCCAAAGTTGTATGCAAAATTTGTGAAACAGCCAGTTTACCGTACATTGACCTTAAATGTGTATATAAAGTAGTTGTTTAAACTATATAGGATTTTTTGGGTTAAACATTTATCGAAAAGAAAATATATAACCAACAGAGAAAACAAGAACAAAGAAATAAAGGCTGGCTTTTGTATACTTCGTATCTATATATAAATAATGATAATCCGAGTCCCTAATGGTCAGAATTTGGGTCATAGATCGAGCTTATTGTATATCTTTTTTTGTAATTTAATTTACATTAATAAATAAAACAATCGAATACGCAATTCCTGCATATGATACGGGTATCTGTATTTTTGGTACACTCGATTTTAAAAGTAAAACAAAAAACAAACAAAAAACACATATACAAATATGAAAATCACTGATACCTTAACTTGAAAATTAAATTTGATGTCGATTGTCCCAGATCAAGCTTTAGTTAACTTCCAAACTTTAAATGGACAATACTATGAACTAGTGTTCGTTTCAAATTTTCAAATTAAATAAACAAAACCGGCTCGAAAAGTAAAAAGGGGACAGTATACGACGTTTTCGAAGAAATAAATGAAAGAAAATCACGAGAAAACAACTGGATTGTCTTTTGGATTCCAGAAATGGATGAAGAGAGCAAAGAAGCAAAAAAATCTTGCATATGATAAAGAGAATTTGTAAAATAGAATACATACCTATCTGGTTGGCAGATGGGTTGGTTATTTTTTTCCGTCTCTGGTCCGACTTTACATTGGTATCCTACATATGTAACTACTGAATTATCATTTATAAAAAAAAACCAATCAAGTATATGTTTATTATGCTTTATCATAATTAATTTTGACATCCCATAGCTGACGACAAGAAGTCATCTCAGTTTAACGTGCTGAAATGCGGAACTAAAAAGAAAAGTAAATTGCTAAGATGAAAAGTAAATGATAAAATGTATATGTTTCCTTATTATAAAACAATTTCCAGCTTCATATAAAAATAAGGAGATGTGGTATGATTGCCAATGAGACTACTATTCACCAAAGTTCAAATGAAGTGTATGTAAGCAATTATAGGCAACCGTACAACCTTCAACAATGAGAAAAACCCATGCCATATAGTCGGCTGTAAAAGGCCCCAACATGAAAAATATGAAACAATTCAATTGAGAAAGCTAACGGCCTAATTTATAACAAAACAATTTACGAAAAAAACAAATATGCCGGACGTGAACCAACGACAACCACTTAACTACAGGCTCCTGGCTTGGGACAGGCACACAAAGAATGTGGCGGTGTTAGAAATGTTTGTGAGCGCACAACCCCTCCCCCCCCCCCCCCCCCCCCCAACCAACCTGGGACAGTGGTGTTACAACACAACATAAGAACAAACTATATAAATCAGTTGAAAAGGGCTTAACTCATCAGATCGATACTAAGCAGAAAAAGCATCTAACAAAAACACAGACTAGACGTTGAAGGGTATTTATACTGCCTTAAGTGACATAACATTAGTTTGAAATTCATAGGCTATATTTCTACAAAGCAAATATATCAGCAGCTTAAGTAAATGATAATTTTACACATAACCAATGCTACTCCTAAGAAAGAGTAAGTCGTATTCAGTTTAAAATTTATATTCATTTAAAGCGTAATTCCATGAAAAAATCTCATTGATATTTTACATTATATTACCGTAATCTATTATCATTAATTTGCCATATCTCTACTTCAGAGAAATTCGTAATTGTCATTATCACTGAAACGAAGCATAATCAGGATACAAATTTGCGTAGTCTTATTCTAACCAGAACTGCTACTTAAATGGCAGTTGATAACAATTCCCCTATAATACACTTGCATTGTCTTGGTATATCGGTACTTTGTAATGTAATCATGCTTGTCTCTGTTGTCTCTGTAAAGTCTTATATGCAGGTTTGATATACCCGGTACTATATTTTATAGCTACCACTCACCCTCCGGGTTCGTAGTTTCTTTTTAACGAACCAACTTTTATCCATTGTAAAATTGAGAATGGAAATGGGGAATGTGTCAAAGAGACAACAACCCGACCATAGAGTAGACAACATTGTATCTAGACATTATATGAAATGACTGTAAGAAGGCAGATTTTTGTCGGTCATTCACAAACTGCTTCGTTTGTATTTATGATCGATTGTTTCTGCCAGTTTCAGGTCTGACAAAAATTCAGAAAATTTTTAAGTGTACCAAATATGAGCCATGACGATGTGAGGAAAAACAAACAATACATTTTGAATAACTTACAAATAGAAAAGCATTGCTTATTAGTTAACTTCTTTAATTTAGTACAGCCAGGAACATTCAAACAATTGATCATTTAAATTATAGATTTCATTTCTGTTTTATTTGTTCTAACTGTCTCATTTATCATATAAAACCTCCATAGTATAATAAGTCAGAAATATGAAAGACTTACCGCTTTGGTAGAATCATTTTTCTGTTGCGACGGTTTCATCTTGTTTTTCGAAAGTTTAATCCAAGTCTGTGTGCATTAACTTGCTTAATGAAAAATGCATTAGTCGCCAAAGAATATAATTAACAAACGAGTTTATCGTTGTCATGTTAAGTTTGAAATATTTGCTTTTGTCTATTTAGCTTATACATAATTAACTTAAGAGTTAATTGATAAGTAATATTCCCGTGGACTACACAGACTGATTTTATTTGTAAAACTTAATATTGTATGAAATCTTCAAGGCGGGACGTTGATTATATTGGTCCCAAGTGTGCAACTGTAAGCGTTTTAAAAATACCCTTTGACATTAAAATTTAGATTTTTCAATACAAAAATTGAACATATTATTAAATGTGTACTACTTGTAGAAATGCAATGTCAGCGTATTACGGACATAGCAAAGTTATCATAGTTAAATAAAAATGTAATTATAAACATGATATATTTCTTACATTATTTTTATAGTGGGGGATATCAGAGTACTCCAAACTTGTTCTTCTCTCGCATGTTATAAAACTTATTCAAATTTTTCTTAGTTTAGATTGATTATTTAAAGATTTCAACTTGCTTTTTACGTGTACGTGTAAGACAAAAAGGGGGTTTGAGGAACGTCAATGAGATAATAACCCAACACGATAATCAAATAAAAAGGCATCTAGAGACCTTTTTAAATACTTTTTTTTGTTCAATGTGACACGCTTCGATAACTTGGGATAAAATAAATTTCTGTTATTACTTAAGTTTATCTGATACGATCTTGTTTTAATGATTCGAAGTTATTAATTTTTTAACAGATACTCCTTTCGCCACAAGTAATTTCTATATTTGTAAATAATTTATAAGCCAAAAACAAATTAAAAGCAAAACCATGTCGTTCATCCATCTTTTTTTAATCAATATATTAGTCGCGGAAGACTAGGTGACATGACAATGATAACATCAAAATATTGTTTGTAAGAAGGAGAAAGGTCAGCTATTCGAGAATATTGAGTACAGAAATTTTATATTCGGTTGATGCTTGTTTATCAGAAGTGTGTTACATAAAAGCTTTATTAAAGATACTAAGTAGAATGAATCAAATTTGTCAACAGATTTTTAATCGTTCTAAAACGTATTTATAGTTTTTATGATGCCAGTAGTGGTATTATCTGAAAACATTATAATAAAACACTAAGAATTAAAATAATATTGATTAATATACTGCTTCTTTCCAAGAACAAGTAAACATAGGATAACCAACAAATATATTTTGAAAATAAAAGAAAAGGTTTTAATGTATCTGTCTCATTTGGACAAACAATAAAAGTTTACAAAATTATATTAATTTGAGGTAACATTATTGAATAGTATGTCAAAGGTCTTTAAAACTTGAAAATCACTAAAATAATTGAAAGATTCACTGAAATCTTTAAAGTCAAAAGAAAACAGACGAATAGAAAAATTCAATCTACAAAAAAATACACAGAAAACTATAGATTGAGCAACAAAAACCCGCTAGAGACCCGAGGTGGATTCAGGTGCTCCTTAAGAGGGTTGGCTGTTAGAGATATTGATTTTAAATCTCGAATGATCTCTCTGCAAGAAGATACTGAACCTACTTAGTCAAAAAAGGAAAATCAGGCATCAGCAGTCCAAATAAACAGTTCAAGCAATGAATCAAAATTAACACGATATGTGCACATAGGAAACAAAAATATGTATACGAACAGAAAATATAAAATTCCTCGGACACTTCTAATTCTCATAAAAAAAAGAGTGCTTCAGAAGGGTCATATATTTTTTTTTCGCTCCAAGACAATTATAGCATATTGATCATTGGTTAATATCAGTAATGAGCTAACTATAATTCAATAAGTGTCGAAATCGGTAATGAAAGATACACAATACTAGTATATGGACATTTTCACATTCATCGGATACAAATAGGCCAAATTGTGATGGTGACCGGAAAACTTTACAGTAATAACTTTGGTTTAGGCTAAATAAAACTCGGACTGTAACATTGACCGTTCGTTTTTTAAAGACGACTTTTAATGTATGAAAAAGAGGTCACTTTCGATAAAGTAAAACACTATTTCCCCATCAGTATAATTTTTTGCTTTAGTCTATCTATTTGTTTTTTTTAATCAATCAGTAGTAATGTTACAGTGCCATAACAGTAACATATAAAACTAATAAATAATCAGACTAAATAATCACCGGTCCAGTAATTTTATTCCAAAGGAAGAAACTGTCCAATCACGAGACACCTCTTACGAACAGGACATTCTTTTGAAAATAACACCTTTCAAATAATAGAGGCTAACCATAATTTGGACACACAAGGTAGAAAACAGAGGGGTAGGGCATGATTTCGAATGTACCAGCTAAATTCTTTTAACTTGATAGATTCGATAAAATAGACGAAAACCGTTTCATCATAAACCAAAGGAATTAATCTTGAACATCATACAATTTACATATGATGATGGGAGTTTTTAACGACCTTGACTGGCTATACAGCCCTCGCACGGTCGGTAATTTACATAGCTAAATATTGCGTGAATCTGTAAATTGTAACAACTATTTTTTATTACACTCATTGTTGACGTTACATTCTCAAGTTTTTATATAATTCAATTTAGTAACTGAATCAGATTATTTTCAAGCTGATCCACGCCAAGACAGATTGAATGTTGATTCTTGATTTTTAGACCCTATATTTATATACATGTATCAATCAAATTCGAAATATTAACTTGAAGACTGATATTTATTAAGAAAAAGTCCTTGCCTAACCCTTTTAAATTGTTTGAAATGTATCAAAGATAAGATGATTGGTAAAAAACATACAAATTACAAGCATATTTGTCAGTAAATCTATCAGAAAATCAACCATAAAAACCCTGCCTCTAGTGCCATTAGTGGCTCAAGATCTGCTTACCGTTCTGGAGCACCTGAGATCACCAGTTTTTATTGGGGTTCGTGTTGCTCAGTTTTTAGTTTTCTATGCAGTGTTTTGTGGACGTGTTTGCCTTTTCGTCGTCTGTCGTTTTGCCATGGCATTGTCAGTTTCTCTTCGACTTATGAGTTTTTAATGTCCCTTATATATCATATCTTCCGCCTCTTGTTTTCCTAGAAATTTTTGCTTCGTACCCATTTTATTCAAAATGTTCCTAGTATGCTGTCTGATTTTAATAATTATTGTTTGTAAGTTTATTAGCATACAGCAACAAATAGGTCATGAATGATAATGATCTATTTAACTATATATTATTTCACAGAATCTCAAAACAATATTAACCTGTAGGAGATTGCTAATTAATATTATGGTCAATCGTAAAAAAATATTGAGTAAAGTCAGTAATCAACCTTAAAACAGGTCACTTGCGACGTTACCTTTCTTTAGTATGTTTAGTCTTCTTTGTAATATATTTAGTTCCCCACTATTATATTAATTGAAGCAACAGAGGACCGTTAATCATGTTTGGTAGTAAATACAATCATTCATAATCATGTGTGGCATTAAAGCAAACGTGTAATTAAATTGTATTTTGACAATCTTTTGTACATAGATATTATTGGAAAAATATTGGTCCTCGTAGACATGACACAAAAGTTGATACAGCATTAACATCGCCAGCTCTGTACTTAGCTTTCTTAGCAGTGAGTTCACGGTTAACATCTTCCAAAATAGTAACAAGATCATACCTAAAATAAATCAGTCAGATTTTGAATTACCACTTATACAATGGTATATTACAGAAAACAGAATTAGTTAAGAATATGTTTGGCTATCTTAGATTTCTAACAAATGTCACATTTCTCTTGTGTATGAATAAGCGGATGTGGTATGAGGTATAATGAGGTAAATAATATGTGTCTTAGTACTCAGTTAAATAGTTGTGTTTCAATACGTTTAATTATCCTATAAAGTCAACGTAAAAGATCAAATCTGATATTTCTTTTTCAGAAAATTTATCTAATAATTGTAATACAATTGACAGTTACAGCTATCATGATGACAACACTTCTACTTACGCCTCGCCTTTGTCTTTGAGATTTTTGTAGAGTGAGTTGAGGTAAAATGATGAGGATTGTTCGGAACGGTAACTAACAGATCCAGGTAGAGAAGAGTATCCCACCAGAAAATCAACGTCGTTAATCAAAAACTTGGGTTTCTCGTCGGAAATATTCTTTTTCCCTTTATTTGTTCCTTCCATTGCCAGAGCTGCTGTGTCTGCAACTACAAGTACTATGAGGGCATATTTTGATTAAATGTTACCTTTCGTAGACACTGTTATTTTTTTATTCAAGTACAAATTATTTTTGCAGAAGGAATTTCGATTTGTTGAAATATATAATTACCATAACTGTTTAGCCAACAGCACTTAAAGTTAAATTTCTCCATGTGGATCGGGAATTATGAACAGACTTGAAAGAGATATAGCTTAATAATAAAGTATGTTGATAATATTACCGTATAAATGCAATAATATTTAACTATTTACAGGATAGACTTGATATAAAACCTACCATCTTCTTCGCCAACAGGACAGGCCTGAAAGAAACACAGTTTTGGTTTGCCTTTCAGGTCTTTGCACGCTTCTGTTTTAAACAACTTTAACTGCTGACTCATCATAACTTGTTGCCCGTCACTACCATATAATTTCCCTAAATTTCCATGGCTGGACAAAATAAGTAGAAAACAGTCAAAGGCTTTATGATCAGCACGAGCGATGGTCTTTATTTCATGTTCCATTTCCCATTTTTTCAGGTTATCTTTCCTTACTACACGGAATCCTAGTCCAGTTAAAACTGTTTCCAAGTTTTCTGAGAATACAGTATGAACAACAATTAAAATTTTACGGTGTCAGAAAGCAAATTTTAGAACAAGATTATGTAAATGTATAAAATTAGGGATTACAATTTTGTAAGTTTAGTCCCATTACCTTATCTATAATGACATGAAAATAAAACCTATTATACTTGTTAAAATGCACTTTACGACTTTCTGAAGTACTTTTCATTAGTCAACTTGGAACTGAGAAGTGTAAACTTGGAAAAAAAAAAATCATGTACTTAAAAATGTCAACTTGATACTAAAAAATGTCAAATTAAAACTAAAAAATGTTAACTTAGAACTAAAAAATGTCAACTTAGAACTAAAAAATGTCAACTTGGAACTGAGAAATGTCAACTTGGAACTGAGAAATGTCAACTTGGAACGAAGAAATATCATGTACTGAGAAATGTCAACATGGAACTTTGAAACGTTATCTACTCAGAAATGTCAGCTTAGCGGGCCTGGCAATGGCATGTCAACTTGGAACTGAGAAATGTCGAGCACTGAAAAATGTTAACTAGGCACTGAAAATGTCAAGTACTGATGAGGAATGTCATGTACCGAGAAATGTCAATTCGGAATTGAGAAATGTCGAAGTCCTGAGAAATTACAACTTGGAGGTGAGAAATTTCAATTTGGAACTGCGAAGTATTTTGACTACAAAATGTCACTACTGGTCTGTTTAAATTTATATATATTTATACAAAACTATTTTTGTATAATTATATATCGAAATAAATGGCACCAGAGCAATACAACCCAAGTTAGACAAAAATAAAGTGGACATATTTTATGTATAATATGAACTACTTTTCCATTTGTAACTCCCATTTATAGATTCAACAATTTTTAGCCTTAAAAAAAATTGGGGATAGTGTTTATACTTTTTTGTTATCATCGTAGCTTATTTTCTTCCCAGTTCTTCCACTTAGATTCATATTTAACAGAAAACTTTGAACTGACTATAATGACAGATTGTATAAAAATAAGAAGATGTGGTATGATTTCCAATGAAACAACTCTCCACCAAAAACCAAATGACATAGAAGTTAACAACTATAGGTAACCGTACGGCCTTCAACAATGAGCAAAACCCATACCACATAGACAGCTATAAAAGGACTCGAAATGACAAATGTAAAACAATTCAAACGACAAAACTAACGGCCTGATTTATGTACAAAACAATGAACGAAAAACAAATATGATATACAGCAACATACGACAACCACTGAATTACAGGCTCCTGACTTGGGACAGGCACATACAGAATTTGGCGGGGTTAAACATGTTTACGAGCGCCCAACCCTCCCCCTCCCCTAACCTGGAACGCGGGTTAAACATGTTTGCGGACGCCCACCCCCCCCCCCCCCTTTTCCCCTAACCTGGAACAGTGGTTTGTTTTCGACCATACAAATTGAACATAAGAATAGTCTCCCTTTTTAATAATGATTATGTTCACTTTTAATTTCAGACCCTATAGTCCTGTCAAAAGTTAGAATTTAAATATGTTATCATATTAAAAATGCGATGAAAACATATTTTATTATTGTTCCTAACTGTAAGGCACAAGAACTTGTCTCTGTACAAACATATACCTTATACCTTTAGTTAAGTTTTACAGAGACAAGTGCATGTGCTTTAAAGCTGCACTTTACATACAGAAATCTAACAGGTATACGGAAAGGTTTTTATAATTCTGTATTTATCGTCAACCTTGATTTCAAAGAAATTTGGTAGTAAGTTCACAGAAAGTAATATATCTTTAAGGAAGACATGGGTTTTATTTCTTTATACTACTGCTTAATACCATAGAAACAAAAATACTTCATAAATATATATTACAAATTATACAACAAAATTATACAACATAAAAGAGGAACTATTTTGAGATCAATATGGATTTACCAGACGTAATTTGCATTCGTTATAAGTTACTCAAAGTAGTAGAACATGCCTGAATATGCAGACGACAAAAAAATATATAAAATAAGTACATGTAGATGTGGTATGATTGCCAACGAGACAATTATCCAACGGAGTCCAAATGACGTAGATTATAACAGTTTTTGGTGGGGTTCGTGTTGCTCTGGCTTTGGTTTTCTATGTTGTGTTTTGTGTACTGTTGCTTGTCTGTTTTCTTTTTTAGCCATGGCGTTGTCAGTTTATTTTCGAGTTATGAGTTGGTATCCTTCGGCTTTCTCTTTAACTTATAGAAAACATATCGAAACAAATGGAAAAAGAACATGGACCGAAAATTGTACCCGATGCATCACTTTATATCTAACAACTTTACTGATGAAAATCCTTTCTTTAAAAGAGTAAACAGTTATAAATTGTCAATTTTTTTTGTTATTTTTTTACTTTTTGCGAGGTAAAGATTTCTAGAATTCCAGGTAAAGACTTTCGTTACATAACAAATATCTTATAGAATCTTCGACTTGTCGTTTTTTGCTTGCCACCTTGTGATAATCTAATCCCTTTTGAAAAGATTTAGCATAGTAAAAAGATCATCACTGCTGTATTGAATGTGAAACGGTATATTGGAGTGACTATTTGCAGAAAAATCCAACACCTATATTCAGACTTTTAACTAAATAAAACTTTACCTGCATCAGTGTCTGCTCCTGGTCTTTTCGGTAGTTCTCTACTTAAAGGGTCTCCGGGAATCTGGTAAAATGTTCCATTACTAATAATTAATGCATAACCTGTCCAAACAGGCAAAACAAATTTAGGCATACATATAAAATGTCAGTATATGTAATCATATTAAAGTAAATTGATTTGATTATTTTAGATTTGTTTTTATCTAATACTAATACATATTGCCACAAGTGAACAAAAAGGGTGCATTGAAAACTCTGTATTATTGACTGCAAGACCATTTAATCAATATTTAATAAAGAAAAATAAACACCTCTTGGTTTAGCATCCATCTTGTATTTAAATCCTTCACTGTAATCCTGGAACTGCCTCACTGTCATGTCCACTTCTAATCTAGTAGACTGACCCTTCTCTAATGGTTGCAACTTCCGGAAAAGCTCGGTAAGAAAACCTGATGTGTTTACAAACCTATCGTCTGTTTTTAACTTTTTGTACTGGTCCAAAACAAGCTGGGCGTCTTCCAGAGGCAATTCGGTAGTTCCTAGCTTAAGTTCTATACTTTCAGTTTTGCCCGATTTGCCTTTCGTTATCTTCTGTGGTGCTTCATCTGTAATGTTTATTTTAACAATTTTACTTGACTCAAATCTAGAAGTTGACAATAAGGATCGGATGAGAACAAAACACTACGACAACTGAGATGATTTCAGCTTACCAATTATGAAATTTCCAGGCCATTTCTATTTGAAGCAACATTCCTGCTAGAGATAATACGATATTCCAGAGCTTTCGTTTCCTATCATGATTTCCTTGATAGAGGATTGCTGCTAACAGGGAAGCTATTAAACCAATGGTTCCAAGTGGTGAAGTTGAAATCATACCACCAATAAATTTACGGACGCCATCACGAGTTGGTTGATCGTTATTGAATATCTGTTTCACAGATGACGACGAATATGTTCCAATTGCCGTTACCACAACGTCCATTAGATCTTTTCATCGAATGTAAGATCACCAAAAGAAATGTATCGCTAATTTGTACTGACATTAGCAACACGAAGGACAAAAGTATGTAGCGACATCATTACAACAAACGTAAAAATAATCCAATCAGAAAACATGATCAGATAGGAGTTATTTTTTTAATTATTTCTGCTTTTAACCAAATTAAAGCGAAGTGTCTTTTGAAAATTACTTTAATATATTAAGATTTAAGTTTTGCGACCTGTATTTAAATGGTCAATTTTTCTGTATTCTTTTCTATTTGAAAAGTTGGAAACTTCTTCTGTTGTCCTCAAGTATAAACATCTGTGATATTTAAGTAATTAATTAACATTGATATTAAGTTAACAATATAATCAAAAAACATAATGGTAGAATACATTCCTTACAACATTTCTGTTATTTCTTTTTTAGAGAAAACACAGAGATGTATACTTCGAAATATAAAAAACCTGACCCAGAAGAACAGCCAACCTTCGCAAACTTTGTAAATCCATCTGGTATTCAGAAATATCAATTAAATGGCCCAAAGCAAAACAAAGCTATATATTCACTTTTCGGGTACATTGCTAGAAGTGATTTACTCCCATTATCAACAGTTGAAAGTCAAAAGTTTAAGAACTTTATAGAAAATCCTAACCCTAAATTTCAAATTCTAAGCCGGAAACATCTCTCATCTAAATTAATACAGACTAAGGCCAAGGTTGTATGTCAAAAATTGTATGATAACCTTCAGGAAGGTGATCACAATTGTTTGACTGCTGTCATTTGGTCTAATAGGGCAACGAAAGGATTTTTATAATACATTTTTAATAGTTACAAAGATTGCAGCATGAAATGCTGTATATATGTTTCTTTTGATAATACAATTTATAAAATGTAATGTGTAATATAATGCATTACTTTGGTAAAGTAATTGTAATTTAATGCATTACTTTCCAAAATACTTGTAATTGTAATTGTAATATAATGCTCGTTTTGTCCAAGTAATTATAATGAAAAGCATTACATTGCAATGTAATTCGCCCCATGCCTGCTTGCCATGCCGAAACTACAATCTTTACCTTCCCGTGGACCACCATTTAAACCTTGAATAATATATTTCTTGTCTTTTTTAAGTTTTCCGTCCTCTTTTACTTGACCTTTATTTGTCTTGTTTGTTGCGGCCATACTGCTACCCTTTTAAATAGAAAAAAATCAATAAAATAAAAAAAATGATAAGTTTGGAACTTTTAAAATCGTGATCACGCAGTATACACATTTATTTGGTAAATAATTATCGATATTTTCTCCCAAAAACTTTCTTTTGCTTTACATTCTTCTTTCGATTAATAATAATAATAGTAATTATTAGTACTAACATTTATTATTATTATTATTATTATTATTATTAATGACAACAACAATCATAATTTATTAAAGTTTATTTCTAATATTTTTGTTTTTCTTTTCTTTTGGTTTGAAGCATACTGTGTAATTAAAGTATTGTACAAATAAAAATTGAAATCTTATTATCTTAGTTAATGCGGGGACTATTATACTATTTTATGTCCCACATTAATGTAATGAGGTTATGTTATAGGACGACGAAACATGTCATAAATTTGTGCAACTGAGATACATACAATTTAATACATGGCCTTTTCCATATCGGCCCGGGTATCATTCCGAGACGTTAACCTAGGGCTGATATGGGTCGAAGGATGATATCCGGGCCGATATGGAAAATGACATGTATTAATCTTTTTATCATAAATGTTCGAATGCACCCAGGCTGATAACCCCATATCAGCCCGACCACATGACGTCACATAGGGTGTGAATGTATGTTCAGTAGTATATAATGGCTAGTTTACTTCCGCTCGTAACACATATTCAAAAACTATCATATTAATGTTAGGTATATGATAAATCATTATAAATAATTTTCATGTAAAGATAAGGATATGTGATACGATTACAAATGAAACAACTATCCACCAGATACCTAAGGATGCGAATTAAGCAAATACATCTTCAGTGGAAATCCTTAATGCAGTTACTGCTGTGTAAACGTGTTAACTGGGTGCTCGGTATTTACGGCAGGTAAAGTAGGATAAAATCCTGTGGTTTATATTGATTGCTATATAGTCTCCGTAGGTGCTCTTTGAAGCTCTCCAGGGATGAAGCTTAGATCGCGCCAGGCAGACTGTTCCAATCGGTGATGGTTAGTGGTATATAACTGTTCTTGTAGGCATCTGTGAAGGTTTCCTAAGGATGAGAATTAAGCAACTACATCTTCAGTGGAAATCCTTAATGCAGTCACTGCTGTGTAAACGTGTTAACTGGGTGTTCGGTATTTACGGCAGGTAAAATAGGATAAAATCTGGTGGTTTATATTGATTGCTATAGTCTCCGTAGGTGCTCTTTGAAGTTCTCCAGGGATGTAGCTTAGATCGCGTCAGGCAGACTGTTCCAATCGGTGATGGTCAGTGGTATATAACTGTTCTTGTAGGCATCTGTTAAGGTACTCATCTTGATAAATTTCTCTGGATGGTATTGTCTTGTTGATGTGGATGGTCTTCTCAAATGTGATGGTATGTTTACTACCGTTTCATCATGTGTTGCTTTTTAGAACATGGTTTTCCACCTTGACCCTAGAGTCTGCCATCCAAGGGTTTGCATGTCCCTGGTTGTCGGCTTTATTTTGAGATTGCAAATTTAGCAGCTCGTCTATAGCTCACCGACTGGCCGTCAACAATGAGCAAAAATCAATCCATATAATATGCTATTAAAACCCTGCTACGCACTCAAAAAACCCACACATACACAAAGAGTAGTTTTGTATGAATATTTACCTTTTTCATGAAAGATTTGTGTCATTCTTGCAAAACTAAATAAGTATATACACGTGACTTGCATAAGCATAAATAAGCATGAGCAGTTGAGATCAATGGTCCGATCGACGAGTTTCCTTTGATTAGTTCAATTTTAAAAAACATATATAATTAGACTAATCCTAATCTGTTATAATTTGATTATAACAAAATGGATATTTTCTAAATGTCTTTTTGTTTTTGTTTTATTATTACTGGTCCGTTTCTTCGTTTAAGTTTAATCATCTCGAATAGGAGATTTAAGAATAAAAAAAAATACATGCATGCACAATTTAGATACATAAAGATGTATACAAACGAATGTGTCTCAATAAAAACAGGAATGTTGAAAATCCATCCTAGACATGACCGAAACAACACATAAAGGACAATTAGTTTGCAGATCACACGAGGTAAACAGCGAGCTGATACTAAAACTTAATGGCAATCCAGACCTAGAAATATGAAGTGATCATATACAAAGTTAAAATTAGCAACAATATTTCAAGTTTGAAGGCACATGTCCTTCTGTTTGAATATCTTAATTGAATATATAACATTTTTCGAACATAGGTCTGCTAAAAATACCCCCCCCCTTAAAAAAAAAAAAATAAAACCAAAAAACCAAAAAAGCCCTTCCTTACAGAGTTCTTCTATAACATTATAGTACTTTGTATATTCGGAATGTGTACTATATTTCTATATTTAACTGTTACAAAAGAAAAAAATACAATATTTGACATTTTTATACGAGTCTTTCAAACTAATTGTTCCACTGTTGAACACTCTATTGACAACAGATTGTGTTACAATACAAACTTTTAACATATCAAGATAACAGGAAACTTTAAATTAAGTAAGTAATTGTTAAAATCATTTACATGTTTTTTTTTTGTCTTCGATAAACATTTTCTACATAATTTATTAAAAATTTTAAACTTCTTGTCGAGAATTACTTTAGTAACCCTTATAACTGTTATATTACATTTCTATATCTAATGTTTAAAGTAACTGCACTTTTATTAATTTTCAGTATGTAAAAGTATAAACAGGGATGTCATCAATAGGGGATAAATGGAAGGAAATGGTAAGGCCTGTTATCTAACAAATGTATTAAATTAATAAGCACTGTGCAAAACGTGTTTGCTGACCGAGGTTTAAACTTGCTAAAAATTCCATCCTTTGTACTAAAGACGTTTTTGTTAAAATCCTATATTACATATTTTTAATTGAAACTTTAAGCATTCTACATGCAGGATTCTTCAGAAAGGTGCTTCCAAAGAGGACTGATTAGGATATACGCACGGGAAAATGTCCTACGTACAGTCATTAATATTGACTCTTAGATGTCACAGTAGTCATTCCATGTTTTGATCCCAAAACAAAACAATCAAATTAATACGATAAATAGTAAATAATTTTTTCTTAAATAGAATTCTTAAAAACCAGCCGCTCGACACAATATAACCTTTTAGGGTCTTGGAGTGTGCTCAATCAAAAAAGGTTTATATCGTAACTCGTTGGCGATATTTTTTACAATTTCTTAATTTTAAAAACCTCATACTGTAGACGTCAAATGCAGAAAACGTCCACAAAATTTGTTACTGCTTACTGGCTCTTATCTAGTGTTCGTCTGCAGTATTTAAAATTGAATGTACAAATCTACCATCTATATACTGAAATGTACTGTTGAGGCAATCATAACTTGGAATAGCACTGTGTTGTAGAGCATTTTGGATAACCCAGTGCCACATTACAGAAATGTTCACGTAGTGAAGAAGAAAACTCGTCGAAATATTGGACCAGGTAATATTTATTATATATTATGTATTGTGCTTCATCATTCGCTCGAATCTTTAAAAAAGTATACCATACTATTTACTTCATATTTGTCAAGTTTTGTGACGTGGTTTTCGATTGAGGCTAAAGTAATCAAATGATATATAAAAAAGTATAGAACGCTATTTTTCCAGATCGAAAGCATTAATATCAGGTTTTTTTCCCTGATATTTGTCTTTTAAAATTGAATATAACTATCATTCTATTTGATGCTTTTATTCATGAATTTTAATCGCCAACATTTTATGTATGATATATTTTTCAAATTGTAACAATGGCGAAAATTGTTCTATTAAAAGAAACGACTTCTTCTGTCGTATTATTTGAATACATTTAAAATCTAAACTGAATCTGTAACATACCAATAATTGCTTGTGTTCGTGACAATTTCTAGATTTAAAGAGTGCCCTCAGACAGAAAAGAGCCGGAGTTTTTATATACCATTGACCTTGGTAACATCAAACTGCTTGTCCACATGTCTACTCTTATTCAGTCTATATTCCTGGTACGACCCTAACCAGTAATTTGTTGAATACAACTTATCTGATCTTACTACTTAGTGGGAAAAGAAAATACCTATTTCACTACAGACATTCTGCCCCCCCCCCCCCCATAAACTTTATTTAGCCCTTCCGCCCATTTAGAAATGATAGATCAACCAATGGGTTTTATAAAGATATGAAAGTTATAACTGCATTGCAGAAACCAAACACACCTCCAAGTTTTCAAGTAAGGTTATTTGACAGATCTTGTTTCATTCCATAAGATATGTGAGATTGCTTGACGTTATAATATGTATTTAAGTTACATTAGTTATTGCTACATCATTTTTTGTAGGATTTAAGTCTGCTCCAGCGTATGGAAAGAAATGGGTTCATCACAAGAAAATATCAGACAACGAATCTTTAAGTAAGTATAAAGACTTTGACAAAACAAGCTTTGAACTAGCTTTCAGGAGCCTGTTGTTCTGTGGTTGTCGTTTGTTGGTGTGGTTCATAAGTGTTTCTCGTTTCTTATATAGATTAGACCGTTGGTTTTCCTGTTTGAATTGTTTCAAAATAGTCTTTTGGGGGCCATAATATAATTTGCTGTTCGGTGTGAGCCAAAGCTCCGTGTTGAAGGCCGTACTTTGACCTATAACTGTTTACTTTTTACACATTGTGACTTGGATGGATAGTTGTCTTATTGGCACTCATACAACATCTTCTTATTTATATTCAGTAAGTGCGAGAACTTTTAGATCGGCACTTTGTGTCTTTTGTCTTTATTTCAGTTGTTTTTTGTTTTTGTATTTCGTGCCAATCTGATGAGTCAAGCCATTCCCAGATTTTTACAGTTTGTTCATATGCTGTTCTGTTACACAACTGTTCCAGATTAGGGGACCTACAGTTGCTTTAGTCCACTTCATTTGGACTCTGTTTGGACGTCGTCAAACTTATATGAATATAAGTATTAGATAATGATTTTAAATCTTGTTGATATTTTATTCTCTAATATATACACTATATGAACAAAGCCTCGTACAAATATTTTCTATATTTTCTACACTTTAAAAATATTGTATATCAAATCTTTTGAATCTAGAGTATTTACCAGTCATTTTGTGGCAAATTGTACAGCAATCGCCTTTTTCTTCCTTTTGTTAATTTTCCGTTTCTTCATGGCGAAGATTCGATTTGATTAATTTTTATTGCACCTTGGTTTCTCCTTAGTCCGTTTGTCTCTTCTTGTGGAGTGTACATTTCTTAGTTGGTTCGATATGCCGGTGTTTGCACTTAGGTCTCAATTAGACAATAGACGTAATATTTGTATTATTGAAAACGTTTACAATAAACACACCAAAAACGATTTTTGCAGTTAATCATTTTGCTCCATAAAACATTCATGAAAGTACCAAATAACAATAAGAAGATGCAGATAGAATGATCGACCACGATACAGCTATCGACTAGATACCAATTACGTAGATGTAAGCATTTATAGGTCACCTTATGACCTTCAACAATGAGCAAAACTACATACCCATGGTTATCAGGCATGATTTTATATCTACACTGTACAGATGGAATGTTTTAAATTAGCTTTCAGAGTTTGTCGTCTGTTAATGATTTCAATCCTTTTAGGAATTGGTATTGACATCAGATTTTTAGGGGCCGGTTTATTTGACAAATAAATTTAGAAGTTGTCTAAGACTTATATCGATTAGTTTCATTAACGTACACACACAAGTACTATTTTATTCAAATAATTATAGTTCAGAAATATTGTGGGATAATTCTATTCTTATCGTGTTCAGTTATTAACAACATGATGTATTATAGTACATGATCTATTTCAGTATCATCTGCCTCCGGGTTTCTGTCATATCGATCTTGGACCAAAACAAGTCATGCTTCTTCTTTGACAGGGAAACTAAGTGAGTTGTTCTAGATTGTAAATAAGAGGCCCTGAATGATTTAAAGACCAAGTTAACAAATATTAGTAACCGCAAGTATATGTACTATTAAATCATGTTTAAATAGGTAAACTGCTTAATAGATACATATTTCTGGTATGTTATTTTAATGTTTTAAACAGTATGTAAAAAAATAAATAAAAGTAATTACATTCATACAAGTTGTGGATCTGCTTTGATAGACTGTCTGTAGACTCGAGAGAAAAAAAAAATTCCAACGTCATCTTATAGCTACTGCATGTAAGATTGACGCAAAATCCTCTAATCGCTTTTCTCGTGTACGCTCAAAATAAAACCTTGAACAAAACGTTTTACAAATATTAAAACATTCAGAGCATAAAAATCCAAAATTAAAATCTAAATCTGACAATCGAAGAGGATGCTTATCTGTATATTCAATATAATCAGACACACCTGGCAGTGAAAATAGTAGGAATCGCATCTAATGTAAACAAGTAAAAGTTATAAAGTTACATTATAAAAAACTGAGGAAAAAAATAAAATAAACAGGCGCATTAAAAGCTAAGCAGGGAGTTAAACATGGTTTAAATATATTATAAATGCTAATTAGATCTTGACTTAATTGTCAGTTTGAAGATTAAAACAAATCAAAACTAAGTCTGCAACACCAGCAGGCAAAGTTAACCGTAGACGGTAGTGGATGAACTGTTTTGGATGATTGATTGGTTAAGATGGCCACAAAAGCTTTATATATGATAATTCCTAAATCGTTGATCTGGGGCATACTTTTCTCCCATCTTGAGCAATTAAATTGGTATAGCCCCTATAATCTGGACAATTGCCGGTAAGAAATGTAGGGGTCAAATGCACATTGACAAATTAATGAGATCATTTATATTTTTCATTTCTTATATAAGACTTTTAACACGAGTCGAAACTTTTCTACGTTGTAAAAAAAAATTGCATTTTTTCCTGAATTATGAACGCAAAAGGTCGCGAAACAGTGAAAAGACGTCTCTAGGTGTCTTTGGGTATTCTGGGTGAAATACAAATCATTAAATAGGAGATTAAAATCACATTGTTATGGTTCTATGAGACATTATTACTGTATCAGCAGAAGAACTTGTATTATATATGTTGAAGACAGGTAGCTACAATGTATGACCTTTTCAATTTTATGTATTTCAGGAATATTTAACCCAGAGAACGTTGTTGTCCGTCTTATCTCTCCTACGTCAATTAGGGTGTCATGGCGGCCTCCAGAAAATTATGGAAGTGAAATCTCGCGATATGTTATCGATGTTATGACTGAGGATGGAGAAAAAATAGGACAGCACATAACTGAAGTCGACAACCCAGTGAAAAACCATTACACATATGAAATAGAAAATCTGCCTTCTGAGGCGAAATTGAGTGTTAACATAAAAGCTAAAAGAAAGGGATACTATAGTGATTCTGTACAGAGAGAAGTATCAACTTATGAAGAAAGTAGGTTTAAAAATAAAGTCATCCAAGAATGCTTACCATATAAATGAAACCATTACAAATAAGTAATTGAAAATCTACCTTCTCGGGCGACGATTTATGTTACAATGAAAGCTGTAAGGAAGACTGAAAATACAACTTTCAATATGTAAAAAAAATGTATAATCATTGTCATTAAGATTTTATCGAGAACTTGACAATAATTCAAACAATTGAACATTTATGGTCGATTTTTTCACAAATAATTAATTTCAGATATAGCAGACCGTAATCATATGAGAAGAAAAATAGAGACATCAGATGGCGAGCGCGGAATTATATCCCCCATGCCATATCACATGGGAGACAAAACTAGAGGTAAAGAATTACTATGAGTTTTTCATATCTTCATTGTACTTATATTTTATGCAGTATTGTTTTATGTACCTGTAATCTAAAAAACGAATTATTTAGGTTGTAACTTTTATATCAATGTAGCAGTTTTACTATAGCGAAAACTTTATATAGTGAATAATTTCAAACCGTGCTACGTTATTGGAATTAAGTATTAAGATGGAGTACAGGATCTGACTATAAATCAATTTAAGGGTATGTGCTCCGTAACCAATTCTTTGTTTGTTCTTTTTCTAAAAAATCCAATAATTTTTGCGTGTTAGTTAGAGCTCCAGTTTGGTATGCTTCTTAAATGCTTTAGCAACAAGCTTTCTTTAAAATGAAAATAAAACTTTATACAATTGAAACAAGGATGTATTAATACAGCTATATAACCGTAACGGACATGAAAAGAAAGACCAAATCCATTAAAGGTCAACTTTGCGTGAAGGAACTAGAACCTTAGTTTCTTAAAATAATTTTAAATGTATCAACATTGAATTTAAGAAAGGTATTAAAAGAAAAAAAAATGTCAGAACCGAAGCACATTTTATGATACTATCGGGATTACCAATCGGTGGTATGGACCCAGTTTTAGAAAATGAAAATTTGGAAATTTGGTAGGTCCGAAGGGATTTCTAGATTTACCTCGTCAGGAACGCTTAAACCCCCAAAATTTGAAAGCAAATGATATATGAAAACTTTAATATTTGAGAAGCTATATGACCTAAAAAGAATAGACAAAATCCATCTTAGTTCAATGCATACTTAGTTTCTGTATAATTTCTAAATCTGTCAACGGAGAATTCAAGAAAGCAGATGATGCATGTAATAAATCATATCAGTACCGACTTCTGAGCTGTAAATTAACTAGGTCAAGATGCGCAATACATTTCATGTAGGCGACAAGGTAGGCGACAATGTTAGCCTTTTCTACCATTCCTCTGTCCATATCGTTTTCACAGATGTGGTTAAATTTTCCGGAGGTACAAAGTGCGATTAAATTTTTCACAAATTGGGAAACCCCGAAAGGCTCCATGTGATCACAGTTCAGTTATTGAAAAGTCCTTATTTTCACAAAGTTAAATTCTCTGGAAATTCAGTTCTTTATGTAATAGTTATACACTGAGGGATAGGTGTGTCTGGATAAGAAACCCCGACTGCCGGAGGCCGGAGGGGTTTTTCTATCCAGACACGCCGTATCCCGAAGTGTATACCTAACTTACACCCGATACTAAATTTGTTTACATTGAATATCAAATGAAAAAGAATGGATAGCATTTTGATTGACAATATCAAACCATAACTAATAAGAAAAGGCATATTTTTTAGATGAAACCCCACTAGTAACCTTACTTTGACGATCTTCATTCAAACTTTGACAAGTGAGTAGATTTTACAAATGTCAAAGTTGCCGTTGCAACCCCCATTTTTAAAAATGGCTGGATCCGCCCCTGGGCAAAAGTTTTTTGCATGTATGTTCTTTAAGACATTGCCATATGGGATCAAATTTTAGCTTCGAGCAAAGGAGTAATTAAATGATTTTTTTTTTAATTCAAAATAGATGCTAAATATTTTTTTCGCTATTGGAATTTCCTGAAATATGTTTTTTTTTAATTTTTTAATATGTCTTGAAACAACTTGTAGTGAAACTATTAGTAATCTCTTCTGTTTATGCTATTAAAACACAATTTCTACTGTTATGAATAACAATGGAATGTGTTTCGGGGTGTAGAAGCAGGGGTTTCCAGAAACCCCGCTCGTCACACCCTGTGGACAAAATCCATTGTTATTTGTAACAATAGATGTATTCAATTTACACTTGTTTCAGAAATAGAAACTATGAGGTACAACAATAGAACTAGGGTGTAAAAGTATAACTCCAATGTAAGTTCCAAGTGGACGAAGTATTCTGTAAATTCTGTAATATTATTTACACTAGAATAAAGGATATGGAATATTTGTTCCAACAGGAACATATATTATGTCTTTGTTAATAACAAAGTTACCAGGGGAACTTCTGTTATGCAGAACAAATATACGTTGACACAATATCATTACATACAGATTTTTTTTAAATTTGTTTTTATATATATAGTTCCTCAATTTGAGGCGCATTAGGGATATTGACCTAACTGTACATGAATATAAATTATATAAAGCTCCTACGAGGTATTGTAAGTTCACAAACAAAATCACATGTTCAACATAAACATTTATTTGTAGAGTAATAAATATGTGCTGCCTTTTTTTCAAATACATATTTTGATATAACGGGTTTAATAAATGAAAGTTTCTTCTTTAAAATGTTTGTGTTGAGCGTTCCTGATGAAGGTAAATCCAGAAAAGTGCTTTGGATGTACGAAATTGATAAAGTGTTATTTTCATTCTTCATTCATCTATCCTGTCGATTTTATACCCAATCAAAATTCAACTTCAAATTTTGTATCTAAAATGACTAACATCGATCTGAATTAATTGAGGATAACATATAGGTACAAAGCACATCAAAGACCTATTTAAAAATAATTTATTCGATTTTACAAATTTCGTAATTCGTTATTACAACTTTTATTGTTAAAATAAGTGTGTGCTGTGCTTATAACTAGTTGTTTTATTCGTTATAACGGATTTGGAAATTTTAACAAGTATCCCAAAACATAGAGAATCTGTTATCCTGTTAAATGACGAAGAGAGTTCATTGTAACCTTTCATGTAATCTAAAATAATATCCGTAATAACAAATTTATTGTTTAGAAAGGTCAATTGGCTACCGTCAGCAATAAACTCATCCTAGATACCAGGCTTAAAAATTTGTTCGCCAGTCGCGTGTTTCGTCTACAATAGACTCATTAGTGACGCTCAAATAAAAAAAAGTTCGAAAGGCCAAATAAAGTACTAAGTTGAAGAGCATTGAGGAGCCAACATTCCGAAAGATTTTGCCAAATACAGTTAGGGTAATCTGTTCCTGGGGTAGAGAATCCTTAGTATTTCGAAGAATTCAAAGTTTTGTAAAGACCTGTCTTTTATATTCAAAGTGTTTTATTTGCAGGTTTCGCTTTAATCATAGTAAACCTTAATAACCCGGCAGGTGAAGAAGATGCAGGTATGTTCTGGTTAGTTTTTTGTAAGACCTGTAAAATGTATTTTTTTTTATTTGACTGGACCTCGATATGTGGTATCTAAACAAATATCAGCACAGACTAACTTAGATCTCTTTTTATGGTGTTTATAAAATGAAAATGGAGATATGCGGTGTATGCCAATGAAACAACAATTGAAATAAAACTAGATAAAAAAGAAAACAACACTATATACATTTCATGAGTCCGAGTAGCTTTTCTGGATTTAACTACACCAAGAACACTCAAAGCCTAATATTTGAAAGACGAAAGAAACGTACAGTTGAAGAGCTATATGACCAAAAAGGACGTAGATATAATAGGCAAATCCATCTTAGGTCAACTTTGCCTGATGGAGTTGAAACCTTAGTTTCTTAATACATGGTTGATTTATAAACGGACAAGTTTAGAAAGGTTTGTTATAAATTATGTCAGTACCGAAGTACTGACTACTGAGCTGATGATACTTTCGGGGACGGACAGTCCTCCAGCAGAGGTTTCGACCCGGTGCTTTAAAAAATAAAAACAACAATTGATAACTTTCCTGCGTTCGAAGCGCTTTTCTTGATATACTTCATCAGGAACGCTCAAAGCCGTATATTGAAAGCCAAGGATATGTAAGAACCGAAACAGTTGAAGAGCTATATGAAAAAAGACCTTAGTATGATAGCCAAATCTACCTAAGGTCAACTTTGTCTAAGGGAGTTGACACCTTAGTTGCTTAATAATTTGTTAATTTATAAACGGACAATTTAAGAAAGGTTTGTTATAAATCACGTCAGTATCAATTAAATACTAAAAATTAAAACAACACTTTATAAATTGCATGCGTCTAAAGCGCTTTTCTGGATTTACCTTCAACGTTGTTTTAACGTAATGCGGGTAAAGTGCGTATGGAGTTGAGCAGAGTTAACGAAGATCTTGTTCTTCATCTTTGGTTGAAATAGCAATGAACATAAAATAAAATGATTGTTTTTATGCCCCACCTACGATAGTAGTAGGGGCATTATGTTTTCTGGTCTGTGCGTCCGTCCGTTCGTTCGTTCGTTCGTTCGTCCGTCCGTCCGTCCGTCCGTCTGTCCCGCTTCAGGTTAACGTTTTTGGTCAAGGTAGTTTTTGATGAAGTTGAAGTCCAATCAACTTGAAACTTAGTACACATGGACCCAATGATATGATATTTCTAATTTTAGTGCCAAATTAGAGTTTTGACACCAATTTCACGGTCCACTGAACATAGAAAATGATACTGCGAGTGGGGCATCCGTGTACTATGGGCACATTCTTGTTGTTCATGTTTTCATCTTTAGTACGTGTATTTTGGGGATGTTATCCATAATATGTCACCGTTCTGCCTTCCAACAAGTAGTAAAACACATACCGCATATCATAATACCGTACAAGCAATTCGTATTTTTTTTTATTTACAAACAAAAGTGACATTGCTTCGTCTGTTGCCTTGTGTCCAGTCATGTGAACACTCGTTTTATTTTATCATAATGTTTGACTAATATTTTCTATTAGATTCAGAGACTGAAACAGATATTAATGTTGAAAAATGCTTCCCCATAGTGAACATGACTGTGATATACAAAGTAGTACACGATGAACATTCTCTGAAATTATATATAACCATGTTTATTTTTTTATTCGTCAAATTCGAGCAAAACTAGTCGACTTGATTTGATTCATGAATGTGAAAATCAGGTAATGCTAGCGTAAATATAATTTTTTTTAAATTTGGCTTAGCACAGCTTTATATATTTATATAGAACTTTACTGTCACATTTTATATAAATTTATTTTAGATTACATGAAAAGTCTTTTCAAGGATCACCTAAATTTCAAAGTTGCTACTCACCTGAACTTAGAGGCAGCAAAAATGAAATCAGCAGTTCAACACTATGCCGAACAAGAGTCCTACCATGATATATTTGTCTGTGTGTTTGCTTGTTCAGGAAATCTGGGAGTGTTGTATGGCTCTGATGGAAAACGAAGTGTAACAATAGAGGATTTGCTACGACCTCTTAGTGAAAGTAGAGGTTTACAAGATAAACCTAAAATTGTCTTAATAGATGCTTGTCAAGGAGTGGAAGAACATTGTAAGTAACCTATATTTCTAACACAGTTTGAATGCATGTAAAATAATGGTTTACTTTTATAAATTTTGACTTGGATGGAGAGTTGTCTCATTGGCACTCATACCACATCTTCTTATATCTAAAACGTGTTTCCTCTTACAACTATAAGGGTTAAAAATCATGACCAAAACACTAATGATTTTCTGGATTAATTTGATTTGTATTTTTATTTTTAGTTGAAATCCATGCAACACCTTTAGCTCCACATTCTATTAAATTATCTTGGTCTCAGCACAAAGTTGGTGAGGGAGATGAAGTAAGATATATTGTTTACTATAGAGTATCCGGAGGAGGAGAACGGTTCGAAGAAATCACAGAGCATAATTCTCTGATACTTAGAGACCTACAGGACAATACAGCATATAGAATAATTGTTGTTCCACTTTGGAAGTTTCGATCACTTTCGGGAAAATGGAAAGAGGTCAAAGGTGCACCATCTCAAGAAATTGAGTGCTCTACATTTGAAAAAGGTATATAATTCCATAAATATCCAACATCTGCAAGGGATATTTAAGCAACATAAAATTGTTACTAATTACTTACTTTGATATGTCAATACCTCATTTATTGTTTTTTTTAGTCCAAATTGCTTCTTGTGATCTTAACGAATTTACGCAATTAAGAACTAACTTCAGTACTTGTGGTTTGAGCTGAAATGCAAAAACTTAATATGCATTTGTTTCATAAACTACTGTAGAGCTAAAAATAAATCAAGATAGAACAACATATTTATGAAAAACAAAAACCAGTGTTCCAGTGTTCATATCGTGCTTTGTGAGTGACTCTTGTTGTAAATGGCAAGTAATAATTCACAACCAGTCATGGATTAGCCTGATTTGAAAACATGCAACATTTGGGTCAAAATATCTTCGATTATTAGAGAAATAATCAATAAGATAGTAACAGCCTGAGAGTTGACGCAAGGTTTCTTTAACAGGTCAGGTACACTATCTATACGGGTAGGCATGATTTAGGATACTAATGTTCCCGCCAATGTATTTTTTTTAACACTTATTTTGTTTACCTGGGTCAAAGAGTAGCCACTAATATTATGGATAATTACACAAAGTCATTCTTGAAGACAGCAACCAAACGACACAAAAACTACAGAAGATGAGTAGTTGTACTGGCTTTCAGATTTCGAAAACAAGAGGGACCTGTAATTTTAAGTTATCTCGTAAAATAGGGAATGCGATTGTAAAATATCCGTTAAATGCGGACAATTTTTTTTTCTGGATTTTGTTATTAAACTCATCATAGATACTAGGATTAACCTACTTCTGTAATTGCAAAAGTCAATAAAATTCAGTACAGGGTAATTGTCCATAAAAACTATAGCTAAAGACTGCACGCCCTCAGATATTATGACAAAATGTGTCGTAGTGTTACCACATGCACTGCACATTGCACTATCACTGTTCTATTGTAAAAACTTATTGTCTTTGAAATTGTGTAAATTAGTTTATGAGAATATAATTTCTTTCATTCATTCACTATTTCTGTTTTTCCACTCCTAGTTTTACAGGACAACATAAAGTCTTCAACAATAGACAGGTGTCTCAGTCTATATTTATAAAATAATATTGTAAATACTGTATGAGACCAATTTTAATATCATGTCAAGACAAAAAGTCAACGAAACCAGAGAAGATCAGTTTAGTGTTTGCCTTTAAAACCATTGTACTTTGCAGCATGTAATGGTTGATATCATGTATGATTTTTGAGCCGTATCCTCCATGCTTTTTGAAAGAGTATTATTTTTAGAAAGACATAGCAATATTTTAAACGAAAATTCCTAGAGCATACAATTCACGTAACTCAATCCTTTAAATTGTTTTACCTAGTTTTAAAGAGTTCGAAGGACTGAACATTGGACACTTCGTTATTAATTCCATGTCAAATGAATGCACAGATACAGTGCATACCAACACACAAAACCTGTTTTTAACTACTTTGACAAGACGAAAAAAAAACGTCGAATGCTGAAACTCGTGAACAATGTTTTTTTTTAAAGCTGACTGGCATGCAAATATTAGATTGCGTTATATACATTAAAATTATAACATTAGATGAACAAGATATTAAGATGAGATTCCGAGATATAATTAAAAAAATACACTTTTTGACGTATTTTAAGTGATAGTAAACTCGTAGTAACCCATAATGCTTTGTAGTTTATTGTGTCGATTGGTCAGTTTCTCAGGGTATGTATTTAGGAAATTACTATGCAAATGATTTCTGATGTCAGAATTCTAGCGGTCTCGAACCGTTTAACTGTTTAGACCCTCTTCCTGCACGAACAACTTGTTTTAACGTTCTCGTTCCGATCGGTCGTTGATGCGAATTCATACATTCTGGACTACAAATGGACGATCTACATTGGAACCACACTGCCTGATGGCAGAAGTTCGCTAAAGACTATATTTGAATGACCCGGTCAAATAATGGGGTTTAAATGTATTTCACATAAGAAGTCTAAATGAAAATCTTGCAACATGTAAAATTCACTTAATAACGTAAGTTGCAAATAAACAAAACTAAACAAAAAAACAACCGAAAAAGAACTGCATTGGACACAGAACTAATAACCAAATATTGAATAAATCCGGTTTTCCATAACCCAACGTTGTGCAAATCTAATGAAATTAGAAACGAAAGAACCGCCATATTAAAGTAAGAAGATGTGGTATGAATGAGCCAACCCTCCACCATAGTTCAAATGACGTAGAAGTAGTCAACTGTAGGTCACCGTACGACCTTCAATAATGAGGGAAAAAATCCATACCGCAAAGCAAGCATAGCAAAATGTAAAACAATTCAAACGAGAAAACTAATGGTCTGATTTATGTACAAAACAATAAATAAAAACCAAATATGATATATACCAACAAACGACATCCAATGAATTACAGGCTCCTGACTTGCGACAGGCATATATAGAATGTGACGGGGTAAAACATGTTTGCGCGAGCCCAACCCTCCCCGAACCTTGGACAGTGTTGGGACCATACTTATTTAGTCTAAATTATGTATTAGTTTTTTTTAATAGTTATCATAAACAAAAAATTCCTTTTATTGATGGCACATATATTTTTTTTAGATTCATTTCAGCCAAGGCATATTAATGCTGTTTCAATGAATCCATATAGCATTGATGTGTCATGGATTGGACCTAAATACTTTGAAAATATCAAAAATTATATCATATTTTTTCGTGGATCACGGATAACAGTCAGTCCGTCGCCAGATACACTGAACTATTTTACACAACTTCATCACTTGCTGCCAGACACTGAATACAAATTAAAAGTAGTAGCTGTCTTAAAGAATGGACAGCGAGATGAAGTGGAATTGTTTGCTCACACGAAAAAGAAAGGTATGTTATGCAAAATGCAATACGACATGTCTCGAAATACTATATCATACAGCTCTTAGACTCATGGTCAAATTATTGAACCCTTGCCCAACAACTGCACTCCATGGTACAGCCTACAAAATCAAAGACCGTATATATAAAAAGTTATTACAAAACCGATGCTGTATATGACAGAATAATGCTAGCTTCATAGTGAGAGAGTCATTAAACAATGCATTTGTATCAAAAGTTTTAATATGTATTTGAATGTTCTTTTCAGTGTTCATTATGTATTACATGAGCATATGTGTTTAGTCAAATTCTTATTCTATAAACGACAGTATTGATTTTGCTAAACTTTACTTCTATCTGAAACATCCTGTTGGTCGAAGGTTGCACGGTAAATCTTATTTTAAATGTAGAGTTTATTTTAGTAGTAAACTGTTAATTTATTATTTTGTACTCTTTTGAAATGAAAAGAAGTATACATTTTAAAGATATTTTGTATATCAAAGATCATTTATCATGTAAAATATATCTATATCTTGTTGACATCTATACAATAACAGTTTTTCGCTATAAGGTTGTAGAATCCTTTTTGTTTACTCTATACTAATTATAGAATCCTAATTTCATCCATTTGGCTGTGGTTTACCTTTCAGTGGCAGTAATATATAAACTTTCTCAGGAATATTTTTCAGCTACTTATTACGAGGATTAACACAAAGTTATTTATCTAGCTCCCTCTATTAAAACCCCTAACATAACAAAACAAACATTAATCTAACTCCCTCTAAACCCCTTACATAACATAACAAACATTAATATAACTCCCTCTAAACCCCTAACATAACAAAACAACAAAAACAGGTTTGTCTCTAAATTATTCAAACTCGGGTTTTGATCGATCAATTTCTTTGCCGTTGTGAACTTTCCTTTTCTGTAAGCAGCGCCTGCATATGTTGTATATATATATATCCAAGTTGATAAGATAGTCCAGGGGCTCTATTCACAAAAAAATCTTACGAGTAAAAAAAGTCGTAAGTCATGAACATTTCAGTATAACTTACGTTAAATTTTAATCGTAAGATTTTTTGTGAAAAGAGTCGCAGGGCTATACAATTTCTTTGAAAGAGTATTACTGCTTACTATTTCATCAAAGGTTCCAGATGGTAAAGTTGAAGTCATGTCATCGAAAGTTTTACGTACGCCAACATGTTTGGTTGATCGTTATGGAATATATGTGTCACTGATGACTATGTTTATGTTTTATTTGTCGTAATCACAAACCTGTCCTCTTTTCCTCAAACGATAGTAGACAAAACTAGATGTTATGAATTACATACAATTTTGCAAATTTCAGAGAACATGCAACCAAAGCAAATCGATTGTTTTGTGATATCACCAACACAAGTGTGCGTGAGATGGAAACCACCAGACGGAAAACACAAACATTTATTAACAAAATACAAAGTTCGATGGGGTGAAAGTGCAAGACACTATAAAGAGATTGACACTGAATACGCTTCGTGTATTTTACGGGACTTGAATGTAAATACAGAATATACAATACAAGTTAATGTTGTTACAAAGAAAGGGAAGTTTGATATACCAATAGAAGTGAAAGAGCCTGCAAGAACAACAATCCGAACGTCTACACGTAAGTTTATACTAGCTTCATTTATCTTTATTATCTTTATTTCTAAAACATCGAGCAAATACTTTTTTTACAAACGCCTTCACTTGCGTTTATAACATTTCAGAATTTACATACAAGAACTCAATTTGACAACATAATAAACTGTATTTTTTATGTCGTAAAAAAAGCACGATTACTTCATTTTTAAAGCGTTTAAAAAGGGCTACTTTTGCATATTCTATTTTAAAAGTATTTCATTTTTTTGGGTTTTTTTTTTGTTTTGTCATATAATAGTGCCTTTTCCATGTTTAAATCGTGACATGTTAGTAGAATAGTTTTGCAAGAAAATTTCATGTCCTTTTTGTTATATTTTGGAAATTATAAGCACTTATAAGCACGATATAGAACTCATGATTTTGTCGGTCTCTCTTCGAGTTTCATTCTCTCAATCGTATGTTTTGTCTCTTTTTTTGTTTAATGTTTGAGCACACAATCAAATTTCTCTAACTCAATGATGCAAAACTAACAAAAATCCTTCTTTTTTTACAGCTGGATCCACATATATTCCGAAAGAACCAGATTTCTTAATTGGCATATCTACGATACCACGGTTTGGGAGTTACTTGGATCAAGAAAAAGGATCCAAGTATTTATCGGCAATCAAACATCACTTTGAAGACAATCCAAGGTATGTTCTTCTAGAACTCTATTGAACTAAATATTTTAAAATTACAACAACTGTATGAAATATCTGGTATGTTATATATTTTTGAGGTGATGTTGTCAAATTATATCCAGCTGATGTAAGATTTTAGATGGTGTTAACTTTCTATGGCTAGCAACATATTTTGATCAATGTCTACCAAACCATTTGTTATTGGCAGGAAGAGCATATTTTTTATATAAGTTGTATATCTATAGTTGTATATACTTTTAGGGATGTTAGATCCTGTAATCATATTATAGAAATGATAGTGAAGTTCCTTTTGCTAACTTTTCTAAAAATCAGTTTAAGAAAAAAATATTGTAAATTACAAGCTCTGTGAGATGTTTTAAGTCTCAATTGTTATTACAGGCTTGTAAGGAGGGATATAACAACTGTTCTTCAAGAAGCTAATACCATGGTTAACACAGATGATAACACCACAGTCAGACAGGTGGCTTTGTTATACTCTACACTGACAGGACCTATCTATTTCAATTCCTGAAATGCATTAATAGAAACAACGCAACGTATAAACTTTTTAGATTCCTGATTAAAATGTTGAAATACCTGAATTCTTATATACCGAAAACATACAAAGCAAGGATCGAAAATCGTGTTAGTCAAAGCACTATAATTGAATATGGTTTGATTAACGTTTGGCTTATCGTATGGAAAGGAAATTATTTTTACAAGTTGACCATATTCTCCCTACCAAAACATGGAGGTATTATAAGAACCATTAATTGGCCACTGAAATCGCAAAAATCTTTCAAACTTCCAAACTTAAGTTAATCTTATTGAAAAACAAATAAGACATGATCTGTACACTTTAGTGCAGAAATGCCAATTATGATCTAAAACATGTCGAAAGTGCTTGTTCTAAAATGACCATTTTACACTTAGATTTGGAAAATTGAATATCAATCAAAGACTTAACCAAAAAGATCATTTTTTCCAACATCAAATCTTTGAATTACACATCTTGTAGAAAATATCTTTTTTTGTAAGGCTGTGTCTGATTTTTAGATCAAAATGACACCGTCTCAACATTACAGTTTTTACAGCCAGATTTGGACGAACGGTTTGGAATTCATGGGTTTCAAGGCTCTTCAGCATCATTATGGATTTGGCCTTGCAACTATTATATATAAATATATATAGAAGTCTATAAAAAGGACCAACCATCAAATTTAATACGTACCGGATCGTATGAAATAGGCGATACTGCGCAGAAAAGGAAAAAAAAATATAAAAGTCTTAAGATTTGCGCAACGGTACTAATATAAGATGGTAATATACAAAGATGCTGTTTTAAAATCGTGTTGACACAATACCATTCCAGTGAATGTTCTGTTCAATCACTAGGACGTTAATGCAGTAACAGTCATCAAGATTATGATCCGACTGTCTGAAATGCTGGCCAACTTAGGGGTGGCTTCTTAGAGATATCACTTCTATGGCCATTGAGGGTTTTGTGGAAAGGCTGCTTCGACTCATCAATTATTGGAGGCCACAAACAAAACATTCTAGAATGTAAATAACATTAATTTTTGCAGGTCACATAGCAAAATATCCTACGGTTATTATCGTTGGCCCTTCTGTGGAATGTTGATGAGTGATGCATCTGTAGGCAGCATTTGCAGCGTTTGTTACCGCGCGCTTTCAGAAAATTCTCTCTCTCTCTCTCGATGTCAATCTCGATCTATCAATCTATTAATTGATCTATCTCTCTCTCTATCTATCTATCTATCGATCGAGCATTATAATTTTATTATAACGTAAATTTTGAATGTTTCTATTATTCAATATCATTAAGATAAGTTCTGGTGCGATATTGTTTGGGATTTGTTGTTGGTTTTTGCTACAATCATTAACATTTGTTGAGAACAAATAAGAAGAGTCAAACAAGGTTACCTTTTTTATTTTCTTTAATATGACAAGCGTTTATGTATACATAAATGAACTGTCACTACATGATTCCCGTATATTAAGTCTTCATGATATAAAGATAGCGTTTACTTTATATATATATTCCATTTTAACCATTTTATCGTTATAAACTTTAGACCTTTCCTAGAAATACGGGATAACGCAATGTCGTTACAGATTGTGGAATTTCATAATTGTCCAATGAACATATTATTTCCTTCTTGACATCTTCTAATATACTTCGTATATCTTTCCTACAACAAAAAGGCAAAACAAAAGTCTTAAAAACAAATGCAGAATAATTATAAGCCTGGTCTCTGAAGAGTTTTTACAAACATTCGGTCGATGCCACTGCTGGTGAGCGTTTCGCCAGTCCTGCAGCCATGAATTCTGTGCCGGCTTAATATATCATTAATACGGTTATTTTCTGTACAATTACAGCTCATGAAATATTAAAATTTGTCGAAACACTTTTTCAATCCTAAGGCTAAGATAGCCTGAGCTAGATCTTACACATCTTTTTTTTTTAATTTTGTTTTTAATTTTAAGATTCTGTTCAACTTTAATTCAATTGGCCTTCCAACTGTTTTAATTCGAGTGCCATTTGAGTGTCTCGTGTAGACTAAAAGGGCGTAATAAACATTGTTTCTGTAATAAGTTTTACTGAGACAAAACCATTGGTAAGCTAAAACAATTTAAAAATAAGAGATATCAAAGTGTTTCATTGAGACATTTCGTGTATATATGTTGTAAACTGTTTAAAAGAGGGACGAAAGATACCAGATGGACAGTCAAACTCGTAGATCGAAAACAAACTGACAACGCCATGGCCAAAAATAAAAAGACAAACATTCAAATAATAGTACAGATGACACAACATAGAAAACTAAAGACTAAGCAACAAATACGTGTTCACAACATTAAAGTTTGAATGGACGATTGGAAAAAGTGTCAAGACATTTGATTTATCTTTTGGTGGTCATTTATTTTAAAGTACGAAATATCCCCTGTTCTGAATGGGAAATATAATTTATACTTTTGTAAACTTTCTTAATATTATATTTTTTCTTTTTTCTTATCTTTCCGATCCCAGATTTTTAACTTGGAATAACTTCTCCTTATTAGTTAAAAGAAGCAAACATACTTTTCGTACTTTTCCGCTAGATGTCTCTTCAAAGTATTAAGAAACGATGACGTTGAAGACTTGTATACAGTAGTTGCAGTTGCAGATGCAATGAAAAAGTCTGGCTCTTCTAATATATACTGAACTGTTGATCCTGTAATAAATAACAAACAATCGTAACATACTTTATATATACAAAGCACGTGGCATACCTTATATATGCAAAACAAAACACCATAAAATACTTTTTTTTACACAGAAAAGTTTTGACCGTTTTCATTTAATATCCAATCCGCGAAATTATTACACTTTACACTAATATTCATCGGCATATAAATTAGAGGCAATAGTAGATTACCAATGTTCAAATCTCTTAAATCCATGTAAATAACAAATCAAGGTAGAAACAAAACCATAGGGAAAAGTTTAAGCTATTCATATATATTTATAAAACTGAAAACGTGTGAAGTGTAATTGCTTACCTGACATCATTGAAGGTGTTCCTAAAAGTAAATATTGTTAAAGATTATAAATAGTGAGATACATGCAAATATGAAAATCCCATACTATACATATACTATCCAAAGGTTGTTTGTGTGTGTGTGTGTTGTTCGGGACTTTCATCATTTAATGTTCCAAGATATTTTAACAATTACTGAAAAGACATCAACTGCCAACATGCACATTTGTTACATTAAATTTGTATTTACTAGGATTATATGACACTATTTTGATGGTGTATGATGACTATTGACACATTTCTTGCACTAGCATTTTATCCGCAATAAATTAATAATCATAAATACAATTATAAACATTCTGTTTCCTTTGGTTATAGAATACTTGAGACAATTTTTACATAATGATGTAAAATCAGCATGACTCTATCGTTTTTTCGTTGATATTATAATTCTTATTCATTTTCACAACTTACGATCTGCAAGTGTAGTTATATCAATATATACTGGCATACTTTCTTCGTCTCTGACTTCAGTTTCAATGTCAATTACTTTCCCCTTTACAATCGTTGTCACAGATATATTATACTCTGTGCCTTCCTTTAGATCGTTAAACACAATACATGTATAAGTTGTAATCTTTTGACTATACTCTTCGTGTGTTTGATCCCTGATTGACACTTTATAACCCATTACTGCCCGGGACTCGGGTTTTGGTGGTATCCAGTAGACATAGATTTGAGAAGACGATACTGCTTCTACTGAAAGTTTTCTAGGCTGCATAAATTCTGAAAAAAAGGAGTGAAGACTTATACAGATCGTTCAACCTTACCTTGATTTGATTTTGATTTTTGGTGTTTTAACGCCACTTTTAAGCACCGCTTTTGGGCTATTTCGTGGCGGCCAGTTTTTATTGGTGGAGGAAGCCGGAGTGCCCGGAGAAAACCACCGACCTTCGATAGGAAAACTGACAATCCTAGTCAATTAAGATTTGAGTCGAGTGCACCCGCACGAGCGGGGTTTGAACTCATAACCTCAGTGTTGACTGGCTAGTGATTACAGTAGTAACTACTTAGACCACTCGGCCACCGAGGCCCCAACCTTACCTTGACATACTTGACAAACTGTATTGTTATGAATCGCATTTATTACCTAACTCAGTAAAATTTGTGTAAATTCCATTTAATTGATAATTAATATACTTATCGCTACCTTGATGAAAATCTTGATTTAAATAATCAAGAATTCCCTAATAAGTCTGTGGAAATCTACACAAGAGAATTTTATTTAAATAAATCTGATATCAACAGCAAGACTTATCCTTTTGCTAGATTAGGATATTTCAGTTTCAAACAGTAAAATCAAAACAAATATTTAGGCAATAGGGAGGATATTTCGTTCCCTATTGGTAATTTTCCTTTTTTGTACTAGATATTTCTTTGACCCTTTATTTATCGTGTGCATTCATCCTCGATTGCTATGTTCGTGTCTGTTATGATGTTTTATATTTCAATGAACACAATCTATGTATAACTGGTAAATATCAAGTCAGGGATTTATTTACCATAAATTTCTTAAAAAACTTTTTCTAAATTCTAAACACTGATACAATGATATTGCCCATTTTTAAAGACCTTACGGGATTTTTATTTGCTCTTATCCACGTCATTATAGATAGTTTTCACATTGGTAATCGTACCACATCTCCTTACTTTATATTGTGATTTTATCCTGTATTTATGAAGTGCGACAAACACACTTTTTTATCACAATGAAAATGTAAGTCGGTAATATTACTCAGTTATACTATTAAAAGTTTCTCTACCGCTTCTATTCATAGTTTGACCTATAGACAATGCATTTAACTTACGTGGTTGAAACGTTGTCAATGTGGCTTTCACTGGCTTTCCAGAACAGCCGTCTTCAAAATCAGCAGAAATTTCTAAGTTATATTCTGTATTAGAATTTAGTTTATCGAATTTGCAGAAATAACTATCTTTTTGTTGATTAAAAGGTACATGTTTTATTTGTGATGTAAATGTATTGTGTAGCAATAATTTAAAGTCCTTTAATTTCCTTTTGGTAAGTTTTGGCCTTTTCCAAGAAGCTTCTAAAACTGTCTTTGACGTCGATCGAAATTGAACTGCTCTTGGTTGTAACGAGTCTGAAAAAAATCACAGAATTGAATGATAAAAGTAAGATTCACGGCTACTGCTTGAATACAGCTGCGTAATCAAACAAAAATTAGACAAAGTCTCAAATGGCCAGGTTGCAAAATGTATGACTAATCAATGTAGAATGTTTACAATTACATGAAGGGGAAGAAGAAATATGAAAAAATCTTCTTTCAACTTACTCTATAATACTAGTTGCACAATTTAAACTTTTGTGCAATCTTCTTGTGAAGTTTCAGGGATTTGGGTTTGAAACTATAGGAGCTAAAAATTTGTTTCCTCTTTTTTAAAATCTTTTGAAAAAAGTTTCAAAGTAAATAAAATCACAATTTCACAAGAGGCTGAGCATTTACACAACTTCAACATATATACAATCGTCCTGTGAAGTCTGTTATCTGGATTGAACACTGTATAGGAGGAGTTGATTACACAAAACGTGTACCCTCTTTCGTCACTTTTGCTGAAAAAAAACTAAGTTCCCAAGTCTGGATGCCTGCCCGACCATCCGCCCGACATCATATTACTAAAAGACGGTGATGGACTTCGTCTAACTCCGCCAAAAATCAAACAACACTAAAAACAGGTTTCTCTAAAGTCTCGTCATGACATTAAATTGAAATTGACAGAACTTGTGACAGGTAAATTAGTATCTTAAATCGTCACACCATCGTCCGAAAAAAACCATGTCTACTAAATCAGTTAGCATATTTCGACTGGAAGAATGTTCCCGAGTTTATCATTTCTAATATATTAGTTCCATTTACGGCATTACAATAGAAGGTAGAAGTCCGATTTATTAAATTATTTCTCTTCAATTTTGTTTCGGCAAAGTAATGGGGCAACCCCCTTTAAATACGTAAACACTGTATACGTTGTTGGGAATAGCAGTTATGGGGTAGATTTTCCAAGACAATATTGCAAGTAACTATTTTAGATGTTATTTAACAGTGATTTACTCCTTATCAACTATAATTTTTAGACATCACGTTACATAAAAATTAGTACGATATAAATTTCACAATCTTACCATCCAATTCTTCGATGACATGCTCGCGTACTTTAAATGCATCGACAAATAAAAGTTTAACTTTGCCTTCTCCAATCTCACATTTGTCTAGTTCCTTTTTATCGGCAACTCGTAGTGGTTCAAACACTTTATTCAATAAAACTGGTGTTCCATCTATTCCATAAATATAACCATTATACATGTACCCAGTGACAACACATAAAAAGCAGTCTATGTGCTGTTGCTCTAGACGGGATGAATATTTTTCCACTGCCTGGATTATTTCAAGTCCAGTTATATTTTCTTCGATCAAAACTTCAAACCCGAAATCTTCTAATTGCTCTTTAAAGCTCACTTAAAAGAAATTAAACTAAGATAACATAGAACTACAATATAAATCCGAATTCGGGGAAAGCCAATTACAAATTGCATATCGTTTGTGTGTTAATTTTTTAACGTTTAGTGATAAATGTTTCATGTACATGTATATTCAGGACGAGGATGATAATCTTTGAATTGAGTTTTACAAAAGGGATTAAGTATGAACGATGGGGCAGATGGTGTGTTACTGCTGAGAAATCGGAAGTTTACATTTGGAACGTTGAAATTAAAACGTGTCTCAAACATTCTAGTTTAAAGTCGTTTATCTGTGTTAATATCAAGGAAAAGATCAAGACAAGTAGTAGACCTTCTAGGTTCGTTAGTATCCTTAATTCCAGGAAATAGGAGGTGCATGCACTTACTGAAATGGGGTTATTAAGTGACAGGATGTCTTCAATATATTTGAAAGAGAAATTATAGAACTTTGCAAGATGCTTTTTCTTCTTGTCTTGTAGAAGGTTTTGTATGAATTCTGCTTCATATCAATACAAAACAAGTCGGTCAGTAGAGTTGCAAAATTAGAACCTATTACAGACTGTTTGTTGAAATATCAAACCATCAAACTCAACAAATATGTTATCGATCAAAATGTCTAGCATATTGATTATGTCATTTCAGTGTATTTGTTTTTGGAATCAGTATGTTTCTTCACAAAGTAAGATTTTTTATGACCTAAAACAAGGAATTGTATCTGCGATTCATTTTTTTGTAGGAAAAGCATTGCTTAAGGAGAAGATGTAGTCGATAGTTTAATTGGGCGTTGGGGATGGTAGGGTTGATCGTAGAAAAATAAAAAAAATTGATAATACTGCAAAATTCTAATAATTAACATACATATTTCTTTTTGGAATTATATCAATTTACTTACATATATCTGTTTGAATACCATCTAGATTCGTAAGATGAGACAATCGGAAATCCGAATGGTTTGCTATGATTAACGCAAATCCATTTACTACAAAGCAAATAATTCCATGTTATCAGTATATACTTGTTTGGAAAAAAAATTTAAACGTTGATAGACCCTTTTTGCATTGATGCTGATCATTACTTATAATATTCATTTTCGCAAATTCCAGGTCGACATTTTTAATTTAGAAAAATAATACGTGTATTTACGTTCAATTTTAAAGCAAACAACTTTAAACCTCGCCACATTCTGTATGTTCTTGTTCCAAGTCGATTTTTCGAAAAACTAAGGATTTTCTTATCCCAGGAATAGATTACCTTAGCCGTATTTGGCACAACTTTTTTGGAATTTGGTTCCTCAATGCTCTTCAACTTTGTATTTGTTTAGCTTTATAACTATTTTGATCTGAGCGTCACTGATGAGTCTTATGTAGACGAAACGCGCGTCGGGCGTATTAAATTATAATCCTGGTACCTTTGATAACTATCAGGAACCTGAAATTAAGTGGTTGTCGTTTGTTGCTGTATATCAAATTTGTTTATCGTTTGTTGTTTTGTACATAAATCAGGCCGTTGTTTTTCACGTTCCCCGATGATAGTGAATTGAATAAATTAGCTACAAAATGTTATGGTGCTACACTTTGTTTCTTGTGAGATTGAAACGATCAAAGTATTTTGTAATTAAATAAGAACATAAGTAAGATTCATAAAAAAATTAAACAAAATTGTTTCTAAAATTAATATTTTCTATTGTTAATAATATAGTTCACAAAACAATTCTTTACTGCAAATGTCATTTTTAATGAAGTGGGATGAAACCTGCTTTTTGTTTTGTAACTTTAATTTATTTAAGACACACGATTTTCTACATACCCGGTTTGGATGTTGTTGTTTCGGAAGATTCAGTAGTTATTCGATATCCTTCATTTGCAAGGCCCTCTAATTTCACATCGTATATTGTACCTGGTTTAAGATCTTCTATTACATAAGACGTCATAGACACATCTGGGTGTACTGCATGGAACACGGTTGTATCATCTGTTTGTTTTCTGTAGAATAGAGTATAAGCCTTCAAGTCTGTATAGTCTGCTGGATCCCAGTAAACATCTATTTCAGAGGGTGACAAAGCATATGCCTTGAGACGATCACTGGAAATTACTGAATAGAGAAATGGCAGTTGATTAAGGGAGCTACCATTTGATTTTTATGGAGGGGGCTAGGATGAAATTTGAAAAAAGGCAGGACAGGAGCTTTGAGCAAAAAAAAAAAAGGCAGGATGAGCAACTTTGCAAAAAAAAAAAGGCAGGATGACAATTTATGTAAAAAAAGTCAGGATAAATTTATAAAAAAAAGGCAAGACCGAATAGTGTGAAAAATAAAAAGGCAGGACAGAGATTACAACTAAAAATTCATCCTAGTTCGTGTTGCTCATTCTTTAGTTTTCTATGCAGTGCTTTGAAGACTTGTTTGTGTATCTATCGATTTTGTTTGCCGTAGTTTCGTCGGTTTCATTCGAATTATGAATTTGATTGTACCTTTGGTATCTTCAGCCTTGTTTTAATGAATAAGATATTTCAGCAATTCCGGCCATGAAGATGTTTAATAAACAATTTTCATATCACCGACTTTTGACTCTGGAGTATACAATTTTCCGACAGGATAATAATTCTGTGGTGGGACAATATAGTACTCGGTCCAGTAAAAACAACTGAAAGAAGCAAAATCAAGCTTACAATCGGTGAAATTTTGGGGAAAATTACTGTTTTCCACACAGAAGGTAACCTGCCGAAAAATGATATACCTCAAAATTTGGTAGTATGAAAATAGTATATTTTCATATATTCCTTGATATATTGCATACAAGATATTGCCTTACACCAATGTATGTATCGCTGAAAAGGTTTTTAGTCTGGTATTTGATACACAAGATCAAATATCAGTTCAGTATGAAACTTGCGTTAAGTGTTGTTGAAAAATAAAAATTACACTTTACAAATTTCGTGTGTCCGAAGCACTTTTCTAGATTGAACTTCTCCGGGAACGCTTAAACCCAAACATTTCAAAAACAAGGGTGTAGAAATCCGTAGAAACATAAGTAGCGATTGCATAAAGATTTGGCATTAAAAATTTACGTTAAGCAGATTTAGGATATAGAAAGAAAAAAAATAACAAGTACTTACTTTTATCCTCTATAGTTTTAACATTTTCCTTCATTGCTGACACCTGTGTATGTAAATCTTGTATCAAAGATATTACCTGCGCCTTTTGTCGAAATTTGGATAACAACTCCTTCCTGTGTTTAAGCTCTTGGACTTTAGTATGCAATTCTTCTGTAGTAAGAGATGACAAGTCTTCCGCCTTTTTCCTTTCTTCCACATATTTACTTGTCTGTTCTATCTTCTCATTTAATTCTTGCAGTTGCATATCAAATTTGGACCGGGCTGAAATATCGGTTGCCATAGGGGCTACACCTTGGATAAAATGAAAATATAAAGCTAACAATATTACTGTGATTACACTCATAATCTGGTACCTTTTTAAAATATCCGGCATCTATAACAATTTATGTAATATTTTAATCACTTTTCTGTAATGAGTTAAATAACTAAATGTACGTTTAACACCAAGGATTCCGACCGTTGATCTCTAACCCCAAACAACAATTACCAAATTACTATATCCCTATCATAACTTTAAGATAATCCTTTGAATCACTTAGATTTATTACCATATTTTGCAAGAAAGATTTGTACATTTGTTGAAATATGTTATAGTTTCGTATCAATACATAATGGTGTACATACTGTTGGAAACATTTGGTACGTCATTTCTTCCAAATGAATCAGTTTTCAAATCTTCTTGAACGTTTGTTTGTACTTCTGATTGTAATGATTGTATTTCTTTTATAAGTTGTTTTTGTCTTAGAGCTTTCTTCTGAATTTCAAGTTGTTCTATCTTCTGAATAAGTTCGTCTCTCGTGGATGTTGCTTCATTGCTTTGTTTTGTACTTTCGTTAATTATCACATTCCCAATTGCCCTAGTTCTTTCACCGTCTGGAATGCTTGCTAATGTATTTGTAGTTGGTTCAATCTTTAGTTTATGCTGGTGGTCCTCTTCCTCTTTGTAGTTTCGTTTCTCTGTTAATAATGTTTCTGTTGATATATTTGTTTCAGTCTTCCTTAGATTTTCGTCATCGTCCTCTTTTTTATGGTCATTAGATGTTGCTTTTTCGTTTTCCATTTTTAATACTATCAGTAGTATACCTAATAAAGACGTTTATTAAAAGTTTGTAATTATATCTTAGTCTTTGTCACGCTTTTATCGCGTTTTGCTTTGTATATTTACCCAATAACCAAAAACAAAACAAAAATATTTTTATTGAACTTTACTTTAACTAGGCATTGATTTGGAACGATTCGATTTCGTTAATTAATTGTGTTAGCATACTTTCAGTATAACGGATTTAGTTTCATATTTAAACACAATATTATACATCAGCTAAATCTCACCAAAGATATAAGGCTTACAATTTGGTACACCATAGAGCGTTGGAAGTCCAAATAAAATGCAGTGATAAAGAGCATAAAAAAAACAAAAAACAAAAAAATATGCCAAAATCATTATTGTTTTATACTTTATTTTAAGATAATGATTGACCTTACTTAAAAGTACCAATACCAAATAATATAGAGGATTATCCAGGATATAGTCAAAGTTATTTGTATAATATGTTCCAGGTCATTCGTATATATATTTGTATAAGAAAGTTTGGTATTGTTTAACCAAATGCCGACAATTTTTCTTTGTTACATCGACGAGTCCGCTGAAGAAAGTTTACAGATCAAATATTGAATAGAAACTAACTTTTAACATTTTAATAATGATATCCCGTCCCCTTTTTCCTGAAAGTGACCTACCGAGTTAGACTTACCAACGAGTTATTACTTACATGAGCAACATGACGGGTGCCACATGTGGAGCAGGATCTGCTTATCCTTCCGGAGCACTTGAGATCCCCCTAGTTTTTGGTGGGGTTCGTGTTGCTCAGTCTTTAGTTTGTTGTGATATGTGTACTGTTGTTTGTCTTTTTTTAGCTATAGCGTTGTCAGTTTATTTTCGACTTATGAGTTTGAATGTCTCTTTTGTATCTTTCGCTTCTCTTTGTTATATAACAAATTTACAACATTAATAAATTAAGAAAGGTCGGGTTTTACTCAAATTTGTTTGTAAATTAAATGGACAAATAAAATTTTGGAATTGTAAATTTTGGACAGGGGCAACCTTTAGTTTGAAGAATCAGAATTCAAATTTGCCTTTGGAGATATGTTTAATTTAACTCAAACGAAGTGAAGATTCTTTTTTAAAAAGCATATCGCTCATAAATGGAACTTTCATACATTGTAGTTTTTTCTAAGTTCTTTCTTCTGGAGATCTTATACAAATATTCGGCTTTGAGCTTTTCTGATGAAGGTAAATCCAGAAAATCGCTTAGGAGGCATGACATTTATGACGAGTTGTTTTCAATTCTTGTATACTGCAGCATTGCCGTCATGAAGTTTTGCCAGAAGTTTAAAGTTTCAGACAGTTGTAAAGTTTAACACTGATCATGCGTTATCAAGTATTGACTATTGTAATTGCATTATACCGCCAAATGAACACTTAAATTTAACAATACCTCACAGGAAGAGTGCAGAAACGGATAAGATAAAAGGATAATATGAGAGAGGAGATAGACTATGACAACCGCAGTGCAAAGCAATATGTCATACTGGCTATTTGATGAAAATGACACTTTATGAATGACTTGCGTCTGCATCCAGGTTAAAATAACTGACAGAAAAACTAAAAAAAATCGTGTTTTTCATTAAGGTTCAGTTCAAAAGTCTACGTTTGCACAAGCACATATGAATTTAAGATTACAAGGGTTTCTTATTTTAACCTCTTGCTGATTAATGATATTGGGATATATATGAATTTCTAGACACATTACGGTGGTATTGAGAATAAAGATTCGATATATTGAACTATAAGACTAAGACACCAGTCATTATTGACACAATATCAATTGTGTAATAGGAATTGGAAGTTTCTCCTTTTCTTACTTCAAAATTGTAGATGGCGACTTTTTAATGATTCATGTCACTCCCTCACGCTCTCGAGTTTTAACATTTATGACATCCGTCCCAGGATAAACGGTTCCTATATTAAGCATATAATTTTCAACTTGCAATAAGGGGAAAATAGCCGTTGGTTTGCGTTATATCGCACAATTTTTATATGTACTTAATGAGAGGGCATTAATTGTAATGCAATCTTCCATCGATTTCATTACAATTAAATCATACTAACGACAAGCCCTGCAATTGTATCTTATTTTATCGGTGTATATCAAACGTGTTTCAGTTCTCGCTGACAAGTTTTCCTTATTGTCAGAAAAGGGATTTTTGAAGGATACAAGGAGAGGAAATAGTAACCTCTTTTTTAATTCTATTCCAGATAAATAGAACATGTTACCATTTTGTAAAACTGTATACTGAGTACATCTTGGAGATCTCAAAATTATGAATATGATTGAAACGTTACTAGGGCAACAACCTTCTGTTTCTCCTACTTGAAATTGCATCAAACATTGAGGGTAAGTACTTGAAATATTCTAAACATTTTATGCACAGTTTTCTAATCACATTGTATCAGAGCGACCACACCAGGCAAGAAAAGAGTGAACTGTAGATGTTGCTACCTTATATATTTATTTCATTGGAGGTATCTTCTAATTATACGTTCATTTACATTAAACGTGATGGGAAAAAGGCAAATGGCGAGAACATACATGAGACAACGTTCAAAAATATAATGGTATATAACTTTACTTCAAAGTAATATTAACCTGGAAATTGTCGCTCCGTCTATATTCGCGATTTGTCGACTGAATTAAAATTAGCTTCGCTTTATATTCGCGATTTCATTATGGTATTTATTGAAAAAATTTCTGTTTTAGGAGCAGCGCTGTCATTGCTGCTCTTTATCTTAAAATTACCGGACCTGGTTCGGTGGTGATATTAATAACTCCCACCTTTCAAACAACAAAACAAGACCAAAAATTGAAAATGGAAATGGGGAATGTGTCAAAGAGACAACAACCCGAGCAAAGAGCAGAAAACAGCAGAATGCCACCAATGGGCTAAATATATATGTAAACCTTATATTGATGACAATCGAAACAATTATCAGAGAGACGATGTAAAATACAATTTTAACACTGATTCCCATTTGCAGATTGGAAAATGATCGTTTTAATACTCCACAAACTTTAGATCAAACATGTATCTATGCTGGTGTTCCGAGGACGTAAGTACATAAAATTCTAACATTAACACACTTCTGCATATACATTTTTCAAACTTTATTTCTCAAATAAACTTCGTCATGGAAATAATAATAATAAAAAAGGAAAAATTTAACAATCACTGACATAGAATTCAATTCAATTCATTCCTTTTCGATGTCATTTTTATCTTCTAGTTTCGAAGATTATGCTGATAATAATATTTATTGGTTACAGGAGTCAATACATGAATATAAAATCATGGTTCAAACCTGATATTTTTTAAAGTAAATATGAACTTGTAAACTAGATACAATTCCATAAAAGGTCTATCATATAATTATGTCTTAAAAACTTAGTTTCCTTCATCTTGTTTATCATTATCAGGTTTCATCTTTGGAGAACCTCCAAGAAATAATGTTTTGTTCAGTGTCGATGATAATATCGGCATTTCATATCTATCTGACGTATAAACCAGCTCATTTCTTACATCTTGTATTATGGACGTTATGTCAAACCTGAAATATGACGAAATCATCATACAGTTAGCCAGTTTGCAAACAGACAAAAATTATGTCAAGTTATAACATAATTTGGATTGAAATTAGTTTTTACCAAAAAAAAAAAGCTTATCAAGCTAAAACAAAACATACAGCTGACATAACAAACAGGGATTCATACCTCGACATTTATTAATCAACTATTAGATCGAGACTATCCCGGTTTTTGGTGGGGTTCGTGGTGCTCAGTCTTTAGTTTTTCTATGTTGTGTTTTGTGTACTGTTGTTTTTCCTTTTAGTCATTTTTCGTTTTTTGCCATGTCATTGTCAGTTAGTTTTCGATATATGAGTTTAAATATTCCATGGTATCTTTTGCCTCTCTTTTGCATCCACAATTGAAAACTATACAGTGATTATTTATCCATTCATAAATTTCCCAATTCTTAATCTCAACAAACTACTACTGTTTACACTGTTTACATTTTACAATTAGTTAGTCATTCAAGTGTTTTTGTCGAATTAAGTCATTTCTTACTGTAGTTTAAAAAAGCTGCTCGGTAAAAGCCATGATAAACAAAGGTTGGTTTCGTCACATTTTATTGTTGTCACGTCTCCCAGTTTCCAAAGATGTATTGTCTTAAAGTGTTCTGTTATTGTTATTTCATAGTTTTACAGACCAATACCACAATTATAGCATACGAAACCTAAAGCATCTGATACCACCCTTAGTTTTTATTCTCCACTTGAAGCTTCAGTTTAAAATGTTAATTGTTATTTTTCATAGTTTTGTTCTTGTCTGCTCTTTGGTCGGGTTGTTGTCTCTTTGACATATTCCTCATTTCCATTCTCAATTTTATTGTGTCAATAATTGAGCACTAAACCTATGTTTTGGTTGTCGCATTCCTGTAATGTCCTGTGAATTTACGCATTCACTTCAATTTTCTCTTAAAGTTCTTATTGTTTTTTTATAAGATCATAACTTAGAAATAAAAGCTAGTAACGCTATCGAAAATCCCAGCATTATAATACTGTGATAAATCATACCTGTTATGCTTTTTGAGTAGATGTTTTGCGAAACAGCCAAGAAACGATGGTGCCTCCTCAGAGACAAATGGACCATTGGCAGTTGCTATCATAAAATGTGGTTCACCCAGAATATGTGTTGTTGACGAGTCTACAAAATTGCATGTACAATGTATATTATTATCCGACAGAGAAGTACACACTCATATTACAAGTTTGTTTGTCTGTTGGTCGTTTTATTTTTTGCCATGGCATTGTCAGTTTGTTTTCGACTTCTTAGTCTGACTGTCCCTTTGATATCTTTCTCCTCTCTTCTTTCCGATATTTGATATCTGAATCTCGCTGCATCATTTGTATTTGTATTCATTTAGAAAAGAGATCTAATTAGGTGTATACTTTAGCATAAGCGAAAAAATAAAACATGCTATTTTTTCCTGTCATCATTTATACACCTTTAATGGATTTCAAGCAAGTAATTGTAACTTTAAGCTTACCTGCCATAATTATTGGTGTACCTACAAAAAATGCATGCCTATATATTTAATCTACAAACGACATTTTAAAGAAGATGATACTTAAGATTAACCGTCAAGTGTATAGGAAAATAATTTCGTACTTTATTTGGCCTTTTTAACATTTTTTGTATTGGAAAGTCACTGATGAGTCTTTTGTAGACGCGCGTCTGGAGTACACAATTTCAATCCTGGTATCTATGATGAGTTTATCTTTAATATGATAATATTGGCATCAAGTGAAGATTTTTTTTTATACATTTTCGAATTTTCGAATGCGTCTTTCATAAACACAACATGCATCAACACAACACAAATTTCGAAATGTTTACAACTTCTTTCTATTAATGGTTAGCTTTTATTTTATAAAACGCGGTAAAGAAACAGTACTTGCAACACTTGAGGTTTAAAAAAATAGATAGATAAACCAACCATCTTTAGGTGTTGTTATCGACACTTCAGCTGGGTCACTATATTCAACATTGTTTTTGTCCCTCTTTACTGAAGAGATTTTGATCGTATACATAGTATTTTGTTTCAAATTATCAAATACATGACATGGATAAGATACAGTTGTTCCTTCGAATTCTTCTTGGTACATTGATTTGTGGGATATATGATAAAATAAATTGTCAGAGTTATCTGTGGAAGATGGTTTCCAGAAGGCATAGATCTGTGACTGAGATATCAACTCCAGTCCAAATGCCACAGGACAATTAGATTCTGGAAAATAATATGTTACTTAGTTATTATATCGGAGGTAATGAATGAAATAGTTGATTATTTTCTTTCTGTTTTATGGTTTTTGATGTTATTTTGCATTGATTCGATCTGTTCTCTAACCTTTCATGCCTTTAAAGACAGTGTCATGGTACATGTATATGTGCATAAATGTCAAATTCTTTCCCGTATAAATATATATGTATATACTTTATTTACAACTTGAAATAATGTATTTATATAACAATTTCATGACAAAGATCGAAATACGCGTATCTATTTACAAAAATATTAATATACTTTCTTTGTATGAATATTTCATATTTGTAACGCTGGATACCAATAAAATTTTCCAATTCAACAATTATTATCTGGTTATTATTCTGGTAGCATTTACCTTTGTTACTAGTTTTAATTATTCCATTGACTGCTTGGCCATTGTGTTCTGGATAAGCTGTAAACACTTCAAATTTATATTCTGTATTACTTTTCAGTTTATTGAGTTCGCATATGTAGGTTTCTTTTGTATGCTCTGCTTTTACATTCTTCATTTTTGTCTTTTCACCATCATTTAAAGCAACTACGAAGCGACTGACTTGTAACTCTGATAGTTTTGGGGGTTGAAAGGAAAATTCAACACTAGTTGAATCGATGTATCGAACTTTGACATTTCTTGGTTGGTTTGAGTCTGTAAGATAATGATACAGTTTTCATATTATTGAAACATGACAATTTCCATACAACAATGTTTTTGTAGAAATTCATTCAACATTTCAGATAGGACATGTACATGTTTTGTTATTGCCCAAGATATATATGCATATATTTTGATAAATTCTAAACTGATGTTTGTAAATTTTACAAACACTATGGAAATAGACTGTAGATTGTTTTTAACAACTTATTGCGATTTTCAATTTTTATAACTGTTTCAGCTTCGATACCACATATACAGGTCTGCTTCATATCTTGACTCACATCTAGAAATTGAAAAAAAAATGTCGGATGACAACAAAACTTTGCTAACAAAAGAGATGATTTCAGTATCTAATTATGAACTTTCCATTTTTATGAAGCAACATCCTAGCTGTGAGTGCATATGGAGTATATATCTCCAATTATTACGACATTCCATAGCTTGAGTTTCTTATCATTTTTTTCTTGAAATAGGGTTTCTGCTTACAAGGAGGCTATTAAAACAAGGGTACCAAGTGGTAAAGCTGAAGTCAACCATTCGAAAATTTTACAGACGCCATCACGAGTTGATTGACCGTTATGGAATCATCTGTTTCACAGATTATGATGGATAGGTTCCAATTGTCGTGAACAGAATCCCGTACGTCATCTTTTCCTCCATTTTTGTACTTACAGGTACCAAATGTGGAGCATTACCCTTCCAATGCACAAGAGACCAAGGTGCAGTTAGTGTTTGTGTTTTTCTCAGTCTTTTGTTTTCTATGTTGTGTTTTGTAGACTGTTGCTTGTCTTTTCGTTCTTTTTTTCTTTTTTGCCATGGCGTTGCCAGTTTGTCTTCGACTTATGAGTTTGAATATTTCTTTGGTATCTTCTGCGTCTCTTTTTCAGAAAAATTCAATTTCAGTGTGCAACACACATATTTTCTGAATAACCTTCATCAGTGAAGTGTGACGTTACGAAATCCAAATACATCAAAGAGTTGTAAGCAAAAAATTCAAAAATGTCGAAACAGAACAGTCAAATCCTTCTTCATTCAGCTTTGCGTAGAGCTAATTGAGAAACGGGCATTGCACGCATGAAAAACGTGTCACGTTTTACTTTAATTTGCAATTTCTAATAATTGTATGTACTGGAATATATACCATCTAGTTCCTGTATTGTTTCTTCCTTGATTTTGGCAGTATCTATCAACACAATTCTTTGTTTCCCCTGAGCATCAGTGGAGTCAGTGTTAATATCATATTTTAAACAATCTATAAATCTGCTTATTAGTACACCTCCATCAATCCCAAATATGTAGCCATGGTATTTGTAACTGGCTAGTACCAGAATAAAGCAGTCTATTCCAATTTGGTCCAACCATTGTCTGTGACTTTGGATCGACTCGATCATTTTTACCCCTGTTAAATTTTCCTCTAACTTGACTTCAAAATGTAAATTTTCAAAGGTTGATTTCAATGACTCTGTAAGAGATTTATATAGGAGGAAGTATACTCTAATTGAAATAAAGAATCTCCTTATTTGCATATTGGAATGGTTAATTCGATTTTCTCGTTTCGTTTGATCTCAGATGTATTTCTTTTAAAACGCCGTTTCTGTAAAAACCATAAAGTTTAATGAATGGTGTATGTGTTGTAAGGAATAAAAACCTTTTAAAGCGTAATGTAAAAGACGCAAATCGTTGCATCTTTGATTTCTCAACAGATTACAAAATCTGAATGTCATGTTGTATTTTTATCAACATTATGATTTTCGATTCTCCTAATCGGAATTCAATCAATCTAAAAAAAAAAAACATCAGACTTCGATTGCATTGAAACTTTGTTAATCTTTTTCAATATGAAATCATTCTAAAATAAATTTTGTATGTAGTGATATAGGAAAAATAGTTTTTAATAACTGTGAACATCTAAAATGCTATGTTGTTTAAATAATATATGTATAATTGGAAGTAGACTTCAGTGTTCTGAATATTGTTATAAAAAATTACTAGATACCGAAGCTAATTTGATAATATGCGCTTTTTTCTCATCAGCGGTGGTCTAAGTTGCTGGATTGTTTAATGCCTTAAACGCATAAATTGGACTGGTTATACGTTAGTGTGTTTTATTTGTTTTTGAAATTATTTTTTTTTAATTACTTTTCCTGTTAACACTTGTTACATTTTACTGACCTGCTTAGATAAGGAAAAATATTGTTAAAGTATCATGGTTATTTCTCAAACTAGGATTGTTGTACTTTTTACACACTCATCACCTTATTTAGGAAGTTTTGCGTACATCAAACAAACTCTCTGTCTAACTATCCATCTGTTAATGGATCTTCTATGCATAACTCGTCGGGTGAATTAAAGAATAAGATAAATATGAAGATGTGCATCAACAAAATATTTTTTGAGCAAATATTTCGAAATATAGAAACATTTAACATATCACATGGGGCAGGTTATCAATCTGTGAGATCGTAAAATATCTCAAGTTCAAATTTGCTCGCGGAGTATCCTATATGGTATTGGTATCAACTCATTATTGAAAGTAATGAAAGCAATTCATGTGCTGTGCATATTTCGAATGCCTATTATTATTTTTCATTGCTGTATATTTTCCATCCTGTGTAACTATGCAATTGTATATTATATAAGAGTAAGGACTTACCAACATGTGCTAGTGTTCCTTCTATATTAGACAACGCTTTAAGCTGGAAATCTTGGTAATTTGCCAAGATAAGAACAAATCCCGACACTAAAATAAACAGTTTATGTTTATAATGACAATCCAACAAATGAAATATGTATATAAAAACAGTGAGAAATTATATCATCAAAAGAGTACATTATGTAAAAGTTGTGATATTGAATTTGTGCATTGAGATAAAGTAAGAAAAAACAAACAAACAAATATGAAGAAGTGTATAAAATGTTTGATTAATTAAGCACTACTTGAACAAATGGCATTTCATATTGCATTCAGTACATAGTAACCTGATTTGAACGTAGTCACTTCAACAGTATCTGTTTTAATTTCTGATTTGTCTGAACCTTCAGCTTCCATCCTAATGTGATATGTGGTATTTCCTTCGAGTTCCGATATGATACAGGAAGCAACAGTTCCGTCTAGCGGTATTGACACATACACATTATCGTCTCCCGTAACAGGTTTGTGGAACACTGTGTAAGATTGGACTTCGCCAAACTGTAAACTATCCCATCGTACCTCTATTTCAGTTGGAGATAAAGCATAAACTGCCACTGCATCTCTTGCTATGACTGCAAAGCATTGAATTTTCACAAATGAGTAAATTAGTTAAATTAAAATAAAAAAGAATCATAACACAATGCATCATTCGCATTAAAATACAGATCTTTTTCAACATTTCCCTTACGAAAGTCGAAAACCGCCCTCCATACGTTCAGTTTGATATTTTTTATGCCAACCAATAAAATTTCGGCCAACAAATGTGTAAGTGTACGTATCAGTACAACAAATTCTTAAGATACCGAAAGGTCTTCATAAAAATGTAATACAATGTTGTTAAACCCTAGAGAATATATGTTTTTCGTATCATTTTATATTATTTTTAGTGTCTATGATTGTGCTTTGATGGACATGCATAGTGCATCATCTCCTCTGAATTTGTTCCTCGTCTTCATTATATCAAATAAATACAAAACTTGTAAAAATAAATTGGCGCCAGGGGTCTGGTTAGCGGGTGGTCGACGAAGTTTATCTGCGGTGATCTCTAGCCTGTCAACACTAAGGTACGAACCCCGATCGTGACAAAGTGCTTTCGATGCCGATTTTATTTAGCTATAATAGTCAATTTACCTCCCGAACTAGTGTCGATGGTTCTCTCCGATAACTCTTGCTTCCTTGAACAATACAAACCGGCCGTCATGATATAACAAAGTGTGGTAAAAGTAGTCTTAAACTTCAACAATCAATCAATCAATCAAATTGGCACTATAAATATATCACTAAATTTCAAACGTAGGTATTTTTTAGAATGATCTTACTTCTAGTTTCTCTGTAATCTGTGTCACTTTGAAGTCGTTGTATGTCATTCTGAAGAGCATCTATCTCTTCTAACAATTTTTTATTTGAGAAATCGTCTCTTTGTATCTTTAACTCCTCTAATCTTTCAGATAATTCATCGATGGTCAAATCGTCTATTAGTTCTTGGTCTGTTAAATCTGTCTCGCTTCTAGGTTCATCGCCTAGACTTTTGGTGCCGTGACCGGGAGAAATTTAAAAAAAGACCGTGTTTCATTTTTATAATTTCAGGAGATATTTTTGTTCAATTTTCAAAGCTTCTTATCACAAAGGTAATTGTGCTATATACGAAAATTAAATTGCCAATGTTTCGGCTTTAATAGTTCTTTGTTTTTAAACATACCGTTACACATTGTGTCTTATCAAAATCATAGCAGTATCAAGAATGATACTGTTTATTAAAGTATTTTTATATATAAAGCATATTTATGATTATTTTTTGTTTTTACATTTAATTCACGATATTAAACTGCTTACTTAATACTCTCTTCTTTTGTTTTTCATGGATCTTTATCTCATTTTGAAGTTTATTTATTTCTTTAAGTAATTGCTGCTGTGCCAACAGTTCTTTGTCTTGTTCCAACTTTTGTAGTGTTTTTAGTAACTCATCATCTGTAAAATTTTCAAGATCACTAATGTCAATCGTGTCTGACGTCTCCTCTTTGGTAATAGTATTTATTATCGGTGTTGACATTATGTTTCATCAGAGAAAATCTGAAAAAAATGTTAACAAACATTATCTGCTTAATACAAGTCAATCAATCGTAAAATTTATCTTATTGCGGGTCGTGCCTATTTTATCAAAACCTTTTTCTAACTAAGATTGAAGCGTATAGAATGTTGTATTATTTACGTTAACAATAATAACATTCGCTGATGTTTCAAATGTCCAATATTAAAACCTTTTCAGTTCTTTGCATTAAACGTTATGAATTTTTACTTATGTTCTAACATTATAGATTTTAATTACCTCTTTTTGTTAATATACACTTCCGTTCGACATGTTGTTTGAACAATTAAAGTATTGAGTCGCTGAATTAAATGTTCCAACTGAGTGCATGTAACTTTATACTCAGCTTATTATAACTATCTAATACTGAATTTATGATACCTTTGGAAAGAAAAATGTATAAGGGTAGACTGGGAAAGAAAAAAAAATTGTAATTTTTTTGTAGTTCCCCAATTTTCTACATTCTATTTTTTATCTTCTTTTCGAGTTGATTTTGTTTTCCATTTTGTTAATACATGTATATTTTAGCTTAGATTAAAATTGTCCAAAAATCGGCGACAGATGTTGAAAGTTCAACAATGAACTTGAATTGTTCAATTAAACCACATTTTTTTTTATTTCATTTTTTTATTTTTTACCGGTGCTGAAATGATAAAGTTTCCTTTTTTCCTTTTTTATAATTTATCATTTGAGTTTCTGTTTTGTATTCAAAATGTTATATAATGGTATTGTACTGGATTGCCATTTCAGGCAATGCAATCAGACATATATACCATTCAAATTACCTGATTTATCATAGGGGGATGCACGTTTGCGTTAATTGGTGTAACATTTGGGCTACACATATGTTACGTTTGGGCCAAAGATAAGTTGGCATTTGAACTATAAGTTTTAGAGTTGGCATTTGGGCCTATCCTCCCATGTACCGGTAAATTGTATGTAAAATACTGTTATGACAATTATTCATTAACATTCTATGTATAACATGTTCTTGCTTTATATACCCCTTCCAATAGCCCGGCAAACCGCTCACCAAGAGGAGAAAGTTATAGCACTAAATATTGTTTAAAACTAGGCACAACGTGAAGGTGTAAAACAGCTATAGGTCTAAGGACAAGATATAAAAAGAACATCCAATAGATTCTTTTCAAAGATTGGTTCAGGCTCGGGCATGATATATCGTCAGTATACTATTTCCAGATTCAGGTCCTGTATTTAAAGATAACAGCCTTTAAAAAATATAGTCGTGTCATACTGCCTGATCTCAACTTAAACTCATTTCCTTTAAGTGGTGTAAAACTTCAAATTGTTTTTTTCAAACAAGCGTGGTTTCCCAAATGACCGAATTTTTATGTAGGTTGTATTTAAAAAATATGTTTTAATACATATTTTATATATTTCATATCAAATATTGATATAGATAAATTTTACCTGTAATTTACCTGCACAGACAGGCACATAATAAGCCCAAATGTAAACTTGAATCCAACATTTTTAGCTCAAATGGTACCATGGCCATACTAATGATTTATCCCAAATGATTTGCGCCCATATCATATTGATTTTTCGGACGATGATTGCATATTCAAATGGACAAAATTCATAGCTTCATTGATCCGAGTTATATCCACTTCTGTTTCTTCTTGAAAACCTATATTGTCTGTCTTCGTGTGGTTTCAACAGAAGAAATAATCGAATGAAACTTTCTAACAATATCTGCTATAAATGTTAAATCTATAATCAATTTACAAATCAAAGCGAAATGAGAGTACGATTCTAGTTTGGGTACGGATTAGAGTTTATTTTCTAAAATGTGATTATTATGCAGTTATGCCGGTCCATTATGTCATAAAATAAGCACCTTTTTCTTGATTTGTCACTCCACTATACATCGTGACAGATAGAATAGCGTCACAAAGTCAAAGCTAACCGAGAATAGTTTAATTTAACAATTTTGAGGAAAACGTTAAAGATGTATCTTCAACAAATAATCTGTATGAACTATAATTTTATAATGTGTGTACAATAAAATAGCAAGGCAACTTTACTATTCAGAACTAGTCAGCACTATCATTGATATGGTCATAATTATAATTATAATAACTGTTTACAAAACTTTGATTTTTTTGAAATACGAAGGATTTTCTACCCCAGGAATAGATTACCATAGCTGCACTTGACAAAACCGTTTGGAATTTTGGGTCCTCAATGCTCTCCAACCTCGTACTTCGTTTGGCCCTTTTAAAAAAAAATTCCAATAAGAGCGTCAGTAATGAGTTTGGACAGACGGCGTCTGCCGTGCCAAAATTTTAATCCTGGTATCTATGATGAGTTTTTTTAGTGCGTCAAATATTTATCGTATCAACCACTTAATATATTTCCGAGTAAATTTATTTGCAATCGGGATTTTCGACGTACCATCTGATTAAATTAGGAAACTTCTGTTTGATAAGATTGTCCAGCAGTGTCTTGTAGAGTCGAAAAAACATCACTGTCAACGGAATTGAAAGATAGTTAAAGAAATTTGCTCGACTCTAAATTTTTGACGATGAAAATCTTGTTCTCATTTATAGTTAGCCCATAATTTCTCTTTGCTGAAACCACAGTTATTCTTGAAATATAACCTTGCACCAAAGGACATGGATGTAAACAACTACCGGTCACATCACGGCCTTCGATTGAGAGCAATAGCATATGGTTACCTATAAAACAGAAAACTAACGGCCTCATGTATGCCAATAACACTAAAAGAAAAACAATTCATTATGACAGACACTGCGGCAATCAACCAAAACCACTGGATTACAGATAAACACTTAAAGCATTTGTTGGGGTTAAACATTAGAACAAACTGTAAAGATCAGTTGAAAAGGGTCCAACTCATCAGATTGGTACAAATTTCAACTAACATATATATCAACAAAAGACACAAAGCTAGTTCAAGCAAAATTTCAACTAATAAAAAGGTTAAATTTTCCAAGACAATATAACATATATATAAATATCAATCAGCACACCTCCAACGGATTTAGTATAAAAACGTCATAAGCCGTCATGGAAAAGCATGATTTTGTGCAAAGACAAATTTATATATTTATATGAGTATCAACAGGATGTTAATAACTACTAGCGTTTAGCTATATGTCTTAAAATATTAAAAAAAAACCAATGTTAGTACCGAAAAAAATCAATTAAATCTTTAAGAGAAAGTACATTCAAAGGTCCAATGCGTTTATATGGATTTTTATTATACAACATCGCCGTAAAAGCGAGGATAAAATATCCCGTTTGTAATAAAATTTCTACAGGCTATATATTTGTTCCAGTTAAATCCAATACAACTTCAGACATAACCAAAGCGAACTAGTTGGAAAATGCGCACACGGTAAATATGGGCCGAACGTGCACCGAGGGATCACCACCATCCAAAAAGGAAAACAATGATAAGGAACGACAAAAATGTTGTGAACTTTAGTTTAGAGTTTCCCTTGTGAAACGGAAATATTCAAATTAAGAAAACAACAATTATTGCTGTTGATATGAGAATTATATTTTAGTCAGTTTCATGGGGTAAATTTCTGCAATATATCTGTTGATCAGGATGGGGTTTACAAACTAGAGAATAATGGGCCAATGCTGTAGAAAAATGAGCAAAAAATTCAAGAATAGAGAAAATTGGCAAAAAATATAAAAACACAGAGAACTTAAAGGGCTACTGAAATAAAAAGGATAGAGAATAATGGGGAAATAATTATAAAGAAGAGAGAAAAACAGACTAAACAATTAGAGAATAAAGAAATGAAGACATCACCATCTCATATATATAGTTCTTGCTTATTTAAACTAAAAACATCATCACGGTAAAGGTAAAGCGTAATTAAATCTTTCTATTAAATGCATTTTAATTTTATATTTATTGCGTTTGGGCATAAACTATGATTCATAAAAATACAGGAACAAGTCTGCTATTAAAGTGGCACAACTGATGTCCATAGGAATACCTGCGACCTCAGTGTCGATAACCCTTATGACCGAAACGTACATAGATGATCATTTACTTCTTTAGTCATCTCATCACATTTCAAGTAGGTTTATCCTGCATACAATTTTTTTGCATTTCATATTCAAAAAGGCTTTGTATGGGTTGCAACCAATATATTTGCAATCGGGATTTCGTAGCATCATTTAATTGAATCAAAAAAAATCTGTTTGATAAGATTGTGCAGCAGTAAATTGTAGAGCCATACTGAGTCATCACTGTCAACGGAATTGAAAGATCCATTAAAATGCTCTTCATTTATCAACCAAAGAGTTGTTTAACTCAGAAATGTTTGATTTATTTATTTACAAAATTTCATAATATTATATAAGTTCTTCATTAGTTATTAGAAAAGTAATCAAAAGGATAGAAAGATTGGTGGAATAAAATTGCTGGACGGTTAGATTAATCGAAATTTGAGTTTTTTGTTGCAAAATACAGTCTTACTTGAAGCCGAGATGAAACACAATTTGATGGTTTTTGTTGTGCTTGTGCAGTTTATGTAGCTAATACATAGAAAGTGGTATTCATCGGCAAATACTCGGAGGAGGCCGTATGAAGGCGAAATCATGTAATTATGATTTCCTACTTTTTTCAGCTGGTACGAACAAAAACGTTTTCTTAGTAGAACCTACTTGAAGTTTATTTTCAATCCTAGAAATGGCATCTGTATTAATTTCCCTTTACTTCATATTCACAATTATTACACATTTATTGAAATAAGAATAGAGGGACAGTATACATTTGACCTGACTTTTATTGCAATGTCGTATGGATAAGAGCAAGAACACATTAAATTAGTGTAAATGAGTTGGCGGACTGAAAATTCAGTAAAAAAACAATACGATAAAATATTTTAAAACCGACACAAAATATAAAACTTGAAAAACGGAGGTTCAATGTCATATCCTGTGGTATAAAATAAAGATACCGTAGGAGTTAAGTGGCAAATTTAGAGTAAAGGGAAAACACAAATAAACTACATGATGGATCCATAATTATAAGAATAAGAACCCGGGATGATAAAACCGTAAGGAAAATATATTATTAAGAAATTTTAATAAATATTATTTCACGTTGTCCCATCAGAACGCATACACAACTGACCCTTTTCCTTTTTAAATGTTTTGTATCGACTTGCCTAGATACAACACTGTGTTTAGTATTAGTTTTTCAACCAAATTGAACAGATGAATCACATCGTACGATATAAATGACGCAATTCGTCCAAATTTGGCGGGAATTATTAACTCCCTTGCGTAAACATTTTATTTTAGGAAAGATAACTCATAATCGACGGAAGTCAACTTCAGGCGGTGCTGAATGAAAACATTGTGGAAGCAGAACCAAACTAGTATTTCCAGTTCCTTGCCACTGTGTATCGATTTGTAACATGTTACCAAAGGGTTAAATAACTGCTGTACGTGTTGCAATAAGAACATTTATCAAAAATTTCAAAACACACCTACAAAAAGTACAAAGCGTAAAAATATATATGTTGGCTTTATCATTAAAATATCACGAAATGTATAACGTGCTACTATAGTTAATGTCTTTGTTTTTTATTCCACTGAGAATCTGCACGCGAAACGAGTATCTGATTAAAAAAAATTGAATCAAATATTGATAAAAGACAAATTTATCTTGCTGTTGGATTCAATTCAGACAATTGCCTTGATTACATGTTCACCAGGTTTTGTTCGCCCAATTTTGTCTGCCCTACAGTTGTGTCTGGTAATTCCGCCCTTCCGGTAGACCCGCCCACTTCCATTTACTTCCGTGAATATTTTGTCTGCTATTTTATTCATAGGAACTGTACTTATTCTCACTGCATGTCAACTTTTAAAGAAAAATCCTTTATTACAAAAATATCAAGTGATAGATATATACAGTTCCTGAAGCTAACCTTACAAAACTCATTTCTGACTTGAAAGTTTTTTTTCGGTTGTCTGGAATCCCTTTAAAAGTGGTCTATTAATAAAACACCATTTTCCTTTCATAAATATGTGATAAACTCATACCTGCCAACCCTCCTGTTTTGAGCAGGAGTTTCCCGCGCAAATGACGAAATTTCCGGAAATCTCCCGCTTGTTGGTCCGCTCCCACTCCGGGAGAATAGAATCTCCTGCTTTAAGATATGTTTACCTGGAATGACCCACGTTCCTAATTCTCTGGCTTTTTCATTACTGCCATCATGGTCATTAGAAATAAATAAACAATCGGTGATCATTTGAAAACTTTGGTCAGTAGTTTTTATGTTCGATTTATAAGTCATATTGCTATGTCAACTCAGACAAGATAGATGTCTTTGTCAGGACCAAGCAGCAGTGTTAAAAAGAAGAAATAAATAAATGCAAATCGAAATATCAAGCAGATTGAATGAAAGATTTTTAATTTTTATGACCAAGTTCACTTGGCAATGAATCTTCATTTTGCACATCATGTTCAATCAACTTTTCGGTTTCTTCTGGTGGTCTGTAGAACGTTTGAAAGCATGCTTAGTGTGAAACTCACAACAAAATCAAAATGTGGAATTTTATGAATTATGAGACTCAGAGGTATTGAAAAAGGCAACAAAATAAATACCTTGTAATAATAGTTGTCTAGATTATAACCATGAATTGAAGAAATAAAGCATATCAGTCCTCAATTTAGACTAATAAAACAGTCGCCTGGGCGACCTATAAAGCCCACAGGCGATCTAAAATTTACTGTTGGTGGCCATTTGGCAAACTTTACTTTTTCAACCTGGTTACCTTATAAAAATCTCTTCAGGATTTTTTTTCAGGCCCTATCCCGTAAGTGGATTTCAAAATATGATTCTACTGCCTGATCAGCAATGCGCTTGCAAGTTGGGAGATTTTTTAGTCCCCTACTGACGAAGTTGAAGGGGACTTAGGTTTGCACTCTGTCCATCCGTCAGTCTGGCAAATCAGCTTTCCACTCTTTTTTTCTTTGTTCTTGAAGATATTGATTTGATATTTGGTATATAGTTTTGCCATGACAAGTTATAGATCAAGTTCGAATTTTGTTCGGGTCTGATGATTAGTAGACCATATCTAATGTTAGAGTACTATGTTAAACCATTTTGCTGTACAAAGGGAGATAACTCATTTTTTAAAAGGCATTCTTTGGTAAATTATTTGAAGAATTTTTTGGCAGGTTTGTTTGTTATTTTGTATAAACTAATTTTCTGAATGCTATATATATATATATACATTTGTATATATAAAAGTCTAAATTGAAAACAACGTTCAAACCTATGATTGCGTTGGATAAAAACCGCAATTTTTATACGCGTGCATGTAAAACAAATTTCTTGGTAGAGGGGTCTAAATACAGCACAAACAACAATGTGCTGTATTTAATACAGTGTGGAAAACTGATTAAATGAGTAAATTTTTCAAGTTCAAGGACGAAATCCGGATATGGTGTACAAGTTTTTGCACCTCATGTTTGTGGTATACCATCTTTTCCACAAGTTTATTGTTTTCTGTTTGGTATTTAATTAATATTAAGATCCATTTTGTTAGATCTGGTGATCAATTTATTTGGCAATCGCCAATGGCAGTCAGCAGGGTTTAAGAACATCAGTTGTTCGACCTGTTAGTCAAATGCGTTTTGTTTAAATAGACTTTTTTACATTTGTATATATATATATATATATATATATAAAATTATGAATTGAAATCCTTTAATTAGATAATAATCTATTTTTATTAATGTATATATTACATTACATTGTGTAGATAAAAATTGTTGACATTTTATAGATAAGTTACAAATCTATATTAGTTTGTGACAAATAAAAGAAAAAATATTTGGAACTATTAATTATATTTGATTATAATTTGAAAATAGATATGCATGTACACTGTATTACATCATATCTAATTTTAGAGAACTATTAATCATATCTAATGTTAAAGTGTTTTCAACACTTTTTTTCATCATGCTTGAAGATATTGATTGATAATTGGTATATAGTTTTATCATGACAAGTTATACAGATCAAGTTCGAAATTTTGTTTCGGTCTGATAATTTTGTGCAGAGTTATGGTCCTTGAACTTGAAAAATTTACTCATTTAATCAGTTTTCCACACTGGTTTTAGTCATGCTTGAAGATATTGAATTGATATTTTCTTTTTGTTTGCACCATGACAAGTTATAGAACAAGTTAGCTTTTGTTCCAGTATAATGAATTTTTACCCGGTAGGGGACTATGTATTGCCATGCAATACTCTCAGAATGCTTGTTATAAGTGTCAAGCATTTCGTCGACCATGAGTAAAGACTGCCATTGATATGACAACAAAACCTGCTAAACAAAATAAATGTTGAAATGTGAAGACACTTGAAATAATATGGTCAAAATTTTTGAGGCGAAACAGAGACAAATATGTTGGCTATCGTTGTCTATACCGCTGTAGAAGAGACAAAAAGGATTAATTATGAAAACACCTCAAACATGAGAAAGGGGTCTAGGTTAAGTTTTCCCGAATGCCGTTCTGTGGTGTTGATAAGGGATTCTGGTGCACTAAAAACACAATGCAAGCTGGACAAAAAGAAAAGTTACAAAATCACTAGTCTACCTACCTACCCTTTTATTTTAGGGGATGCAACAGGAAACACACTTACTTTTTTTTTTTTACCTCAGTACGCAATAGCCATCAGAAATAAGCTGTTCAATCTTTTTATTAACAACCAAACCACCATACATGATCATGTAAGTCATGTAAGATACTTACTTCAGTTCTATAGAAAAATATTAATAGTAATATGCTCTCTTAGAGACTTATGACTAGTCTTCATGTTATGCTCTTTCATAGCAAATTTCTAAGGCGACCAGAAATGACTCCCTGGCAATTAAAATTTTGAATTGGCGACTGAAATTTTATACCTGGTGGCCAAATGGTAACCTGATGTTTTAAGCTACTTTGAGGGCTGGATTATCATTTATAGTTACACAATTATATTTGATCTACTTATCAGAAAGTACCAACTAAATATTGAGATCTGTCATAACTTCTTAAGAAAAGGTTTTTTTTTATTAAAATGGAAAAGCAATTATCTTTTATCAATAAAAATTCAAAGAGGAAAATTGTTCTGTGAATGAAATTAAAAAATTTAAGCAACTTAAAACAATAAATTGGAACAATGTATTTACATGGTTATATATAGATTCCACCACTGCATCAGTTGTGTTACGATATTTCTCCACTCGAGACAGTTAAATTCTACCATTCATTTTATGAGAAAAAAAGTTTTCCCTAGAGACGAGAAATATTTTGCTCACACTGATTGTGAAATGTGAAAAAAGCATAAAAACTAGAGAAATATACATTTAACTAAGGGAATATGACCAAATTCTGTTTAATGCATGTGGAATGCATAGTTTATTCTTTGCGGTCATAATTATTCTGTCAAGTGAGACGTTAGTGCATGTGCTTATGTAGTGATTATAACAAGAATACAGATTTTGGTCATAGTTGGTTTGCATCTGTTCCATAGTATGTATAATTATTTCAATGGCTGATGAAGAAATATTTACGAAAATAAACAATGTTTGACAAGCGATTTGGAAAGGAACATTATTTTGCGAGCAATACAGTACACACAGAGAGTATGTAATCTCATACTCCCTACACTGTGTAAAAACTTGGTGTCACACCAAGAAACTCCAGCAACTCTCTCCAAATCTTGGGAGGAAATTGGGAGAAATTCCTCCCTAAAACTCCTTAATTGTTTATTACCTTGGTGTGGTTTCTCCCAACAACATGATTTTTATTGCTATGATTACCTTTGAAGTGTGCCAGTAGTTGATGACTACAATAAACATTTCTTGTGTTTCCTGTCATTAAATGACAGTCACAAAAATGATGAAAAGTGTGAGATTTGTTAAATTTAATCAGAGACATATTATAATCTGATTTTATTAAAGAATCCTGTACAACTTTATTTATTAAAATTATATTCAGCATTTGTTCTGACCGTGTTGGTTTTTCATACCTAAGAAACATACAAAAACAAACAAAACATCACCTGTAAGTGGAGTATTATTAATAGAAAATAAAGACATATATTTTAATTGAATTTATTCAATCGTTTTTTCTAAATTTAAATGATAAGAAATAAAGGAAGATTATATAAATATAATATATATATGTAATTTATCTACATTATTTTATTTTATTCATTTTTTTTTGTTGAATCATTACTATTATTTTTTAAACCATGTATATACTAATATCTATATGTTTAAACTGACTATAAATACAACTTATTGTAAATATCAAGTTGCCATTCTTGATTATGAGATTATGAAAGAATGTAAATAATTTTCCAATCTAAAAATACATATTTGTATAAAAATTTTAAAAATCATTTCGTTAACCTTTTTTTAGTGCTTTCAGAAATAAAACTAAATAGGAAATGATTGAAATAGGAAGAAGTGAGAGAATAGTTGACCTGTAATTATGTCACTGTCAGACCATGCAGTCGTGCTTTGTTGATTTTTATTACTCTTACCTGCAATCAACAGGTCATAAAACCCTCCCAGATGGGAGTAATTACTTGGTGTTTTTTGGGAGAGAAATCTGTGTTTCACAGTATGACACTGTGTTACACCAGAATCAGTGTTGGGAGTATGAGATTACATCCTCTCTGTGTGTACTGTAGATGGATGAAACATGATCTAAAGCACCCTTTTTAGTCTCCTACCGAAGAAGTCGAAAGGGACTTTAGGTTTGCACTCCGTCCGTCTGTCTGTCTGTCCATCCGTCAGTCAGGCAAATCAGTTTTCCACACTTTTTTTCTTCATGCTTGAAGATATTGATTTGATATTTGGTGTATTTTTTTATCATGACAAGTTACAGATCAAGGTTGAATTTTGTTCCGGTCTGATGATTTTGTGCAGAGTTATGGTCTTTTGACTTAGAAAACTCACTCAAGTAATCAGTTATCCGCACTTTTTTTCGTCATGCTTGAAGATATTGATTTGAAAATTGTATATAGTTTTTTCATGACAAGTTACAAATCAAGTTCAAATTTTGTTCCGGTCTGATGATTTTGTGCAGAGTTATGGTCCATAGACTTAGAAAATTCACTTAAATAATCAGTTTTCAAAACTTTTTTTTCGTCATGCTTGAAGATATTGATTTGAAAATTGGTATATATTTTAACCAAGACAAGTTACAGATCAACTTCAAATTTTGTTCTGGTCTGATGATTTTGTGCAGAGTTATGGTCCTTGGACTTAGAAAATTCACTTAAATAATCAGTTTTCAACACTTTTTTTCTTCATGCTTGAAGATATTGACTTGATATTTGTTATATAGTTTACACCATGACAAGTTATAGATCAAGTTAGAATGTTGTTCCAATACAATGAATTTTTAACTGGTAGGGGTCTAGGGGACTATGTATTGCCATGCAAAACTCACAGAATGCTTGTTATTTTGAAAATTTTTTGCTTCATTGTTCAAGATTTACATGTCTTGAACCGTTTGAATTTAGACAATTTTGCACATATTGCGCACTTACTCCAGTATACCTGTTAGAATTTGTGAAAGAAACATTTGTTTGATAGAAAAAAAAAATCCAATATTTCATTCAAGAGTTATGGGACTTTGCAATTGACCATCTGATAAATAAAAGGTATTTTATGAATGCAATGAACTAGCTGTAGCATGCTTGGATAACATTACTACACAGTTTTTGGGACATGGTGAATTTAAAGTCACTGTAAAGTGTTGATTTTGAAAATTTTCTGGTTTGTCATTCCAGAGTTGTAGGACTTTTAACAGTTATATTTAGGCCGTATTCTCATTAGTAAGTGAGTAATAATTCTCTCTTTACAGTGTTAAGTTGTACTTACATGTGCATGTGTACAAAATATATTCTTTATCTCAAAACAAATTATAAAAATATGCATATGTTTTATATATTTATATATTTTGTAGGAGTGTAACATATACCGGACACACAACATAATGATCAGTTAAGTGAAGATGAAAGTTTTACAGGATCGAGTTGCACAGATTTATTATACACATGGATTATTCTGTGCCTCACATCCTGTGGCGATCCTCACAGCCCTTGTATGTCTCATGTTGGTTACATTGTAAGTATTCTGGTCCATCTCTATGACTGTGGTTGGAAAATTTAGACAATACTCTGTACATTTATTTTGTTCCTGTCTTTATTATAATAGTTCTTTGTTAAAAACTTTTCCCTTCTGCAACACAATAAAAGATGTACTCTCAGTATTGTTTGTCAATTTACTAAAGTTGTTGAATTAATCAACAACTGTGGAATTCTTGTTTCCCGAACTGTTATACAATATCGCTATGTTAATAATGCATACAAGTAGCTCTGAAAGTCTCATTGAACAAGTGTATATATGTTCAAATGAATTTGTAAAAATCACTATCAGTTTTAGTAAGTTTGTTAAATCCATGAAATTGTTCGGAAAAATTAATAAAATCAATCAAAATATTGCTAGGGATTTTGTTACATTGTACATCTCAAACTAGCTGTTTTGACCATAAAAAATGTATATTTTTGTAATATAGAAAAACATATTTTAACCATTTTCTTTTAACAGAAATGTCTAGTTAAACAAATACAATAAATGATTACAAATAAAAAGGCATGTTTACAGTTACAGTAACAGAGATTACAAATTACTGTTCTTATTTTTTCAAGACGTAGTTTTGATGATGTTTACTGTTTCATTATTACCTTATCTTAGTTTTGCACAGTTTATGTTTCAAGAACAACCACATTTAATAAATCTTGTTCATCACAAATGGCAAACAGATATGAATCAAATAAATCAATCTACTTTCAGTGTTGATTACTGTATCTTTTAAGTTGGGTATTTATTCATGACACAAAATCCTACTTGCCCTACACACATTTTTATTGCCATTCATCATTTCAAAGTGACAGCAAGTTTAAGACAGCCCCAAGCCCCTGTTTGAGCGATATTGTTTGTTAGATGTTGATTTAGCTACATATGGACATTCAATAACACAGCTGCAGGGTATTATCACTGCAAAGTACAGAAACAAAACAAACATTAAGACAAACAAGAGACACATTAAAAAAAATCTCAGATCAAGTGTCTCAGATTCCCAAACATAAATAAGGGTTTTCACCCATATTATCAGTTTCATTTCTTGGCCAATCTGATGTATTCACATATTTTGATCTATAAATAGGTTTGTAATGGGTGTAATTAGTTGTTTATTTGTGTATTTCAACTTTCACTTATAAATAGGATTTTAATGGGTGTAATATATTCATAATTTAGTTGTTTATTATTGTATTGCAGCTTTCCTTTGATATATGTTCCATTACCTGGGACAGTGCCTAAATATTATACCACACCTGTTTCTCCTGACACACAACCTCATCACACAACAAAGGGAAGTAATGGAGAGGAAGAAGGGAAAATGCAGCCTCACTGGGTAAATTATTTACTACTGCAATTTTAATTTGTATATACTTGTCTTCCATGAATCCCAAATTGTATAAGAACAATCACCATGAGGCACTGATTGATTAATAAGAAAGCAAAAATGTAATTTTTTTTATAGATTTTGACCAGGAACTCAAAACATAAAGTGGCCAATTGGATGCTGTTGTTGCTTTTAACCTGTCTGATGATAATTTATTTGAAAAATGATTTATTTTCCGTCTTTACAGATGACTACATTTTTATGTGGCTGAGGACATTTTAGCGAAAAAATCAGACATTTTAGGCCAAAAGTGTAACCCCTTTTAGTGCTAAATTGTTAACCCATTTTAGAGAAAAGTGAAATTATCAATGCTCATTTTAGCGACAAATATTAATTCATAGTAGAATGATCAATTTAAAAAGTATCAAGACAGCACAACATAAAAAATACCATATCCATAAAATACAGCACTAAATGTATAAAAAGATAATTGAAGTCTGTTCTAGCCTGAAATTTATATCCCAGAAAACATATGGAATGGACTCTTGATATATCCCTTGTACTAGATTGAGGTGCAGATTCATCAATGCTCCTTGTTACAGTATAATTATGTTGTTGTTTTTAATTTGATGATAGTACCCACAAAAACCATCACATATTGCACTTTTATTTCCTGTTTGTTTCAACAACGTATTTCCATGTTTAACCAAATTGTAAATGCAAGCAACTTAAGCATTAAGCCATCATAAATTACTGTTCTCTGTTTTCATATGGTAAGTATTATCAGAGACATATAAACATGTATATATATGTATGTGGTGTTATTGAACAAGGTAAGTTTTCAGTAAAATAGGCTATCAAAAATAAAGGTGAACAGATTAAACTGGCGCTAAAATGGGATATTATGTATAAATGTTCCCTAGTAGTTTTAAATTTTTTGGATAAAATGTACTGCACCCGTTTTTATGACATAAATCATGTATGCAGAATTTGGTTAAACAATAATAACTTAATCAAATGGAATTCAATACTAATAGCAACGACTAGTCCACTTCTTTGACATGTATTATGGATAAATACTGTATGGAGAATATGGAAGATTTTTGAAAACCTCTTCTAGGAAAAATGACCACACAATCATTAGTCCAACTTTTTGCAATTATCAATTAAACATATATATTTATATGCACTGTGTTTTTGGGTAAAGATTGCATGAAATGCAATCAAAACCCTATGGTACTGACTTGATTTCTAAATCTTCCAAGGTTTATCACTACTTTTGAAATACACAAAATATAGTGCATTGATCATAACATTCTAAACATCCTATCAATGAACATTTCCAGAAATTTATCAATGAAATCGATGCTCAGATATTCAAGTTATAAAATGATGTTATACTTGTCAAGAAAATTACACATAACTTGTGCAAGGTGCAATAATCTAATATCTATTCTAAAAATATCAATGATGTCATTGTTAAAGTAATCTGTAAAATTGGAGTTATCTTCCTTTGTCCATATATAATTGTAGTTGAATCAACTACAACCAATGTTTTTTTACAATGCAGTTACTTCCCACTGAAAAATTAAAGCAATCTTTACCCTTCAGTTCTTACAAGCACTTTGATTGATCTTCTACTAGCACCCAATAAACATCAGTCAAATTTTTTGCAATAATTGATTAAACCGATATATTTGTGTTGGCACGTTTTTTTTCGATCTTAAAGTGGCAAATTAACGCTACAGAATGTTTGTGTTTCAAAGGGAAATAAATGTAGTAAACAGTGTTCTCTCCAAATATTTCATATAGCATCCTGGTAAACATGGAAATTTGAAATACCATCTTGTTTCTTAAAATTATAGCATCACATCAATAACACTATCTATAAGAAAAAAAAAGTTAGATAGCATCACATAAATGTGATTTTAAAAGGCCCAGGGAGAACACTGAGTAAATTCTTACATAAAATCTGCATAGTGAAAACATAATTTTGTGAACTAATGCATAAGGTCATAGAATATTTTTTAAAACAGCAAACAATTTGAACTTTATGATATCAGCAATATTATCTTTTACTATCAAACAATTGTAGTGCAAACATCGAATTCTTTCACAAAATTAAGTAAGTAACTATAACTGCAATTAGCGGTGAAATAAAAATTTTGAAATCATTTTTTATTTATTCAGTTTAAAGGTAAACCCCTAGGATATATTCAGCAGATTGTAGTCAAGGTGGCAGTTTCACCATGGAAACCAGATGTAATGACACCTAGCGATGCTTACAGATCACCTTTAAGTAAAGTGTTCCAGCTGATAGATAAAATCAATCATTTCCAACATAATGAGGGGTAAGATTTATTTTATAATCAGTATTTTTGGTGTAGTTTTTATTAATTTGAAGTTTACTCAGTTCATCTTTTGTGAAAGAAACCACCTCTGTGGTCTCTTGATAGCATGCTCCTCTTGGGTGCAGGAGGTTGTGGATTTCCCATATGGGGTGAAATCAAAGACTTGAACCTTGGTATTTGCTGCTTCTCCACTAAGTATGCAGCATTTGATAGTAAGAGGAAAGACTGGTTGATTTGTGGTCAGAATAATGTGTTTGGTTAGAACGACATGTTTTCCTGCACACTGTTACCTTTTTGAACTACCATGTTAAAAATCAAGCTCAACATGTTGGTCTAGTACGAAGTAAGCAGGGTTTTTATACAAATTACATTAACATGTTCTCCTCCTGATATACATGTACCAGTTATGTTTGTCACTAGAGAGACAATACCAATTCACTGTCATCTTTTGTAAAATTTAAGCCATTGCAGAATAAAGGTTTTATTTTCTGTATGATAGAACTTGTTTGGAAACAAAACTAACAATTCATATTGCACCTAAGAATTGAAGATAACTCTTATATTTTTTTTGTAGTGGAGAAGATTATTCCGTATCAGATATTTGTTTCCGTGTATCAGAGGCTACATCTGCTAGGTACATCAAGGACCTGCTGCCAGAATATTCCTGTATGGTTTTATCACCAGCTAATCTATGGCAGAGCAATCCTCAGAAGTAAGTTAATATAAGATCAAAACATTTTTCATTGAATATTAACTACTTCATGTAAAATTTTATTGTTAGGAAGGCATATAGCTGACTTTTTAGCTCACCTGGCCCGAAGGGCCAAGTGAGCTTTTCTCATCACTTGGCGTCCGGCGTCGTCCGTCGTCGGCGTTAACTTTTTACATTTTGAACTTCTTCTAGAGAACCACTGAATGGAATGAAACCAAACATGGCATGTATGTTCCTTATGAGGTGCTGACCAAGTGTTGTTACTTTGTAGCCGATCCATCATCCAAGATGGCCGCCAGCGGGGGACTTAGTTTAACATAGGACCCTATGGGAAATGCATACAAATGACTTCTTTTAGAGAACCACTGTATGGAATGAAACCAAAAATGGCATGCATGTTCCTTATGAGGTGCTGACCATATGTTGTTACTTTGTAGCAGATCCATCATCCAAGATGGCCGCCATCGGGGAACTTAGTTTAACATAGGACCCTATGGGAAATACATACAAATGTCTTCTTTTAGAGAACCACTGAATGGAATGGAACCAAACATGGCATGAATGTTCCTTATGAGGTGCTGACCAAGTGTTGTTACTTTGTAGCCGATCCATCATCCAAGATGGCCGCCAGTGGGGGACTTAGTTTAACATAGGACCTTATGGGAAATACATAAAAATGTCTTCTTTTAGAGAACCACTGAATGGAATGGAACCAAACATTGCATGAATGTTCCTTATGAGATGCTGACCAAGTGTTGTTACTTTGCAGTCGGTCCATCATCCAAGATGGCCGCCAGCGGGGGACTTAGTTTAACATAGGACCCTATGGGAAATACATACAAATGTCTTCTTTTAGAGAACCACTGAATGGAATGAAACCAAACATGGCATGAATGTTCCTTATGAGGTTCTGACCAAGTGTTGTTACTTTGTAGCCGATCATTCATCCAAGATGGCCGCCAGCAGGGGACTCAGTTTAACATAGGACCCTATGGGAAATACATACAAATGTCTTCTTTAAGAGAACCACTGAATGGAATGAAACCAAACATGGCATGAATGTTCCTTATGAGATGCTGACCAAGTGTTGTTACTTTGTAGCCGATCCATCATCCAAGATGGCCTCCAGCGGGGGACTTAGTTAAACATAGGACCGTATGGGAAATACATAAAAATGACTTCTTTTAGAGAACGAATAAATGGAATGGAACCAAACATTGCATGAATGTTCCTTATGAGATGTTGACCAAGTGTTGTTACTTTGCAGTCGGTCCATCATCCAAGATGGCCGCCAGCGGGGGACTTAGTTTAACATAGGACCCTATAGGAAATACATTCAAATGTCTTCTTTTAGAGAACCACTGAATGGAATGAAACAAAACATGGCATGAATGTTCCTTATAAGGTGCTGACCAAGTGTTGTAACTTTGCAGTCGGTCCATCATCCAGGATGGCCGACAGCTGGGGACTTAGTTTAACATTGGACCCTATGGGAAATACATACAAATGTCTTCTCTTAGAGAACCAGTGAATGGAATGAAACCAAACATGGCATGAATGTTCCTTATAAGGTGCTGACCAAGTGTTGTTACTTTGCAGCCGATCCATCATCCAAGATGGCTGCCAGTGGGTGACTTAGTTTAACATAGGACCCTACGGGAAATACATACAAAATGTCTTCTTTTAGAGAACCTCTGAATGGAATGGAACCAAACATGGCATGAATGTTCCTTATGAGGTGTTGACCAAGTGTTGTTTCTTTGCAGCCGATCCATCATCCAAGATGGCTGCCAGCGGGGGACTTAGTTTAACATAGGACCCTATGGGAAATACATACAAATGTCTTCTTTTAGAGAACCACTGAATGGAATGAAACCAAACATGGCATGAATGTTCCTAATGAGGTGCTGACCAAGTGTTGTTACTTTGCAGTCAGTCCATCATCCAAGATGGCCGACAGCGAGGGACTTAGTTTAACATAGGACCCTATGGGAAATACATACAATTGTCTTCTTTTAGAGAACCAGTGAATGGAATGGAACCAAACATGGCATGAATGTTCCTTATGAGGTGCTGACCAAGTGTTGTTACTTTGCAGTCGATCCATCGTCCAAGATGGCCGCTAGGGGGGGGGTGGGGTGGGGTGGGGGCTTAGTTTAACATAGGACCCTATGGGAAATACATACAAATGTCTTCTTTTAGAGTACCACTGAATGGAATGAAACCAAACATGGCTTGAATGTTCCTTATGAAGTGCTGACCAAGTGTGGCTACTTTGTTGCCGATTTACTGTTCAAGATGGCCACCAGGATATTTTATTAAATAACGGGACCATTATTAATCCAAATTTGGCCTCAATCATTATTTGGGTATCTGTTATGATTTTTATCTATCTTTACATGATTTCTAAAACCAAAGTAGAGTCAGGTGAGCGACACAGGCTCTTGAGAGCCTCTAGTTTATATATTGTCTGTTCATCTGAAGCAAAGTTTTAACATTATGTCATAAATTATGATAAGGAGATGTGGTATGATTGCCAGTGAGACAAGTATCCACCAATGTCTAAATGACTAAGATGTAAGCAACTTTAGGTCACCATGGCCTTCAACAGTCAGCAAAACCCATACTGCACAGTCAGCTATGATAGGCCCAACATGACATAATATGAAACATGACATTATTTCATTATTACTTTTTATTACACAATAAATTTAAGTTGGTTAATTTTCTTAATGGTAACTATGAATGTTCAAATGTTATCACCTAAACAGAAAAAAAATCAGTAAAATCAAGGGTTATCAACTGATTACTGTAAATTCAGAAATTATTACTAGGTTTTTGTCTCGCCTGTCGAAAGTCGCAGAATGCGAGACACAGGGTTTACAATCAAGCTGCGGCGATAGCATAAACTATTTGTATAAAGCTTTATATTTCAGAAGGTAGAAGACATGAATGCTTCATACCTTGTATATAGATAACTTATGTTACGAAGTTTCCATTTGTCATATATAAATAAGGAGAGGTGGTATGAGTGCCAATGAGACAACTATCCATCCAAGTCAAAATGTGTAAAAAGTAAACAATTTTAGGTCAAAGTACGGCCTTCAACACGGAGCCTTGGCTCACACTGAACAGCAAGCTATAAAGGGCCCTAAAAGGCTAGTGTAAAACAATTCAAACAGGAAACCAACGGTCTAATCTATATAAAAAACAAGAAATTAGAAACACTAATGAACCACACCAACAAACGACAACCACTGAACAACAGGCTCCTGACTGAGGACAGGTGCATAAAAATGCAGCGGGTTTAAACATTTTAACAGGCGCCAACCTTCACCCTAACCTGAAACAGTGGTATAACATTACAACATTAAAAGACACACAATAAAATATCAATTGAAATGGCTTAATTCGATCAAAAAGACAATACACAAAAACAAGTAAATATACACTGAACGAATAAGTTTGATCTATGGCACAATGTAAATAAAAAAAAGATGTTTCAATGTCAAAAAGACAACTTTAACCTAGGACAAAATGGCGTTAAATAAAGTAACGTTCACAGGTAAATATAAATATAATAATTTTGTTGTAAGGAGTACAGAAACATTTTTTTCAAAATAAATTTGTTATTCATAGTACAAGTACAGAAGTGAAATTTTTTTCTTCATACTAAATACTTAAGGTGGTACATATTAAAAATAGTAAGACAAGATATAACAAAAAATAAGTAAACATTGAATAACAGAAATGCATTACAAATTGTGTCAACAGGTCAAATTAACACGAAAGTACTATTTGAGAGTACTCGCAGTTACTGAAAGCTTGTTAAAAGCCATAAACAATTAATAATAAAAAATCATGCATTAGAGACTAAAATCAATTAAAACACATCCCAGGCAGGGATTTAGTGTTTTAACGCCATGGACAGTCAAAGAAGACATGACTTGTGCAATGCCAAAATAAATGACTTTGACCTCAATTTCATGGTTCAGTAGACAATGTTTAGTTTTTTTAGGTCTGGTCTATTTCTCAGATACTATAATCAATAGGGCCACTATATTTGGTGTATGGAATGATTATAAGATGTACATGTCCATCTGGCAGGTTTCATCCGACCTTGACCTCATTTTCATTGTTCATTGGTCAATGATAAGTTTTACGCTATTTTGTCAGTTTATCAGATACTATAAGCAAAAGGTCAACTATATTTGGTGTATGGAATGCTTGTGAAGTGTTCATGTCTATCTGGCATGGTTCATCTGTTCTTGACCTAATTTTCACAGAACATTGATAATGTTAAGTTTATGTGATGCTTGTAGTAAAACCATCATAATACAGACTTTCAGCATGAATTCAATGATAAGTAAAACAGGCGAGACATTTCAGCGTGTGCATTCTTGTTATTACTGAGAATAATGCAACTGGGTAAGAATCGCTATTATAGGAAGTTGTATTCTGATATCTGATACATACATCTGTATGTAAATTTTCCTGAAATTGCAATAATTTATCTCGAATTTTGATTGGTCATGTCAAAATCACAATGATAAATGCTTGCAATAACTTCTGAATTTACAGTATTAACTTTATTTTGAGCATAAGCCCTGAAATTTTAATCAATTAGGCAGCTTTTGCTGTGTATGAGTTTTACCAACTGAAATTTGGAACCCAGTGAAATTTGACCTTTTTAATGGCTTACTAGTTTATCTTGAGCCAAACAAAAACCCAGCAACAAGTACTTAGTATAATATATGCAAATATATGCAAATATTGCCATTTGAATTTATGAGAGTTCTAATTATTTACTCCATTTTTTCTTTGTGTGAGTCATTGATGATGTCAAATTTTAACAAATATCTTTTACTTTGTCACAACCTTCAATGTATAAAGAGGTTTTTGTTTTGATTATTTTTGTCTTAAATTTTTTTAAATTTCAGATTCAGAGATGATGAAGTTTTGAGGACTATATTTAAGAGGCACGGACAAGCTCTAGAGACTCCCCCTTATCCTAAAGGTAAACAATATCAATTTAGTTCATGTGATAATAAAGATCAGTAGAAACCAAGTTTATTGACTTTTATCATTCAATCAGTGCTACATGTCCACAAATCTTAAAATTCCTAGAAAGCACCCTGCCCACATCATGAATACCATATAGAGTAGACAAGTGTTGTTTCTAGGGGGAAATAAAAAAATCCTTGTGATGGTGGACTAATCTGAGTTTTATATTTATGGTAATGTTTCTTTCTGTTTCAGACATACTATTTGGATTACCATGGACAAACACAGGAATCTCCAGATATTTTATCAGGAACAAACAAAGGACAATATCTTATGCTGTCACCTTAGTCCTGAAGAAATATGATCATAAGTATGTAACACTGGTTATATTCTAATTCATTACCTCAAACGAACATAAAGTATTTATAAAATAAAAACAAACACTTATTTCATAGGAATAGCTCGCCAACATGTGCAGCTTACTTGATTATTTTATTACAAAAATGAAATAATATGAGTCCCAATGCGGAAACGTCAATACCTCTATGTGGTACACGACAGCCTACAAAATAGAAAATCAAAGTGCGAAATCATATAATATATATATGTAAGTCTAAAATTTGAACCAATGTCATAGTATAAATAAACATTCATTTTTGGGGGAGGGGGTACCCCTTCATCTAAACTAAACTGCACTTTATACGAGATTCGAATGACAATATTCCTTAACTGACTTTAACTAAAAACTATTCACGCTTAAAAAATCCTGTGCTATTTACATATTAAATATCATACTCAATATATTTACGCATTGCAACAAATATTGACTAATCGATTGACTATTTGATATAAACACCTATAGATGACCTCTATAAAGACACACACTCACATGTGTTGGTTTACATAAATAGAAACGTGTATGCTCAACTTTAATAAATACATTTATTTCAAATCAGAATTAAGATAATGAAAATTATTCATATTATTTTAGGTCCCTTTTGGTCATATAGCTCTTAAGTTTTCTACTTTTTATACATCCCTGGATTTCAAATGGTTGGGTGTTCCTAATGAAGGTAAATCCAGGAGAGTGCATTGATCACACAAAATTTGTAAAGCGTTATTATCCTTTACATGACAATTATATTTTTTGTAATTTTTCTTTAATGGTATTTCATCATGTGTATCTGTTTTTGTAAACTTTTTGAACACGAAATCAAAAATATACCTTGGATAACATGGAATTTAATTCTCTCTGCTCTCCCCATGCCTAGCTAGTTCATATCTATGAAAAATTCAAGGTAAATAATGATATAATGACCCTAACTAAGAAAATGGTTGTCCATCAAGATAAAGTATACAGTTTACATCTGTTCTGACTAAAACTGTATATAATTCTAGTCAATGTGTGAATGAATGATATAATATATGAAAAAGATGACGGGAATTACAAACAAAAATATAATGGATAATATCTTATTGGGTTATCTGTTAATTCATGTTTGTCAATTGTTGACTCAATTACAGCCATTAGACTGCAGAAATTGCATCAACTTTTAACTTTTGTGCTAATTTGATATTTTGTAATCATGGTAATTGTATAATGATAAGCTACAAATTGTTTCTCCTGTTATACACTTTAAAAGAATTCAGAAGTTTGATTAATTTTATACTTATAAATCAAAGGGGTTGTTGGGTATACATCAATTAGAAAGCGATCTAACAATGCTAAGAAAAACAATATAGAAGACTTGTTGGGGTCATCATACACTATTCAACAATAGACAAGATGCTGTAACATTGATTAAGCTCTAAATTGCCATGAGCATAAACAAGTTATGCAATTTTGTACACACTGTGTTTATTATCATGTGTAAGGTATTGAACTTCTATTTTGTATGATCCAGTACAATAAGTGTTACAGATAAAGCTAGCATATTGTTTTGATATACTTGTAATGGAATAATAGCCCTTGACGATTAGACTGTGATCTATGCATGTTATTGTGTCAGACACGTCTAGTTAGATATGTTCATGTATTAAGATATCTTAACTCTTATGGATTACTTGCTTTACAGATTTTTAGATGCTTTAAAGAAGAAATTGATAGACTGGTACCCTGAGACTGTAAACAATGTAAATTTGACAGAACCAGTCAACATTGTACATGTGCACTACCAAGAAATTAAGTTCATGTCGGAGTATACATATCTAGTGGTCACTTATATTGTATTGTTCTTGTATTTGTATTTTTCTGTCAGTAAGTTATCAATTTGTTTCATATATATCACTATAAATGTATGAATAAGTAAGGGTATTAAGTTTGTCATAATAACTATTGAAACAGCGCTTCATCTATGTAGACATAAAAGTCATATAGGCTTTCACCTAATGCTCATAATATACAAGAAGCTTTAAATATCTGTATGAAACAAATAGATGACACTTCCTGCTATTCAAAAACACAGATTAAGTGGTTGATGCTTAATGTTTTCTCCACTGAAATCTGAATATAGTTTCATACATTCATACAATGTAATAAACTGTAAAACCAATGATAAATCAAATGATTATATAGGGCTTTTGTCGTAGCCCCTGACTTTTTATAATTGATTTGTTCTGAACACTTTTTTAAAGATGTTTATATATTGTTATGCGTTCTAAGAAGAAAGTCATCATGATAGATTGATTGATCATTGTCAGCTTTACATTTCTTGGCATATATAATAGAAATGTTCATATTGAGGTCAAACTTTTCTATTGTTATGTGCATGATAGCTAGCTATTTTATTAGACGATTTTCATTCAAATGACAAAATATATCATAAGAGCACTTATATTATTTGTATTACTTTACACTTTTTGTCAAGCCTGCGACTTTTGTCGCAAAAGCGAGACATAGCGATCCTACATTTCGTCAGCAGCGGCATCCACAAATATTCACTCTGTGGTTAAAGTTTTTGAAATTTTAATAACTTTCTTAAAATATCCTGAATTTCTACCAAACTTGGACAGAAGCTTGTTTATGATCATAAGATAGTATCCAGAAGTAAATTTTGTAAAAAAAAAAATCCTGTTTATCCATATTTTACTTATAAATAGACTTAGTTTTTCTGCCAGTTAACATTACATTCACTCTGTGGTTAAAGTTTTAAAAATTTTGATAACTTTCTTAAACTATCCTGGATTTCTACCAAACTTGGACAGAAGCTTGTTTATGATCATAAGATAGTATCCAGAAGTAAATTTTGTAAAAAAAAAAATCCTGTTTATCCATATTTTACTTATAAATGGACTTAGTTTTTCTGCCAGTTAACATTACATTCACTCTGTGGTTAAAGTTTATAATCAAAAGCTAGTATCTAGAAGGAAATTTTGTAAAATTTATTTCCTGTTTTCCGTATATTACTTATAAATGGACTGTTGTCTGCTCTTTGGTTGGGTTGTTGTCTCTTTGACATATTCCCCATTTCCATTCTCAATTTTAGATTTTCTTACAGTTAACATTACATACAGTCTTCAGTTAAAGTTTTTAAAACATTTATTAGATTCATAAACCATCCTGGATTTTTACCAAACTTGGACAGAAGCTTCTTACAATCAAAAGATAGTATCTAGAGGAAAACTTTTAATAATGTTTTCCCCATTTTTATTGAGCCTGTCACCAAAGCTAGACATAGCAATCCTACATTCCGTCGGCGGCGGAAGCGGCGGCGTCCACAAATATTCACTCTATGGTTAAGGTTTTTTAATTTTTAATAACTTTCTTATCTATCCTGAATTTTTAACAAACTTGGACAGAAGCTTGTTTATGATCATAAGATAGTATTCAGAAGTAGATTTTGTAAAAAACAAATCCAGTTTTCCATATATTACTTATAAATGGACTTATTTTTTCTACCAGTTACTATAACATTCACTCTGTGGTTAAAGTTTTTAAAATTTTAATAACTTTCTTAAACTATCCTGGATTTGTACCAAACTTGGACAGAAGCTTGTTTATGATCTGAAGATAGTATCCAGAAGAACATTTTGTAAAATAATTATTTCTGTTTTTCAGTATTTTACTTATAAATGGACTTAGTTTTTCTTCAAGTTAACATACCATTCACTCTGTGGTGAAAGTTTTTAAAATTTTAATAACTTTCTTCTACCATACTGGATTTTAACCAAACTTGCATAGAAGCTTGTTAATGATCAATATAAGGAAAGTTTAGGATTTTTTTTTTTAGTTTTTCTGTATTTCACTTTTAACCTTACATACATTTACATTAACTCTTTGGTTATATTTATGTCACCTGGCCGATAATCATTTTATTTTAATTGACTCTATAATCATTGAAAATGTTGTTTATGAGGAAAAAAATGCTTCCCATATTTCCTATAACACACAATTTTCTTATTTGCACATATATTCTACTTTTTTAGTTGCATCAAGTATTTTGAACAAAATTTTATAATTGCATCTTCTATTTACATGCATTTTTATTGACGAATTAAGGGATAAAAATATCAAGCAATGTAAAAATTATCTTCTTTATCATTTCTTCATTCAATAAATTTATGTTTCAACTCTTTTATAAGTGTATAGATTTGATTGCATACTGTATTCATTTTTTACAAGCATAACTTTTTTCATACATTTCAAACGTTTTATTTCATTAACTGTAAATCTATTATGAGCATTCCCCTATCACACCGAAAACATAGACAACAGCAAAAGTAGGCTAGCCACTGGGTTCCGCGGAACACTTACAAATTTTTAATATCGCATTGGTATTATGAAAGTCCAAGGCTTCTTGTATGAGCAGAAGTCTTTGTAAGCCCCTCATATAAAATACTTGACACAATTGTCAACAATGCTAAAATATAAAAATAAAAAATCATGTGGTCTGAATTACGAGTTAACATAAAATAATTTTTGACTATATTTTTTTGAAAAAGAAGTAAACAAGGTCAGTAAAATAATTGAATAAATAATTGTTACTTTTTTGTGTTATAGGTAAAATAGATATGGTGAAGTCAAAAGGAGGATTAGCTTTTAGTGCAGTATTTACTGTTGTAGCCTCTCTTCTCATGTCTGTCAGTATCTGTACTATGTTTGGATTGACACCTACTTTAAATGGAGGGTAGGTATTTAGTGCAGTATTTACTGTTGTAGCCTCTCTTCTTATGTCTGTCAGTATCTGTACTATGTTTGGATTGACACCTACTTTAAATGGAGGGTAGGTATTTAGTGCAGTACTTACTGTTGTAGCCTCTCTTATGTTTGTCAGTATCTGTACTATGTTTGGATTGACACTTACTCTAAGTGGAGGGTAGGTATTTAGTGCAGTATTTACTGTGGTAGCCTCTCTTCTCATGTCTGTCAGTATCTGCACTGTTTGGATTGACACCTTCTCTAAATGGAGGGTAGGTATTTAGTGCAGTATTTACTGTGGTAGCCTCTCTTCTTATGTCTGTCAGTATCTGCACTATGTTTGGATTGACACCTGCTCTAAATGGAGGGTAGGTATTTAGTGCAGTATTTACTGTTGTAGCCTCTCTTCTCATGTCTGTCAGTATCTGTACTATGTTTGGATTGACACCTACTTTAAATGGAGGGTAGGTATTTAGTGCAGTACTTACTGTTGTAGCCTCTCTTATGTCTGTCAGTATCTGTACTATGTTTGGATTGACACCTACTCTAAATGGAGGGTAGGTATTTCGTGCTGTATTTACTGTTGTAGCCTCTCTTCTCATGTCTGTCAGTATCTGTACTATGTTTGGATTGACACCTACTCTAAATGGAGGGTAGGTATTTAGTGCAGTATTTACTGTTGTAGCCTCTCTTCTCATGTCTGTCAGTATCTGTACTATGTTTTGATTGACACCTACTCTAAATGGAGGGTAGATATTTAGTGCAGTATTTACTGTTGTAGCCTCTCTTCTCATGTCTGTCAGTATCTGTACTATGTTTGGATTGACACCTACTCTAAATGGAGGGTAGGTATTTAGTGCAGTATTTACTGTTGTAGCCTCTCTTATGTCTGTCAGTATCTGTACTATGTTTGGATTGACACTTACTCTAAGTGGAGGGTAGGTATTTAGTGCAGTATTTACTGTGGTAGCCTCTCTTCTTATGTCTGTCAGTATCTGCACTATGTTTGGATTGACACCTGCTCTAAATGGAGGGTAGGTATTTAGTGCAGTATTTACTGTGGTAGCCTCTCTTCTTATGTCTGTCAGTATCTGCACTGTTTGGATTGACACCTTCTCTAAATGGAGGGTAGGTATTTAGTGCAGTATTTACTGTGGTAGCCTCTCTTCTTATGTCTGTCAGTATCTGCACTATGTTTGGATTGACACCTGCTCTAAATGGAGGGTAGGTATTTAGTGCAGTATTTACTGTTGTAGCCTCTCTTCTCATGTCTGTCAGTATCTGTACTATGTTTGGATTGACACCTACTCTAAATGGAGGGTAGGTATTAGAGGAGGTCTAGAAAAATATGTCTTGCTAGTTGATGGAAATTTAATGGATGTTTTAATCATAAGAAGTTGTATAATAAAATGAATTTACCTCAACTTTGAAAACTCCTTTCTCTTACAGTTATTCCTTGTTCAATTTAGATTATATAAGTTTTTAAAATTTAAGCACTGAAAATAAAGCGTCAACTTTTCATATGAATTAATCTTGCATATGTAATGTTATTCTTAGAAATTTGGAGTCAGTTTACATGAAAACATGTATTTATTTTTTTCTTTCAGGGAGATATTTCCATACCTTGTGGTACTTATTGGTGTTGAGAACATACTAGTGATTACAAAGTCTGTTGTATCAACCCCTGTAGATTTGGAGGTCAAATACAGGATAGCTCAAGGTCAATATTGAATCTAAATGTGTATTTATACATTAAATATTGTATATTCTCTCAACAGATGTTGTATAGGTATAGGTAAGACTAAATTACACAATAAAGCCAAAGATGAAACAAATGCTATAAAATTTACTTTATAAATGCAGTAAAATAAAAGAAAAAGTACTTTTCTCTCAAGAAAATACTGTTTAAAACATTAAAACCAGAATAAGTATGAAAAGATTAGCAAAAACTATAAAAAAGGTTACCTATGTTTAGGGAAGTGGTTAAATGACATACTTAGAACAAGACAGTCCTGTTGGGCACTACCAAGACTGCCAACAGTTGAGTAGTGATATCAATTAAAGATATCCAATTTGTTGATTGTTTTGCTTACTGTTCAGTGGGAAATATTTCATACATAATAAGGAGGGGAAAAAAATTAAACTGCATTGATTAATTAGGTTCTGCAAAGTTTGTCAATGGGCATGAACGTTGGAAAATTTGGACTGCCGCTGAAACGATGGGTATGTAGAATAGTAGCAGAAATTTGTATTGCAATAGGCCATCTATTAATCATTTCAACATTTGTTGCATGGGTTCTTTAAAATACAGAGAGTGCTTTAACATCCCTATCCCGACTGCTGGATGTGACTGCATATTTATCCAAACTTTAAAGCCAAACAGACACTGCCTCAGCATGGTTCTTATTGCAGTACAGCTAGGCAACCAAATTTCTAAACCTTTGTGATTCAAATCTGATTGTAATAGGACATTCTTCTGCATCAACCTTTAGGACACTGATTTGCATTGTCATAGATTTTATTACATTACATTATTGTGAACCTTTGGTGTCGGCTTGCATATATACTTAAATCATTTCAGTGTCTAGACAGTGATTACTGGTTTAATGATAATTTTTCTAACAAATACTTGAACTGATGTGATACTGACTGAGTTAAAGGGATGTAGCTACCAGTCTTGCTACACATAGCAATTTTTAAATCAGCCATTTGAAAATTCCACTTGATTTTCTTATTTTAACTCTTATATTTAGAGTTTCAAATCAATCAAAAGGCAATCTGTTTTCAAGAAGTTCATTGATGCTTGCACAATTATAATATAAAGTACAGAGCGTAATATTATTAAAAACAATTACTCCTATACTTGTAAACACATAGTATTTTGTTTGATTAACTGCTTTCTTTTCAAATGTGTCCTGCACATTACAGAAATACATATTCTCTTTTAACTTTATTTACCAGGTATTAGTAAGGAAGGTTGGTACATAACCAAGAACTTGGCAACAGAACTGATGATTGTAGTTGGAGGTTTTGTTACATTTGTTCCACAGATTCAGGTAATGTTGACCTACCTTACAGTTCATAGCTCATTTTCCAAATTTTTATGGCCTCGCAACAAAGTTGTCAGGGCCATTTAGTTTTACTCTTATCCGTCATTCCGTCATTTTTTCTAAACGCCTTCACAAATTGAGCTGATTTTTTGTATGTGAATCTATTATGATGAGTTAAAGATTGAGTTTACGTCTGGTTCAACTCCACTGATTTATGCCGAAATTATGGGCTTTGGACTTTTGAATATTTCGTGAAAATAACAGTTGAAAAAAAATCAGGAAAAACACGAGTTTTACCTGTTTAGAGATGAACATGAGAGAAAAGACATTTTTTCAATGCTTTAACCAAACATGCAATTTTTATAAAGTTATGTAATTAATTGAATTAAATGCATAACAGTAAATGTGCCAAAACAAAAGGCTTCAAGACATAGTCATAGAATAGTTGGAAAATGCTTGCTAGTTAAATCTGCAAGTTCAGATATGACTCATTTTTCTTCTTTGATAGTTTTATTAAATTTTGTATTCTCAACTTCACTCCTTTTCATTTGTGCTCACCTGGCCATCAGGGCCTAGTGAGCCTTTCTCATCACTTGCAGTCCGTCGTTGTCGTCCTCGCCAACTGTTAGTTTTTACAAAAATCTTCTCTAAAATTACTGTGCCAAATTTAACCAAACTTGGCCACAATTACCATTGGGGTATCTAGTTTAAAAAATATGTCTGATGACCCAGCTTGCCAACCAAGATGGCTGCATGGCTTTAAATTGAACAATGGGGTAAAATGCAACTTTTGTCAATTCTTGAAAACCACTATAAAAAGAGAAAATCTGACAGGGGCAGAAATGTTCAGAATGTTGAGCTATAACTATTGTCCATTTACGTCAAAACAGTGAGACTACTTCTTATTGGAGTTATTGCCAAGTTTAACCATTTATTTTCATTTTTGCCTATTATCTTGAAATCTTTAAAAAAAAAAAGAGAGAAACTTTAAACAGCAAAAAGGATCAGTAAAACAAGATCTTCAACTAAGTCAACTTTATCAAAATTGTCAGATGACTCCTTATTAGAGTTATTGTTTTGAATATTTTTACAAATTTTTTGTATTTTTACCTAATATTTTAATACAAAAATCCTCTTCTCTAAGCTTAATTTAACCAAACTTTGCCACAACCATTTTTGGGGTATTTAGTTTAAAAGATGTGTCCGACTGCAAACCAACATGGCTAAAAATAAACTTAAAGGTAAAATGCAAGTTTTGTCTATTATGTTAAAAATCGCTATGAATAGAGAAAACTGACTGGCGATAGAAATGTTCAGAATGTTGAGATCTACATGCTGTCCATTTACGTCAAAAATGTCAGACATTTTCATATAGTTCTTGCCATAAAATGGTAAATTTTACTAATTTCTTTTATTTTTGCCTATTATTTTGAAAAACTAATTAAGAAAAATTATCAGCAAGACAAGATCTATTTGAAAGTCAAATGGTTGAAATCGTCAAAGGACTTGTTCTTGGAGTTATTGCTCTTTAATGACGATTTTTACCATATTTGACATTTTTATACGCCCGTTTACGGGACGTATTATGGTATACCGTTGTCTGTCCATCCGTCCGTCGTCAATATGTAGGACAATAACTCAAAAACACTTTAACCAATTTGCATGATACTTTGGTGAATTGTTTATAGAATCATGTGCATAACAGCGTAGACGAGACCATTGATTGGCGCGCTAAAATATCCCATTGACTGGGTCAGATTAGGTGAACGTTCGTCTGTAACGCCCACTATTCACGACGTATTTGTTATAGACATTTAAACTGTGGGGTCACCAAAGGGTCTCAACGCCTAAATAAAATGATTCGAAAACAAAACTAATCAGGAATAACCTTTGTGTTTTGATTTATATTGAATACTTAAATGTTCTTTACTTGTGTTTTTGTTATGTTTTGATAATCAATTTTTATGATATCGCACGTTCTTTCAGCAAAAAAAGGATTTAACTGGCTTTAAAAGTTACAATGCATGTGTTGATTATTATCTTTTTTCGGACGTCAAAAGGATTTAACAATTGCGGTTGTCCAATTATGTCATCTTTTAACTTTTATCTGGTCAAAATTTTATTTTGAAACGAATGCATGATCAACTTTTAAAAGTGTGCAAACACCAAACATATAGACAAAATATACTTCTACTTCTGTCCTGTCTTTTTCGTACTTGCAAGTTATTAGACAGTAAAAAGGCTATTTGGATCAAGCCTTGTGAAATTTGCATTTTCGTTTTTGAATAGGTAAAATGTATAGTTTGGTGAACTTTTCTGCTAACTACTATACTTGTGAAAAACCCTTGGCAACATAAACATTTTTTTTTAATCGACCCAATTTACATAGTAATGGACGACATTGTACATTTTCTGATCGCAAATAAAATATTTATATAATATACTGTGCACTGTAGTTCGTATATTCATTTTTTCTTTTGTTAATGGATTTTCCCGTCTTTCTGGGAGCAATTATTTGTTATTGACTCCTTAAGCTTACTCGCAAATAATTTAAAACCAAGACTTGCAAAAAAAATGTCCAAACAAACCTTGATTTTCCTTTTTTTTAAACATACATCTCAGTCATAGATAAGGACTTAAATTCGCCAGGTCTTTAATTTCAAGTAAGTGAGTTGACCAAAGTAACATTGCGGACCATTTGCCAGTTTCCATGCGGTATCCGTGTTTTTTCACTCGCTCTGTTCTGCATCCACTGATCTTTCGTGTTTGTCATGACAAGGCCATTTGAAGCTTTCATGCTATACAGTGTGTGTTTTGCTTATTGTTGAAGGTCGTACAGTGACCTATATTGCTAACTTCTGTTGACCGCTGGAAGGGATTTGTCTGATTGTCTATCACACCACATATTCTTATTTTTATATGCAGTTATATCTATAATAAAATTGAGAATTGAAACGGGGAATGTATCAAAGAGACAACAATCCGACCAAAGAGCAGAAAATTTGTTTTTCGTTAATTGTTTTGTTGTAGATTAGGCCATTGGTTTTCTCAATTGAATTGTTTCATATTTTTCATGTCGGGGACTGTTGTAGCCGACTATACGATATGGGTTTTTCTCATTATTGAAGGCCGTACGGTTGCCTATAATTGCTTACATCCACTTCATTTGAACTTTGGTGGATAGTTGTCTTATTAGCAATCATACCACATCTCCTTATTTTTATATAAAGTTGTATCAATTGTGACTTTAGATACATTGATGTATTGATTTTTGTTTGCGTAACGTCTAGTGTTAAATTTGTCATGCATGTTTAGGACTATTAAATATATTGCAGATAGTTTCGTAATTAAACGGCTTTAGATCTGTTATACAACAATAATACATAAAAAGATAAAAGGAAGGAAAATTAAGAGACCACAACAACAAAGACCATAGAGTCCTGTCCATAAATAGTAAAATAGACGTTTAATCAACAATGAACAACACAAAACCCGGATAGCCGGACGTTTAGCTCAAATTTAGTGGGGCTAGTCCAGTTTAACATGCAATCCCTCCCTTGCTAGACTTGGTGCAGGCACACAATCCAGTGGGTTAAATCAGTATAACATGCACCCTCCCCAGCCCGACTTTGGCACAATATGTAGCGGTGTATTGGTATTGCTGTGTGTTTGTTTAATCTACATAGGCTAGAGGTATAGGCGAGGGTTGAGATCTCACTAAACATGTTTAACCCCGCCGAATTTTTTGCTCCTGTCCCAAGTCAGGAGCCTCTGGCCTTTGTTAGTCTTCATTTTGTATGTTTTTTAATTTTAGTTCATTTATTTGTTTAGGAGTTCAGTGTGACGTCCATTTTCACTGAACTAGTACACATTTTTGTTAAAGGGCCAGCTCAAGTTCGCCTTCGGGTGCGGGATTTTCTCGCTGTGTTGAAGACCCATTGGTGCCTTCGGCTGTTCAAAGTTGTTTATTCTTTGGTCGGGTTGTTGTCTCCTTGAAACATTCCCCATTTCCATTCTCTATTTTAACATGTAACCTTTCAAACTTTTTTTGTCTGTCTTGATTATATTTGGCAATAAACAATAAAAGAAAAATAAACTACAGAGCGCAGCTTCCAACAGGATTACAACAAGAAAATTAATTTTAAAATGCGGTCAACAGTCAAAATTTATTAATATTATTAAAAATATTTAAAACAAATCTTAAGTTTTGTGAAAAGAAAGTTTCATTTTATGTATCGAAATGTGTAACAAGTGATCATTATTTAAATCCCCACTGGAAGGCCTCTGACAGACTGAGTGAGCGTAAAATCATTGTTATCGATAGCCAATGACAAACAAGTTAAAGGTAATTTATTCAGTATTATTACAAACAAAAGTTTTACGGTTGTCTACGCTGTTATGAAAACGATTCTATCTATTGACGTGCGCTCCCTTTCGTTTTTTATAAATTTTAGATTTTATGTTTCAGAGTTATGAGGTTTTATACATTAAAAAAGGGGGATTTTCCAGTTTTCAGACAATAACTCAAAAACACTTTCACCAATTTGCAAGAAACTTTGGTGAATTGTTTATATCTATTGACGTCAGCTCCTTTTCTTTATTTATCAATTTTAGATTTTACGTTTCCGAGTTGTGATCATAGGTTTTATTCATTAAAAAAGGGGGATTTTCCAGTTTTCGGACAATAACTCAAAAACACTTTCACCAATTTGCAAGAAACTTTGGTGAATTGTTTATATCTATTGACATGAGCTCCCTTTCGATTTTTATAAATTTTAGATGTTATGTTTCCGAGTTATGGGGTTTTATTCATTAAAAAAAGGGTGATTTTCCAGATTTCGGACAATAACTTAATGCTTTCAGCAGTTTTCATGAAACTTTGGTGAATTGTTTATATCTATTGATGTCAGCTCCTTTTCTTTTTTTTATCAATTTTAGATTTTACGTTTCCAAGTTGTGATCATAGGTTTTATTCATTAAAAAAGGGGGATTTTCCAGTTTTCGGACAAAAACTCAAAAACACTTTCACCAATTTGCAAGAATCTTTGGTGAATTGTTTATATCTATTGACATGAGCTCCCTTTCGATTTTTATAAATTTTAGATGTTATGTTACGAGTTATGGAGTTTTATTCATTAAAAAAAGGGTGATTTTCCAGTTTTCGGACAATAACTCAAAAACGCTTTCAGCAGTTTTCATGAAACTTTGGTGAATTGTTTATATCTATTGACGTAAGCTCCCTTTCAATTTTTAAAAATTTTAGATTTTACATTTCCAAGTTTTGGAATTTTATTCATAAAAAGGGAGTGATTTTCCAGTTTTTGGACAATATCTTTAAAGTGCTTTGAGCAGTTTTCATGAAATTTTGGTGACGGGTTTATATCTATTAAGATAACCTCCCTACAGTTTTTCATAAATTTCTGATATGACATTGAGAAGTTATTGAACTTTATTCTTTGAAAACGTGACTGGCGTATCATGCACTCATGGCGCAGCTGTTTATTGCCTATTATCTTGAAAATTATAATAGATATATAGAAACTTTAAATAGCAAAAATGATCAGCAAGACAAGATATACATATAAGCCTTGTGGCTTAAAGGTATAATTAATACCACCAAAAAAAAAACTAAGTCATAAACATGTATCTTGGGTGTTTCAAAGCACACTTCTTTTTTTAATTGGTGTTTCTATAAAATATTTTCAAAACTTGAGGTTACAGGATTACTAAAGCTTGTAAACAAGAAAATAAGGGGTGAAAATTTGATTGGTTAACTTCCAGTGATGGTTATTATCTTATATGCAATGAAACTTTGTCTGTAGTACTGGACAGGATAAAATTTTACTCATGCCTAGTATTTCTTTATTTGGAACAAAGGTAAATTTCTGCACAATTTTTTAAAAAGTGCCAATTTAACAAAGACTAATAGGGGGAAACAATGGTGGTATTACCCCCAAATCTTAAGTCGACTCGTTAATGCAGTTATTGCCCTTTAAAGATGATTTTTACCATTTTTTAAGTTTTTGTCTATTATCTTTCAACCCAGATTATTTAAACTTCGACAACATAGTGGAGTTGTGTTAAAAAAACTCCCTGTTCTCCATTGTAAAAAAAAAACATTCTGTTCAACCTAGTCATTTTAAATTGTGATCCATTTTTGTGGATTGGTTAGTAAAGAAAATGCTCATTATTTGTTTAAGCCTTACGGCCATTGCTTGTTCTAGTGATGGCATTGTGTCATGAAAAAATTTAGCCTATCAAAACGACAAGGCATGATGGAAAATCTTTTGTCTGTTCTCTTGCACTGTAGTAATTTAGGTCTATATTTTTAAGTTCATTTTTTTTTTTCAATAAATCTCTTAATTTTTTTATTCCAGGAGTTTGCTGTATTTGCGTTGGTTGGTTTACTGACTGATTTCTTCCTACAAGTTGTGTTCTTTGTTACAGTATTATCTGTTGATATCAGAAGAATGGAAGTAAGAAATTTATGTTTCATTTGTTCTTAATCTTACAGTCAGATCTACCTGTCTACAGTTTCTATTATATTTTTGTCAAACAATCATCTTGATGATTTCCATAATGTTATATTGGCATCATAACTTTATATCAGGACTTCCAAAACGGCCGTATTGTCCGGACTTGTCCGATAAATTAAATTTATGCCAAACCTGAAACAGACATTTAACGTGGGTTTGCCATTTTAACATAATTCAAAAAAAAATTTAAGTTTTTGCTATCTTTTTGACCTGACCTTTTTGCCTTAAACAGCCACATTCCCAGTCATAAAAGTGACATGGTGAATAAGTGCTATCAAAACAAACCCTACTTTAATACCCTTTGATTACAATGAGGTTAATTAGTTGTCAGACAGTTGAAATTCACCTGTTCAGGTAACAGGTTAACTAATATGTACCGGACATTGATCGGTCTATATGAAGTTATTTTCTTAAATTTCAGCAATTTGCATCCAATTGATTTATTCAAAAAGATTTAAATTCTCAAAAATATGTATATAAATATGATTTGATGAAAAATTAAAAAAGGTAGTTATAAAGGTTTTAAGGTCAGAACCACGTTGTTTCAACTAGTACAAGCATGTGCATGTGCGCAGTTGTGAGATTTAAGAATGAACCGAATTCTTCAAAAATGCTAAAATTATCATTGATACCGTTATCTGTCGTTCATTTCAAATATTTTCTTGAAGAAATAACCAGGAAAGAGCTACTAACACTCAATCGTGCTTTGTAAACATGCACGGATTTTACGTATCCCTCTCTGGTCCGTGTTTTACCAATGTCATGTCAACATCCAGTATAAGAAAATGTGCCTTCTAAAAAAACAAAAGTAAAAATTTTGACAATGTAATTTTGAACAAATAAAGATTCTAAGGCAGATATTAGTACGCTAATGTTGCACACTTCCCATGATGCACTGTCAATTTAACAGTTTACGTCAGAACATCGAATTTGTATCAAAAGTCAAGTTTAATATCGTTATTATGTTAATCATTGTTTATATATGATGCCCAATTGATAACCATGATTACCTTTTGTTACTTAGTCTTAAAGGATTAAAAAAGGAGTATATTTTCTTGAAATTGAACAATTGAACTACACAATATCACAAGTAATATGTGTATGTAGCTAAAAAATACATTTTGTGAGTAAGTTTACACAGTTTACATAGAGATGGTATGCTGTCGTCACTCTATCTAATGATAAATGACAATTGAATATAAATTTCTCACTGAGAGGAGAGTATTTAATAATGTAGAATGAACATTTAGCTATACTTAAGATTCTTACTATATTCAGTTAAAAGTTGCATATTTATTATTAACATTAAATGTTTTAAATGGTTTTTTTTTCATACATAGCTATCAGATTTACACAAGAGGGCCATCAGAAGAAGTACATCAGATTCTGTTCTAAGAAAGAAAGAAAATATGGAGCCATTAGTCCGATGTCCTGTGATGACATTATTGGGATCAGCTGAGACAGGTTCTAAATCTCCCGGAGCACCCTCACAACCAGTGAAAAAAGATGGGTTCTTATCTAATCCACAGGCTCTTCAATCTTCCAGGAGACTTAAATTGATAGATTTTATAGGCAGAACAAGAGCTTTACAGAAGTGTATGATGGTAATGCAAATACTATGAAAAAAAATCTTGGAACAAGTCTTTATTTTCATCTCAGATTCAATGATTTTACAGTTTCGTCAAAACATGTTATATATTTCATAGAAAGTCTTAAAGGAGTGGATTTTCAAAGGGTTAGTAACCATGAAAATTCAAAACTTTGAATAATAGAACTATTTTTACACAAAATATTTTTTTGAATATATTAAATATAGACTTGATTTGAATTGTTTAGTGAATGTGTCACTATGTCATAGATATATGCACTCTGACTCAGACAGAATATTAAGTAACTAATTTAGTGCGATAAGAAGTTGTTGTCATTCAGTGGTGATTTTCAGTTGGTATATTTCTTGTTGTTTTCTGTCAGTGTTAATATCGTAAGTTTCATGCTATATCAAAAATGTGTTCATTTTTAAAAACACAACCAAGCTATCTAATAATACCTTTGCTATATAGAACTGTCATGGATTTTTGCTATTGAAAGTGATGAAAGCTTTACTTACAAAAGGGATGGAGAATTTAAAAACAAACATGTATTTACATTTTACTGATAAAGAAATACGAGCAAAGAACTGATTTTAATATGGGATTTGGTGTCTAAGAGACGGACAATTTATTTTATATGTTTATTGTTTTGACAGGTTTGTACAGTTATCTGGATAGGATTGATTGTCTACAAATCAGGTCTGGTAGAACATTTAACTAATTCTACACTAGCTATTAATTATTCTATCAACCAAGCAAAGCAGAACAGTGGTAAAGATGAGTATTATGGAATGTCATTTCCTTGGGGATTCCTAGAGTCAGAAGAGATATCACCAGTGAATCATACGGAAGCAGAATTGTGGAAGGACTTGAATCATAAACATTGGCTGACTATGTTTGGTTATTACAATATAAGTCTTTATGGCAGGTAATTACAAGTTAGATAGAAACAGGTTGTCTTCAATAAACAAGTCCATAAATTCTACCTCCATCCTAGAAAACTCACAACAAAGTATAATTCATCAGAAATTTCTCTTGTAAAATTTACTCTAATGAAATGGAAATTTAGTATGTTAACTTTCTGTTCTGATTTATTTTCACAATAATGTGAAATATATCAATGTTACTTCAGCACTACAGTCCTTTGATTGGCTCACCTAGGATTGATTGATTAACTGTTGCTTGCTTAACCTCTAGTGCATGTAGTGGCAATTATTTCATGCATATTCTGAGCAAAAGGTTGTGCAAGGTATTGCATTCACTAGGCATATCTTAGAAACTTCTGCGCCAATCTGGTTTAAAAGTTTGGGGTGAATGCCTGCCAAGTCTCAAAGGTGTTTCCTGTGGCTAAAGATAGAACATGGCATCAAAACAGACTTTTGGTTTCTATCTCAAAAATTAAATAGAGAAAAAAACTGTCATGTCAAACCAATCAGCATGTCATGATAATTTTAATTTGTCTGAAATCTTCTGATTATTATACATCAGTAAAATGGAAATTTCTGTGAGCATGCTATACTTTTTAATGTGTTTTCACATTCATCGCTGATCAACTTCCTGTTTCCGAATACTTAAGTAGATATAAGAAGATGTGGTATGAGTGCCAATGAGACAACTCTCCATCCAAGTCAAAATTTATAAAAGTAAACCATTATGGGTCACAGTACGGTCTTCAACACGGAGCCTTGGCTCACACCGAACAGTAAGCTATAAAGGGCCCCAAAAAATTACTAGTGTAAAACCATTCAAACGGAAAAACCAACGGTCTAATCTATATAAAAAACGAGAAACGAGAAACACTTATGAACCACATCAACAAACGACAACTACTGAACATCAGATTCCTGATATTCTTACGAAGAATTAGCATGTGTGAAATTTTTGGAGGAACTACAAATCAGACCTTCCTGAAATTTGTTATCAGGCTTCAAGTGATCATGTTTTACTGTATGAATAATTTTCACATTCATGGTTTATCAACTTCCTGTCCTATTTACCAACTACTTATATATTCTTAAAGATATTAACCATTCATAAACTTTTTGTCACATTTTTCTCAGAAACTGCTAATCAGAGCACCATGAAATTTGGTTTAAACATTTATATTCTTATTATTATATTCCAGATACATCAGTATTATTCCATCAATCCATATATCTATGCTCATTAATCCACAAGAAGCCATACAGTTCAGACAGCCTTCAGATGGTACACCAGAACAACAGAGTAATAGAGTAGACATGACAGAAGACGTCACAGTAGAAGGAGGAGATTTTCCACCACAATATATGTATGATTCAGAACATTTCAAGCAGTTTTATCCAAAGTCACGGAGAGAGTATGTGATAACTATGTGCTTTGGAATTCTTACTGTTATTTGCATTTCATATTTTGTTGTAGCATTATATCATTGTATTTGTCCACGCAACTATGCCAAATGGCGACAAAAGTGGAGCCGTAATGGGAGAAAAAACCGTCATAGTGGATACATAAGACAGATAAAAGCATCTGTACCAAAGGTTCTTAAAGGACATGCTCAGGTAAATATTGGCTAAGCCATTCTTGAGAGTTTAGTTAATCTTTTCTGTTATACAGAATATTTAAAATATATATATATATAATATGATTAGCTGTTCCACACTGATTATAATCAGTTCATTTAATCAGTCAGATGATAAGATCTTAGTTAGATTTTTGATGCTATAGAAAAATGAAGATCCTATCAAGGATTCTTTAACTGTTACACAATTATAGATGAATAATTTTCACTATAGTTGGTAGATTTTATTTTTTCATTTCATTTTCTTTGCTTAATTAAAGTGTTTATTTTATTTCAATAGGAGATTGAGTGTTTAGCAACAGATGGACATTTTATTGTTAGTACTTGTCTGGGTGGACAGTTACGTGTATGGGATTCCATAACTGGAGAATGTGTCACAGTTATACTCAGGAAAAGGTAATATGAATAAAAAATATGATATATGGCAGCAAATCACTAAAACAGAAAAATAGCTGTTTTCTGAATATTTCAAGATGTTCTTATATTGATATGTAACAGTCATATAATTTTAAATTTTAATAACTTTCATTTTTAAGTTAAAAATATACAATATTTGACTATTTTATAAATCAAGGTATGTTTGATGTATAGCATGTTTCTTTTCAGTGTAACACCACCGATGAAACGTAAACCATGTGTTGGACGTAACATAGAAGACAGTGATGCTGATCTGTATGCAGAATACCATGGTGATGATAGTTCAGTATTTCCTAAGGATTTAAATATTGTAGGTCCCAGACAGAGAAGTTCCAGCAAACGTCAAAGTACTGAACCTCAAAGGAAACTATTTACAAATCAGCCTGATTTATCAGGTTCAGTTTACACAAACTTTTCATCACTGTCAAATGATGACCCGTTGTCTTTGACACCATCCCCTCAGCCAAATAATGCAGGGTTTGATTTTAGAGGACAATTTGGCAGTATTTATACAAACCACCAACGATTCTTAGAAGAAAACGGTGATGGTAACCTTAGGGATGGAGGACAGACCAACCAGAATGATGAATGGAGGTCAAGGAGCTGGAGTGCTGGTAAGTCTATTTAGACTTTATGAATTAGTATTGTGCTTGCATCATTTTTCTTGACAGCATAAATGTATGACAATATCTGCTTATGCTAAGGAAGTAAAGCTTGAATATATGTTGTTTAAAGACTAAAGTCCCAAGAGTATTTTTATGATTGTTACAAGTAAATTTTAATTTGATGTAGATCATACTAGTTTTAGATTATACAATTAAATGCCTAAGCAATAACCAGTGTTTTTTGAACAGGTGACCTTCCAGTAACACTGCAGCATGATGCTTCTCTGTTTGATACTGGTTTCCAAGACAACCAAGCTCCTCCCATCTGGTGTCTGTCATTCTCAGACGGTCTTGTAGCAGCTGGCTGTGGCAATGGAAGAATTGAGGTGATTTATTTTTTGTATTTTTATGCCCCCTTGGCGTCACTTTTACTGTTCTTGAGTTATGTCCCTTTATAATGTTACATGCAAGCCCTGGCATCATCTGTGTCCATGGAAAAAAGTCTCCATTTATTTCTAAAAGAAATATTTTTCCTGATTTTTTAAAGATCTGAACTGCCGATAGTGTTTCTGTTGTAAGTAGATAGATGTGAATTTGTCGATACTTACTTTCCCAGTCAAACAAATCAAACAACTTTAGTATAAAAATTTGTGTGTTGTACTTAAGTTAATGTTATTAGAACAAAAATACACTGTAAGTGAAATAAGAATTATGTTTAGATGATATTAAATATAAGGTGTTAAGTTACATTCATGCCTGAATATAGTTACAAAATACAGATGCAAATTATGTTGTATACAGATAATTATAAGACTTGAGCTAGAAGAATGTATTAGATGATAGATTTGCACAGAATGAGCTATAGATTTTGGCTCCTTGATGTCAAAAAGGCCTTAAATGGTCAAGAAGGAAGTGCATATATTGTCGTGATTTTATATGTTACAATTTAATTACAAATTTTAGTTTATTATTGAAGTAAATGTCAGTACAATCAAGGAATAGGCTGTTCCAAAATGTGTTATGTAGTTTCCTTCCTGAATTTTTTTTTTTATTTTGAGCAATTTTAATAAATTTGATGCCTGAAACATGTTTTGTCATATGAAATCAACATCTTTTTGTGTGTTTTTTGCTGTGCAGGTACTGATTTTTTATCATGGATGGATACCCCATATTCTTTATTTTTCTATCATATGTTTATATACCAAAAATGAGAAATATAACATAGAAAATATAAAGATATATATATTGTATCATATAAGTTACAAGATTTATCTTACTAAATATCTATCTTAACATGTCTTGGATTAATGTCAAGGGAATTTTATGAATATAGCTGAATTAACTAGATGGTAAGTATAATTATGAAAAATTGATTAAAAAAATTAAACAAGATTCTGTTTTCTTTGTTATACATTTTGGTTTTCATTTATATTAAAATGTCTGTTCTGTGTAGAATTCATTTACTGATATTTGTATTTTAGCTGTGGGATGGAGCATCAGGAACCCTCAAGAATATGTTTGGAGACAGTAGAGTAGGTGTCACATCTGTTTGTCTGGTGGGTAATAGGTCAGTACCTTAGTAGAAATTGATAATCTTGGTTTCTGTATTAGAAATAAACTTAGTATATTAGATAGGGAGACAAATGCTATGTAACACAAATTAATAAAAACATCAGACCATTTATAAAATTGAATTATTATGATAAATGGACATAATGCTAGAATATTTTTGAGACACTAATGTGTGCATTCTCAGTAACTTTGATCATTACCAGTAGAACTTATATTGTCTTTTATTGGTTATTACAGTCAGACTAAAGCTGATCATACAATCTTATAATGACATTCTATATAACTGACATGTTTACTGAATATACAAATATGAATTTCAGGGTTGTTGCTGCCAGGTTAAATGGAACAATAGATTTTATAGACTTAGAGACATTCCATAATCCTGCTTTCACTTCTACATCTACACCTAATACTAGTTTTACCAAAGGTATATATCAATAGTATCATCACTACAATGAAAAAAGGTTAAAAGTCAATAAAAATATCCTTGTACAGCATGTACATTTTTGTCAATCAAAATAGAAAGAAAAGAAAATAAAACCAATAGAACTTTGATAATATTAACTTGACTGAAAATACACATTGTGTATAAGTAAGAGAAAGTGAAATTAAAAATATTAAGTTATCAGGAACACCTATTCTGTTCATGTTATTTAAGTCAAGCTACTGTATTTGGGCTGTGAGTATGATTATCTGAAAATGAAACTTGCACGTTGCTTATTAACAAAAGCAGAACAAGATTGTATTTTTCTATGTATGCATATATAATTGATAAATTTCACATATACCTTCATTTAATATAATTGTTGGGCATTAAAAAAAAAAAGAAATAAGTTAAAATAATTTGCTTATTAGGTCATAGTAGGCAGTATAGTCAAGCCAAAGTGAAAGTAGAAAGTTTACAGCGACGTGATGAAATCATTCATATGACATTAATGAAGAGTATCAAGGCTCATCAACAACAAATAGTATCATTACAGTATGCAGGGACATGTAGGAAAATTATATCAGCAAGCCAAGATCATACCCTCAAGGTGAGTCAAACGATTTCATCAGGTAGCCAATATCCTCAAGGTGAGTCAAAAGATTTCATCAGGTAGCCAATATCCTCAAGGTGAGTCAAAAGATTGTATCAAAACAGTATCAACTAGTCGATACTAAAACTATTAAAAGTGGTTAAATTGACGTTGGTTTTGGGCATCATAATGTATTTCACAATTATATAAATAATAAAAGGGGACATAGAAGGAAATATATCAAAAATCAGTGAAAGGATTGATAGATTGTTTGTGTTTAACATATTTTTCAGCACTTGGTTTAATCGCTAAATACTATATAAAAGAATGATGGGGGTAAATTGGCTGACCTCATTTTGATGTTCTTTGATAGACATTAAGTTTTTATTCTTAGCTAAGTTTCTGGAAAAATAATATATCAGGCATCTATATTAAATCTGAAGAATCATTGTTAGTATACATGTCTGTCTGACTTAATTCACTTGACTTTGACCTCATTTTCATCATAAGTTGATTAATTTTTAGTTTCTTGATTATACATGTAGAAAAAACTTTGACTTCAAACTTGAAACATTTTATTCATACATAAGCTATTAATTTTAGTGTGTCAACTGTTGTTTAAAATGGTTGAATTTGTTATTAATATTTGTTACAGAATTTGTTATTAATATTTGTTACAGGTTTTCCAGATAGATGATGCTTTCTGTTTGTATACACTACATGGGCATTCTGCTAAAATTACAGTACTGTATATTGATAAGGTATGTTGTCTTTCTGTTTGTATACACTACATGGACAGTCTTCTAAAATTACTGTACTGTATATTGATAAGGTATGATGTCTTTCTGTTTGTATACACTACATGGGCATTCTTCTAAAATTACTGTATTGTATATTGATAAGGTATGATGCTTTCTGTTTGTATACACTACATGGACAGTCTTCTAAAATTACTGTACTGTATATTGATAAGGTATGATGCTTTCTGTTTGTATACACTACATGGGCATTCTTCTAAAATTAATGTACTGTATATTGATAAGGTATGATGCTTTCTGTTTGTATACACTACATGGGCATTCTTCTAAAATTAATGTACTGTATATTGATAAGGTATGATGCTTTCTGTTTGTATACACTACATGGGCATTCTTCTAAAATTAATGTACTGTATATTGATAAGGTATGATGCTTTCTGTTTGTATACACTACATGGACATTCTGCTAAAATAAATTTACTGTATATTGATAAGGTATGATGCTTTCTGTTTGTATACACTACATGGGCATTCTCCTAAAATAAATGTACTGTATATTGATAAGGTATGATGCTTTCTGTTTGTATACACTACATGGGCATTCTTCTAAAATTACTGTATTGTATATTGATAAGGTATGATGCTTTCTGTTTAAAATTACAGTATTGTATATTGATACGGTATGCTTGTCTTTCTAATTTATGTATAACTTTCGTATTTGCATCACTGTTCTAGTCATTTGGATTGAGGAATTTTAAAACCTGACATAATTATTTGAGCACCAAGTGTTTTTATAGTATGACATTCATCTGTTGTGTTATTTAGTCAAAATATATTTTGTAAGTATTAACACTATACAGAAGGTGCAGATTTTAAAGAGTAATCTTCAATTAGGAACAAATAAAACGAAAAAAATATATGCGTTATATTGATTAAGATCGTTTCTTATATGACGACCTATATATCTTCAATCAGTATAAACATAGTATATCTACTTTTGGCACAGACGCATTTATACACAAAATTGGCTGATCCGCGTTACCCACATCTTATTTATTCGACACGGTAAACTCAATTTTTGACAGTAAAACCTACCTTTTACGAAGGCCAAGCTTCAAATACAAGACGGTTATCTCTATTCTAAAGCAAAATAAACAAATCAGTCCATTTCAGTTATCATTTCGATGGAAAATGTCTTAAAACGAAATTTTTTGGAAATGATGTTATCGTCTTTAGCAACTAAACAAGGTGAAGTCATTCTGGCGTCAAATGTAAACAACAGGTGTTTTCAGGCTCCTTGTACGCCTCAGAATGTAATAAAATTAGATAAAAAGAACAGTTTTAGTTGAAAAATTTGAGTTTTTTTATGTATTATTGAATAATATATATTATTAATATTATTATTTGGGGGGTAAAACCGGACAGCCAAAACAGGATCGTGTGTATAGGGCTTTTATGGTTGACAAAATTACTGTATATGTCCTATTAGAATCGAAATAATTCATGTCAGCTGTAGATTTGTTTTCATTTAACCTTAGGTTGGGCATTTATATTCGATTATTTGTTTTCTTCTGCTAATAATATGCAGTTTGCCAATAATTGGTCATCAACCAATAACTATTTCTCAATCAGTCAGTTTGTCAATCAAACCTTATATTCAGCAATCCAGGATAACAAAAATTATCACTTTTGTTTTTGATTGTGTAGGTGCCACCATTTTATGCTGCCAGTGGTGATGCTGATGGAATTGTCAGACTATGGGACCTCCAGGCTGGTACCTGTCTACACAAGGTTAAGGGTCATGATGGTGCTGTTGTGTCAATAAATAGTACAGATAAGCATGTGATTAGTTCGGGATTGGATGATAAACTGTGTATCTGGGACAGGAAAAAAGGCTGCATACAGCATTCCCTAGATCTGGTCAGTACTACAGTGTTGGAGCCAGCTTTAATCTTTAGCAGGATAATCTTAGTCCTTATTTGCATGCCTTCTGTAGAGTTAACTGTAAACTGTTCTGATCTTGAAATATACCTAAAGAAAAATTTAATATGCATTATACTGCAATCAGCTATTTTACTATACAGATAAAGCTATACGTATAAACGTTAGCTTTATACGTCAATGACCTCAACTAACCTATTAGCCACGCCTACTTACCGGAACTACTGTATTTCATCAACAACGTCACGTCACAACCATGACAACGTGTAGTAACAATTGTCAAACTTTTGTAAATTTAAACTTGTTATGTCTTGAAATTCGTTATTTACATACCATATTTATTAAATACTATTAAATTAGTTTATTTTCTCTTTCTAATTCCTAAAAAATGTCAATGTCTTATCGCCTGGACTTTATGAGTTACTACGCTTATAGGGAAATACCCAACAATGGTACCCCAAGAGGGAAATTCCAAACACTTTTTTTAACAATAAATTTGTTACGTATTTTATTTTATTTTTTATGTTTTTTATCGATTGCAGTATAAAGACAATATACGTATAGTGTCTTGAAATATGAAATTTATTTGTATTCGGCACGAAACAGGGGGAAATGCTCGGTAAACCTTGCATTTCCCCCCGTTTCTTAGCCTCATACAAATAAATTTCATATTTCAAGACACTATACGTATATTGTCTAATTACAAGACAAATTAAATAATATGTTGCAGTATTAAACTGTATCAAAGCATATTTATATCAAAAGCTAAAGAAGCGAATATAAAAAAGTAATAAGTAAGTATTGAAATATGAGTTTCTTTTCTAGCTGTAAATAATTCTCATAATCATTTATTATTTGATAAATAATTTGAAAGTTGAAATAAGGTTTAATGAAAAAAGTCTTTTCCACATTATGATGTTTATGCTTTACTGAATAATGTTTGATATTTTAACTTAAATACTGTTGTTTACAGGACCCTTGTGGTAATAATTGTTTGTCATTGCTGTCCAAAGATTTATTGGTCACTGGTGGACAGGTCAGTATATGTTTTGATATTAATTTACCACAAACAAGAGACCCTCTACTTTTTAAATGGTATTTTATGGAATCTGTAAATCTCATTCAGTCATTCTAGTTAAACAACTTATATTCTAATGCTATTTTAATGTAATTTTTCATTAGGTAAAATTTACAGTCAAATCCACAGTTGATTTGTCGTAACTAAGGAGTTAGCCATCATATTGGATTGCTTGGATCAACAAATCTTTATAACAACAATATAATAGAAAAAAAAAGAACACCTTCCTCACGTTTTCCCATGATGTTTATGTGCTAAAAACATTCTTGAAGTTTTGCAAAATTTTATTTATTTTCAAATTTATAATTTTTTTCAAGCACTTATGTATTATTTATTTTTATTATGTATTAGAATCGGAATAAAAGTACTGTAGTTGAAGAGTTGCCACCGTCAATTTTGATTTGATTTTTCGTAATTATCCGTTTTACTGGCTCCGCTACATGTTGCCAGTAAAACTGCATTTGCGACCATCAAATCGCAAATTGGAGGCGGCAACTCTTTAACTACAGTACTGTTATTCCATGAATATACTTTGATGAAACATAAAGTAAATGATCTGCAGATAAAACTTTTTGCATGTTATCTGAATCTGAAGTGAGCATCATTTTGTCAACAATATTATTAAAAATTCTGAATTGTTCAAAATATATATGCAATATCACAAAAAAAGCAAATGAAAATGACTCTGTCTTTTTCACGAAGAATAGACAAGCATAGAAAATTTTATGATAATACCACATCACTAAATAGCTGATTTTATAAATTTTTGATTTTAAGAAGGATTCAAAGGCCTAATGATCTCAAAATTACCATAATTTCATTGTAATGTTAAGGCATTAACTGTAGTTTAGAAATTGATTAATATTTAGCTGTATTTCTTTTTTCATTTGCACATGTATGTATTGTATAATGTAGAACTAAACAGAGTAAATATATTTCAGGGGTGTATACACTTGTTAGATATAATTAAAGGACAGATTATAAAGACAATCAGTTTAGGTGACAGTACAGACAAAATGGCCTTTGTCCATCAGATAAAAGTGGTTGAGAGTACAGTGATAGTTTGCGATTATGCCAGTGACATGAAAGTCATCCATTTCCCAACTGTGCTTGAGAAAGTTGAGTAGTACAGGAAAGGGCAAAAAAAGTTCTTGAATGTTATTGAGACAGGGTTTCCTACTGGATATTATTTATAGAATGTATTAAAGAAATATGTATGAACAAGTTGGTTGCAGAAAAGGGGAATTAATTATTCATGTAAGAGAAATCACCAATATATGAACCGAGCATTGAAAAGAGTATAAAAAAAAAAAGATGGATGATTTAAGATATGAAGAAACAAAGACCAGTTATTGTGTATTGTTTGGTTAGTTAACCTTTGTTTTAAAGTTGTGTAGACATATTTCATTTAATTCATTTAATACACGTTGGTCTGGATCATACTACATTAAGAAAATCATTTTTACACACTTACATTTAAAGCATACTGTTTTAGGCAGCATTTAAATTGTGGTTCAATTGTGATATGATGTAAACATTTTACCTGAGGGTTATTCCAGAAAAAAATATGGGGAAATAGGTTGGAAGGCATTAGAATTTAATGTTCAAAAGTACAATCAACTGTGCTTTTTGTTTTTCTGGATAAGCCTAGATGAACAATGATCCAGTGACTTGTTAAAGATTTTATATGGTTTTAATCATGTCCATGAAGATATTATTAAAAGGATTTTTGGAGTAAGGGTTGTGTCAGAAATCAGTATGAATGGTTTTGGCAGGCACTGCTGTATAAAAAATGAATGTTAGGATTGAACAAATATAGGGCCTAATCATAAATTTTAATACATGATCAGGTAAAATAACCTTCAGCAAGATCATACATTTATTTGTTGAGAAGGACTATGTTTAAATTTAATTATGATATGAAGAAGCACTGCCATGATCATATGATGTAATAATAAGACTTATTTTCAAAGTATCAATTATTGTTTATGATCTCATGTTTATTCCTTTTTCATGTGATAAAGTCAAAGCTTTGTTGCATAAGATTGAAAAGAGCTTGTAATTTATGTTAATCGTTTTTTAGCTCACCTGGCCCAAAGGGCCAAGTGAGCTTTTCTCATCACTTGGCGTCCGTCATCCGTCGTCGTTGTCAAATTTTTACAAAAATCTTCTCCTCTGAAACCACTGGGCCAAATTTAACCAAACTTGGCCACAATCATCATTAGGGTATCTAGTTTAAAAAATGTGTCCGATGACCCCGCCAACCAACCAAGATGGCCGCCATGGCTAAAAATAGAACATAGGGGTAAAATGCAGTTTTTATACGACCGCAAAAAAATTTTTGTGGTCGTATATTGGTATGACGTTGGCGTCGGCGTCGTCGTCCGAAGACGCATTAGTTTTCGCACTCTAACTTTAGTTTAAGTGAATGGATCTCTATGAAATTCTACCATAAGGTTCAATACCACAAAAGGAAGGTGGGGATTGATTTTGGGGGTTATGGTACCAACAGTAAAGGAATTAGGGGCCAAAAAGGGGCCAAAAATAAGCATTTTCTAGTTTCCAGACAATAACTGTGGAACGGTTTATGGATCTCTCTGAAATTATACTACAAGTTTCCATACCACAAAGGGATGGTTAGGATTTGCTTTGGGGGGTTATGGCTCAAACCGTTTAAGAATTAGGGGCAAAAAAGGGGGAAAAACAAGGTTGTCCTGGTTAATGGACAAATACTTTAGTACAAAACATAATTTAAAGCAGTGTAAGGGAGATAAATCAAATACATCGTTGAAATTATCTCCCTTACACTACTTTTAAATTATGTATAAAGTAATGGTTAATGAACAATTAAGATAATTTAAAACAGTGTAAGGGAGGTAATCCAAATACAATGTTTTGGTTACTTCCCTTACACTGCTTTTAAATTATGTTTAAGGAAATGCATATTTATAAAGGAAGACCAGTAAAAATATCTGCAAATGTTGCATCTTTTTTTTTTACAACAAAATCCATATGAAAGATTTGACACTATATTTTAAATTCTATTATAAAATAGATTAAGTTAGCACTATGGTAAATTTAAATGGGTAATTATGGTTGCAAACTCAATTAGAAATTTGAATTGAGATTATGACCATATCTTGAGGGAAAGAATTTTTTTGGGGGAAAAAGGGGGGGTGGGTTTAATGAAATTGTGGGGGGTCAATTTTTTCTCATTTCAGATTTCAGAAATTAAAAAGAATTATTCTTCAAATATTATTTTTTTTTCAAATTTCAAATATTGAAAAATTTCAAGAAGTAATCTTTAATTGGACAGTATGGTGCATTAGATTTGTAAAATCTTTGACCACATTTATTTATTCTTTGATATGCTGAATCTAACTGTGTATTTAGATTTTTATTTTGGGTCCAGTTTTCAAATTGGTCTACATTAAGGTCCAAAGGGTCCAAAATTAAACTTTGTTTGATTTTAACAAAAATTGAATATATGGGGTTCTTTGATATGCTGAATCTAAACATGTATTTAGATTTTTGATTTTTGGCCCAGTTTTCAAGTTGGTCCAAATTGGGGTCCAAAATTAAACTTTGTTTGATTTCAACAAAAATTGAATATATGGGGTTCTTTGATATGCTGAATCTAACCATGTATTTAGATTTTTTATTTGTGGACCCCGCTATCAAATTGGTTCATATTGAGGTCAAAAGAGTCCAAAATTAAACTTTGTTTGATTTCAACAAAAATTGAATATACGGGGTTCTTTGATATGCTGAATCTAACCATGTATTTAGATTTTTGATTTTTGGGCCCCGTTATCAACTTTGTCCACATTGAGGTCAAAAGGGTCCAAAATTAAACTTAGTTTGATTTTAACAAAAATTGAATTCTTGGGGTTCTTTGATATGCTGAATCTACACATGTATTTAGATTTTAGATTTTTGGCCCAGTTTTCAAGTTGGTCCAAATTGGGGTCCAAAATTAAACTTTGTTTGATTTCAACAAAAATTGAATATATGGGGTTCTTTGATATGCTGAATCTAACCATGTATTTAGATTTTTTATTTGTGGCCCAGTTTTCAAGTTGGTCCAAATTGGGGTCCAAAATTAAACTTTGTTTGATTTCAACAAAAATTGAATATATGGGGTTCTTTGATATGCTGAATCTAACCATGTATTTAGATTTTTTATTTGTGGCCCAGTTTTCAAGTTGGTCCAAATTGGGGTCCAAAATTAAACTTTGTTTGATTTCAACAAAAATTGAATATACGGGGTTCTTTGATATGCTGAATCTAACCATGTATTTTGATTTTTGGGCCCCGTTATCAACTTTGTCCACATTGAGGTCAAAAGGGTCCAAAATTAAACTTAGTTTGATTTTAACAAAAGTTGAATTCTTGGGGTTCTTTGATATGCTGAATCTAAACATGTGTTTTGATTTTTGATAATGGGCCCAGTTTTCAAGTTGGTCCAAGTTGGGGTCCAAAATTAAACTTTGATTTCAACAAAAATTGAATATATGGGGTTCTTTGATATGCTGAATCTACACATGTATTTAGATTTTAGATTTTTGGCCCAGTTTTCAAGTTGGTCCAAATTGGGGTCCAAAATTAAACTTTGTTTGATTTCAACAAAAATTGAATATATGGGGTTCTTTGATATGCTGAATCTTACCATGTATTTAGATTTTTTATTTGTGGGCCCGCTATCAAATTGGTTCATATTGAGGTCAAAATGTCCAAAATTAAACTAAGTTTGATTTCATCAAAAATTGAATTATTGGGGTTCTTTGATATGCCAAATCTAACCGTGTTTTTAGATTTTTAATTTTGGGTCCCATTTTTAAATTGGTCTACATTAAGGTCCAAAGGGTCCAAAATTAAACTTAGTTTGATTTTAACAAAAATTGAATTCTTGGGGTACTTTGATATGCTGAAAGTTGGGCCCCGTTATCAACTTTGTCCACATTGAGGTCAAAAGGGTCCAAAATTAAACTTAGTTTGATTTTAACAAAAATTGAATTCTTGGGGTTCTTTGATAAGCTGAATCTTGACATGTGTTTAGATTTTTGATAATGGGTCCAGTTTTCAAGTTGGTCCAAGTTGGGGTCCAAAATTAAACTTTGTTTGATTTCAACAAAAATTGAATATATGGGGTTCTTTGATATGCTGAATCTAGCCATGTATTTTGATTTTGGACATTGGACTATAATTGGTAAATTAAAAAAATTGAAGTTCTTAGACCACATTCTTTCTGTGTCAGAAACCTATGCTGTGTCAAATATTTAATCACAATCCAAATTCAGAGCTGTATCAAGCTTGAATGTTGTGTCCATACTTGCCCTAACTGTTCAGGGTTCGACCTCTGCGGTCGTATCAAGCTGCGCCCAGCGAAGCATTTTATTGGTTTATATCTCTGAAACTAAAGCATTTAGAGTAAATCTGACATAGGGTAAAACTGATTATCAGGTCAAGATCTATCTGTCCTGAAATTTTCAGACAAATCTGACAACCTGTTGTTGGGTTGCTGCCCCTGAATTGGTAATTTTAAGGAAATTTTGCAGTTTTTGGTTATTATCTTGAATATTATTATAGATAGAGATAAACTGTAAACAGCAATAATGTTCAGCAAAGTAAGATCTACAAATAAGTTGTCATGACCAAAATTGTCAGTCGACCCCTTTAGGAGTTATTGCCCTTTATAGTCAATTTTTAACAATTTTTTGTAAATTTTTGTAATCTTTTACAAAAATCTTCTTCTCTGAAACTACTGAGACAAATTTAACCATACTTGGCCATAATCATTATTAGGGTATTTAGTTTAAAAAATTTGTCCGATGACCCCGCCTTCCAACCATCATGGCCGACTTGGTTAAAAATAGAACATAGGGGTAAAATGCAGTTTTTGGTTTATATCTCTGAAACTAAAGCATTTAGAGCAAATCTGACAGGTGGCAAAAATGTTCATCAGATTTAGATTTATCTGCCCTGAAATTTTCAGACGAATCCGACAACCCGTTGTTGGATTGCTGCCCCTGAGTTAGTAATTTTACAAAAATTTTGCAGTTTTTTGTTATTATCTTAGATATCATTATAATATCTAATATCTAATACTATTAATTATGATTTTAACCTTATTTTACATGATTTCCAAAGCATCAGTAAATACAGGTTAGCGACACAGGCTCTTGAGAGCCTCTAGTTCTTATAATCAAACTGTTTATTTTTCTACTTTTATACTAGAATGGTCATAATGGAATTAATAAGACTGTTGAAATTTATTTAATTCTCGTCATGTGATATGGAATATTTTATTGTATACAAATGTTAATGCCAAAGTTATTTAATTCATATAAAATGATTTAATTGACCTTAGAAAATCTGAAACAAAATTTATTTCTCAAATTTATTGTCTTTTGCCTCATTTTGAAAACAAGTTTTGAACAAAGGAACAAATATGTCAACTGGATCATTTGACTTTATTGTACTAGAGTAATATTCCGGTGAATTTTGAGTTTGTATTTATTTATAAGAATGAGTGAGGCAATCTGTATTTGAATGAATGGTTTCATACTGTTGTTTAATGTAGATTGATTATTGTTGACTGAATGTTTCATTATTTGCAGTAAAAGTGTATTCATTTTGATGTTTGTGATACATTCAGGGCTTTTCCTGACCCTTTTAAGAATTGCTATTGGAACCAAATTTTGAAAATTTGATCAATAAAAATATGATTGTTGAGACTCAAAGATGCATCAAATTTTGCAATATGAATGTGATTCATTTAAACATACCTTTGCTATATTGGTTCGAGTATGTAAAATGGAAAAAGATAATGAGTTACTTTTAAAATTAATCAACAAGACTTATGTCTAAGTATACCACCCTGTTTGTACTGCAAATGAACAAAACACTTTTTATTGAAATATTTATTGTCTTGCTTAAAGTTTGATTTGGTAAGTTAAGGGGGAACCACTAGTGGTATGTCAATGATATTTGGTATGCAGTTGAAGTAGCATTGGTGCATCTCTTTTCAGTGGATATTATTTGGCCCTGCCCACTCAGTTGTGGTTTATTGACTTTGAGACTTTGGTATAGTTTGATTAGGTCAGTTTGAGGGGAACCAATAATGGCAAGTCAATGATATTTAATATGTAGTTATACTAGTATTTGTACGTCTCATTTCCATGGAAATATATGGCCCACCCTCCTCTCTCATTTATTAATTTTGGATGTTTTGCATAGTTTACATGTTAAAGTTTGTGATTAGGTCATTTTAAGGTGAACCACTTGTCATTTGTCATAGACTTTTGGTATGTAGTTGTATAAGCATTATTACATCTCATTTTTCTGGATATTATTTGGCCCTGAACCTTAAGGCATGGTTCATTGACTTTGGATGTTTTGCATAGTTAACAAGTTAAAGTATTGCCATTTTAATATCAACATTTGCATTTACTATCAAAATTATATACAGGTAAGACATATCTCTTGTGTCAACAGTTTGTTGAATAAACTTTGAGACTCAAATAAACGATTTCTGGTTGTAGCTTTGGCTCTAAGCTTATAGTACTAATGGGCCTGCCTTGCACGGCTGACAGGATGAGCTGGATATGGAATTGTTCTTCACTTTGCTTTCAGCTTGAGTTTTGACAGATCATGCTTTTAGGTTCTATGGGTCTCTATCAATTTTTCTTTTCTTGATAGGGCCCAGCAAATTGACCAATCTGCAGAAGACCAATAGTAATCAGCTTGTCTGTGTATCCGTCCATCACAAACCACAATGACAACTGGTGAACGTAACTCTTCTGAGAACTGAGGAAAGAATCTATTTGCCTAGACCCCTGTCTATTTTATTTAATAAATAGTCAAAAATATTTTATAAATCATGAAGCAAATAGACTATTTTCATAATACCAACTTCTGACTCCAGAGTATATAATTTTTCGACAGGTTACCTACCTACTCTGTGGTAGGACATTCTGGTACTCGGTCAAGTAAGAGCAACTAAAAGAAGTAAAATCAAGCTTATGATAGGTGCAATTTTGGGGAAGAAAACATAAAACAGTTAAGGATCCCATCTAATTGCACTGATTGTAAGATTGATTTTACCTCTTTTAGTTGCTCTTACTTGACCGGAGTACCAGAATGTCCTACCACAGCGTAGGTAACAATGTCAGTAATAGGAAAATAGTATATTGAACCAACTTTGGTTTGAATGATATTTACCTAATAACTACTTGGATAACTATCTGGCTCCTTCAAACCTTGAAGTTATTATTGTAAAATATAAGTTTTTGTTTTTGTCAGATTGTAGGCAAAATTGTATGCATATTTCTGTTAAATTTTTCAAGAACATTGATTTCAAAGGCCATTCTACTTAAAAATGTATATAGATATTTGTCTGAAAATTGACTTAATCAAATAAAAGTGCAACTTAGAATGGTTGACTTGATGTATCAGATAAGAAACATGTCTTCAGTTACAAGCAATCCATTTTCATTCTTTCAATTTTGTATGTAAAATGTTTGTTTTTTATTTTTTTTATAATGTAAATGCAATTTTTATAATTTATGTATGAAGTGTTGAGAACATGGAGTAAATAAAATATCTTGAGAACTGTATCATTGTTTATCATCAGCCCATTGGAATTAAGGAGTGGATATAGTAGTGAGCTTTCATGGTCTCTGAACTTGGTTGACCCAACAATTTTAATGAACTGATATTTTACTGTGATATTGAACTTTGTTTTATAGAAGTGCCTACATTTCTTGTGAGACTACAATGAAATTTATATCAAAGGTTTATATTAACAATGTCTTGGACAAAAAACAAAATTAGTGCCAATCAATATTTTTTACGGAAATAGTGTCCTTTTAAAATGTAATTTATATTGGAAATAACTTTGTAAGCACTTTCACACCTACATTTCTTGTCAAGATCGGTTGCCGTCTGTCATATTTCTGTTTTGTCATTCATCAGACTATGGCTTTCTCTCTTGAATTGTTTCACATTTTTAATATTGAGGACCTTTTTACATCGGATGTGACCTTGCGAGGTCATACCGGTGTTCTGTTGCTGCAGAAATTTCCTTGCTGTTTGACTGATAACCGTACGTATTTCGTATAATTACGCGGATATTATCGAGTGCAAAATAACATTCCTTATCGCTTGTTATATATTAATTTCATCAATAAATATTCATGAAAATAATTTTTAAGAACATAGATAAATGTATGAAAATGTTTTGTCGTGAGAAATATATATATCAATAACAAATCATGGATACTGAAAATTTGTGTTAACGCATGCGGAAGAATATCTTGAGAACGTTTTGCAACAAAAGCGGGAAAATATGAATGCCTACTCAAATCCAATCTATTAGAAAAACAAATTATTACAGAAGAGTGTCCACCATGCACTTACACTGCACTATCATTAGAATAGTAGAATAGAATATGTAAATGGATGAAAATTTGCCTGTAGAGTTATTTAGATGATCTGCTATATATATATAACTGGTATACAAATATTAATATAATATATAACAACAAACCAGAGTATACTAATAACAAATGATTATATCACTACAATATAATAATTATTACGATGAGGTTGGATTCCCTGTCATTTATTCATCATCCACACAGGAAATTGTCTCAGAAAAAAATATGTCTATGTACCTAAACCAAACTTTCAGGTATAGAGATGTGATTTTTTTTCTGAGACAAGTGCTTGTGACCATCCGCCAGAACTTGCGGTCATCCGATGTTCAGTACTTCAGTAGTTTGATTATATTGACTTGTGATAATTAGCATGAAGGTGTATCACCATAAAATGGTCTGTTGCAGATTACTCGGTTTTGATAATATTTTTTGAGTCCAGAATAGAACATTTTTATCCTTTGATATAGGTTTTTGATATTAGGTTCATAGTGGCATCAATTCCATACATTGTGTTGCATACCATTCAATATGATGTCTGACCATGACCTTTTATGTCTTGAAAATTGTTCAGATCCCTACCCCTAAACCATATTTATTAAGTCTCCCAAAAGAAGTTTGGGAAGACTTATTGGTTTTGCTCAGTTCTTATTATGGCACCCTCAACGGAGTTGGGGTGACATACTGTTATTCTACGTTTCTTTTTTTTCTTATTTTTCTTCCACACATTTTGTTCGCGCGAGTTCTTGGAATCCAACGGACCAATGTTGATGGAACTTTACTATAATGAGGACCCCCATGTAAATTTGTGCACCTTGCTATGGAATGGTAAAAAATGGCCGCCGTTTCCATGGAAAGAGCAAAAATGCGAAAAAAATCAAAGTGTTCCAAATTGGAAGAAACTCCACAGGAATGTTAACTTGCATGTGCTGATTTGCAGTTTGACTTTGGAATTTTCAAAATGGCTGCCGTTACCATGGAAACAGCTAAAATATCAAAAATTCTAACTCTTTCATTATAAGACCCAACTGGATGAAACTTTATGAAAATGTTACCCAGTATGCTAAGATGTCAAGATAATATTTGGATAGTCCAAAATGGCCGCCGTTGTCATGGAAACATGGGGCAAGTTTTACATTGACCCTATGGGAAAATGCATAAAATCAGCATTTTCTTAAAGAGTATTTCACCAAAGTCAGTGAAACTGTATTGATATATAACATGACATGTGGCAATGAGATGTCTGCTTTTAGAATTTTGGAATTATCCACTGTAACCATGGAAACATCAAAAATGTCCAAAATTTAAAAAAAAATCAAAATGCTGCAAACTGGATGAAACTTTACAGAAATGGTAACTGGCATAGGCAGAGTTGCATTTTGCAGTTGGAATTTTCAAAATGGCCGCCATAACCATGGAAACAGCAAAAATGTCCAAAATTTCAAAATGCTCCAAACTTAATGAAACTTTACAAAAATGATAATTTGCATGTGTAGATGCCCTCTTTGACTTTGGATTTTTCTAAATGGCTGCCGCTCGCCTGGCAATGGGGGAAGGGTGCCATCCGCTATTGCTTGCAATGGCAAATCTAGTTATGTCACCCGATCGACAATGTCGGGTGACATATTGCTTTTCCTCTGTTTCTTTGTTATTATTATTATTCTTCCAATGATTTTTGTCCGGCAGTTTTTTTGGAGCCAATGGAACCAATCTTAATGATTGTCTACTATAATGAGGAACACAAAATTTCGAGTTGCAGTAGGTCTTAAGAACACAAAAAATGGCTGCCGTTACCATGGAAACGGAACAAATGTGAAAAAATCCAGTTTTTGGTTTTGGTGAACTATTTGGATATGCTTAAACTTAGAATCATTATATTTTAATACAATGTAGGTGCCCACTATATACTGGTGTTGGATGATTTTGGCAATCATTGGAACTACTATGTTGCCATGGAAACTACACCAAAAATTTCAAAAATATCAAATTTCCCAAACTTAATGAAACTTCACAGTAACGATGAGCAACATTGGAAGATGTGGCATTTGGAGTTAGAATTTCCAAAATGGCTGCTGTTACCATGGAAACAATGCAAAAAGATCAAAATGCTCCAAAAACTTCAGGGTTTGGTGAATAATTTTGGTATGCTTTAACTTAAAATCATCAAATTTTTATACAATATAGTTGTCCATTATATACAGGTTTTGAATGATTTTGACAATCATTGGAACTACTATGTTACCATGGATACAGGAGCAAAAATTTCAGAATGCTTCAAACTTAATGAAACTTCACAATAATGTTGATTGTCATGTGTGGAAGCGGCAATTGGCGTTGGAATTTCCAAAATGGCTGCCGTTACCATGGAAACAAGGCAAAAAAGGAAAAATTATGCGTAAAATTTGTAAATCCGCTAAATATTCTAAAAAATTACAGAAAGATGTATAGCCATCAGTAGATGTGCATTAACTGTTTAAAATTTTAAAACTGGCTGCAATCTAGTAGCAATGGGGGAAGGGTGACATCCGTTATTGCTTGCAATGGCAAATCTAGTTATTATTATTATTCTTGCTCTTCCGCCACTTTCTTTAATGAACTTGTCCGCACCATTTCTCCAAAACCGCTTGTCAGATTTACTTAAGGTTTCACAATATGTTAGGTTAACATGTCTAGTGGTGCAATCAGGGTTTCATTTGTGCATTGGGGTCTAAAAAGGGGTACTTTGAGGGGCCAAAAGAAGGGAGGGGTTTACTATAGAACCCTATGGGATTTTTTTTTTTTTTTCAAATGATTATAACTTGAAAACCGTTTGTGATAGACACAATCTTTATAATTGAAAATGTTCTACATGATAAAGCACATCTAATGAAATAAAGGGTTCATCCTCAGGGGTCACCCCCACCCCCTGTCATTTCACAAAGTTGTAATATCTTGTAAGTGGTCAAGATCCCCACCCCTAAACCATATATATTCTGGTTTGTCATGATAAAGCACATCAAATGAAATAAAGGGTAAGTCCCCAGGGGTCACCCCCACCCCCTGCCATTTGAGAAAGTTCTAATATCTTGTAAGTTGTCGATATCCCCACCCCTAAACCATATATATTCTTGTTTGTCATGATACAGTCCATCAAATGACAAAAAGGATTAGTCCCCAGGGGTCAGCCCAACCCCCTGCCATTTGAGAAATTTGTAATATCTTTTAAATGGTCGAGATCCCCACCCTAAACCATATATATTCCGGTTAATCATAATACTGCACATTAAATGAAAATAAAGTATTAGTCCCCAGGGGTCACCCCCACCCCCTTCCATTTGATAAAGTTCCAATATCTTGTAAGTTGTTGAGATCCCCACCCCTAAACCATATATATTCTTGTTTGTCATGATACAGTCCATCAAATGAAAAAAAGGATTAGTCACCAGGGGTCACCCCAACCCCCTGCCATTTGAGAAAGTTGTAGTATCTTTTAAATGGTCGAGATCCCCACCCCTAAACCATATATATTACGGTTAGCCATGATACTGCACATTAAATGAAGTAAAGTATTAGTCCCCAGGGGTCACCCCCACCCCCTGCCATTTGAGAAAGTTCTAATATCTTGTAAATGGTTGAGATCCCCTCCCCTAAACCATATATATTCTGGTTTTCATGATAAAGCACTTCAAATGAAATAAAGGGTAAGTCCCCAGGGGTCACCCCCACCCCCTGCCATTTGAGAAAATTCTAATATCTTGTAAATGGTTGAGATCCCCTCACCTAAACAATATATATTCCTGTTCGTCATGATAAAGCACATCAAATGAAATAAAGGGTAAGTCCCCAGGGGTCATCCCCACCCCCTGCCATTTGAGAAAGTTCTAATATCTTGTAAATGATTGAGATCCCCTACCCTAAACCATATATATTCCTGTTCGTCATGTCAAATGATATATAGGGTCAGTCCCCATGGGGTCCCCCCACCCCCAATGATCTAATATCTTGTAAATGGTCGAGATCCCCACCCGTAAACCATATATATTCTGGTTTGTCATGCCAAGATGATTTGAATGATATACAGGGTCAGTCCCCAGGGGTCCCCCCACCCCCAATGACCTAATATCTTGTAAATGGTCGAGATCCCCACCCCTAAACCATATATATTCTTATTCGTCATGCCAAGAAGATTTGAATGATATATAGGGTCAGTCCCTAGGGATCACCCCCACCCCCTGCCATTTGATAAAGTTCTAATATCTTGCAAATGGTTGAGATCCCCACCCCTAAACCATATATATTCCTGTTCGTTATGTCACAAAGATTCGAATGATATATAGGGTCAGTCCCCATGGGGTCCCCCCACCACCAATGATCTAATATCTTGTAAATGGTCGAGATCCCCACCCGTAAACCATATATATTCTGGTTTGTCATGCCAAGATGATTTGAATGATATACAGGGTCAGTCCCCAGGCATTACTAATGCATATAACTTTACTGGACTCTGACCAATGTCAGGCGAACCTGGGAATGACGAATTATGGGAGCTTTGTTTGGGAGACTTCATAACAGCATCCTGTTACAATCATTTCTTGTTATGAATTGCAATAATAAGACTATTATAGTGTGGTGTAGGGGGTACCTTTACAGTACTAGACTTCTGTCACAGAAAGTGAGAAATAGGGATAGTGATTTGGCATTAACCAATTACTTGAGAGCTTAATATTGCAGAAGGTGGAAGACCTGGATGTTTCATACTATGTATATAGATGCTTTATGTTATGAAGTTTCCCTCTGTCACATGTCCATGGTCCTTGACCTCATTTTCATGGTTTAGTGACTACTTGAAAAACAAGTTTTTGTGTTTTGGTTTGTTTTTCAATTACCATAAGTAATAAGGCCACTATATTTGGTGTATAAAACGATTGCAAGGTGTACATGTCTGCCTGGCAGGTTTCATCCAATCTTGACCGTATTTTCATGGTTCATTGGACAATGTTTAGGTTTTGTGGTTTGGTCTATTTCTCAGATATTATAAGCAAGAGGTCAATTATATTTGTGTATGGTACGATTGTAAGGTGTACATTTCTGTCCGACAGTGTTCATATGACCTTGACCTCATTTTCATGGTTCATTGGTCAATGATAAGTTTTTGTAATTTTGTCAGTTTATCAGATACGGTAACCAATAGGTCAACTACATTTGGTGTATGAAATGATTGCAAGGTGTACATGTCTGTAGGGCAGGGTTCATATAACCTTGATCTCATTTTCTTGGTTCACTGGTCAATGTTAAGATTTTTTGGTTTGATCTGTTTCTTGGGTAATATTAGCGAGATGACCACTATATTTGGTGTATGGAATGATTGTAAACACATGTCTTTCTGGCATGGTTCATCTAACTGTGACCTCATTTTCATAGAACATTGATAATTTTAAGTTAATGTGATATTTGTAGTAAAATCTTGACAGACTTTCAACATGAATTCAATGATAAGTAAAACAGGCGAGACATTTCAGCATGTACACTCTATTTTTTTTTATAAACTGAATGATTTTGGGGTTTTACATAGTTAAACATAACCTTTGCCATATCTACAAAAAGGAAAGGCATAACTATTGGAAAACTTACTGTATTTAATGAAACATTCACAGAAACTTCAATATCAAATGCCATTGTGCATCTGCTATAGTTATGCTTTTACAATGATTTTTGGGTTCCAAAAATTCTTCTAGGTTGGTAGCAGATCATTTGCAGGAAATTTATGCTAACAATATAGTTTTTTTTTGTTAACTTTTATTCATGTATCTCATACAAATAATGAAAATAAAAACATTCAAATGAAAGGTATTTAATTGATAAAAGTAAATAACTACCAGTAAATATTAGAGAAAATCAACAGAACACTTTATACCAGCAGTCATATATATGCATGATTGGTTACAAAAGAATTGCTTCTTAATCCCAATTGAACAGTGATTATATCTTAACTATAAAGACTTTCAATACTTTCATAGGTATACTTTGAAACATTCTAAAACCTTTAGAGCTTATTTCTTATTGCTTGTAGAGTAAGACTTAGGTTGGTTTGTTTGCTTTGATTGTATAAACGTTTGCTCAAGCATTGTAATTGTGATTGACATCTGCAAACAATATAGATAGGCGGAGGAAAAGATGTATACATTATACTTTAATTTGATTGGAAGTTGGAGGTTAGGAACACTCAATTGTACATGTAAACAGGTTTAACTCCGCATATATTGTATGTAGATGTCAATCTTAATTACAATGCTTGAGCAAACACTTATACAAAGTAAGCAAGCCAACCAAAGTCTTACTGTACAAGCATTAGGAAATAAGCTTTAAATCTTGATTTTGTATGACATTCAATAAAAACAAACCATATAAAAAATACATGACTATATGCAAATTATTTTCTAGTTCTTGGGTACCAATTTTATTGAATTGATGAAAGAGAGAGAATGTTTGATTTTCCACTTGCCCAAACAGTGTAATAGATAGGGTGTAGTAATTTAGTGTGTTTATTCTATCTAATGCATAACTTATGCATAGTTCCCTTGCCCTAGAAAAAAAACATTGGACCAATATATAAAAATATAGCTCCAGAGATTGCTGGGATCTTTAACAATATTATTTCAAGTTATATTGGTAATTTCAAATAAATAAAAAAATAAAATAAAATATTAAATAATTTTCAATGTCAATAAATATAAGTCAGCAGATATTGTTTTTTTCTAATTATGGAAGTTTCCCAGATCTAGATATTTACTGCCCAGTATTTATAAATAAATGAATATTCACAAACAGAAAAATGTTTTTTTTACTTTCTAAATCGTGATGTATAACATTTTCAATAAAATATAGATGGACATCAAAAATTTAAGTTTTAAACTATTCTACAAACACACACTAGATAATCAATATATTATGGTTGATCAAATTCAGTTTAGGAATCAGTAATGTGGTGTCTTGTTTGAATGAATGACTTTAGTGTTATTCTTTACTAAGTAAAACAATTCCATCCAAAGATAAAAATATCCTATTGTTCAGTTGCATACACAAGTTGAAAATATTACTATGGGTTTGTTTTTTTTTTAATATGCAGAATCAAGTATAAAAAATTCCAAAAAAATCTCAACAGGACAATAGACAAAATGAATTGCTGTGCCATGAGCACACGATACACCTGTCCCAAACATTTTATAAAAAGTATTGTTTAACGATTATTGGAAAAATATAGACTTTTTTACAAAGTTAATTCCAATATTAACTGATCATATCTAAATACCTGACTTAATCATTTTAATCTCATCATCTAAATTACAAAATCATTAAGTGAGCTGCATTGGATAGAAATCAATCTTTTGTATGTGCACGTATACATGTACATGTACAAGACTTTAATTGATTTTGGAACATTCAAATACAATATAAAAGATGAATTTTGGTCTGTTTTGTAGGGTTCTTATAACAACTCAATTTTCAAACAGCTACAGAATTTCCGTAGAGATGTAGTAAAACAAATGTATAATTGCTATTAATTTGCATAAGGTTGATTTCTACCTGACGCAGCTCAAGTATAGACCCTCAGATCACATTTTAAATATTTTGGTAAAGTATGAAGTAAATAACTGGAGGCATTCTTGGGGTTGTGTGCAACATGAAAAAATATATATTTATTTCTATTTTTAAGCCACATGACCCATGAAAATTGTCATAAAGAATACTAACCCTTATACCACCATTCTTAATACTATGGTTTAGTTTGGGGTTATCACTAAAGGCACACTTCAGTAAGTGAGCAAGATGTGAAAACTTACTGATTTATAAAAGATTAAGCTCCCATTACTCTTTAATGACAACAAAATTTTATACCAATAGACCTCAATTGTAATAATTTGATATTGTTTTAAATAAAATTGATCAATGCATACAGGTTTACGATGGATAGATAGACCATGGTATACCATACTACTTTACAAATAAAAAACAAGTAAGAATATAAGAATCTAAACAAAACAACAGACAAGAATCTTAAAAATACATTTCAGCAGAATATATAAACAGAACAATGGATTAGAATCTAAACAATAAAACTGAATAAAATATAAACAGAACAGACTGGAATCTTAAAACAACATTTCAGCGGAATATAAACAACATCAGACTAGAATTAAAACAATAAAACTAACTAGATCATAAAAACAAAACAATGGACTAGAATATAAACAATTCAATTCAGTTGAACATAAGAATATAAACAGAACAATGTACAGTCAAACCTGCCTTAACAGTCACCTCGTTTCAGCTGGCACCTGCCTCCAACAGCCACCTTCAGACCCTTCCCAAATGTTTTCTATATATAATTTAACTCAAATCAGCAGTGACCTGTCTAACGGGGTCACCTATTTGTAGCACGAAATGTTCATTTTAACTTATAACAACGGTCATTTCAATTTTTCAACTATCGAAATAATCATGACGAAAAATAAATGACTTTGTATTCAGTATCGAAATCAAAATGAAAATCGGAATCTGTTTGCAACAGAGATTGAGCAATAGGTCAATTCGTGAGTTCCTCTTGTTCTACTCCTTTCCATTTCCATTGAAAACCGTGTCAGAGACTTATTTCTCCATGAATATTAAAATATTTTGAATGTTTTCTTCAAATTTTCAGCCAGAATCCGTCATTTTTTTTATTTCACTGAAGCAAGAACCATAACACTACGGATTAACAACACTAAAACAATTTGCTATGATACACCTGACCATAGGCAATGTCGAAATAAGAATTATTTTCCAACCTCATTTCAAAGGTTTTGATACTTCCCAAGAGTGACTGCTTAATACAGGTTTGACTGTACTAGAATCTTTAAAATACAACTTAACAAAATATAACCAGAACAATGTACTAGAATCTTAAAAATACAACTTAACAAAATATAAACAGAACAATGTACTAGAATCTTAAAAATACAACCTAACAAAATATAAACAGAACAATGTACTAGAATCTTAAAAATACAACCTAACAAAATATAAACAGAACAATGTACTAGAATCTTAAAAATACAACCTAACAAAATATAAACAGAACAATGTACTAGAATCTTAAAAATACAACCTATCAAAATATAAACAGAACAATGTACTAGAATCTTAAAAATACAACCTAACAAAATATAACCAGAACAATGTACTAGAATCTTAAAAATACAACTTAACAAAATATAAACAGAACAATGTACTAGAATCTTAAAAATACAACCTAACAAAATATAAACAGAACAATGTACTAGAATCTTAAAAATACAACCTAACAAAATATAAACAGAACAATGTACTAGAATCTTAAAAATACAACCTAACAAAATATAAACAGAACAATGTACTAGAATCTTAAAAATACAACCTATCAAAATATAAACAGAACAATGTACTAGAATCTTAAAAATACAACCTAACAAAATATAAACAGAACAATGTACTAGAATCTTAAAAATACAACCTATCAAAATATAAACAGAACAATGTACTAGAATCTTAAAAATACAACCTATCAAAATATAAACAGAACAATGTACTAGAATCTTAAAAATACAACCTAACAAAATATAAACAGAACAATATACTAGATTCTTACAGGGGCATTAACTACAAGATATAAAAAATAAATAAAATAGGATTTCTTTTGTTCAGTGATTAACGAAAGTGAAATAATGAAATAATAATTCACTTTCAGCAGCCAGTTTGGTTCAATTTTGTCAAAATAAGCAAGGAAACATAGCTGATGAATTATTCAGTTGCAAATGAATAATTTGATCTCATTGAATCTGTATTCATGTGACCTTCATTTTAACCCCTAAGCTGGAGATGGGTTACGCATGTATTCAGCTATTAAAAGGAAAAGAATGTCAACATTGAAAGTGAAACAAGGATGAACCGTTTGATTGACTGATTCAATACACAAAAAATTCTTCTTATAGAGGTAAAAACAATGCTAAACACTGTTTAACCTACAATATGAAATCAAACAGACCTAGAAAAATCTAATTGCATGTGGTCGCTATCTATTTATATTTGTATTTATGTTTATATCGGGTTATATGACCGTAGGCAGTCTTCGGAGGTCATCTCGATGGTTAATTAGATGATGTTGAGACAAAAATACACATATTATTGGGTCCATGCATTGTTAATTGTTTATTTTCGACTTTTTGTAATTTGGATATATGTTTTAGTATGTTATAAATCAAATCAGTGAACATGATTTTGACAGCAAATGCCCCTTTAAAAATATAGCTGAAGGGTGAAAGTGAAGCAACCCAAATTTGAACTTGATCTGTGTTTGGTGGTAATAAACATTGTGTATAAGTTTTATAACATTTATTTGAGGCAAAATAAAGATAAAGAATGGAAACCAATTGTGGGACGTAGAGACAGAGAAAGGACTGATGGACTACGCATGGACAAGGTTAAACCTTAATGCCCTCTTTGCATATTGGTGGGGCATAAAAAAAATCCTCACTGAAATTGTATGCCAAACATTATACTTTATATGATTTCATATTCTAGGTAAATGCATGTCTTTTAAGTGTATCCTAGTAAACCTAGACCTCTAACAACATTAAGTTCGTTTAAATAGGACAGACTGTAATTTGTACAACATTAATACTCTGAAAGGGATTTTTGTATAGATTTCTAACAGTAAATCTAAATTAAGACTGTCTGTAATGCCAGTTTGTCTCAAATATCATGACACTTTCTGTAATAAATTCTAATTAACAATATTCTTTCCATCTGGTGAAAGACCAGTTCATCCTATTCTATGATAAATCCTCATTAACAATTCTTTCCATCTGGTGAAAAACCAGGTCATTCTGTGAGTCAACACTAGAAACAGAAAACATTGTCTCAGGTACTTCTTGCTGTTTCTTGTGATTTCCTAACAATTATAAACAAATAAATTATCAATGATAGAATATCTAATAACATGTTTTACAATTTTGTAACAATGCAGTTCACTGTAGATTACTTAACAGTTTTCTTCAAAGGCCTTTGTAGGCTTCAGTGGCCATGTGGTCTAAGTAGTTCATCTACATTAATCACTAGCCTCAAACATAGGAAGCTCCTCATTACTTTTTGTACATTATCGTTTTTCTTTAAAACAAGATGAAGATGATGATGGCATGATTAGTTATTAACAAATGATTCTAAAGGATTATTAGCAGTAACAGCTTACCATGTGATACAGGGCAGTCAAATTCTGAAGGAGTGCTAACATATTTAACTCCTGGAGAAACTTTACTGTAAGGAGAATCTTCATGATAGGCTATATTGATTCCCATTCTCTTTTTCTCAGCTTCAATATCTGAAATACATTGAAAGGCATAAGGAGGGAGAACGACAAATACAACCTGATACTTATGTTTTCCATACCAGCTAGTGCTGATATGATCTGAAATCTCATCGGCAGATTAGCATTTAGGGCTTATTTTAAGGTCAAGTGATTATTGCAATCCCATACATTTTTTACCTTGCTAAATCTCTAATAATCTCTACCAATTCATTAATGCATTTAATTTGGAAAGGACTTTTAACTTAATGTAGACTTTTAACTGGGCACATATCTGAAAGAGAAATCATCTAAACCTGGAAAGGAACCAATGAGATTGTTAATAAGACTACTATCAATCAGAAACATTAATAACAGGAGACTGTAAAGCCTTCAAAGACCCATACACTTTCATCATGCTAAAATTTGATATTCATATGGTGTTAATTCTAAAGAATTGAAGAAAAGAAAGCCATGAACAGTTCATATACATGTATTGTTACGTCATACCCAGTTCATAATATCAAGTCCTGATTTTGAACATGCTTAACTCAATATATTATCAGGTACCTTAGGAGGTATAGCATATTTCCTTAAAGTCTAGTCCAGAACAGGTATTGTGATGTTATGTATTTAAGAACCATAATAAAATTAATTTTTAGAATCTATAATTCATTCATAAGTATGTTGCCACAGTCATCCGATCATTTTATGCATTCAACACATTTCTGTTCAAACTAAATAAAGCCATTCCCGGAAATTAAAATTATTTCAAAGAAACATATTTATCTCAAGAAGACATTATTTAGGCTAAGAATGTTGTGCATATCCAAATATTAATAATAAAAAGAAAGAAAAAAATAAAAGTGCCATTAGTTTTCTTGAACTACACTTCTAAGGCCAGAAGCAAATATGTAAGAAGGAAATTTAATGTCTTGCTGCTTGTGTCATCTGATCATCTGTAAAATCATAATCAATAGTTTTTATAGCTTAAGTGAATAATGAATTTAAGAGCCAAAAAATAGCTCATCATTCACTTTCCAATACTGTAACATAAGTGTTTTATTTTTTCAAAATCAAATTAAACTATAGAAATTTGGACCAAATCTCACAAAACTGCAGCCCCCAGTTCTCAAATTAAGCAATGGCAAATTCTATAATTTGCTTAATAGAGATAACCAAAATATAATTTGGGATTAAAAAACAAAATAGGGGCACAATGGCATTGTATGGTTAAGAAGATTCTGAGACAGTTTCAATCAAATCTTTTAGGTAGTATAGGAGCAGTTGAATATACAAAGTTGGTGTATCCACAAGAAAAAGCAATGCTAAGAAAACCCCAAAAAAGTCAGATAGAAAAACAAAATAGGTGCACCAAGGCAATATATCATGAAGATTCTTAGAAGGTTCCATGAAATTTTGATAAGGTGAATATGAGGAGAAGACAATTCAAATTTGAACTAGTGTGCAGATATGACAATGTCCATGTCATGTCAAATTACACCCAAAAAAATATTTGGATGCAGAAATAGGTGGTGCATAAGTTTATCATGTGAGTAAGATTCTGTGAAAGTTTTACAAAAATCCTATCAAGCTGTTCCCAAGCAGTTGTGAATTCAAAAGTGTGACAGAAGGACTTGATTAACAGTGTTCAATTACTTATTAAATATCAGTAAGGTTTACCTTCTTCTAATTGACAAAGTGAACTGTATTCTTCAAGATCTGCTAACATTGCCGCTAAACCATCTGAGTCAGCTAAAGAAATATATAAATGTAAAAATCTAAATACTATCATAAACTCAACTCTTTCATCACAATGGGAATTCTATTCAGAGGTGGGAGTAGAGACAACACAATTTTATTTGTTTCCCAATAGTTGTTGATTAGTCTATTTTATAGTGGAACTCCTTTTAGGGACTCCACAACATACAATACTTACCATCATCATCAACATTGGTATAACTGCCTGTATCATCTTCTATCATCACATCTCCTACAGATTTCTTCTTTCTTTTGCTCAGTAGTCGCTTTAATTCAGCCTCAAAATCACCATTGGTTACATACAATTCATATGCATAAATATTCCTAAAAGTTAAGATTGACTGATGCAATGTTGGTTATTTAATATTCAGCAGTCTATATATTACTGATAGTATGAGAGAAAGTTCATTACCACTATAATACATAAGTTGATTAAAGAAATATCAAATTGTTAATTTTAAATGTAATATAAAAAAAAAATTACACATCAAAATAATTGTCTTAAGCTGATATGATTTCATTTAGATTTGTCAAGTTGATCCTTTAAATGATAATCAAATTCAAAAAGAACTGATAATTCAGGTGACCAATCATTTTGTTTGATTTGCCTATTTTTTTTGGGTAAATTTTTAAAGTGTGTTGAAATATGAAGAAATTTGACTGGTAATTAAAGTTATTTTAACTGTTATTTCATGTATGTATAGAAATGTATGTACAATCGATTTGTCACTGAAATTCAACAAGAAAGAATACTACAATCAATTTGTTATATCAAATATGAAAAAAAAAGTTTAAATATCTAAATGTAGGTAACCTGACATCAACCAGCATAGTGGAAAGTTGTCTCATTGGCAATCATACCCTTCTCCTTATTTTTAGATTTATCAACAGTTTATATATTGTTTTGTTATTCAAAAACAATTAATATAAATTTTTGTTCATATTTGATAATCTTGAGACTCAAGTATCTATTGACTTCCAAATAAAAATTTAATGTAGCAATAATCCACAGAAGCACCAAACCTGAGGTAAAAATTCTTTGGAGCAGGACCAGCAGAGAGCTGGGTTTCTGTCAGTTCCCTGAATACTGCAGTCCACTGCTTCTTTCTGCAAATCTATATTCAATTTTCATCAAATTTAATCAAATGATTAAAAAAGTATATTAAGAAAATACTTAGCAATCTATGATACAAATGTAACTTTATTTTCCATCTGTCTGAATAAATAAACACAGTAAAAACTAAAAGAAAAAAGAAAAAATTTGCTGGTCAGAACCCAATTTTGATGGTGAGGACTGCCTGTGTTAGACACAGACTAAAATTAATTTAGTTACTCTGGTGATCAATTGATTAATTCTAGATGAAAAATAAAATGAAAGTTTTACATAGTCACCTATATTAGAGGCTGCTATTACCTCATATATAGCAAGTGTGGATAAAATGAATTAAAGAACATGTGTAGAGTATACTAATGTAGAAATATCTCATGTATTTGCTACAGGTTAAAAATCTTCATAATAATTTTCCAAATACATATAAAATTAAAAAATTTATGGTGATACAATTACTCCAATTCCATAAATCTTTACCTCTTGATATCCGCCACGTTCATGGACAGCGAGGAAAAGCTGAAAAGCTCCTACTGGTATATGGTGCCAATGAGCTGTTAGATTTACACTTAAGTTGTTCCTCTTCATAAATCTTGACAGGTCATGAAGAAATGCCTTCTCATTTTTCTTGTACATCTAAAACATCAATTTGTAATTTTGCTTTTATTCAATTAAAAATTTGTAAGGGTTCCGCGGAACCCAGTGTCTCGCCTACTTTTTCTGTTAATCGCAGGCTCAACAAAAATGAGGAAGTAAATCAATAAAAATATTCCTCTTGATACTATCTTTTGATTGTAAGAAGCTTCTGTCCAAGTTTGATGATAGTTTATGAATCTAATAAATGTTTAAAGACTTTAACTGCAGACTGAATGTAATGATAACTGGAAGAAAACAAAATTTCCTTCTAGATACTAGCATTTGATCATTAAAAAGCTTCTGTCCAAGTTTGGTACAAATCCAAAATAGTATAAGAAAGTTATTAAAATTTTAAAAACTTTAACCACAGAGTGAATGTGTTGTTTCCTGGCAGAAAATCTAAGTCCATTTAAAAGTAAAAAATGGAAAAAATGGATTTATTTTTTTTACAAAATTTCCTTCTAGATACTAGCTTTTGATCATAAACAAGCTTCTGTCCAAGTTTGGTACAAATCCAAAATAGTATAAGAAAGTTATTAAAATTTTAAAAACTTTAACCACAGAGTGAATGTGTTGTTTCCTAGCAGAAAATCTTAGTCCATTTAAAAGTAAAATAAGGAAAAAATAGATTTATTTTTTTACAAAATTTACTTCTGGATACTATCTTATGATCATAAACAAGCTTCTGTCCAAGTTTGGTACAAACCCAGGATAGTTTAAGAAAGTTATTAAAATTTTAAAAACTTTAACCACAGAGTGAATGTAATATTTCCCGGCAGAAAAACTAAGTCCATTTATAAGTAAAATACGGAAAAAATGGAATTTTATTTTTACAAAATTTACTTCTGGGTACTATCTTATGATCATAAACAAGCTTCTGTCCAAGTTTGGTAGAAATCAAGGATAGTTTAAGAAAGTTATTAAAATTTCAAAAACTTTAACCACAGAGTGAATATTTGTGGACGGCGCCGACGCCGACGGAATGTAGGATCGCTATGTCTCGCTTTTTCGACTAAAGTCGAAGGCTCGACAAAAATCACAAAAAAATATTTCTAATTCTTCCATCTTGTCAAGAGTGCTGATGTCAGTTATTCCAAACCAAATAAAAAATAAAGTAAAAAATCCAGAGACTATGATCCTTTCACTTTACATCAAGCTTTACAATTCATTTTTAAATACAATTGAATACATAGCTGACTGTACAATACACATCACCACCAAAATTATGAAGATAGTTACGATTCATTAAATGATAGTAAGATATTTTCTTTTGGAAAATGTAGAACCTATACAGTATAGATGTAAAATGTCAATTTTCTTTATTGTTTCCAATCTTTTTCTAGGAAATGTCTATGCAGAAATTAAGAAACAGTTATGATATTAGTCATTTTTTTTTATTTTCTTATTTCCAGAATCCCAAAAAATAAGAGCAAAACTAAGTTGAAATTTTTTTTTCAGGATTTGACATTTTATCCTTTCAGTAGACTTAAAACAAATGATACATTTTGTCATTTCCTTCAGAGAAGACCTTGTTAAATTTAGTTCCTTAGTACATAAACTCTATAGCCTTCATTTTTGCATTGTTTAAAAGCATTTATAATTTAATATTTAATTCAACACAAGAGTGCACATGCTGAAATGTCTCGCCTGTTTTACTGACCATTGATTTTATGCTGAAAGTCTTAAAGATAAAGGTTTTACTACAAGTATCACATAAACTTAACATTTTTAAAGATCCATGACAATGAGGTCAAGGTCAGATAAAAACTGTCACACAGACATGTACACCTTACAATTATTCCATACACCAAATATAGTTGACCTATTGCATATGGTAATTGAAAAACAGACCAAAACACAAAAACTTAACATTAACCATTGAACCATGAAAATGAGGTCAAGGTCAGATGATACTGAGGAGACAGACATGTACACCTTACAATCATTCCATACACCAATAATAGTTAACCTATTGCTATTAGTATTTGAAAAACAGACCAAAACACAAAAACTTACATTGACTAATGAACCATGAAAATGAAGTCAAGGTCAGATGACAACGGCTAGACAGACATGTACACCTTACAATCATTCCATAAACAAAATATAGTTGACCTATTGCTTAAAGTACTTGAAAAACAGACCAAAACACAATAACTTAACATTCACAAATGAACCATGAAAATGAGGTCAAGTTCACATGATACTGACTAGACGGACATGTACAACTTACAATCATTCCATACACCAATTATAGTTGACCTATTGCTATTAGTATTTGAAAACAGACCAAAACACAAAAACTTAACGTTGACTAATGAACCATGAAAATGAGGTCAAGGTCAGATGACACAGGCTAGATAGACATGTAAACCTTACAATCATTCCATAAACCAAATATAGTTGACCTATTGCTTATAGTACTTGAAAAACAGACCAAAACACAATAACTTAACATTCACAAATGAACCATGAAAATGAGGTCAAGTTCACATGATACTGACTAGACGGACATGTACAACTTACAATCATTCCATACACCAATTATAGTTGACCTATTGCTATTAGTATTTGAAAACAGACCAAAACACAAAAACTTAACGTTGACTAATGGACCATGAAAATGAGGTCAAGGTCAGATGACACAGGCTAGATAGACATGTAAACCTTACAATCATTCCATAAACCAAATATAGTTGACCTATTGCTTATAGTACTTGAAAAACAGACCAAAACACAATAACTTAACATTGACCAATGAACCATGAAAATGAAGTCAAGGTCAGATGACACCAGATGGACAGACATGTACACCTTACAATCATTCTATACACCAAATATAGTTGACCTTTTGCTTACAGTACTTGAAAAACAGACCAAAACACAAAAAATTAACATTGACCAATGAACCATGAAAATGAAGTCAAGGTCAGATGACACCAGATGGACAGACATGTACACCTTACAATCATTCTATACACCAAATATAGTTGACCTTTTGCTTACAGTACTTGAAAAACAGACCAAAACACAAAAAATTAACATTGACCAATGAACCATGAAAATGAAGTCAAAGGTCAGATGAAACCTGCCAGTCTGACATGTACCCCTTACAATCATTCCATACACCACATATAGTTGACCTGCTGCTTGTAGTATCTGAGAAATGGACCTAATCTTGTAACTTTAACCTTGATCACTGATCCATGAATTGAGGTCAAGGTCAGATTAACCCTGTCTGACAGACATGTAAATGTTGCAAGGAACCCATATATTAAATATGGTTATCCTATTACTCATAATAAGTGAGAAATTCACATGACAAAAAACCTGCAATTTTTTTTCAAGCAGTCGCTGAACCATGAAAATGAGGTCAAGGACATATGACAGACGGAAACTTCGTAACATAAGGTATATGCATACAAGGTTTGAAGCATCCAGGTCTTCTACCTTCTGAAATATAAAGCTTTATACAAATAGTTTACGCTGCCGCCCCCGGATAGTAATACCTATGTCTGCATACTGCGACTTTTGTCGCAGGCGACACAAAATATGATACCACTGACATAAAGCTTATTGATCTGATAGAACTCATGACTAATCTCAGGCCAAATTTTTCTTGTCACTGACTGAAATCCTTCTCATGCCATGAACAAATGAGGATAGTATTCAGCAATCAGTCTTCATCTTGTTTGATTTTTTGACAATCTATTTTTTGCAGATCAACCTAATCTAAGAAAGGTTTTCACAATGGCAACTCTACAATTTAGAGTATCAAAACTTGTCTACCTTTTATATATATTTCTTTAGCTTCTAAACTTCCATGGTTACTCCTTGATTTTAAAATTTATTTTCAGTACAAAAAGTAAAGCATTATCCAAATTAAGGGGTTTCAGAAATGCAGGATTTCAAGTAATGAATATAAAGAGACAAATTAACAACGAAAAAAAATACAAAAAAACAGTGATTGTGCAAGAAGATGACATAACTTTTCTGTAACTGGTTCAGATGAAGAGTTTTGAAGATCTATTTTAAGGATTGATTGATTGATTGGTGTTTAACACCATTTTCAGCACTATTGTGCTATTTCGTGGCAGTCAGTTTTATTGACATGCACTTAATCAGAATAAAACAGGTGATGATGCAAGTGATAGAGTCAAAAGAATAGACCATCAAACTAGTTAGATGAATGTGACATCATACACATATGTTGATGAACTTCCAATGAATTGTAGTTTTCTTTTTATATTTCAGTTAACTGTATCTAGTATATTTATACAGGATTACTGAATAGGACAAACGCTCAATATATACCATCTGAAACTTTCAAGCACACTATCTTCTCTCCTTGGTGGAGAAAAAAACTTTCAACTTAAGGAATATGGCTTTTACAAATTGACATTAATAAAATAGAGACTTTTTCCCAAGACTGTATAGTTTACATATATTTGACTGACATTCTGTATATGAATTAATAGAATCATACCTCTACATCAAGTTTAAACCTTTCCTCTTTAGATTTGTCTACTAATGATGTGTTATACTGGAGCCTAGAACATGCAAAGTTTTCAGCAGAACTTATGGCTGAACTACCTGATGATGCTGGGTAGTTCCAGCTCTCAAAACCACTATCTTTGCACTGAAAATCTTCTGCTTCTGAAAATACAAACATGATGTTTATAAATTGATAACTAAAAATACAAACATGACATTAAGTTGATAACAGAACAAAAGAGGCTGCTAGAGTCATCCAGCTGGCATATGAATGGATGATGAACTTTAACACTTTAGTTCCTGAAATTTAATTGTCCAACAAATTGATGCTTTGATTCCACAGGTATATCTGAAGATTTATCATAGGTTAAAACCTATTTTTTACAACTTATCCAAGAAGACACATGTTCTAGTGCTAAGCATACCCCACTTGTAATTCAAAGTAAAAGAAATCAGGAAGTAGCCTTCTGTCTGATCTGGAAAGGGCTTGCCTGTTACAACTCATTACTGTCAAGCAGCTGACCAAATATGAAGTCATTCTGTTCATTTATTCCTGAGAAAAGTGTGTTGAAAATATTTGTTGGACGAAGAACAGACAAACAGACAGACATGGTGATTGCAATATAGCCCTACTCCTAGAATGGAAGTATAAATTAGAATGAGGTGATCTAGTGAGCACAGATACCCCACCCACAGAAAAACTCTTTAAAGGTAAAAAATGCCAAAACTGTTTTTATTGATGGTGACCTTATTTCATGGTTTATGACATATTATTGGTTAAAGATTTTAGGAATGAAAATAACACTTTATAAATTTGGTGCATCCAAAGCACTTTTCTGGATTTACCTTCATCAGGAATGCTAAAAACTAAACATTTGAAAGCCAGGGAAGATATAAAGTTGTACTTAAGTGATACATAGTTGTGTGGAAACCAAACTAATCCCATTTTTTCAAAGATAATTAGGGGTATAACACTTGAAAAGTAAATGCCAAGAGTGAACTTGGCCTGTGTTTTATGTTTCATAAAATTGTGATATATAAAATATTAACTGATTTTGTCAAATGGTACTTTAATTATCAATTAGAAACAATGAAAAAATATACAAATGATTTAGTCAAGCGATATTTTTCATTATCATTCTGAAACTATAATTGTTACGGATGGACAGACAGATATATGCATCACTATTTATACCCCTCTTTGAGGTTCAGTTTAATAAATAGTCCCCCCCCCCCCCCCCACCACTCTTAGAGTGGGGTATAACTCACTCTCAAACAAAAAAAGTCTGAAGGACTTTGGAAATATATGTATTGTAAATGAATTATTCTAGTTCTATCAATTGAAAATTCATTTAAATACTAAACATTAAGTAAATAGCCAAGTATGTCTGATAGTCAAATATTGTAAAATAAAAATATACCTAACCTTCCTTAGTCGTAAAAAAAAGTAACTGAAAACCCTCAGGGTTAAACATTAAGAATATATAGTTTTACCATGATTGTCTTTGAAAAATCTGAATTTACATAATTTCAATCTCTGTTCTCTTGATAGGACCACCATACAATCTGCTTCCTCTTTAGATTTCTCTAACTTCTGTAGGATAACTTTAGAAGGCTTATTCTTTGGTGATGTTAATTTCTTTTTAACTTTGTTCTCCTGCTGTTTTTCACTCTTTTAACAAATAGTAACTAAAACTTACTTCATGTTAATAATTTGTACATCTGGTAGTATAATTTTACCAGGGCTTTTCGTGAATTAATTCAATGGTGGTCGGAAGGCACTTTTATAAAAATTTGATTGGTGGTGGTTATTTTAGACAGATAGCCTTAACAATTATATCAAATAATCATTTAAAATTTTATGAATGGCTGGTTTAAATAAAAAGTGCCTTCCAACCCAACCATACATTTATTTCAGTTCAATATAAAATCTAATTTAAAATTTGAAACAGTTTCAAATATTACCTTTTTTTTCAATGAGATTGTTAGAAAACCATTGAAAACAGATTAATCACAAAAAAATACTCCAATATTATAATGTCACCTATAGAAAGCATATGAAATATGTTCTATATGGACAGGTATTTTCAAAATTTAAGTGTTTTTCTAGGAGTGCATTTTCATTTTGTTTTATTTTGTTCATTTACATATAAACTTACAGACTGGGATTGACTATCATTCATGTTATCTTTAGAATAAAGACAAACTCTGTCGGCTTTAATCCATGCATGAGTATGTGATGGTCCTAAGAATTCTACATGGTACGTAGACAACTGACGGTTGCTATCCATTTCAAACTGTAGTCCTGTATGTGGGTCTCTAGTCATCACTGCTGGCCATCTATTGAGATATCATTTTAATGTAGTACTTAAAACTTCTGATAGGAAATTAGTCTCTGAAAACTTTTATTGTTTTTTTTAAAGGATTAAATGTCCCTTAATTCTGTAACTACAGAAACAATAAACAGCTGCGCCAAGAGCACAAGACAAACCCTTATTATGCATATTGAAATTGTTGCAAGAATAAAATGGGATTATTCAAGACATTTAATCAAATGTTATCCTTCCAACAATTATGTAAAGTTTCCCCTGAATCATTCAATCAAAGCAAACTCAAGTTATGGTACAATATGTGAAAAATTACTAAAATCACAATTAAAGTCCCATAACTCTGGAGCGACAAACTGGGAAGTTCAATAAATTAAAAGTTAGCTCTCTTTCATCAATCCCAACAATAATGTAAAATTTGGAGGAAATCAATCCAGTAATACTGTAGTAAAAGCGATATTCATGAATAATTGCCTTTAATCTAAGGGTCAAAGTTCCATATCTCTCTTTGGGCAAATCCAAAAATTAAAAAAAAAGAAACAGAGCTTTCTTGTGTCAATTCTAATGTTGTACTAGAATTATATGAGAATTGGAGTTAACGTACAAAGTGTAAATGGAGGGACATTGGTATATGGTCGTATAAAAAGTGTCAAAAGTATATTGATTCTAAGACGACAACATAAGTTTGAAGTGCATTGCTCAAGGCATACTCAAGATTGTGAATGAATGAAAAATGTGCATTTTTGCAGATTTAAAGTTTCAAAACTCTGGAACAACAAAGGTGATAAAAGAACAGAGTTCCAATGGCCCCACGTTGCACATATTTTATATTTCCAAGGGGCATAACTCTTTTAAAAAAGTCGATCATCCACCTTTATAGAACTTGTCCGAGATATTGCTGATATTAACCTATAGTATAAGTTTTATAAAAATCTGGCAAGTGTACCCGTGAGAGCCCTAACGGGACCATTTTCCATAAATTTAATATTTCCAAGGGGCATAACTCTTTTAAAAAAAGTTGATCGGCCACCATTATAAAACTCGTTTGAGATATTGCTGATATTAACCTATAGTATAAGTTTTGTAAAAATCTGGCAAGAATTGTACCTGTGAGAGTGCTAACGAGGCCATTTTCCATAAATTTAATATTTCCAAGGGGCATAACTCTTTTAAAAAAAGTCGATCGGCCACCATTATAAAACTTGTCCGATATTGCTGATATTAACCTATAGTATAAGTTTTCATATAAATCTGGCAAGAATTGTACCTGTGAGAGCGCTAACAAGACCGGACAGACGCCCGGTATTTCCATGTCCCCCACAACGTGTTATGCAGGGAACAAAAATTGTCAAATAGAATAGACCCTCAAAACACTATTACTATTAATAATGATTTATGTTATAGGTAATCTTATCATCACAATACATGACATGCTTACACCAACCAGATGGTCAGAGGTACAATAAAATACTATGATATTGCAGTGGTTAACATGCATATGGTTCCATCAAATCTAATGATCTTTGAAATTTGTTATTGTTGACATTTTTAGTACTTGTGATTTTATTTGTTTTCTTTTTTCCTTTCATATTTTTGGTGAATACACTTAAAAAGATTACTTCCAATTTTGTTTCAAGAAATTTTCAGTCATTAAATATATATTTCAACATCATACTTTCGTTAAAATATTTTATATTTACAACTTTACAGTTCGTTTCTATATAAGCAGACTTACTTGTCATATCCATCCAGTTTAGCCAGAACAAGTGTGCCCTCTGATAAAAGATCATCTGTTTCTTTTTTTACAACAACCTTTTGTGAACATTTCTTCCAACAGTCAGTGCCCTTGGTCTGTGGAAGGTCAGTGCTTGCTATACAAGATGACTCAAAAGATACCTGAAAATTTGGCCTGACAGCAACATCTTGAACAGAGACTGATTTCTGAACTCTTTGCTTGACCTTTGACGTTTTCAATTCCTTCTGTAATTGTGTGTTGGTAGATTTTTTTATTTGATGAAGACCATCTTTGCCCTTTCTTCTAGATGACTTCTTTTTATCTGCCTCTGGAGTTTTAGTCAAATACAATAGATTTTTATTCTCATCCAATAAACTAGGGATCTGTTCAAATTCATCTGGTGGTTCAGTTTTTACTTCCATAATTGGTCCTCCTAAAAATGAAACTATTTCAAGTTCAGAAATTGTTTTAAGTAAAATAAATAAACAAAACAAATTAACCATGTTAACTGGAACTTCATTTTGGGCTTAGCTTACTTCAGACTGCTATTTTATAAATGTTGACAACATACTTTGCTGCTTTGTTTCATTTTGCACATAGGAAGAGCATCATGAAAGCAAGCATATCAAACAAATGGGTCTCAAATTAATCAACCAGTATATCAACTGACTGTACTTTGTAATCAATATGCATATTAAGAAATAATTCATGTGGGCTTGAATTTATATTGATTTTACCACAGGTTGGCCCTTTATGTCAATAATTTACCCCTTGCAGTAAAATATTAAGAACTTTTTCTATCTTCATAGGACAAAGACGGCGAAACTTTTAGATCAATACGCTCTAAGTGAAGGCAAATATTTGCTGGTCCCATAATTGAACACTATTAATATTGACGTAAAAGATGAAGAAAAGGAATAAGTGAGATAGTAAACAATTCACAATAACATATTTAGAAAGATTAAGATGAAATTCGCTAAATGATTATGAAAATATAATTACCGGTATTGTGTGTGTTACTGTGGGAAAAGAAGGAATAGATCTTTGTATATCAAAATGGCACTGTCAAATGAAGGAGGATGGATGTACATGGCTCCCAACCAGTTTTTGTGTATGCAAACCATAAATTAATATTTTAGACATACATCGATTTAATTTGTATAATTACTTACATGATTACTGAACAATTTAATAAATCTTACTTTTCTTTAAGATTATGGACTTTCAACAAATTTGTTTCATCATTTGTATGTTTCCATGTTTTGATATCTTTGAACTTTTACATTTTGTGCATTTTCCCATACAATGCTTACATTCTTATGCCATAGTTAAAGTCAATCATTCAATGACCTCATTTACTGCCATTTACCTCAGGTTACTTGTTCATAAAAAGCTTATAACGTGGGAGTATGATTAGAACAGCCTGAATAAATCGTGATGTTTTTTAAGATCAGCTTACATACAATACATTCCTATTCTATAAACTCAAAGCGTTTGAAGAACATCATATTAGAATATTGATTATATGACATACGTTTATATCCCATTTCCAAAATAATCTTGACTCAAGGCTGGTAAAATTTGATATCATGATTGGAAGGGTTTTTCATAAAATGGCTTTTCTATTTCTGGTAAAATTTAGGCTAACAGAATAAAACAATAGATGTGCAATATCTTTGATAAAAATCATATTTTCAACTTCACACAGAACATTAAAAAAAACCATTTTTTACAATTTTCTCAGCCCCACACATAGTATATTTAATACCCCTAGATTTTCTTTAAACATAAATTTCTCATACAAACCAAACAACTATTATTTTTCTATATTTGATCTAGTTCAGTCATCTTCTTCATCATCTTTTATATATTGACCTTATATATAAACCTAAAGACATGTTATGTTTCACTATGAAAATTATGTTTCAGCCAATCCTATACATAACTTTACAAACCTAATGACTTTTTTGGTATGAATTTGATTTGTTTCAGTCGATCCTCAACACCTTGATCCATCATACTTTCAGCCTCTTGTATAGCATCATCAACCAGTGTTTGTTTGTATTTTTTTCTATATAAATTATTGCTTTGACTTGTCAAGGTTTTCTTTTTCCTTCCTTTTTTCTTTATTTTAATCTTTGACTTCTTAAAAGAAAGGAATTTGAATGTCAAATAGTATTGAACAAGCAACATTTAAAAATTGAAAGCCATTTTTTTTTTTACTCAAATCATTATGAGAAAAACTCTCTAAAATTCACTCTTTTTCCAACAAAATTTAAGGTTTTCAAAAATTATTTTATTAATGGCCTTCTCCATGTATGATTTAAGCAAGCAGCAGCAGCATCAGCAGCAGCTTTGGCATGCGAAATTATAGAATTTTGGTCACCATTAATTAAATAATTGCTAAAACAAGATTAAGGTGGTACCTAACACTACAGGGAGATAACTCTGTAAAAATCAATTAAACGTTTTAATTACGTTGTATTGTTAAGGAAATATTAAGCTTCTCAGTGATCAAAATTAGTGTTTGTCAAACTGCTATATAACCAGTGAAATTTTTCTGATAAAGTGGTTGGTTCAAATTTTTTGAAATTTTTATATTTCTGTCAAAGGGTCAAAGTAAACATTTTGTCAAAATTTTATGAAAATTAAACGAGCCAAATTAATATTAGTCAAGGTGTTGGGTACCACCTTAAGGTAGATCAGGTTTCTTTTTTCTGAGCATCCCTTCTGGACATGTTGCAAATATACTTTTTTGGGTTAAAAATATTTAAAGCTTCAAATTTAAAGATTAAACTATCAAAAAATTAAGTTTCGTTAAGTGTATTTACAATTTTCAGATAAAAATCTTTTCTAATCAAGGGCAGATAATTACATTGAATTGATGGACAATTTGTGTTTTTTTTTTATTTTTCAAGAAAATAAGGACTGTGACCCCTATTTTTATTTGATATTTCGAAAGTATTTATGAAAAGCAATTCTCTCATTGAATTTTAACCAATTCTATTGTTTTATATTTCCTGAATAAGAAAAATATTAAGTTTCCACCAAATAACCCATGCATCATAACTGTAAATATCGTTAATTTCAATGTTTTTTTAACGAAAAAACAAGGTCCGTGACCCCTAGGTTTTATATTGAAACTTTAGACTACATTGACCCAGAAGTCTTTTACAGAAGTTTAAGAAAAATTTGTTGTCTAACATTTAGACACCCTTAAAAATTCCCAACTAATCTTACACAAATTGCTTTTATCATTGTAATAAATTATATTCAATTTTGCTCAAATTATCGCTTCAAAAAGGTCCAATTCTGAAAAGTCACCTTTTTTACCACAAGTATGCACACATTGAAATGTTTCACCTGCTTTGTTGATCATGATAAATTTGAAAGTCATTCAGATAAACATTTTGCTGAAAGCATCACATAAACTTAACATTATCAATGATCAAAGTAAATGAGGTCAAGGTCAGATAAACCCTGCCTGATGGACATCTACACTTTACAATTATATAATACACCAAATATAGTTAACCTATTGCTTATAGTAACAGAGAGACCAACCTAACCCTGAAAAACTTGACTTTGACCAATGAACCATGAACCATGAAAATGAGGTCAAGGTTAGATGAACTCTGAAAACGGACATGTACACCTTACAATCATTCCATTCCCCAAATATAATTAATCTATTGTAAAAGTATCTGTGATACAGACTTGACCACTAAACTAAAAACTTGATCACTGATCATTGTAATGAGGGAAGGGTTAATGAACCATGTCAGACAGACAAGTAGACATTGCCAGGATCCCATATACCAAATATAGTTATCCTATTAGGCATTAAAAAAGAAATTCACTTGATAAAACTTTTTTAAAGCAGACACATAACCAAGAAAACGAGTTCATATGACAGACAGAAACTTCAGAACATAAGACATCTATATATACAAGTATGAGCTATGCAAGGGTGTGTGTTATGGATGAGTGGACACAATGCAAAGTTCATTAAAAAAAAATGGTTATACAGTCACACCAGTAAGATGCTTGTTAATCCAATAAAATATGATATTTACTGATAAAAGTTTGAGAAATTTTAGTTAAATAATTTTTCAATTGTTCATTGACTTTTTGTTCCCACCAGTAAATGATAAATCATGTCCATTTGATGATGTTGAGTGAACCATCCAGCACCTTTCCCAAGTCTTATGTCAATGATCTAATCTTTCCTTCACTAGAAGTTAGAATAAAATGATTGGGAATATGTGCTTAAGCGGAGGAAAATCTTTCAAGTATAGTGCTATGTCATGAAATAGAAGTTCTTTCATAATATAAGTTCCAAGTGGAAGAAATATTCTGTAATATTATTTCCATTGGAACAAATATTACAGTATTTGTTCCTAATGGAATAAAGGGTATGGAATATGTGTTCCAACAGGAACAAATATTATGACATTGTTAATAACAAAGTTTCCAGGGGAACTTCTGTTAGGCGGAACAAATATATGTTGACACTATCAGGAAGTCCTTAACAAGGAATCTTTGAGCTATATTTCAACTAGTGTAAAATTTCTATGTAAAAATACTTCCTATTTCGTGATATGTTACAATACAAAACTACTTCCCCTGTTGTGGCCCTATTGGTTGGTTGATTGGCACCAAAGTATTATACAAGGAACCTTTCAGACATATTTGGTTTTTTGTAGCTTTCAGAGAGTCCTCAAGAAATATATATAAATTTTTTTTTTTTAGCTGAATTTACCATTTTTCTAGACTCAGGTAATTTTTAGCTTGCCAAAAAGCTTAGATGTTCATGCAAAAGACTCTATTATGACCTGTAAATATCTATTTTGGTGGTCTTATCTTGTCAGGTTGATGTCTCATTTAGGTTAATCTCTATGTCTACTTTTAATGTATCCTTACAATTTAAGACAAACAGAAAAGCCTATTGTTTTTGCCATGACAGATTCATATATGTTAACTGATTAAACAAAAGTAACACATTCAATTAACAGCTCTTACAGGCATAAGGGCACTTGTGTTCAATTTTGCTTCTATTTCATTTGGCGGCTTCAAATGTTTACCATAGACTGACAGAGAAACAGACAATAGACAAAAAATGATGGCAAAGGTTCACATGGGATTTAGTCAAGGGATCTGAAAATAAAGGAAGAAAAAAAAATTCTGCAAGTTTTAAACAACTTAGAACTAAATGTTCATTTCAAATAATTACTGACTTGCTATAGCTTTAAGAGTTGCTTGAACAGTTAAATCATAAGCATTAGTCTGCATGCAGTTATAAGCACTGGAAAACAACTAAATTTTCTTAAACTTCATTTTAAAACAGTGAGTTACTACATTTAACTGCCCTCGAACTTTTTAATCATACATCAGGACTTTCCTCCTCCTTGTGGCCATACAATGTGATATTAGTAGCTGCTATCCAGGCATGACAATGGTTTTTACCCAGGTACTCAATGTGATAGTGGGTAGGATTACCCTCAAAGTCCACATCCATACAATACTCTGTGATGGGATCCTTGGTTACAATACCTGGCCACCTAAAAATACATCTACAGTTACTTAATGGCAGTGTTACATTATAAGATAATTAAATACTTGGTGCTAGGTTCTTTGAACGACTAACTAAGCTAAGGATGACTGATTATCATTGAATATATCCAGGACCAAAAAGTATGAGCTAATATCAGATATCTTACATTAAAAAATTATTGTGTACGAGTTTTGTACTTAACATCTAATGCATCATAAATCTGAAGTTTGTGGCCAGGACATCTGGCATTATAATTATCTGTAAATTTAATTATTCTTGAAAGTTCATTTACATACAAAAGCTGCTGTTAAATGTTAATTTTTTGTGTTTTTGTGCTAAATAAAACTGGTCCAAGTGCTAAACCTAAAATAAATACTATAACCTATATATTTTTGTTTTTACTTATAACTATATAGCTGATTCAGCTCAAAGTCTCAAAGCATGGCAAAAACAAGAATACAGACAACTAAAAAGTTTCTTTCACCTAACATACCTAAGTCTGTTGGGAAAGTGTTAAATAAATATGAGTAGGATTGATAAAAGCTTAATGGGGAAACATGCATGCTTCAGTTAAGATAATCTAAAAAAACAATTGTGACATATGTGTTAGATGAGGATTATAAAGCATAATATATATATTATTTAACATGCCATGCTAGGAGAGAAAATAGAAAGTTCACCTCAATGTGTTCCTAAAAATCTGTCTGTTCCACTAATATTATGTTGTTTCCATAACTGATACTTACATTACCAGTCTTTCAAAACAACTTGCAGGAAATTGTCTGTGATTAAAATAAATAATATTTACTTGTCACTTCATGGCCAAAAATTTAAAATATCCTTTGTTGGGCAGATACCTACTGACTCAATCTTATGAGTCAGTAAAAGTGTACTATTGCCACAAATTGCTTTAGGGAACTTTTGTGTCTTGTGTAATGAGAAAATTACAGAAGTTATGGGTACATATACTAGATCTACAATGACTGACTAAATGTCAAGATGTATAAGGTACAGTAGGAAAATACCCTGCAATTAAGATTATATACAGTGTCTGGCAACAACTTAGATTGTGTGTACTCGCTTAAATCTGTAATTTGGGAGTAAAAAAATAAATTTTGTAAGAATCATGGTCTTATAATGCATTCCCTTAATGTTACCTTTTTATTTTAACTTTTCTAAAATTGTATATTTATTCAGTTCTGATCTATTAAACTTTCTGGTATAAGAACATCGCTTGTGATGTCAGATCAGGAACATATATATTGACGGGACTTGACACTACCTAATTGTAGCTGATTTCATCGTTGGGTCATAGTAAATAAGGATACGATACGGAAACAGACATGTGTTAAAAACGTACTCGCTATTATCGTAATAATTTCTGATAATAATAATAAAATGTCATTCAAACTAAGTTTTAAAGTGATGCAAGTGTATCGAACTTGTAATCTGTCACTTCAAATTCGTTATAATCGCATTCATTTCATCACAGAAGGGTACAGAATGCAAACCAGGTAATAAAAAAATGGCGCCGATTGCAATCCCAAATTCCCAAACCATTATAAAACACTTTACATTAAATAAATCACACTTATTTTGGTCATATTACATGACAAAATATATCTACTTTATGATAAAACTTGTATTTATTTACGATTAGAATTATGTGGTTAATTTATTGAGCAGTTCCGATAGTTTTACAGTCAGACACTATCAAAATCCATAAATCTCGCGAAGTCTCGTAAAGTCCGAGATTTTATCAATTTTATACTGAAAAGCCTATCAGATTCATTTCCCGTTAGATATACTGTTCCCAGGTCAGATTGACAGGTTGCTACTTATGTTTATATGAAAGGGTTTTTCTCAATACTCTGACCATCAGGATGTATACATGCTGATGAGTATTATAGGTTTGTTAAGCTTGTTGTTCACCTGTGTTTAGTCTGGCTACCTGAGTTCAAATTAAGAAATGTATTTACAAAATACTGAACAATGAAGCTTATGTTAACAAGAATACATGACCATAGGACACAATGCCTTGATCCCACTATCACATTTCCATGTTTAGGGAAACTTTAACCTGATTGGTGAACTGTAAAATCTGGGTCAAAACCATAATTTGGCAGATTTTTAAAGGTATATGTACTAAGTTTTAAATTGATGTGACCACAGCTTCATGGGAAACTACCTTAAACCAAAATGTTAACCTGATAAAGGCAGGCAGACCAGAAAACATAATGACTCTTCTGTTGTAGATATAAAAATACAAACATATTGCTTTAATAGCCCAATCAATTTTATAGGATCTAATAAATATTACTTTTGCATGGTCTTTTTTTTAAATGTAAGTTTTATAAGAATTTATTAAGAAATCAATTACCTCCTTCTTGAATAGCTTTATGATTTAAAATGAGATGTACCATGTAATATTTGGGCTTTTGGTTGAAACTGTGGAATGCAAAGGACCAGATACTGAAAGGTCATTTAAACTAGAGGCTCTCAAGAGCCTGTGTCGCTCACCTGTATCTACTGTGGTTTCGAAAATCATGTAAAATAAGGTTAAAATCATATAGATACCCTAATAATAATTGAGGCCAAGTTTGGTTTAATTTTGCCCAGTAGTTAAATTAAAAGTAGAAGATTTTTTACTTTAAAAAAAGATTTACAAAAATTACCAATAAATTGCAGAAAATAACTTTAAAGGACAATAACTCCAATAAGATCTCAATTGCCAATTGGTCATGTTAACTTATTTGAAGATCTTTCTTTGCTTGATATTTTTGCTGTTTATGTGAGCCAAAATTTGTTCCTGTGAAAAAAGTTCTAGTGGAACTAATATCACAGGAAATATGTTCTGGGAGAACTTTTTTCACAGATGATTTCTATATAATTTGTTCCATCTCTATAAAATAAGTTCCATACTTTACCTGGTGAAATAAGTACCGGGTTGGTGAAATTTGTTCCTTACCTGGTGAAATAAGTTCCGGGTTTATGAGATTTGTTCCTTATCTGGTGAAATAAGTTCTGGGTTTGTGAGATTTGTTCCTCACCTGGTGAAATAAGTTCCTTGTCTGTGAAATATGTTCCACTGGTTAAACAAGTTATCTTATATACTGAGCATTTGTCATCAGTGAGTTTAAAGTTATCATTCAAGTGCATTATAAAAATAAGTATTATATCAATAATAAAAAAAGTAAAAAGTGTAAATCATCCAATTCGGATCCTGTGGGGTATAGCAAATGTTTAATTATATACTCCGTAAAAAATATCAAAATGACACTTTTCAGCCAGAAAAGATTAGAATAAGAAAAATCAATCATTCAGAAAAAAAGTATAGTTAAAGATGAACATATGTACTTATTTGAAAAGGACAAAGTGACTGATCTAATATATCAAAAGACATGTAGAAACAAAAGACACACTCTTTTGAAACTGTGCTATGACCTAAGTACATGTATGACTAGAACACGCGTCCATGACAGTTAACAAAAACCAAGGCGGAATACCACATAAAACATAAATACAAATTATGATACATTTCCATCGCTTTTATTTCTTATCTTCATCCTTTAGTTACAGTCATGCCTTCAATTGCAAATGTATTCCATGCAAGCACACTCAGTACAGCACTCAGCTTGCATTATAATTTAAATGTAACAAGAAAATATTTCACTTGCAATTTGTTGCAAAGGTACTTATTTTCTGTGAAAATAGGTTTGAGCGGAACTTATTCATTGATTTCTATGAAATATGTATAAGTTTGTTTAAAACAAATATCACAGGAACTTATTTAACTTTTTAAAACTCTTAATATTAATTGGAACAAAATTCATGGAGCTATGATTTTTGTTCCAGAACTTATTTCACATTTGGTCATAAAATTAGTTCCGGAACAAATTTTACAGTGCTGGAACATATTTTCTGTGATATAAAGTCCGTCGGAACATATTTCCTATGAAATTTGTTCCAGCGGAACAAATGTCATGCCGGAACAAATTTTTTGTTACATTTACAGTATATCTCAATCTATAATGATATTCAAGATAATTAACAAAAAATAAAAAAATTCCTTTCTCCGCTCCAAAATTTATTTTACCCAGGGCCTGTATAATGCTGAAAATGCCTTTAAATGTTTTTATGGAACACCCTTCAAAAAAAATTTCGGCAGGGGTTCCAATGACCACGATTAACCTGCCGGGTCTTGTGGGCATTCACCCTATATAAGTATGCTGAAAGAAAAGATATAATAATGATTTATAGAAAAAGTAGCACTGAATAATTCTGAAAATGGAACATATCAAGGAGAAATTATTAGCAACCCCCTCCCCCCTGAAGAAATTGCACCCACTGGAAAAAAAATCAAGTCATCCCATTGTAGTCTTACATTAGTTACTGAAGACCCCTTATCATTATTTAAATTAATTTTCAAGTTGTGACCATTTGAAATTGTTTTTTTACATTTTTCCCATAGACTTTTATAGTAAACCCCTATACTCTATTTTTACCAATGGGGACCATATTGGTTGTAGGGCAGGGTCATCAGATACATTTTTCAATCAAGATACTCTAATAGTAATTGTGGCTAAGTTTAATTTCATTTGGCCAAGTAGATTAAGAGGAGAAGATTTTTGTAAAAGATTAAAAAAAATAGTGAAAAATTGACTTTAAAGGGCATTAACTCCTTAAGGGGTCAATTGACAATTTTGGAAATGTTGACCTGATGAACATTTTAACCCCGTTAGATTTGCTCTAAATGCTTTAGTTTCAGAGATATAAGCCAAAAACTGCATTTTACCTCTATGTTAAATTTTTAGCCATGGCGGCCATCTTTGTAGGTGGGCGCGGTCATCGAAAACATTTTTTAAACTAGATACCCTAAGGTTGATTAAAGCCAAGTATGGTTTAACTTGGCCAAGTAATTTCAGGAGAAGATTTTTGTAAATGATACCAATGGGGACCATGTTGGTTGTAGGGCAGGGTCATCAGATACATTTTTCAATCAAGATACTCTAATAGTAATTGTGGCTAAGTTTAATTTCATTTGGCCAAGTAATTTCAGGAGAAGATTTTTATAAATGATTACAAAAATTTACAAAAAATTGTGAAAATTGACTTTAAAGGACAATAACTCCTTAAGGGGTCAATTGACAATTTTGGTCATGTTGACTTATTTGTAGATCTTACTTTGCTGAACATTTTTGCTGTTTCCAGTTTATCTCTATCTATTATAATATTCAAGATAATAACCAAAAACTGCAAAATTTCCTTAAAATTACCAACTCAGGTTGTCTGATTTGTCTGAAAATTTCAGGGCAGATAGATCTTGACCTGATGAACATTTTCATTCTGTCAGATTTGCTCTTAATGCTTTAGTTTCAGAAATATAAGCCAAAAACTGCATTTTACACCATGTTCAATTTTTGCCATGGCGGCTATCTTGGTTGGTGGGCAGGGTCATCGGAATCATTTTTTTAAACTAGATACCCTAAGGATAGTTTAGGCCAAGTTTGGTTTAACTTGGCCCAGTAATTTGAAAGAAGAGGATTTTTGTAAAAGATTACAAAAATTTACGAAAAATTGTGAAAATTTGACTTTAAAGGGCAATAACTCCTTAAGGGGTCAATTGACAATTTTGTTCATGTTGACTTATTTGTAGATCTTATACTTTGCTGAACATTTTTGCTGTTTTACAGTTTATCTCTATCTATTATAATATTTAAGATATTAACCAATAAATTGCTTCGCCGAGCGCAGCTGGATACGACAGCAGAGGTCCAACCCTGAACAGTTGGGGCAAAAAAGGACGCAATGTTCGCGCTTGATACAGGTCTGAATTTGGATTGTAATTAAATATTTGACACATAAAAAGTTTCTGATACAAAATAACTGTAGTCAAGGAACTTAGAATTGGTTATATGATTTGAATTTATATTCAATTTTTTGCTTTTGTGCAATACACTTTGCTGTTGCGAATTGACCCCCCCTCCCCCCACAAAAAAAAAAAAAAAATTAACCCCCCTTTTTTTTTTTGCTTTTGTGCAATACACTGCTTTTTTACCCCCCTCCCCCCTTTTTCCCCCAAAAAATTTCTTTCCCTCAAAATATGGTCATAATCTCAATTCAAATTTCCAATGGAGTTTGCAACCATAATTACCCATTTCAATTTACCATAGTTCTAACTTAATCTATTTTATAATAGAATTTAAAATATGGTGTCAAATCTTTCATATGGTTTTTTTTTGTTAAAAAAAAAAGATGCAGATATTTTTACCGGTCTTCCTTTATAAATATGCATTTCTTTAAACATAATTTAAAAGCAGTGTAAGGGAGGTAATCAAAACATTGTATTTGCATTACCTCCCATACACTGCTTTTAAATTGTCTTAATTGTTCACTAACCATTACTTTATACATAATTTAAAAGCAGTGTAAGGGAGGTAATTCAAATGATGTATTTGAATTACCTCCCTTACACTGCTTTAAATTATGTTTTGTACTAAAGTATTTGTCCATTAACCAGTACACCCTTGTTTTTCCCCCTTTTTTGCCCCTAATTCCTAAACGGTTTGAGCCAAAAACCCCCAAAGCAAATCCTAACCATCCCTTTTTGGTATGGAAACTTTTGGTATAATTTCAGAGAGATCCATACACCGTTCCACAAGTTATTGTCTGGAAACTAGAAAAATGCTTATTTTTGGCCCCTTTATCCTTAACTGTTGATACCATAACCCCCTTCCTTTTGTGGTATTGAACCTTATGGTAAAATTTCATAGAGATCCATTCACTTAAACTAAAGTTATTGTGCGAAAACCAATGTGTCTTTGGACGACGCCGCCGCCAACGTCATACCAATATACGACCGCAAAAATTGCAGTCGTATAAAAACTACAAAATTTCCTTAAAATTACCAATTTAGGGGCAGCAACCTAATTCGTCTGAAAATTTTCAGGGCAGATAGATCTTGACCTGATGAACATTTTTACCTCTGTCAGATTTGCTTTAAATGCTTTAGTTTCAGAGATATAAGCCAAACACTGCATTTTACCCCTATGTACTATTTTTAGCCATGGCGGCCATCTTGATTGGTGGGCGGGGTTATCGGATACATTTTTTAAACCAGATACCCTAAGGATGATTTAGGCCAAGTTTGGTTTAATTTGTCCCAGTGGTTTCAGAGGAGAAGATTTTTGTAAAAGTTAACAACAACGACAACGGACGACGGACACCAAGTGATGAGAAAAGGATCAGTTGAGCTAAAAATAGGTTTTTAAAATATTTCTTATAATTATTTGCAACCATAGCATCATATTTTCAAATAACTTAATTAGGAAATTGCCTAATTTCTTGTTGTTCTTGCTTCTGAAACATTAAGCATAGAATAAAATTCTATTTTGTGAGAAAATTCAAATTAGTCAAATATATTTTTTTTGTATGTATACTATCTTTTAAATGAATTGTGTTCATTGCCAAAGATATCTTAAAATGTAGACAAAAATCTTTATACTAACTGCTTTCTCAAATAATTGTGTAAAAAATTGTGCTGTCATAATCAAGGATCCGGAAATTTTTCCAGACAATTTCGGTCATGTTGAGGTGTTTGAAAAGTTGGTGCCCCTTCTCAAATTGTCAATATCGACTGGACTATATTCATAGCATCAACGAACATGACGAACTTGTATTGCTGTTTCATTATCGCATTTACTAAGTAAATGTCTTACCATTACCATGAAGGACAGTTTAGGGAAGGCAACAGTCTAAAATTGAAATGATTTTAATGACTCAAAATGGTTAATTTCTCAGACATTGCTTACGTTTCTTTCGATTTGACAAAAGTTAAAACCGGAAGTTTGCGATATTTTAAAGTACGAATAATTCCGGATTCATTTCCGGGATTTGTTTTGTTTATCAAATTGACAGGAAATCACCGGCTTTTTATGGCTTTTTTATTTTATTACCTTTAAAAGTGTTTGAATATAACAGATAATAGTTGCACTCGTTTAATTTAGCATGAAATCAATTTGCATTTTACGATTAAATATTAAATTTGCTGAAGATAATTTCACGCATGCGTATTACATAGTAAATAAAGCACATGTGTTACTCATGAAAAAAATACTTTTTCTACGTAAATTTAGATTTACTTTTAAATCAGAATTGATGACTGTCTTTGATGGAAAGTAAATAAATAATGAAAACACTTGTCAGGGAACTTTAATGTTTTAAAGATATTATTCTGAGCTTGTGATCACTGTCAGGTGTGAATTAAAACCACAGGTAAAAAGTGATTAGCGATCATTAGCCAATGTTTCCCGGAGGCATTGATATAGATATTAGGAGGGCCCACAGAATTATCAAACTACTGTAGTGGCAGTTTTATTACAGGAAAGGGATTATAAACAAAAACAAGTGATCACAAGTGCAAAATGTCTATTAAGAAATCCGATTTCAAACATTGAGTCAAAGAAATGACCGAAATTACTTCTGTAAAAAAATAAAATTTGTCCTAAATCCCAATTACTCGTTTAGGACAAATAGTTTCATCTTAGGACATGACTGGCAAATATGACCGTTTCCGGACCCTTGGTCATAATGATGTCATGGCAACACTGATGTCAAAAAATCATATCATTCTTTAGCCTTACATATTAAAGAGACATTTTTAGAAGTAACTGACTAAACACTTTTTAATTAACTATATTTGTGTATAAATTCCATGAAAGATTTACTCCAAGGGTTTCATTTCCATTTGCATTAAACACACTTATGTGTAGAAGAAAACATTCTACACATGGGAATGAATTTATTATGGGAGTTATTTACTAAATGGAGAGAGAGAGCGATGTAAAAATATATAACAAAATTACAAGTTAACAAAACTATTTTTGAAATTGCTTGTTAGATTCCCATATAAATTCTTAGCTGGCCTTGATGATACATCCATTACATTTTAAAGCTTTTGCTAACTTAAACATCAGTCATGAAGGTTAGTAATGTGTTAAAGGACTGCCTCTAAAATCTGTATAAACGACACATATATGTCAAGTGTGAGTCAGCAATGTAAAATAATGGATGCATTATACCTAGAATTTAATATCAACAAAACTTGTATATGTAACCAACAATTAAAAACTGAAATTTCTCACAACCCTAATGTGAAAACTACTTGACATATAATATTCTCACCTGCAATAACCATGCATTTTAGCCCAAACAAGGACTCCTTCAGTAAGCTGTGACATGACATATTTAAAGCCTAGTTTTTTAGCTAGTTTATCATATGCTGTGTAGTCCTCCTCTGGTTTACTACAGCTATTGTAAGGTGTGTTACTGTTCATGTAACAATACCACTGGCTCTCGTCACTTAACTCCTTGGCTACACTGTTAGGAATCTGTCTCCATTTCTGACAGTCTACATTATCACACTGAACCCAAGTGTAATCCTCAATCTGTTTGGTCATAGAAAATGTATCACCTTTTAAAGCTTTATGGCTCTTTAAGGTCATCAATGATACAAGATTATTACATACTATGCCAGATTTAGTAAATATTAAAATGTACTATATTTGAAAAGTTACTACTGTCACTTGAGGATTTGATAGTTGCAAATGCAGTTTTAAAGGCAAGTAAGAGCTTCTTGAAAATTAAAAATTGTCAAATAAAAACACAATGGAGGCTGGTGTAAAATAAATAGATGTCTGTTCAAAACCTGAAATAAAATAGTATAAAGCATGTGGAAATTACATGTTTTTTTAAATATGTTTATGTGACATTTTGATTTATTTTGCAAACTGAAAAATTAACAGGCTATTTCACTCAAAACATATAGAAAAAAAAAGTAAATTGTGAAATAATTTTCCTTCTGTATATGACAAAAGGTGGTGCATGATTGTATGTCAGATTTCAAATAAATAATAAGGGTCAATTGTATGTTGTGCAAATATTTTATTTCACATAAGAAGACTTGATCGATCATCATCATGTTCAACTAAAACTTGTCTTTTTACATGTGTTTTAATCAACAAAGATGTTTTCCTTTACTAAGACATTGTGAGTAAAAAATATAAAAAAATCTATCAATACCAATATATAATTCATTTTTCTTAGACATTTTTATAGTCAAGTGAATATATTTATATAAATGTCATCGCTATTCTGTCTTTTAAAAAGAATTTAGTAATGAAAAATAACTTTCATTGTGATGTTTTAGGCAAAGTATTATTTCTCTTGCTTCTTGCAATATTGATAAAATGAATTTGTCTACCAACCTGCTTTGCAAGTTTTTCATACTGTGAACCTTTACTGGAAACATCAGTACAACTTGACTGTCCACAAATATTTTCTAAAATTTGTTTATTCTTCAGGATGTCATTGATGTACTTATCTGTGATTTCTTCAGATGTATCACTGGTACTGTTGCTAGCTACACATGTACAAAAAGAAAAACATTATCTTTTCAAGATATTGCTTCAGTTTTAGATATTTTTTTTTTTTAAGTTTGTTAATAACTTAAATGCAAATATAATATATTACTTTATCATTGAGGATCTGCATATCTGATGTTGTGCTGATGTTCTAAATTTTTACCAATAAAGGAGTATTTGTAAGCAATATTTTTGCATTCACATCTGGGCGCTTGACTCATAAATTGGTTTGCATGGCCTTCGAAAGGACCCACATTTTAACAATTATGCATGAGGTTTGTCTGCTATCAACTTGTTTAAATGGTAACTCATGTGCTTAATCTTCATTGACTTGTGAGAGTCTTGATTTGTTTGTGTCCCAGTTCTGACTGTATAAATCAACTTTCTATATATTTCCAAATCAAAATACTGAAATTCGGGCTTGTACAATGTATAGTCCATGTTTTTTTTCTTCATAATTAAAATTGCCAGGCAGGGATGCAGATTATAGAGTAAGATGAGCAAGAAATAGGAGAAAAACTCAATTTCACGAGGTTTGTTTACGTTTCGTCATGTTTGTTATTGAAAATGTAGAGGGCGTCCTTATTATTTTTAAAACTAAAAATTTACCTAATCCATATTAATATGCAATTTTAATTCAAAATCCAATATTAACTGATAAATATCAAAATTTAATGCTTCATTAAAAATTACAAGTTTCTTTACATAGCATTGCATAACATAAACTGGAATCTGCTTGTATTTACCAGAATGAAATAAAGAGCTGCGCCATGAGCACATGATATGCCTGTCACTTTTTCAAAGAATAAAGTTCCATAACTCCTCAATGTCATATCAGAAATTTATAAAAAAAACTAAAGGGAGGTTATTTGAATAGATATAAAACAGTTACTAAAGTTTAATGAAAACTGTTCAAAACACTTTGAAGTTATTGTCCGAAAACTGGAAAGTCCCCCTTTTTTAATGAATAAATCCCCATAACTTGGAAACGTCAAATCAAAAATTTATAAAAATGGAAAGGGAGCTCAAGTCAATAGATATAAACAATTCACCAAAGTTTCATGCAAATTGGTTAAAGCGTTTTTGAGTTAGTGTACGACATGTTGACAACAGACGGACAACTGTATACCATAATACGACGCGTAAACGGACATATAAAAAGTATATAAATCAGCCAAGAACCAGCTTATGCATTACGATGTATAAACTACAAAATGTAATCAGTTATTTGTTCCGTGTTGGTGTTTCATACTGACGCAAAAGCTAAAGATCATTCAAACATGTAATGGCTATATTTAACAGTATTTTACTGAAGAACGGAACTGTTTTAGTTTATATCTATAGTTATATCTATAAAGTACTGATTTTCCACACACTCTAACTGTATTTATTTTCGATTTAGACGAGGTATATGTACTTCCAAACACAACTTTCCCAATTGTTTTTTGGAGATTTTGACTTATTTTAACACCTGTGAAGTGTTCTAGAATCATTAAAAAGCATTTTCAATTTCTACTTGATGATGGAAAACGGGTTTTTCCATGAAAATACTGCAAACGATCACACACAATTTGAAGTTACCAGAGTTTTAGTTTTTAGCAGTTACAAAAAGTTTTTTCACTGAATTCTTGTTTGAAAAGGGGGGTACAGACAAAGGTCCATTACATTAATATAATTCTTTTATCTTACCTTTTCTCTTCCTTGACCTTGTTTGTATTCCTGTTGATGTCATACTTCTGGAAAATAATTAATGTAATTAGAGACTCAAACAGAGTGTTTTATGACTCTTAAGTGTTTCCATTAAGCTAAAATGTGATGTTCATTAAACTTGTTTTTTTTTTTCTTTTACTGTGTCCTATTAAATAAAGATGTATCTGTCGCTGGTCGTAAATCTCTTGTGTGTATTTTACCCACAGGCTTTTTTTCCTTGTATAATAGTCATAAAAGCACAAGTTTTTGGTAATCAGATTGCTTATAGTCTATACTGTATTGGAATCAAAAGTACCAGTACAATCCATAATTCTTTATACATCAGATTATTTGTCTGCTGTTTTTTACGCCACACCAATTTGATTTGTAGTTCTTCGGACAAAAGCTCCAAAAAATATGGGGCGAGCGAGCGAAATTATTTTGATTGTATTTTTTTCTTGAAAATGAGTTTTTATGAGGCGGGTGCTTTACAGGTGAAGTGAGTGGTATAATTTTTTTTTTAAATTGTGCGATTTAGAAGTTATGTACATGTTAAAACTGGGTTACTTCATAGAAAAAGGAGAAGAAACATGCTCTAATGCATATTATTTGATGGATTGGCGCATGAACCATACCCAACTTTCTTGTCTCGCTGGGGTTTAGTTAATTTATAATTATTTTCGTCAAATAAGCTTTGTCTGCATGAATTTTCATTAAAATTCATACATGTGTACATATTAAGGAAGCATAGCAGATGCAGTTTAACAAGAGGAACTATGCACAGGCACTTGTCTCAGAAAAAAAATTTCCTATATACCTTAATATAACACCTTATTAAGGTATATAGGGGGAAAAAATTCTGAAACAAGTGCCTGTGGAATTATGTTAGTTAGGTAAATGACATATGTTGAATAAAATTTAAATATGTGTACATGTATGTACCAAAAAAAAATGCCCCTGCAAAATATTAAATATTTTTTGATATAGTTGTTTTCATTATATCTATATATGGTAATGATTGTTTATTGGCTGCTTGATGTCCACTTTATAGATATTTATATTGCTATGCATGTAGATCTCAATGTATTAAAATATTCCCTTAAAATACTTGTCACAACATTCACATGCATTATTCTGACAGCAAAATACTCTTTCCTTTTGCTCCTAAAAGCTGCAATGCATTTTAAACTCTTTAGCTTGACTAGAAGTGGTTGAACCAATTACACATCCCTAATTGTTATATGAGCATGCCAATCACAATACCACCACTTTGGTCTCAAACGTTGGAACTCTTAAATTTTCCCTTACAAAAGATTTCTGCTTGTATGCCAATAGACTAACAAGGGGATATGGACTTTCATCAAAATAAGATAAATCTGTGACTTTTTTAAAATTCAAGGGAATTTAATATTAATTTCATCCAAGATAGATAGGTCTATAAAACAACAAACATTGTAGATAAATTTGTACAAAACAGCAGCCAGTGTTTCAAAATTCCACATAGCAAATCTGAACAATATAAACCGTCATTCTTTGTAAAAACATTTTTTTATTGGAATAGACTACCAAACAATCTCGTGTGTACCAATACAATTGAGAGCTTTAAAACTTCGGTTGCTCTCACATCGTTGGACTAATTTTCCAGCGCCTCTCTTCCGTTGGCGTTGCCATTGATGCCTATCCTGGCCCTGCAACGTACTTATTCAGATTCAGGTCTATGTCTGTTGAAACAATAATCCGGGATGACGATGGTTCTAACGAACATTGATGTGATCGTGGTCATCTAAAGACAGATTTTTAATATTTGTCTCCTAGAACAGGTCTTCATAGATAAAACAAGATGCATTTCGGATGTGTGTTCAGTAACTACTTGTCTACGACAATGAGCTGACACAACTACATGTTGGCATCCCGATTTTTGACCTTTTATTTACAATTCGATTTATCACACGTGCATTTGAATCGAACAGAGCAATATATGCACAAGAAAAACGTCTATGTGAAAAAAAAATTTCAAGGAGAAACAAAATTTGGAGCGGCATGCGGCCCAAAAATTTTCGGAAGCGGTAATTTTTTTTATTTATTGAAAAGTCAATTTCTCCAAAACAGGAGCGGGAAATTCCAAAGAACTATTAATCAAATTGGTGTGGCCTTAGTTTCAAATATTTTATTGATAGTAATTATGATTATCAAAGGCAATTGGACAACAAGCAAAGCCTATGTTCATCCTCTCCCATAACAAGATGGAACATATATATATATATATAAAACATCTAGATAATTGTCAATGAATTTCAAACGAGGGCGTTGGATCCTTTGGAATGACAAAATGATAATGTACCTAATAGAAAAATAATATATATGCCTAAAAAAGTATACAAAACAACACCAATATTAAACAAGAGGCTCTCATGAGCCTGAATCGCTCACCTGTAATTTTTTGCTTAAATTTTTCATTTAAATGTTCTTTGTATCTGTCATATTTTCTTCAAATGCAAAAAATGCATGTTACCCCTATGTTCCATTTTAGCCATAGTGGCTATGTTTCTTGACATACAAGGAAATAAAATATAAAATTTATACTAGATACTCTGAAACTCATTCAGCCCAAGTTTAGCTGAAATTGATTCAGCAGTTTCAAAGGAGAAGATTTTTTAAAGTAAGCAAACTAGATACACAAATTGTGAAAAATTGTCTTTAAAAGGCAATAACTCCTTAAGGGGTCAATTGACAATTTTGGTCATATGAATCTTATTTGTAGATCTTACTTTGCTGAACATTTTTGCTGTTTACAGTTTATCTTTATCTATTATAATATTCATGATAATAACCGAAAACTGCAAAATTTCCTTATAATCATCAATTCAGGGGCAATAACCTAAAAATCAGATACCCGATTTGGCTGATAATTTCAGGGCAGGTAGACCTTGGCCTAATGAATACTTTAACTTCTTGTCTGAGTTGCTCTAAATGCTTTAGATTTTTGAGATATAAGTCAAAAACTGCATTTTACCCTATGTTCTATTTTTAGCCATGACAGCCATGTTTTCTGAGGAAACAGAAAATAAAGCACAAGCTTTATTCTAGATAACCTAAGAATCATTCAGCTTAAGTTTGGTTTAATTTGGTTCAGTAGTTTCAGAGGAGATTTTTTAAAGTTAGAAAACATGATAAACAAATTGTGTAAAATTGTCCTTAAAGGGCAATAACTCCATAAGGGGTCAACTGACAATTTTGGTCATATGAAACTTATTTGTAGATCTTACTTTGCTGAACATTTTTGCTGTTTACAGTTTATCTTTATCTATAATAATATTCAAGATAATAACCAAAAACTGCAAAATTTCCTTAAAATTACCAATTTAGTGGCAGCAAACCAAAAATGGGTTGTTAGATTCATCTGAAAATTTCAGGGCTGATAGAACTTGACCTAATGAACATTTTATTCCATGTTAGATTTGCTCTAAATGCTTTAGTTTTTGAGATATAAGCCAAAAACTGCATTTTACCCCTATGTTCTATTTTTAGCCATGGCGGCCATATTTTTTGACGAAACAGAAAATAAAACACAAACTTTATGCTTGATACCCTAAGGATCATTCAGCTTAAGTTTGGTTGGAATTGGTTCAGTAGTGTCAGAGGAGAAGATGTTTAAAATAGTTTAAACTGGACGGACGACGACCATGGATGCCAAGTGAGCTAAAAAGGAAACAGTAGTTACACGTACACCAATATTAATAAAGAGCTGCGCCATGAGTGCATGATACCCCCTGTCGCTTTTTCAATCGAATAAGGTTCAAGAACTCCTCAATGTCATATCAGAAATTTATAAAAAACTAAAGGGAGCTTATTATATAATAGATACAAACCAGACACCAAAGTTTCATGAAAACTGCTCAAAGCATTTTTGAGTTATTGTCCGAGAACGGGAAAATCCCCCCTTTTTTTTTTGAAATAAAATCCCATAACTCAGAAACGTAAAATCTAAAAGGTCTGCGTCTGTGCTGTTTTTTATTTCCCTGTACAGGGCGCAGTCATCGGCAAATAGTCTGACGATTTGTTGACTGTGTAATCTGAAGGTCATTTATGTATTGAAGGAATAGGGTGGGTTAATTAAATTACATTTTGTTAATGCATGTCGAGAAGGTTAACAGGTATTGGATCTCTTGTAGTTGGTGATCGCAATACTGGTACATTACTGATATACCAGTATTGTAGTTGTATTGTAGACAATATCTTGTGTATTTTTTAGTAAAATTGGATATCGAAGTTCAAAAGGGTGTTAAATGAACTCAAAACGATAATAGAAGATAATTGAATTATTAAATAAATCAACAACTAGTTAAAATAAACATGATACTCATTAGCCCTAATTAAAATCAAACAGATACAAATAAACAAAATATTATTGTAATTAACTCATATTATTCAAACAATTGTTAATTATATAAAATAATTGTATAAGAATATAATATGCATGCTATCTTCTTTAACTAAGATTTTGATATGGCTGGTATTTCTCTTCTATTCCCGGACTTTCCTAAGCAAAAAAGTTATCAGACACAACAGCAACTACTACAAGAACTGGTCAACTGAATTGATCAGGCAAACATATGGTTCACAACAAGACCTTTAACCCCAATCACAGAATCTATTTACAAAGAAAATATAGAGAAAAATGAGGTCTCAAGGAACAAGAAATTGGCGTTATGTATGGCTAAGGGAGAAGCAGATGATTCAGAACCATGGGCCACACAATACGTAGCAGATATATCAACTGGTACAATCACTAGTACTACAAGAGCAAAAGATGTTGCCACCATCCTATGGCGTCAGCACTCCAACACCTACAACAGTTAGAGAGCCGTACAAGTGCCATTTGAAGAAGCTAGTCATGTTGTAAAGCGTAAGAGAAAGTCCACAGAGACTGAAAACCAATACAGAAAGAGGAGGGTTCCAGAGATGCCATCTGAAGAAGAAATAGACAATACCAATGCTGATGATACAGGAGCTATAATGTCAATCAACAAATCACTAAAATATACCATGAGCCTTGGAAAGAAAGCCCTGAAAGATAAGGTAGAGGAAAATAAAGAGTTTGTTGAATTGCTGGGACAGTATACGGTATAGTTCCCTTTGATGAAAAATGCAGTGTACCATCATTTAAGCATGTAATTTTATCATTTGTTACACATCATGCTTTCATTTTATAATTAGTGCTAAAAAGGTACATTTCATATCAGTATTTATTATCCTTATGTTTATTATTATCATTTAGTGCTCGACTATCTATATGTCCAATCATTCAAATGTCTTATAAAATTGTCATGTCAAATATGTTAATTGCATTATGTGACACCTTTAATAAAAGATTAATTACTATATCATATATGTATTGTTTATTTAAAAAAAAAAAAAAATACTGGTACAATACTGGAATACAATACGTACTCTTCTTTATATACAGAAAAACGACAACTGGTTGATGATTACTTTCTGGCGCATGCCTGGTTTAACAATATTGTTAATGATTAAAAATATATTTTTGATTTCATAATAATTTTTCAATTTTTTATATATACGTGTATGTAAGTAATATTTTTCAATTTTTATTTTTAATTTTGGTATAAGATAAAAACAAAATACATATTAAACATGTAGGTGTTTGTAAGTGTCAAGGAGCATCTCTCTAGTGAGTTTCTCCTTAAAGCACTCAGTAGTGGTGCTGCAGGCTATTGGTTCAGGTAATTTGTTCCAGTCTTTTATAGTTTGGCAGAAAAATGAAAATTTGTAACTGTCTTTGCTGCATCGAATTTGTCGGTATGTTTGTTCGTGGCTAGACCGGTGTTTGATTTGCTTTTAATTAGTATGTCAGTATGTGGTATGGCAATTTTGTTGTTTGTTATTCTATGGAACATATTTAATCTGCTTTTGAGTCTCCTTTCTTGTAATGTTGGCCAGTGAAGTGTGTTTATCATGTTTGTTACACTTTCACAGTTTCAGTATATTTGTAGTTGGAGCATACATATCTCGCTGCACGTCTTTGGACTTTTTCTATGGAGTTAATGTTCTCTGTTGTGTAAGGGTCCCAGACAGTGCAGCAGTATTCAAGTTTTGGTCTAATAAGGGCTTGGTATGCTCGGTCTTTGATGGTTACTGAGTTTATTTTTAAATTTCTTCTGATGAATCCAAGAGTCTTATTTGCTTTTGATGTCATGTTCTGAATGTGTTTGTTCCATTTTAAATTTGATGATATAGCTATACCTAAATATTTTGCATTTTCAACTGACTCAAGAATGTGACCGTGCATGTTATAATAAAAATAATATATGTATTATGAGTGAGTTGTTTCTGTACTGGTACCAACTACAGGAGATCCCAGGTATTAAACCTATTTATAGTTTTGTCTCATTTTTTGTTTCAATAAAATTTAAATGTGTGCATTTCTTGAAATTGTTTGTTTTATTTGACTTATTATAATAACCAATACATTGTAATTGTTGCAAGTGGCTCTCTGAACAAATTTACGAATTTTACCGCCAGCCACCCTTTAAAAATCTCTAAACCAAAACAACTCACTCATAATACATTTTAAAAGATAATATAATATTATCTTTAATATGTATCATGAAAAATATCAAATGAGTTTTAAATGTTTAAATTCTTTATTCCTTACATATTTAACGATTTTTACATTTTACTCAAATACTCTTATGTTAGAGATTTCTTGAAAAATCTATATCTTATTTACGTTTAAAGAAACGGCAATTTATATTTTTTTCCAAGTTTCCAAAGTTCAGAAAACATTGTTTTTGTCAAAAAAAAAACAGGTAAAAAACTAAGGTAAATCTAGTTTGTTATAGTCAATGTCATGTACTATTGGGAAGTAAATGACCCAGTTTGCATCAGTTAATCGAGACAAATTTATGAAACATTCCCGCAGCACCAGCATTTTGAGTATCGATGTCGATTTCAGAGTCGAGGCTCAAGCCAACGATCAGTAAACCATAATAATGTTACATTGAATTTGATACTCCTGTTTGACTTTTAACTGGTATCAGAGGTTCCATGACCTCAATTCCCGCCCTTCTGATCAAAGAGCCTAGTCCAGAAATGCAATTGTACTTGTACCAAAACCACATGAAAATGCCTTTACCTTGTTCTAAAAATTCAAACAAGGGGTTAATCTGACACTTGAAAATCTTGACTTAATTTAACGGTTTCAATTTAACATGTTTATGCAAAACGATAGTTTACCAATTTTTGTAAAGATTAAAATGTTCCAAACTTTCTAAAGGCATCCCTTCAGTGCTTCACAATCACAGACATGGATGTAGCCTGGTTTGCCACTAAATTTACATGCACGGAAATAAATTTTCAGATACATATACATCCCATATCTATGAATAATACAGAAAGAATTCAAAAGAAATTTGGTTATACTCATTTTGCACCCTTATTTTAACTGCTATACTTTATTAAGTAAGTATATTATTATTTTTCTCAATTTGCTGAAAGTTTGTGCATTGTTACCATATACCTCAACGTGTGCACCAGGTCAGCATGTCTGTTTTATTTTTTTTAAATATGTAAAAGGGCTGTTACCAGTTTGATACTGGATTTGAAATGTTCTATTTACAAATATTAAGATTATCCAAGAAGTTAACATAAAATGATACCAATGAACTAAATTACATGTATATACATGTACATGTACCACTGCTCTTTACGTTCTAAAACAAATTATCTCTATCTATTCTACTTCAAATGTATATACGACTGGTGCAAATTTGTACAATTAAAAATTTATCCTCTGTCAGGAACAAACTTGTCCTTATGGTACAATTATGTACCCTACAAGCTGTAACAATAGTCCAATACGGTACAACCTCGTAAAGCTACAACTGATACAAGTCAGTAATTTCCTATCAGACACCAGCTTGTACCTTTTAACACTTTTATGTAAAAGTATATAAGAGACTATGATCTCAAATATCCACGAACCGTAACTTGGTCTTATGTATTTGCAGACTTACATGTATGACAAATGACCAGAAGCAAGAAGTCACACCAGCTTATACAGGACTTTGGTAGCAGTACCATTCTTGAAGGAGGGGTGCTCTTCTAAAGTGCCTCATTTTTCGTATTAGAGTTTGGGGCCTCGGTGGCCAAGGGGTCTAAGTAGTCGAAATACTGTATCACTAGCCTGTCAACACTGAGGTTGTGAGTTCGAATCCCGCGAGTGGCAGGTTCGCTCAACTCCAATCTTAATTGACTAGGCTTGTCAGTTTTCCTACCAAAGGTCAGTGGTTCTCTCCGGGCACTCTGGCTTCCTCCACTAGTAGAAACTGACTGCCACGAAACAGCACAATAGTGCTGAAAGTGGCATTAAACACCAATCAATCGTATTGGAGTTTCTTTTAGAAAACCACAAGGTCAATCAGCGTGAATGGCGTCCTTGAAAAATCAGTTCTAACAATAGCATTGTGACATACATGTAGGAAATGTACAGGAAAATGCATGAATTTGAAAGTCGTCTATTAAAGACAAAGGTGGAGTTTTAATTCAACTCCTCTATTTATATTATGCAAATTTTAATCAAACATTTTACCAAACTTTTGACTTACATAATTTAGTATAACAGGTCTGATCTTGTTACATTTGTACATTAAAACCAGGGATCCTACTGACTGCAATTTTTAATTTCATCAGGCTTCATAAAACTGTTAGCTATATTTTTGGCACCACTATTTTACCCATGTCAAAATTTTTATGATGGACTGTATCAGTAATGCAATTGGTATCTCACGATTGAAGCTGGGACCAAAAGTCATGTACAATGCACTATGTATTATATCCAGATTGAAAATTTAGGAAATCAGTGTTACTGAAAAAAAAATGTACTCTTAAATTTTTAAAAAATGGAGGAAGTCATTAATATTGCAGATATTTGATTTGATCCATGTGAAATTGGAAGAAACCAATTGTTCCTAATGACCAGGATGCTGATGTTTTGTGTGACATTTTAAATGTATATATATTTATATATACATGTTTTATACAGGAACTACAAGCATAAGACAAAATGTAAACTTAAAACTTTTAAACTCTGATCATGATTCGATAAGCAATGATAAGAATATCTAATTGCAATTTCAAAGAAACTTTTATGTAAATTTAGTGACATTCTGACATTGACACAAATTTACATGTAGCACATTTTATCTACTGAAATAAAAGTACCAGGTAACAAAAATATGTATATTGTAGAATATATTGACAATGTCGGGTTTCTAATCTAATAGGTGAATTAACAGGGATATTTGACAGAATAAAAACCCACATTACAACAACTAGCAAAGCCTGGCTCTTCTGAGAAAATAAATGTACAAATAAAAACAAACAACAACATACAACACATGGTCCAGATACCTTGACTTGGTACTCAAACAAAATGTGGTGGGGTTTTGTTTGGTTCTGCTCCATTGATTTTTGCCTAAATTACTGGCTCTGGACTTTGAAAATTTTGTTAAAATAACAGTTATACTAACTTTTTTTCTAAATGCCTTCAGATATTGAGCTGATTTTTGTATGTGAGTCTACTATGGTGAGTTACAGATCGAGTTTATGTTTGGTTCCACTCTGACTCTGCTGATTTTTGCAGAAATTACAGGCTTTGGATGTTGAAAATTTTGTGAAAATAAGAGTTATACAGACTTTTTAGCTCACCTGGCCCAAAGGGCCTAATTAGCTTTTCTCATCACTTGGTGTACGTTGTCAGTCAGCATCCGTTAATTTTTACAAAAATCTTCTCTGAAACTAGTGGGCCAATTAGAACCAAACTTGGCCACAATCATCATTTGGGTATCTAGTTTAAAAATGTGTTTGATGACCCCGTCTGCCGACCAACAAAAAATTTTGCGGTCGTATATTGGTATGACATTAACGTCGTCATTGTCTTCCGAAGACATATTAGTTTTCACACTCTAACTTTAGTTTAAGTGAATGGATCTCTATGAAATTTTACCATAAAGTTCAGTACCACAAAAGGAAGGTTGGGATTGATTTTGGGGGTTATGGTACCAACAGTTAAGGAATTAGGGGCCAAAAAAAAGCATTTTTGTAACTTCCAGACATAACTTGTGTGTTAGTGTATGGATCTCCCTGACATTGTACCACAAGGTTCCATATCACAAAGGGAAGACTGGGATTGATTTTGTGGGTAATTGCCTCAAAATTTTAGGAATTAGGGGCCAAAAAGGGGCAAAAAACAAGCATTTTTCTAGTTTCATGACAATAACTTGTGTGTAAGTGTATGGATCTTTCTGAAATTGTACTACAAGGTTCCATATCACAAAGGGAAAGCTGGAATTGAGTTTGGGGGTAATTGCCCAAAACGTTTAGAAATAAGGGGCCAAAAAGAGGCCAAAAATAAGCATTTTTCTAGTTTCCAGACAATAACTTGTGTTCAAGTATATGGATCTCTCTGAAATTGTACTGCAAGGTACCATACCACAAAGGGAAGGCTGGGATTGATTTTGGGGGTAATTGCCTCAAAACTTTAGGAATTAGGGGCCAAAAAGGGGAAAAAAACAAGCATTTTTCTAGTTTCAGGACAATAACTTGTGTGAAAGTGTATGGATCTTTATGAAATTGTACTACAAGGTTCCATATCACAAAGGGAAAGCTGGGTTTGAGTTTGGGGGTAATTGCCCTAAATGTTTAGCAATTTGAAGCCAAAAAGGGGCCAAAAAACAAGCAATTTTCAAGCTTTTTGAATTTACCTTGGAGTTCGGTATTTTTGTTAATACTTATGTACTTATATTTTGGCATTGCACAAGGTCATGCATTTCCCAGATTGTTTATGAGGTCTTTACACTTCTTTTGTACTGATCGATCTGGGCCGGGAAAACAATTTGCGGTCGTATATTGGTATCAAGTCGGCGTCAGCTTCGTCCGAAGACATTTGGTTTCCAGACAATAACTTTAGTATAAGTAAATAGAAATCTATGAAATTTAAACACAAGGTTTAATTAAAACCAAAAAGGAAGGTTGGGATTGATTTTTGGGGTTATGGTCCCAACAGTTTAGGAATTAGGGGCCAAAAGGGGGCCCAAATAAGCATTTTTCTAGTTTCCAGACAATAACTTGTGGAACAGTGTATGGATCTCTCTGAAATTATACCACAAGTTTCCATACCACAAAGGGATGGTTAGGATTGGCTTTGGGGGGTTATGGCTCAAACCGTTTAGGAATTAGGGGCAAAAAAGGGGGGGGGGGAAACAAGGGTTTCCTGGTTAATGGACAATTACTTAAGTATTGGTCTTTGGATCTGTATGAAATAGATATTGGACCATTAAGCATTATATAAGGGATAGCATTCGATTGATTCATGATATTTAACAGTATATAGACGAGAACAATATTTTGGGATTTTTTGCTATAAGTATTACAATTTTTCATGCTATTAGTATTACAATTTTTTTCATATGCTGAATCTAACTGTGTATTTGGTTGTTGGGTCCATTTTCTAATTGGTCCAAATTTTGGTCCTAAGGCTATAAGATTTGTTTTGTTTGATTTAATAAACATTAAATAAAATTTAAAAGATAATAATTACAAATTTTATATTTGAATTACTTTAATTTCCTTACATTGCTTTTAAATTATGTAAAGTTGTCAGCTAGTTCTAGTATGAATTATTTTTAGCTGTTTCTAGAAACATCAAATACTGTGATGGAAGTATATAGACTTATTTATATTTTTTATTAATATAATAATAGTGTATATCAAAGGGTTCAGTGGTAATAAATTTTAATTTTCATATTCAGAATTGTTTATTTGTGATCAATATCATTTGTTTAGTTTTTTTTTAGCATTAAGAGTTACCTCCCTTACAATGGTTTTGTTATAAAGAAATGTTGTATTGTCTTGAGGTGATTAGCTGTCAATTTATTTTTAGAAGTTACTGTTAAATGCTGATGAAGGTATATTAATTTTAGCCATGATTATGTATGTCATTTTCTATTTCAATACTTTTATGATGTACTTAAATGGGTTTTTATGGTTGCAAACTCCATTGGAAATTTGAATTGAGATTATGACCATATCTTGAGGGAAAGAATTTCTCTTTGGAAAAAGGGGGGGGGGGGGAGGTAAAAAAAAAAATTTGAGGGGGGAATTGGAGGGGGATGGGGACAATTTTTTATCAAGATTTCAGAAATTAGAAAGAAAATTTCTTCAAATATTTTTTTTTAGACAAAAGAAAGGGGGGGGGGGGGGGGGGGTAACAAAATAATTTTTTTTGGGGGGGGGGTCAATTTTTCTTTTTTCTTCAAGATTTTCCAAAGAAAACAAAGAAAACTTGTGTGTCACAATTGCTAATTCTTTGTATATTGTCTGAAAACAGATTTACAAAGTATTGCACAACAGCACAGTGTATTGCACAAAAGCAAGAAATTGAATATAAATTCAAATCATAGAACCAATTCTAAGTTCTTTGACTACAGTTATTCTGTGTCAGAAACCTATTATGTGTCAAATATTTAATTACAATCCAAATTCAGACCTGTTGATATCAAGTGCGAATATTGTGTCCATTTTTGCCCCAACTGTATAGGGTTGGACCTCTGCGGTTGTATCCAGCTGCGCTTGTCAAAGCAATTTATTGTTTATTGTTTTGTAATAAATCAGACCCATTGTTTGGTTTTTAGCTCACCTGGCCCATAGGGCCAAGTGAGCTTTTCTCATCACTTGGCGTCCGTCGTTGTCGTCGTCGTCGTTAGCTTTTTACAAAAATCTTCTCCTCTGAAACCACTGGGCCAAATTTAACCAAACTTGGCCACAACCATCATTAGGGTATCTAGTTTAAAAAATGTGTCCGATGACCCTGCCAACCAACCAAGATGGCCACCATGGCTAAAAATAGAACATAGGGGTAAAATGTAGATTTTGGCTTATATCTCTGAAACCAAAGCATTTAGAGTAAATCTGACATAGGGTAAAACTGATTATCAGGTCAAGATCTATCTGCCCTGAAATTTTCAGACAAATCTGACAACCTGTTGTTGGGTTGCTGCCCCTGAATTGGTAATTTTAAGGAAATTTTGCAGTTTTTGGTTATTATCTTGAATATTATTATAGATAGAGATAAACTGTAAACAGCAATAATGTTCAGCAAAGTAAGATCTACAAATAAGTTGTCATGACCAAAATTTTCAGTCGACCCCTTTTGGAGTTATTGCCCTTAATAGTTAATTTTTAACAATTTTTCGTAAATTTTTGTAATCTTTTACAAAAATCTTCTTCTCTGAAACTACTGAGACAAATTTAACCATACTTGGCCATAATCATTATTAGGGTATCTAGTTTAAAAAATTTGTTCGATGTCCCGCCTTCCAACCATCATGGCGGACTTGGTTAAAAATAGAACATAGGTTTATATCTCTGAAACTAAAGCATTTAGAGCAAATCTGACAGGTGGCAAAAAGTTCATCAGATTTAGATTTATCTGCGCTGAAATTTTCAGACGAATCCGACAACCCGTTGTTGGGTTGCTGCCCCTGAGTTAGTAATTTTACAAAAATTTTGCAGTTTTTGTCTCGCCTGCGATGAAAGTCGCAGAAAGTGAGACATAGGTATTACTATCCGGCGGCGGCGACGGCGGCGTAAACTATTTGTATAAAGCTTTATATTTCAGAAGGTAGAAGACCTGGATGCTTCATACTTTGTATGCAGATACCTTATGTTACGAATTTTCCGTCTGTCATATGTCCAATGTCCTTAACCTTTTTTTATGGTTCAGCGACTGCTTGAAAAAAAAGTTTAGTTTTTTTGTTATGTAAATTTCTCACTTATTATGAGTAATAGGATAACTATATTTGGTATATGGGTTCCTTGCAACGTCTACATGTCCATCAGACAGGGTTCACCTGACCTCAGCCTCATTTCATGGATCAGTGATCAAGGTTAAAGTTACGTGATTAGGTCCGTTTCTCAGATACTACAAGCAGTAGGTCAGCTATATGTGGTGTATGGAATGATTATAAGGGATACATGTCAGTCTGGCAGGTTTCATCTGACCTTGACCTCATTTTCACGGTTCATTGGTCAATGTTAAGTTTTTGTGTTTTGGTCTGTTTTTCTAATACTATAAGCCATTGGTCAACTATATTTGGTGTATAGAATGATTGTAAGGTGTACATGTCTGTCTGGCAGGTGTCATTTGTCCTTGACCTATTTTCATGGTTCATTGGTCAATGTTAAGTTTTTGTGTTTTGGTCTGTTTTTCTAATACTATAAGCAATAGGTCAACTATATTTGGTGTATGGAATGATTGTAAGGTGTACATGTCTAGCTGGCAGGTGTCATTTGACCTTGACCTCATATTCATGGTTCAGTGGTCAAAGTTAAGATTTTGAGTTTTGGTCTTTTTTCTAATACTATATGCAATAGGTCAACTATATTTGGTGTATGGAAATATTTTATGATCTATATGTCAGTCGCGCAGGTTTTATTTGACCTTGACCTCATTTTCACAGTTCATTGCTCAGTGTTAAGTTTTTGTGTTTTGGTCTGCTTTTCTTAAACTATAAGCAATAGGTCAACTATATTTGTTGTATGGAAGAATTGTTAGCTGTACATGCCTGCCTGGCATGGTTCATCTGACCTTGACCTCATTTTCATGGTTCATTGGTCAATGTTTAGTTTTCTTGGTTAATGTTAAGTTTATGTGACATTTGTAATAAAGCTTTATATTTAGGACTATCAACATAATATCAGTGATTAGTAAAGAAGGCGAGACATTTCAGCGTGTACACTCTTGTTTGTTATTATCTTAGATATCGTTATAATATCTAATATCTTATACTATTAATTATGATTTTAACCTTATTTTACATGATTTCCAAAGCATCAGTAAATACAGGTGAGCGACACAGGCTCTTGAGAGCCTCTAGTTTTTCGAATGGTTTCACATTTTCTCATGTTAGGGTCTTTTATAGCTGACTATATACAGTATGTGTTTTTCTCATTGAATGATGAAGGCTGTACGGTAACATATAATTGCTTAAAGGACTCTATTGAATAGTTGTCTCTTTGGCAATCATAAGACATCTACTAATTATAAAAGGTTATCAAAAGAAAAATCAATATCTTTTTCGTTTGACATTTTTATAGTATCCAGCTTATATATTATTTCCAATATCAGGCTTATACAAAAGTTGTTATTTTGGTTGTGAATGGCTGTCTAAAAAGACATAATGCATTATATAAGGATGAAAATAATAATCTTGGAAGATGAATGCCTCAGTAAATTACACTTTAATAGGCATGTAGACATCATTTAAAGTAAAAAACTTTCAACAACAATTTTAGAATATTGGAAATCAAAAATAACTATACAGTTACCTGTTAGCAAAAGCCTGGCTAAATAACTTTCTACTTAAGGATTTTGACCATCTTCTTCTAAGTCAATTGTAAAAGTTATCAGTTAAAACTTCACTAACAAAGCATGCCCTGTCCTGTACTTTTTTTTAGCATGCTATTTAGAATTGTATGCACATAAATTGTTTTGATCATGAAATGAATTACAAGAAAGTTTTCCTTATGCATATCCAAATGTGCTGTCAAGACTGTCAAGACTGTCTACAGTGAAAAGCGTAAATTATCTACATTGATATTTTACTCACCTGGCCATTTGGGCAATGTTCACTATTGCCATTGTTTGCAGTTGAACATAAATTTTATCTTCTTTGAAACTTCATATGATAACAAAATTTAACTAAATTTAGCAGGAAAATGCTTTATTTGTGGTGTGTAATCAGATCAAGTTTATGATTTAATTTGGCTGATAAATCTGATTTTTCAGTGTATCCTTTATGAATTTGTAAATAAGAAACTATGTTGCAAGTGCACCCTACAATGTATATGAAAACAAGCATGGATTCCTTCAAATTTTTTGCATATTAAATAAAATAGAGAATGGAAACCGGGAATGCATCAAAGAGACATCAACCCGACCAGATAGCAGAAAACAGCCCAAAGCCAACAATGGGTCTTCAACACAGCGAGAAAATTCCGCACCCAGAGGCGGGATTCAGCTGGACCCTAAACAATAATGTATACTAGTTCAGCGAAAATGGACGTCACACTTAACTCAAAAACATATAAATGAACTAAAATCAAAGACTAAACAAAGGCCAGAGGTTCCTGACTTGGGACAGATGCAAAAATGTGGCGGGGTTAAACATGTTTTGTGAGATCTCAACCCCTCCCCCTATACCTCTAGCCAATGTGAAATAAACAAACACACAGCAATACGCACAACTTTATATCTGTTCAATCTACCAGAATGAAGGATAAATGACATAAGTTAATATATTGAGGTGTACACCAGACCAACAAACTTGTATGCCATAATAAGGTGCCATCCAGAAAGGTGTTAGTTCCTTACAAGTATAGCCTTGCACAACTATAGCTAATAATTTTAAAGATTAAGAACAGCAATTTATTGTTATTTTATATTTTGGGAAAGTTGTCTGATCTATCACATATTACCCTTTTCCTTTATTTATTCAAAGTGCCTTTCAGTTTATTAATTTATCCTTAACAAAATATATCAAAATGTATAGTCTGAAAGCTTTTTGCTCATCTCAAATTTGCTGTATATCCAATAATTGAACATTAATATGAGGATGTTGGATTAATGTACAAGTAACATGTGCACTAATCATGCTAATGTATTAGTTGATTGTCTCAGTTAAGTAAAGTTAAGTAGTGAAACATTGATTGATGTCTCCTCATAGTATTGATTGACTGACCTTTATTCATTGTTGATTGATAATTTAAGCAGGTAAGAAATTTTAATATGCTTATTCATGTTTATATAAGGCTGAATCTCACTTTTTTTAAACTTCCATAGAGACAATTTTTTTTTTACCAGTTTGAGAGTAACTATTAAATTTTGTGTTTTCATTAGTTTGAATTACATCAAATCTGTAAGAAAAGGACTATTTCACAAGAAATAGTGTTTTTTCTGGTGTAATTTTCACACTTATTATATGGGTAATAGGATAAACATATTTGGTATGTATGTCTGTCAGACAGGGTCCACCTGACCAACTCATTTCATGGATCAGTTAGCAAAGTTAATTTGTCATGGTTAGGTCTGTTTTTATGCCCCCATCATAGTGGAGGGGGCATTAAGTTTTACCCTTGTCCGTCTGTACATCCATCCGTACGTCCCAAAATTGGTTTCCATTCTCTAACTTTAGTTTGCCTCAACCAAATGTTATGACAATTATACACAATGCTTATTACCACAAAACGCAGATCAAATTTGAATTTTGGTGGCGTCACTTGTACCCGTTAAAGAGTAATGCGGCATTGCCCCTTTACAAATGGAAAAATTGCTGAATTTTTCGTTTCCGTTCTCTAACTTTAGTTTGCCTCAACCAAATGTTATGAAACTTATGCCCAATTCTTATTACTACAAAACACAGATCACGTTTGAATTTTGGTGGCATCACTTGTACCGATCTTGAGTGATGTCCCTTTATAACATTATATGCAAGCGGGGGCATCATCTGTGTCCCATGGACACATTCCACATTTATTTTCAAATACTATAAAAGCAATAGGTAAAAGTGAGACGAAAGATAACAAAGGGATATTCAAACTCATAAGTCGAAAACAAACTGACAGTGCAATGGCAAAAAATGAAAAACGAAGAAAAGACAGACAACAGTACACAACAAACAATGTAGCAACATAACTCTATTTGGTGACATACAAGATCTGGTCTTCTCATTTAGTACCATAGGATGTTGTTCTTTTATTAATGAAAACAAGTTTTTAAAAAGTGGGAGTAACTTGTGATTTTTGTTTTCTTTTTACTCATTTGAACAATTATATACATTCATTATTATTAGTTATTTCCATGAATTTGTGGGTATAGTTAAACCACAAATTTAAATGTTCAACGAAATGCACATTTTCATAATGCTTGAATGCAGAATTTGGCAAAACCACGAAATCAAATATACACGATAATTGTTATCCATGAAATTAAATGACTCCATGTGTTGTATGTAGTACTATCTAAAATTATTGTATGTACATGTAGTATTATCTAAAATTGTTGTATGTAGTATTATCTAAAAATGTTTTTATTGTACACATAAAAGGAGATATGAGGTATATGTCAATGAGACCGCAACAAAACACAAATAACTGTAAGACATCAAGAGGTCAACAATAGACAGGTGTCTATACAATATTACTACATGTACAAAATGTGTACACTTGTACCATAATCCTGTAATACAAGATATTGGATTTAAGTTTATGCCATTATTATTATTATAATCATTATTTTAACACGCTTTCTGTGTATCTGTTACATTTCTATTATTATTTTAACTCAGACACAGCAGATTTTTGTGTCAAATTTTTTTTTAAAGAAATTTACTGCAAAGCTCATTTTATACAAAATAACTCCAAAGTTCATTTTGTCACAAAAAACACAACAATTATCTAATTTGTTGATAAATAACAATATAAAAGAATATGGGAAGTTCGGATAACAAGTCTAAAAAAAAAAAGACATTTCTTTCAAACAAAAAAACCCACTTAAACGTCAAGGGCGTTTTACAAAAAATCTACAATGCATTCATTGTCCTTATTATTTAACTTAGTAAATCTCTTTTCAATGTTTCTGTGCGTTCAATTGGACATAATGTAATTTCCATCGATTTTACAAATTTCTGAAAAAGATATTATTAGTATGCAATTAAAACACTTTACTATTATAACAAGATATGATTTTATCATGCAAGTTAATGATTTAAATGTCAATTTTACTAATAAATAAATCACTGGTTTGTCTTTGTATGGAAGTCATGCATGACAAACTGCAGACTTAAAAGTGCAGTTGCTCATATTACAGATTACACTATATTTAGGTATAATAGGCGTTACAAGCTAGAAGGTCATATTAAATAAAGTTGAAGTTTTATTTTATATAACATTCATCTTCATGATATCAACTTTTCCTACAAGTTGTTTTGTTAAAGTTTTAAAAGGAGAACTAGATTGAGGGGATTACTTAAAGTCATCCTCAGGAATGGTTCATTAAAACATAAAAATTCATATTCAAAAGTAATACAGAGTGCAAGACAATAGCATTATCATATTTTAATGGAACATCTAATTTTTTAAAAGCTTTTAACAATGCAAAATTATATAATTTTTTCATACATTTTGAAAGATTCAGTTAATTTAACAATCACATGTTTTGTTATTATACATGGAGTTTATTTCCATATGATCATAAGTTTGTGGTAAAAGACTTTTGAAAGTTGATATATAAATATGTGTCTTTTTCAGTATGAATGGGGCCTTGAAAGATTTGCTGAAGTTAAATTGCTTTTCCTAGTCATTGAATGGCCATGATGGAAACAGTAGTTGCCGTAGCCATTGGTGTATTAGCAACCATATTTATTGCCTCTCTTGTTGGACTGTTATATGTTTGTAAGGTGAAATGTAAGAAAACCGATCTCATAACATCACAATTGAAGGATACAAGGTAAGCATCATGTATCAATGGAGGAAGGAGGGATATTGTTACTTGAGCAAAAACAATCATTTAGTCACCATCAACAGTGAAAGGTCTTGATAACAAAGAATTATTCACTCATTAACTATGTGTAGCTTGAACATGTTGAAATGAAGAAGAATTAAAACATTTAATTCTACAAGGATGAAATTAACTTTTCTCAAACCATATTATATATGAATATATATGTGTGTGTGTATCAATACTTAATAAGTTTGCTGATAGATGGATTAGGAGAATATTTCTACTCAATCAGGATTTGTTGTCTTAGATGTAGCAGTTGATAATTAAGACATGGATAAATTAAAATAGTTTTTGGTGGTATACCTAACCATGGCCAGATTGTAATTCAGGCCAAATGCATAGTTAATAAAGGTCACAGTAACACCAAATTAAAATCCAATTTTATAAGAGCATTTATAAAAGATAATTTATCATGTAAACATATAAGAGGGATTAAGAGCTGCATAATCCATAGAACGATAATTGATGGTGAGACATAGGGATTACTATCCTGCAGTGGCGTAAACTATTTGTATAAAGCTTTTAATTTCAGAAAGTAGAAGACCTGGATGCTTCATACCTTGTATGCATATACCTTATGTTATGAAGTTTCTGTTTGTCATATGTCCGTTGTCCTTGACCTCATTTTCATGGTTCAGTGACTGCTTTAAAAAAATTATAGTTTTATTGTCATGTGAATTTCTCACTTATTATGAGTAATAGGATAACTATATTTGGTATCTGGGTTCCTTGCAATGTCTACATGTGCGTCAGATAGGGATCACCTGACCAGGACCTCTTTTCATGGATCAGTGATCAAGGTTAAAGTTACGTGATTAGGTCTGTGTCTTAGATACTATAAGCAGTAGGTGAACTATATGTGTTGTATGGAATGATTTCAAGGGGGTAAATGTCAGTCTGGCAGATTTCATTTTCATGGTTCATTGTTCAATGTTAAGTTTTTGTGTTTTGGTCTTTTTTTCAATTACCATAAACAATAGGTCAACTATATTTGGTGTATGGATTAATTGTAAGGTATCCATGTCTGTCTGACAGGATTCATCTGACCTTGACCTCATTGTCACGGATCTCTGAAATATTTAGTTTGTGTGATACTTGTAGTAAAACCTTTATCAGTAAGACTTCATAAAATCAATGTTCAGTAAAGCAGGCAAGACATTTCAGCATGTGCACTCAAAAAGCTACAAGAAAAACTTGACTAAGCAACACAAGCCTCCCAAAATTTGGGAATAAACTAAATGCTCTACAAGGGGAAGTAGTTCCAGATCCACAATTAATACCTGTCATGTTGTTGCTCAATAAGTACAAACTGGTGATTGTGCCAGAAGCATGTTTCAACAAAATTAGTGTCATGGCATTAGTTATAAAGATGAAGTATAATTCAATAGAGTGTAAGATGTCTGTCTTCACAGTTCAATATCCAAAAAGTTTTTCCTAACTAAAATATTTTGTTTTTGTTATATTGTGTTTGAAAATGTTTTTGGCTTTTGATGAGATTAAACTCCAATAACTCCTCTCTTTTTCAAATTTGTTACATTTCAGTTAATTTAGATACAGGTGATAACCATATTTTTGACAAAGAATGGATACGATCTGTTAATTTCTGATTTCAGGCCAGATGTACAGTTGATAGAAGATGACACACAGTCTAATCCAGCTGATGTTGAGTTAGATGAAGTTAGGATATCTAACCCCAGACTAGATCAGTTATTACAAGATGAACATTGGGTTGATGATGCAACGTATGTTATTAGATTTATAGAAACAATCTTTTTATACGATGGGCAAAACAAATTTTGTGGTCGTACATTGGTATGACGTTGGCGTCGTCGTCGTTTGCACTCTAACTTTAGTTTAAGTGAAATGGATCTCAATGAAATTTTACCATAAGGTTCAATACCACAAAAGGAAGGTGGAGATTGATTTTGGGGGTAATGGTACCCACAGTTAAGGAATTAGGGTCCAAAAAGGGGCCAAAAATAAGCATTTTTGTAACTTCCAGACATAACTTGTGTGTAAGTGTATGGATCTCTCTGACATTGTACCACAAGGTTCCATATCACAAAAAAAATGCTGGGATTGATTTTGGGGGTAATTGCCTCGAAATTTTAGGAATTAGGGGCCAAAAAGGGGCAAAAAACAAGCATTTTTTCCAGTTTCATGACAATAACTTGTGTGTAAGTGTATGGATCTCTCTGACATTGTATCACAAGGTTCCATATCACAAAGGGAATGCTTGGATTGACTTTGGGGGTAATTGCCTCCAAATTTTAGGAATTAGGGGCCAAAAAGGGGCAAAAAATAACCATTTTTCTAGTTTCATGACAATAACTTGTGTGTAAGTGTATGGATCTTTATGAAATTGTACTTCAAGGTTCCATTTCACAAAGGGATAGCTGGAATTGAGTTTGGGGGTAATTGCCCAAAAAGTTTAGGAATAGGGGGCCAAAAAGGGGCCAAAAATAAGCACTTTTCTAGTTTCCAGACAATAACTTGTGTTCAAATGTATGGATCTCTCTGAAATTGTACTGCAAGGTACCATAGCACAAAGGGAAGGCTGGGATTGATTTTGGGGGTAATTCCCTCAAAATTTTAGTAATTAGGGGCCATAAAAGGGCAAAAAAACAAGCATTTTTCTAGTTTCAGGACAATAACTTGTGTGTAAGTGTATGGATCTTTATGAAATTGTACTGCAAGGTTCCATATCACAAAGGGTGAATTTGGGGCCAAAAAGGGGCCAAAAAACCAGCATTTTTCTAGTTTCCAGACAATAACTTGTGTTCAAGTGTATGGATCTTACTGAAATTGTACTGCAAGGTACCATACCACAAAGGGAAAGCTGGGATTGAGTTTGGGGGTGATGAATCATAAGGGGTTCAAAAAATTGGGGGGGATTTTTTTTGCCTTTTTTTTAAAATTGGTTATTTCTGATTTATATATAAAAGCAAATAATAATGATATGGTTTGAATAGGTAAATTAGAAATTTTTAAGTTAAACCACTTTCATTCTGTGTGAGAAACCTATGCTGTGTCAAATATTTAATAACAATCCAAATTCAGTGCTGTATCAAGCTTGAATGTTGTGTCCATACTTGCCCCAACTGTTCAGGGTTCAACCTCTGCGGTCGTATCAAGCTGCGCCCCAGCGGAGCATTTTATTCTTTTTTTATTTATAGATTCAGACAGTTGTTATAAATTATGTTATGCACTACAGTCCCAATTTTATGTTTTCTTTTTTGTTTGCCTTTTTCAAGTATTAAAGTATGTGCTCTGATTTTTTAGCTCACTTGGTCAAAAGGCCAAGTGAGCTTTTCTTATCAATTGGTGTCTGGTGTCCATCCTCGTCCGTTAACTTTTACAAAAATCTTCTCCTCTGAAACTATTGGGTTAAATTTAACCAAACTTGTCCACAATCATTATTAGGGTATGTAGTTTGGAAATTGTGTCTGATGACCTTGCCTGTCAACCAATATGGCCAACATGGCTAAGAATAGAACATAGGGTAAAAATGCAAGTTTTGCCTATTATTTTGAAAACCGCGATAAAGAGAGAAAATTTGACAGGTGCGAAAAATGTTCAGAATGTGGAACTTTACCTATAGTCCATTTGTATCAAAACTGTTAGATGACTTCTTATACGATTTATTGCCCTTAAATTTTACGATTTTTAAAAAATTTTACGATTGGGCAAAGTGAGCTTTTCTCATCACTTGGCGTCCATCGTCACTCGTCCTCGTCCGTTGTAACTTTTACAATAATCTTCTCCTCTGAAACTACTGGGCCAAATTTAACCAAACTTGGCCACAATCATCATTAGGGTATCTAGTTTAAAACATATGTCCGATGACCCTGCATGCCAACCAACATGGCCAACATGGCTAAAAATAGAACATAAGGGTAAAATGCAGTTTTTGGCTTATATCTCTAAAATTAAAGCATTTAGAGCAATCTGACATGGGTAAAAATGTACATCAGGTTTAGATTTACCTGCCCTGCAATTTTCAGACAAATCAGACAACCTGTTGTTGGGTTGCTGCCCCTGAATTGGTAATTTCAGGAAATTTTGCAGTTTTTGTTTATTATTTTAAATATTATTATAGATAGAGATAAACTGTAAACAGCAATAATGTTCAGCAATGTACGATCTACAAATAAGTCATATGACCAAAATTGTCAATTGACCCCATAAATAGTTATTGCCCTTTATAGTCCATTTTTAACAAATTTTTTTTCAAATAGAAAGTAAAATTAGCCACAATTTTCAATAGGGTATCTTGATTGAAAAATGCATCCGATGACCCTGCCATCCAACCAACATTGCCGCCATGGCTAAAAATAGAACATAGGGATTTACTATAGAAGTCTAGGGTAAAATTGTAAAAAAAACCAATTTCAAATGGTCACAACTTGAAAACTAATTTAAATAATGATTAGTAGTCTTCAGTAACTATTGTAAGACTAGTTACTAGTGGGATGACCTGCTTTTAATTTAACTACTGGGCCAAATTAAACAAAACTTTGCCTCAATCATTATTAGGGTGTCTAATACTATTTATTATGATTTTAACCTTATTTTACATGATTTCCAAAACCACAGTAGATACAAGTGAGCAACACAGGCTCTTGAGAGCCTCTAGTTTAAATATTTTGCCTATTATCTCGAAAAATTATAATGCATAGACAGAAACTTTAGAAGTAAAAATGATCAGCAAGACAAGATCTACAAGTCATCATGACCAAAATCGTCAGACGACTCATTATAGTTATTGCCCTTTAATGACGATTTTTACCAATTTTTTGCGTTATTACCTAATATCTTAATAACTATTGGGTGGCATCACTTTTTGCCGTTCTTGAGTTATGTCCCTTTATAACATTATATGCAAGCGGAGCATCACCTGTTTCTCCATTTATTTGCCTATTATTCTCATGTATTCACCTCCTTGCTCTGAGAGAGTTGATAATATTTGTATGACTACTGGATATAAATGCAGGGGGTATGTAAACTCAATGCCCACAGTTCTTTTCTGACAAGTTTTAGCATTATAAAATGAAAATGAAAGGAGATGGTGTATTAAGTCTTGGTATAACATCCTTACATACACTTAAGGGCATACGATACAGTAGCAGGGGCAGATAATAACGTTTTCAAAACTTTTCGTGTTGTTTTCGCGACGTTGTTAATCAGAACGTTGTAATTTCGCGATGTTTCTAATAAGAACGATTACATTTCGCGACATCGCTTTAGATGTAGTCACATTTGCGGAAAATCCACTGACGTCATAATCCCGATTGCGCGAATTTGAAAAAAGTACCTGCAATGGAAATCGGCCAAATCACGAGAATTGTTATATTTATTCATTAATAAGGAAGTCAACAATATTAACTTCGAATGGGGAAAAAATCAAATCCACATTCTTAACTTTGTATGTCTGTTATTTCATATAGGAAATGAATAAGAGATATGAAAATAATTTATATAGTAACTTCACCATTTGGCTCACAAAAAAAACGTAATATTAAATAATGACAGCGCATCTTACTGTTCCTGACTTTGAAAAGGTACAATAAAGAGTTTAACGACATTTTTAGAATTTAACCCGTGGAATATATATGTGTATGAAGAAGAACTGTCAGTTAAAATGACACAGTTATAAGCCCCGTATTATAGCCCAAAAACAAAAACGCACCCGTTGATGTGCTAAGCATATCCTCTATGTACATATTGAGAGAGAAAAATCGGCACACAGGAATTTGGTATTTGACAGACCAGAGTTGCAACTCATTGATGTTAAGTTACTGAACAATACGAAGTCTTTTTGTAAAGAAGTTTCTCAGATAAGATAAATATATTTGTTGGACCGGACAAACAATGTGGTTGCACTCACTCCTAGATTGAAGGTATAATACAGACAAGTAATTCAATGATTATATGTACCGTAATAAAAAAAAATACCCTGAAGACAAGCTTAGGTAACTTATCTATTGATACAGAATCATTAAATTTCATGCTCTTATATCGACTGCTGTATGAAATGTTATACTACACTGTAATGGACTAAGCTGACCCGATTTAATGTGGGTATGATTTTGTGTTCATGTAATGCCTATTGAGTAGGTCGTTAGTTTTCTTGTTTGAATTATTTCACATTTTCATTTCGGGGCTTTTTAAAGCTGACTATACTGTGTGGCTTTTTTTTTCTTTCTTTTTTTTTTTTTGTGTTGAAGGCCGTAGGGTTACCTTTAATAGCGTTTATCTTCGTCATTTGAACTATGGTTGATAGTTTTCTATTTTGCAATCATACCAAATGTCCTTATTTTTATATCATCCCCCTTACTTTATAATTGTTGCACATTTTGTCATGTCTGGGCCTTTTGAATAATTAAAACTACATGTATGTTCAAGCTGTGTTGTCTACATGAATTGTATGACTAATGTCGGACATGCAGAGATGCAAATTAATTTTTTTATTATATATATATCTGTTTTGTTTCCGAACATTTCTTTTCTAAAAGTAATTTACTAGAATACTTTTTCTATGCAAGTTTCGTAACAATTCATAAAGGTTTGGCAAAAATGATGCTATTTACGAGGAGCCAGCTTCATTAATTTTCATGATTAATATCATTGGTTTAAAAAAAAAACCTTGGCTCTACCACTGAAATTGACAACGTAGTAGTGAACGGCGGGAAAGATTTCACGACGTTGTTGCGAATAAAACTTATTCCAACGTAGTTTGGCGCCTTATTGGCAAACGGGACGTTTGCCAATAAAAATTAAGGTTTATTGCTTTTATTGAAAAAACAAGCACATGGACCCCCAGTTTTTTCTTTTGCAATCAATCAGGTTCTGTTTCAAGAACGCTCCGCCAAAATTTTAAGAAAAAATCAACGATAGAATTTTTTCTGCACTTCTGTGTAGACGCAAAAATATTTTCATCTTCTTTATTTCACTTGTATTAAAAGAATTTAGGATATAAATATTTATTTCAACCGTTAACTTGTTACAGCATGCTGATGCCATGGATCAAGGGAACATTTTACAAAAAACCCGGTTAAATTATGACTGTTCGTTCAAAAGTATTGGTACTTTCCTTAAAAGTCCTGATTTTTGAAATTTCAGGGTTTTTCCTTCAAATATGCAAATTTCGAACCAAATTATCTCAAAAAGTAAGTCATGAAGGTATATTTTTCTTTGCATATTTCAAAAGTACGCATCGAAATTGACCTTCTGCCAAAATGTCAAGAAAAAATCAACGAGGGATCTCTACTGTATCGTATGCCCTTAACAAAACTCAAGCTCAAGAAGAGTTCTTGTATTGCTAATCTACATCTCAAAGACACAGATAGTTATTATATATGTAGAAATTTGTATAACATCTTTTCTATGACAAATTTCAGATTAATTTAGTACCTCCAGAGTTTAAAGACTTATATATTAGTTATATAGTTTTCAACTTTCCTGTCTGTCCATCAGTCTATTTGTCATATTTTTTTCATAATTATGCATATGTCTCTTATATACAATCATTGACAATTCAAGATAGATTTTTTTTTCATTTCTTAGTCTATCAAAGAAAACTAAAGATACTTGATAAATTAATCATTATTCCAGGAAACATCATTTTCTAGCATATTTTAAGATATAAAAAATTAAAATGAAATTAAATGATAATAATAGTAATATTGTTATAAAATATTTATAAAAGTTTTTTGCATGTTGCATTTCAGTGGTTTAGTTCCTCATTGTATTGCCATTTTAAAAACCTGTCATATTTTGACGGAACGTCTAGTTGGTATGACTTAAAATGAAATTAAATGATAATAATAGTAATATTGTTATAAAATATTTATAAAAGTTTTTTGCATGTTGCATTTCAGTGGTTTAGTTCCTCATTGTATTGCCATTTTAAAAACCTGTCATATTTTGACGGAACGTCTAGTTGGTATGACAATGGGAAATTCCCAGATGATACGCACCCAAGAATTACTGACAGATATTATTGCTGTGGCAAAAAGAATAAGTCCTAGAGTGGATGAAGTTGTTAATTCCATGTATCCACCACTAGATCCAAGATTACTAGAAGCCAGGTAAGATAAATGCTAGTCTTTTAAAGTTCTGAAGAAACGTTGAAATCCAAAAATGTGTAAAAGTAGGGCTCTCATCATCATAAGACATTTTCTTTTAGAAACACTTGGTTTTTGTCACAGCGAGACATTGGGATTGCTTTTCTGGCGACGGCGATGACAGCGTCAACAATTGTTAAGTTTTTCTGCTTAAGTTAGTTTGATAAGAACTACTAGTGATAGGGCAATGATATTCTGTATGAAGTTGCATTACTATCAGTACATATCAGTTTGACGACAATTTTGAGGACCTGCCCCCAGGGCCATGGTCCAGTGACTTTGATTTAATTAGCCATTTTCATTGTTAAGTTTTCTGCTTAAGTTAGTTTGATAGGAACTACTTGTGATAGGGCAATGATATTTTGTATGAAGTTGCATTACTATCAGTACATATCAGTTTGACGACAATTTTGAGGACCTGCCCCCAAGGCCATGGCCCAGTGACATTGAATTAATTAGCCATTTTAAATGTTAAAAGTTAGGCTGATGGGAACTACTGGTGATAGATCAATGATATTTTGTGTTAAGTTGCATTGCTATTAGTACATATCAGTTTCACGACTATTTTGAGGCCCTGTCCCCTAGGCCATGGTTGAGTGACTTTGATTTAAGTAGCCATCAATGATAATTTTTCTGCTTAAGTTAGTTTGATATGAACTACTTGCGATAGATCAATGATATTTTCTATAAAGTTGTATTACTATCAGTACATATCAGTTTGACGACTATTTTAAGACCCTGCTCCTAGGTCATGGTCCAGTGACTTTCAATCAATTAAATTTCTTTAATGTTCAGTTTTCTGATTAAGTTAGTTTGATAGGAACTACTTACAATAGACAATATTTTCTATAAAGTTACATTGCTGTCTGTACATCTCAGTTTGTCAACCATTTCGAGGCCCTACCCACTGATTGGTCCTGCGACTGAATTAATTAGCAATGTTGCTGTCCATCAGATTGTCTTTTTCTGAATTTTATGCAGACAGGCGAGACACAAGGCTTCCAAAACGGTCATATATTCCGGACAATTGTATAATGTCCGGTAAAAGTCCGGCTGGGCAAAGCATGAAACGGTCATCTACTTTTTAGTTGTCAAGGCTTTCTTAAGAGACGGTCATTTTAGCATAATTCGCGATCTTTTTGACCCAACCTTTTGCCTTTAACAGCCACACATTTCCGGTCATAAAAGTGACATGATGATTAATTACTATCAAAACAACCCCTACTTCAATACTTTCTAATTTTAATCAAGGCTAATTAGTTTTTGGACAGCTGAAATCTACCTGTTCAGGTGACAGGTAAACTATTTCCAGTACCGGACATCGTATAAATTGATCGGTCTATTCAAAGTTAATTTCTTACATTTCGGCGGTTTCTATCTAATTGATTTAGTCCAAAAGATTGAAATTATAAGAAATACGTTTATAAACATGATTTGATGAAAAATTTAAAAAGGTTTTAAATGAAAAATCGTAAGAACTACGTTTTATGAACTAGAACACGTGTGCGCATGTGCGCAGTAGGGAAATTTAATATTATGCATCCTTCATTTCTTAAAAAATGATAAAAATTATCATTGATACCTGTATCTAACGTTCATTTCAAGTATTTTGTTGCAGAAATAACGTGGAAAGAGCTTCTTCATTCAGTCGTGCTTTGTAAACGTACACGGATTTTACGTATCCGTTTCTGGTCCATGTTTTACCATTGTCAGGTCAACATCCGGTATTAGGAAAACGTGATTTTAAAAACGAAAGTAAAGTTTTTGACAACGTAATTTTGCACAAATAAAGAGTCTAAGGCAGTTATGAGCACACTGATGTGCACACTTCGAATTATGCACTGCCAATTTAACAGTTTACGTCCGAACATCAAATTCACATCAAAGTAAAGTTTAATATCGTTTTTTTTTTAATCTAATGTCAATCATTGGGATGGCAATCTGATTACCATAATTGCCTTTTGTGACTTAGTCTTAAGAGATTAAAATCGGGATAAGATATAAAATGTCCGGCTGGCTCAAATATTTTTTGGAAGCCCTGGCGAGACATCTCTGTGTCAACAGTTTATTTTTATTAAGTCTTTAGAATTTTTACCTTTTATGCTGATCAAAGCTTTTGATTTAGTATCAAGGAATGATTCATGCACTTTGTTTTTAGAGAGAATATGAAGCTCTGGAGTTGGTTTCACAAAAAACTTACGACTAATATTGATCGTAAGTCATGAACAATTCAGTATACTTACGATCAATCTTAGTCCTAAGTTTTTTTTTTTGAAACCGACTCCTGATCCCTTAATCATGCTTCAATAACTGAACATGCTTGTTTTACTGATTAGGTCAATTTATTTAGAAGTACTATACCAGTAGATCTACAAACATTATGTTCTATTATTTGCCTATGTTGATAGCAAAAAATTTCAGACAAACAGATCAATTTATATATATTTCAGGTGTACGGCATTGGTTCTGTCTGTTAGCCATCTTGTTTTAGTCACAAAGCATGCTTGTCAGTTTTCTGGCAGTATGGATTGGATTGACCAATCATTAGCTGATATTGAAGAGCATTTGAGGGTAAGTTTAAACCATTTTGCTGTAGTCATATAAGTACTGCAGCCATTTTTTTAGAAATAGAAATGTGTATTTTCTGTTTGTTAGCTCACAAATATTTGAAGGCATATATTGAAAAGAACTGCTGATGGCAATTGTCTCGATAGACATGAACAGAACTAATGATTGTTTTGTTTGTCCAAATTCAAAGATGGGTACCATGAATATAATATGTTTTACAATGGATCTTATGTTAGAAATGTAAATACCAAGCATATTCAATTAAGTGTTTTAGCAAGTAAACAACAATTGGCTATTGTAACTACCCAAAGATGGACATCTGACATCATTATTTAAATAAAGTTTTAGATCCAAAATGTAAAATGGTCATAACCATTGATCCCAAATCCAAAATGGCACCAACATGGATCTTAGGATAAATAGAAATACATTTATAATAATTTCTTTCAAAATTGTTTTCAATCAATCATTGTTTGTCTTGCTAGGACGAAATCACAAAGTTAAGACTTTGGCATGCTGTTTCAAATATGGCTTCAACAATTTGTTGAAGTTTGTGATTAGGTCAGGTTAAGTGGAACCACAAATATCAAGTCAATGATATTTGGTATGCAGTTGTATTAGCATTGGCACATTTCATTTCCATATAGATTATTTGACCCCGCCCCATCAGTTATGTTCTATTGACTTTGAAACTTTTGCTTAGTTTACATGTAAAAGTTTGTGATTAGGTCAGTTTAAGGGGAACCATTAGTGGTAGGTCAATGATATTTGGTATGCAGTTGTATAAATTGGCACATCTCATTTCCATGGAGATTGTATGGCTCCCTCATCAGTCAAGGTTCATTGATTTTGAATGTTTTACATTATTTACAAGTAAAAGTTAGTAATTATATCAGTTTAAGATGAAAGACTAATGTTAAGTCAAGTTAAGATATTTGGTATACAGTTGTACATGTATTGACATTTGCAAGTCTAATTTCCATGAAGATTATATGGCACCATCCCCTCATCACGGTTCATTGACTTTGTAACTTTTACATAGTTTACAACAAAGTTTGTGTTTAGATTAGTTGAAAGGGAACCACTTTTGATAAGTCGGTGGTATTTGTTATGCAGTTTAATAAGCATTGGCAATTCACATTTTCATGGAGGTTATTTGGCCTATTATGATAGTTCATTGACTTTGAACTATTTGCAGTTTAATTTACATGTTGAAATTTTGCCATTTTAATTTCAACCTTTGCATTATACCATCAAAATTACAAAACATGAGACATATCTCTGTGTCAACAGTTTAATACAAAGATTGATAATAGAGACTTCTTTGGGAGATCAAAAGAAGTAAAAAGTTATTTTAAAAAAAAAGAAGAAAATAATTAAAATGTTGTATGTGTATATTTTATTTTCATAGGTACTACGAGAGGCAAGTTCAGAAGAAGAATTGACTAGAACTTCCTCATCATCAGCATCAGATGACAGTAATATTGTGGAAGTTACTGAGCCTACCCAATCCCCCAGTGAACAATCAAAAGTCTAAGTCAGTGCTAGAAACTAAGAGCCTGTATTCCATACATTGGTCCTTTACCCAGTGGTTATTGATGAATATGGCATTATTATAATAGTATGTCTGTATTGAAAATTTTTCAATGATATATGATAGAAGACATTTTATTACAATTTGAGATTTTCTATAAAAATTTAAGCAAATATTTAATAATTGGTAATAGCTAACTGGGTTGTGAAAATTTGGGAAGATCATAACAGTAATTGTTTATGAAGTGCAAATGTTTCACTTATATTTAGAATTTTTGGCATTTTGAAATATGCAAGGTTGTTGTATGACATATTATGCAGGTTATAGAATGATACCAAATACAATATATAAAAATAATTAAGATTTTCGGTTAAGAAAGCCAAATATATGTATTTCTGCTCTGTGTGATCCAGATGCATAAGTCATAGGATTATGCTAACAATCAACAAGGGAAAGGGTTTTTAATTTGTGAGTAGTTGCTCACACTAAAGTTTGTTTGTTATGTTTTTTTGTAAAATGTCAGATTATCTTATTGACATTATATGTAAATTGATAAGATCTCTGTATGTAATGTCATAGAATTGAAATACAAAACGAGAATTAGAGAACAAGGTTCAAATTTTTGTACAACACTTCTTAGTAGTTCTTTTAACCCTGTTATACTGCTATTATTTATACCATTGGTACAATAGGTTGCTTATAAATGTGCTTTTTATGTAAAATTATAAATTTCATTTATCATGTTTATTTTGGCAGTTCTAAAAAGTTTTTGTCACTGGCAAGTTTTGTATATGGTGCTTTCATGGTGTTGTAATATATTTTTATGAGAATTCATCAAAACCATTACATGAAAGTTATGTGGAATCACCAATGTAATTGCAGCATTTTATAAGGGAACAATTAACAACAGAATTGTTTAGTTGTAACTTACTTATCAGTCTGTCTGTTGTTGAAAACTTTTGTTGGAACTTTAAATAAAAAATATGAAATAAAAATTCAACTCCAGTAAGTTCTAAAATTCAATATGTGTGTGTTGCTATAGCATGTAACTACTGTTTTGCAATTAAGAATTCATTCATTCAATAAAAGCATTTTACACCTTAAGGTTAGATTAGAAAAAAATAAAACTTAGTTTTGACAATAAGTGGTTTCTAATAGTGTCAAATAACATATATATCTGTTAGACTTTATAAAGTGATTTTTATTAATTTTTCCTATTCTCTTTACCACATATTTTGAAATATGAAAAAACCCATGTAAATGGATATAAGTTTTTTTTCTTCAGATAATTGACAATTATTCCTGTATACCATACCAACATGTAAAAAAGAACAATGTTAAACTGTCTCATAGTTGAAGTGTGTTCAAATATAATTGGTTTGATTTATGTGAATATTTCAATTTCCCATAAGTTGTCAAATGTCAATTTGGAACTCCTTGTTTGTGTTTCTGGATATGCCTGGAGTTTTTGTGTCAAGTGAAATATACAAAAACTATACTGTAGTTAATGTTTTTTTTCAGTAAAATGTTTTAAAAAAAACAACCATTGAATTATTTCTTATATTGTTGACTTGATAAACCAATCAAAATGAAGAATTAACTGAAGTATTTAATTCCAGTTGAATGTAGTATGATAATAATTCAGTTTAATAATATTAAATTTAAGGACTTTATTTTATATACATTTACTCAGAGGAAATTCATTGTTATTGAACAATTTGTTTCTGTAAAATAATCAAACTAATGATAAATCAAAATATTTCTTAAACAAATTCCATACAGACTTTTAAATAGTTAATGAACTTGAGATGCTTATCTTAAGAAGTTTATCTCATAAGCAAAATTTTCTTTTACCATCAGTAATATATTCCTAAACAAAAACTTGTTTATAATCCATTATAAGTCAAAAAGTTCATATGAGGAAATATTTAGAGGTCACAGTGTTCTCCCAGGATTTTTTTATACATATGCATGAACAGAAATGGAAATAAGTTACATTTTCATTATTTAGCTTTAAAAATTAAAGTGCCTAGATAATTTCCATATTTTGATTTCATTACCAACCCACCCATCCTTTTTTTAAAGAGAAAGTATGTAAATGTAGCACAGTAGGTATATCTTTTTTTCACTTTTAGTAGGTTGAATTATAAACTAGTTATGTATTTCATTTACAACTTCATAATTAACTGACACCTATTTAAAGAAAGATTTCAATGACCAAATTGGACTTTTTTCTTAAACTTTTATTTCAAATGGATTTCATACATCTTTCAAGATTACATTTTGCATGTAAAGTGGGTATATTATTTCATATCAAAGAAAGAAATAGAATTACCCTTTCCATAATAAGTACTAAAAATGGTATCAAAGACATTTTTTAAGAAATGCTAACACATTCCAAGATGCATCTGATAGAAACCTATTTTTTTTTTAAAGAATGATTTTTTTTATTATTAAAGGTGAGTTATCAATACCAATTATATTTGCCAATTGAAACATCCACCTTTAAGTATTGTGTTTAATAACTTTACAATGTTTAAATTATTGCCACCTGGCACCAGAAATATTTGACAATACTGGTTTTAGTACATTTTTCCTCCAAAATTGTCTCCCTTTTTTTTCCCCGTTCCTGTTTACACACTGACTAAATGGCTGTTTCTATGAATCATTAAATGCTATTTCAAATCCAAGCAATCCTCTGTCAATATTGATTTTAAAATAATATCTTGAAATCTAATGAAAGTTGAATTGCAAAAAATAATTTTATAATATAAAGAGATTTTTATTGTTTTGTTTATCCTCTATTAGATTTTGTAAATAGTGATTCAAGGACAAGTTATCAGTTTAGTTAATCGTAGATGATTCAAAAGTTGAACAAGACCAGGTTGTCAGAGAAAGGGTAAAACTTTTCTTAAATGCTTTGGAAATGATTTCATGAGCAATTTCCATCCCTTTCTAGAAATTTCTAGATCTCTTTTTTCTTTAAAGTTAAAATCTCTAGAAAGAAATAGGTATTTTTGACAGTTAAAGTTCTGCCAATGATGCCATTTTGTTCTTTCATTGAACTGACCCCTCCCATATTTGACTTCATTAGGTAAATAAATTATCTCGGACGTATCAACCAGATGATCATGGATCAAAGTTGTACAGATAAACACCAGAATTTAAAAATTAAAAAGCAATAGCGCCAATATTTGATTGGATACCACTGCGGTCTGCCCAATAGCACTATGCTTAAATACGATTGCCCTGAAAACCACAGCGCTAAAACAGCCTTGGGAGAACACTGGGTCATGCTATTTACATCATATGCTCTATTCATACTTTGATAAGACTGTCCAACCAAATATGTATATTATCCTATGATACAGAATAGGAAATCATACATATATAGCAATAACATTAATCTTATTGATTTCTCTGCATCAAAATTCCTTATTAATAAAAAATAACACTATGTATTTAAAATTGTTTGTATTGTTGTATATTTATAATTTGTAACTAATAGTTTGTTTTGCATCCTCATTTTGATTTTGTTTTAGATTCTGCTTATGTATTCAGACTGGTCCTAGAGTGACAACAGTTCCCTGTCTATACAAAGAAAGAACACTATTAAATTGCAAATTGAAAGTGTACTGTTATACAGTAAAAATGTTTACGATATTATATTCACAATAGATACACATTTAAAAAAACAGAGTTTATAGCTCCAAGCATACCATATATGAAAATGTATAACTATTTATGGCCTTTGTTTATGTCCTGGAAGGGAACTTTGGCCATTTTGGCTCAGTCTGAAGACAAAACTGGCAACATTTAATTCAAGTTCAGAAAAATCTGTATATATTTGTGTTAATGATTGATCATTCCTAACATTTATTTTTTGTTTGTTATATGTTTAATCGGTGTTATTTTATATATCATTTTATATTTGTCTTATTTTATTGTATGATACACATATTTATACCCTCCACAAACAAAGTTTTGGGGTGGTTATATAGAAATCACCTTGTCTGCAGGTCTAGCCATCAGTCTGTGTGTCCATGTACCTATTTTGGGCAACTCCACCTTAAAAAGATAGACAAATATTGACAAACTACACACAGTTGTATAACACAACCTGATGATGTTCACAAAGAAGCATAAACCTTATTCAGAGATAATCAAATTAACTGACATCAATATAATCATAGTATTGCAGGGGTATCCACTCAAAGTTCTAGTTTATAATTTGTAAACCAATATGCACGTGCTTAATTATTGTTACCAGTTCCATTACATTGGTAGTGATTATTTGATGATGCGAAATAACATAAAGTAAAATATTCTGTAAGAATTAGGCACAACATATTATAAAAACAAAAGACATTTTTTTATGTACCAGAAACATGGGAAACTGCAACTTTCTGTAAAAGTCAACTGTTGTGCCATCAATTGTTTTCTTTATATTAACTTTACATTGTATTGTTTATTTTCCAGCAACTAATGTCCTTGAAGGCAAAACAAAGGTTTTTCTATTAGGATATGTTTTAAACATATCAACATATATTGGACAATTTTAGATTTGCCTAAAATGTATCTTGGTTTACCTGTGAATGTAATGAAAAGCTACTGTAAATTAGTTTACCTGTGACTGTAATGTAAAGCTACTGTAAATTAGTTTACCTGTGAATGTAATGTAAAGCTACTGTAAATTAAGTTGTTATATATTTATTAATGCCAAATATGTGACAGTATCAGGTTTGCAATAATGAAAAGTCTCATTCATAATTTAATTAGTGATTTTCCATCATAAAATTTTTCGTAATCTTCACATATTTGCCAGTGGTCAAGGATTCTCAATAATACATGCACACATTTATAGTTGAATTTGCAGTAATTGGAAATGCAATAAAAAGCGGAACACAAATGTAATGGTTATTATGTGCAAAAGTAACGCATCACATGCTTTAAAAGATGGGTTTTCTAACACTTGCTTCAATATGAGATATTCTGCCTAGGTGTGTTAATAATGAAGTTTCTCAGAATACTGTAAATTTAGAAATTATTGTGTGCATTTATTATTGCGATTTTGTCATTTTAGACTGAAATGCGAGTTTAATTATTGCGATTATAACCCTGCACATTTTTCGCAATAATAAAAACATCGCAATAATTTCTGAATTTACAGTAGTCAATTGATATTAGGAATGTTATTGCATTAACATTTATGAATCATGCTTCAGTGACCTTAGAAATTCTACATTGTGTTAATGTAAAATTACTTGTTTTTATTAAAAGTAATGAATTATTAACCAATGAAATTAGACTAGCATTTTCAAGAAGATTGTGAAGCCTTATTCTTTAGTCCTACTCCATTCTATTTGAATATTTTGAAAAGGACACTCACTCTAATCAAAAATATTACATATCATGGAATTATTCTTTTTATTCTGCTGTATTCAGGCAAGGCATTTATTTCTCTGTGATACCAGTTTTATTATACAACCGCAAACATTTTTTGCGGTCGTATATTGGTATGACGTTGGCGTCGTCGTCGTCGTCGTCAGAAGACACATTGGTTTTTGCACAATAACTTTAGTTTAAGTTAATGGATCTCTATGAAATTTTACCATAAGGTTCAATACCACAAAAGGAAGGTTGGGATTGATTTTGGGGGATATGGTACCAACAGTTCAGGAATTAGGGGCCAAAAATAAGCATTGTAACTTCCAGACAATAACTTGTGTGTTAGTGTATGGATCTCTCTGACATTGTACCACAAGGTTTTATATCACAAAAGGAATGCTGGGATTGATTTTAGGGGTAATTGCCTCGAAATTTTAGGAATAAGGGGCCAAAAAAAGGGGCAAAAAACAAGCAATTTTCTAGTTTCATGACAATAACTTGTATGTAAGTGTATGGATCTTTCTGAAATTGTTCACAAGGTTCCATATCACAAAGGGAAAGCTGGAATTGAGTTTAGGGGAAATTGCCCAAAACGTTTAGGAATAAGGGGCCAAAAAGGGGCTAAAAATAAGCATTTTTTCTAGTTTCCAGACAATAACTTGTGTTCAAGTGTATGGATCTCTCTGAAATTGTACTGCAAGATACCATACCACAAAGTAAAGCCTGGGATTGAGTTTGGGGGTGATGAATCATAAGGGGGTTCAAAGAATTGGGGGGGGGGATTTTTTTTCCTTTTTTCCTTTTTTTTCTTTAAAATTTTCCATTTTAAATTGGTTATTTCTGATTTATATATAAAAGCAAATAATAATGATATGGTTTGAATAGGTAAATTAAAATTTTTTAAGTTCTTAGACCACATTCATTCTGTGTCAGAAACCTATGCTGTATCAAATATTTAATCACAATCCAAATTCAGAGGTGTATCAAGCTTGAATGTTGTGTCCATACTTGCCCCAACTGTTCAGGGTTAGACCTCTGCGGTCGTATCAAGCTGCGCCCCAGCGGAGCATTTTATTTAAAATTTATAACTAATACACTCATGTCTTTTTAGGTAGACAAATTGCTTAGATGGTTTGCTGTTGGAACATTTTTATTAGAAGAAATATATTAGGTTAATTCGTGACAATACAGTATGTTATCAAACTCGCCTGATGACATGGTCTTTAAAAAATCAGATTGTTATCACTAATTATACTGAAGTAAGCTGAGACTATTTTAGATTAATCACTAATGAAACTGAACACTTAAGGATGTTTTCCTCTGACTAGAAATAGACTATTGTATATATTGCTTGAAATACAACTACTGAAAATTTTACAAATCATTAAGTGTAATATTTTTTGAAATTATGGATGGAGTAATGACAAACAAAAGAAGGAATGTGGTATGCTTGATCCTTTTGGATTACACATGTTTTTTTGAAATTCAATACCTTTTCTCTTCCTCATCTCCTCAAAGGCAACAGCCTTTTAGATTGATGAGAATATAAAAATTGTATTGAGTTTCGAAAAACATAAATATTCCCTTTATTGCTAATTTCCTAGGTTCCCTTTATTGCTAATTTCCTAGGCAACATCAATGATGTATGGCTTTAATATGATGTCTTTGCTTGCTCTTTCCACACAACTGAGAAAAACTCATCTCATTCGAGTATCTTGAGATGAAAAATTATAATAGGAAAATTTTAGAAAATAGCAATAGAAGAATTTAAAGGGTATAATTCATCGCCTCTAGCTGTACAACTATTTGATTATAGATTGTTTGATCCAGAAGAGGACAGTATTGTTTCTGTTTTTATTCCTAGTATTACATTTGACCATGTAAGAGCGATGAAGAATTTGAAGTTTATAAACCGAGTTATTTAATTTAGAGTTTTTGTTACTAACAAAGATAGATATATATATATAGCATAATGTTTGGAGAGGACAACATTGAGGTAACTGTGATCAAACAAAATAGTTCTATGTATAGATTAAGTATTTATTAAGTTTTATAAAAAGTATTTTATAATTTTTTATTACAAAAATGATTTAACATGAGAAACTGTGATGCACTTGATAATGAAAAACAGTTATTGTAGATGATTAATATATTGACATTTTATTTTTCATTTTTTAAATGTACCAGTTTTTTAGGAAATTTGTTTCATATGATTAACAAAAATATCGATTTATCCTATGAAAGAACTTTGATAATTTGAAAAGTACAAATTTAGAGTTCTTTTTAAAAAATCAAAAGTATTTATCATTTAAACTGATTGAAGGAAAGAATAGTGACATCTTCAGACAGAAATGACAATGAAACCGGAATGTATGATCCAATTTTAAAGCGAAGCTTATCAAATTGTAAAACACTTATTTAAAAATGAATAGTAAGTCATTTTAAAATAGCTGAGTTGTGCTTTTGTATATCTAATTTTTAATGCTGGCATAATGTATAAAAAAATGAAAAGTAAAACATGCATACAATTATTACGCAAATGTTAGCTGCAAAAAATGATATTGTGTAGTAAAATTGAATTCTAGGTGTTAAGTTATTATTGCCTAGTGATTATTATTGCAACATGTAGTAAACAATGTATATGTATAAGATACTAATTATAAGTCACTGTACAGTAACCTATAGTTGCTTAAAACAACTTCATTTGGATTCTGTTGGATAGTTATTTCAAAAGCAATCATACCACATCTCTTATTTTTATAAAAAGAAGGTAAAGGCATTTTTTTTTTGCAATGAAGCACAATAGATGAAAGACTTGATATTCATATCATGATTTATTGACAGGTAGATTGAGATATTTCACAAAATGATACAGAGGGTATTATAGTTGTTTTATTACAAAAAAACTATTTTTTTTTGGAATAAATATGTTAATATATTGATGCTGAAATGATTATATAAAGCCTTTCTTATACTTTTCATACCAAAACTACTTGTATATATTGCCATAGTTGATAGTAATATTAATGTTATTTATGTCTGGTTTTTCTTTAGTGAAGATATTGATGGTATAACCATTGGCAGTTGGAACATGATATTACAATATGTCTAAGCTACAAGGGAACTAACTATTTAGGTGTTTGTACCAAAGAGAAAACTTTGTAATATACAATCTTTGAAGTCTCTCTATTTTTTTTACGCATGTCATCAATTTGTCTTTTTCAGCATTGAAATTAGAAAAAAGCTTCAACTTTTACTTCTATCTTTCAAAACAAAATGTTTTAAATGCAGAAATAGTAGAAAGAATGCAGTTACAGCAAAGAAACAGCAAAAGATTAGCTTACGAACAAAATATTAGAGCTTTTAGCAAATTGAAAGTGGTTTTTATTATGTAGTTGCTAATGAGATTGCTTATATTTACATGAAATAATTTTGAATTTTTTAAATAACATATGTATATTATAACATTCCATAAGTCATCAAAGTGCCTATACCTTTTCATGTATTTTACATTATTATATTTTTAACAATAAGAAAATACCTAGGGGAAAATGCGATCATTAGTAAACAAAGGACATACAGCATCATGGCAAAAAAAAATAATTATAATGAAAAGACAATCACCAGTACACAGACTACGCAGAAAATTCAAGATTGAGTCAAATGAACCTCACCTTAAACTGGAGGTGAAATACGTTTTTTAAGTATCAAACCATAGAGCATTTTTTAAAGATGAATGCAGCCTTTGATAACTGAGATGACGTTATTCTTCAAAACATATTACTAGTTTGAACAGATTAAAAATTAATTTTTAAATGTAATTGATTTATGATAGTTAAGACAGAACTGCATCAGTCTACAGTGCACACTACACACTTCTTCCACTATGCTTGATATATTTGTACAGCTACTCACTATATGTCAATCACTATCCCCACATACAATCTGTTAATACTAATTAAATGTTTTGAAAATGGCATTCTCATCAAATGAAGTTATAGAGTTGTCTGACTAATTATTTTTGTATGTTAATTGATTTTAAAAGATCCTAATATTGTCTGAATTACTGATAAATGTAAGTTGTATTACTGTTTTACAACTTGAGTCATATTATTATATTTTCCATGATACTCAATATAAGCATTGGTTATGCTTCAAATCTGTTAATAAAACATGCATTGTCTTATTGGTTTGGTGTTTTGTATAGCCTTGCAACAAAATAAGAAAACAGTTTTAATGTTTCATTGTTCTCAACGCCTATTTTGAGCTTTTCCAATGAATTCATTTAAGAATAATTATTCTTGATTTTCTTATTGTTTTTGTTTGACCACTGGTGGCTAATAATGCATATTCAGAAGGAGATCAAAATAGACAAAATAGCTATATTCTGTAAACGGGATGTACAGGGAATGAGGGTGAGAAAAAGGTATGTTCTTTTTGACATGAAGTGGATCTAGAGTTGCTAGACGGACAAATCCTAAGAATTGGTCTTACTGCTTTGGAGATTTCCAGGTAACCTTATGTCCTAATCACCACTTTAAACCATTGATATTAGAAGAACAGTTCCATTTAAATCCATAAATTTTAATTGACTATTAACTTAATTATCTGACCCTCTTTCATGATGAAGTTGAAAGTTTAATTTCATGAACAAATTTTTCTATGTGAGTCTTCACCCTCTTAGCTATGCTTTAATGACACCAACTACTTGGACGACACATAGCTTTACTCTTTTCTGTCATTTTAATCATTTCTTCCTTCTATTCCTTTACCATTACATGCTTCTTGTATATATCAGTTGTCTAAAACTTTTTCCAATACTGAGTAGGAGCCAATTTTTTATGTTTAGATGTATAACTATAATTCGATAAGTTTTACCTTTAATTTTGAATGAATAACGGGTCAGTTGATATACCCAACGCTACGAAATCTGCCAGATTTTTTATTTTCGAATGCTAACTCAAAAACTTTATATCAGATTGCAACCTTGCTGAGCAATATGGTCAAATATAATTAGAGGAATATCCGTTTAATGATATTGAGGTCTCTTGTGGTAAGGTAAAAGTCATATTTAATAACAATAGATCAAAATGGTTTCTGAAAGCTTAATCAAGTAACTTGTATCCGATTGCAACCTGTATTGACTATATAGTCATATTATGATGAGAAGCAGATCCTTATAATGATTTTGTGGCTACTGCGTCCAAGGTTAAGGTCATAGTAACTAAAAATAGACCGAAATTTGTGCAGTAAAGTGGATTCTAGATGCTAAATCAAATACCTTATATCTGACTGAAACCTTCCTTGAATATATGGACACAAATAAGAAGAGATCCCTATTGACCATGAGGTTTATATAATTAAGGTCAAGGTCATAGTTGGTTGACCGTTATGGAATACCCGTTTCACAGATGTTCCAATTGTCGGAACTACAATCCCGTCCCCCTTTTCCCCGAATGTGACCTACCGAATTAGTCTTATTACCGGGTTTGTACTAACATGAGCAACACGATGGGTGCTACATGTGGAGCAGGATCTGCTTACCCTATCGGAGCACCTGAGATCACCCCAGTTTTTGGTGGGGTTCTTGGTGCTTAGTCTTAAGTTTTAAATGTTTATTTTCTACTTATGAGTTTGAATGTCCCTTTGGTATCTTTCGCCTCTCTTTCATAGTTACTGAAAATAAACCAAAATGTGTGCAGGAAAGTGATTTCCAGATTCTAAATCAAACACCTGATTTCTGATCGCAACCTTACTTGGAATCAGTTCATCATAGACACCACACCTCAAATTTTGAACGCCAGACTCTCCCCTTGTCTACAAAAGACTCATCAGTAGGATATATAGTCACATGTAATGGGAGGAAGATCCGTTTTTATTTTAATGTCACTACATCTAAGGTAAAAGTCAATGTTTATAGTCAAAGTTACTAAAATATATCAAAATCTGTACAGAAAAGGGATCTTAATATTTGACATCTAGATTTTAACCTTGGATATATGGTCTCTTATTATTAGGGAAAGATTTTGATTTTTGGAAAATAACGCTATCATCGGCATGTTTCCGATACCATTGACCAGAACTTACGGAAGTCGATTATTGCCTCATCCAACCGCACTCGGTTTCATATTTACTATTTTACATACTAACTGGAATCTGCTTGTATTACGCTACACTCGAACAAAGTGTTGTAGTTGGACGGGAACCAGTTTACATACTTTATTTTATTTACCAAAAAGATATCTTGACCTGTCCATATGTTTTTGTTATTAAATGGTATTTGGAACTATCCCTTTGTTATATTTTTCATGTTTATTCGAGCTTTCACTTTTATGCACATGTCTTACAATCGTTAACAATCGGTATGTATACATGATAAATAGATCCGTTTTGTTATGGTGTTGGACTTTTTACCCTCCAATGATCAGCAATCGCTAGACAAAATAGTTCTCCTAAATAAGGTCAGCCTTTCATGCCATTTCAACTTTACGATCATTAAAAAATGTGAAAATCGGAATCATTTTGATATCCATTGGATAGAAACTGGTCTTTATCCAGATTCACAAAGATTTCAAAAATCGGAAATTAGTAATACGGTTATACCCACGCGGTGCGTATGAATCTTTGTTTACAAAACAGGATTTCGGAACGTCTCTAGTTTTTAGATCGTAAGTCACGATAAACTCAAACTGAAAGTAAACAGTTGTTTGTAAGACGCAGGTTTACTCACCATAAACAAGCTGAAACGTTCAGTATGGAATATATTTTAGGTTAAAGACGGTCCCATTCATTTAAAAAGCATTTTGAAAGTAGACGATGGTATTATTTCAGGTTTATCAGTAAATTATCACAAAGTTCATTTCTTGACGACCTCATAATTTCATCGATTTTTACTGTTTACTGTCGCTTCTCATGTTTTGTATTTAAACGGTCGTTTATTTTTAAACCCGAACCAGGCATATGCATTCTGTAATTGTGCAAATCTTCGTTAGGTCAATTGGCTTATGGATAGTTGTATCAATTTCAACTCTTACATTATTTTTTTTTTTAAATATGTTTGCATTACACATGCAATGGCAGTATCTTTCCAATAACTATTTATGTGTCGTGTCTAAATTAAAGTTGTAACACTTTATAGTGACTGGAAAGGATAGAAAAATTCATCAGATGAGAAAAGGCTGAAGATACTTCAAACGGCACCGAATCATTAGATATTGCATCTTATAAAAAGAAACTGAGATTTGGATAGTTCCACTTCAAGGTAAAAATGTTTATCTCTTGTGAAATGAAATAAAAAAAATATTGTAACACTGTAGTTAATTAATAAAGATACTATTACGTGTATTTCTGTATTGGCCTTATTATTGGTTCTCGGCCAGCAGTCAAACGGCAACGAATCATTAGATATTGCATCTTATAAAAGGAAACTGAGATTTGGATAGTTCCACTTCAAGGTAAAAATGTTTATCTCTTGTGAAATGAAATAAAAAAAATATTGTAACACTGTAGTTAATTAATAAAGATACTATTACGTGTATTTCTGTATTGGCCTTATTATTGGTCCTCGGCCAGCAGTATTGGCCTTCCGCTTCGCCTCAGACCAATACACCCAAGACATGGACCAATAACAAGGCCAATACAGAAATACTTACGCAATGGTATTATAGAATGACAGTATGGTTCAATAGCGGGAATCAGCCCCTCAACTACTTTTTACATAAATATTAACTTCTGGCTTCAACGCTTTGTTCGTCTTGTCTGGAGATCTTGCTGTAGTTCCAGTTCAGCAAGCATTTTAGAGACGTATCCCGTCCATCCTCTTTTGACTTGTAATCTCTGGTGATAGATTTTGCCGCTTGACATTGTATCCTTTCAAGCTTTTTTTTTTGTTACCGTGTAGGGGCCCCATACTATGGCTCCATATTAAATTATGAGATCCATTCCTAAAGATCTAGATCATTGTTCTAATCTGACACAAATTTCAATAACTGGAATGCTACCCAAGTTGAATATATGGTGACCCACGAGAACAGCATTATCACTATTGAAATTGCGTTTAATACCATGATTGTTCAATGTCATTAACTTAAATGGAGACAGACATTTGACCTGAAAGACATGAAAGGTGGTGTGGGATTGCAAAATCAAAAACTAACTGACTATGATATATGGTTAAAGAATGAATATCAATTACATGGGTCAACATGGTCAAGGGCAGAGTTGTTATAAAATAACAATATGGCAGAGAAGTGGTTTCAAGTTTCATTTAAAGCGACCTGACTGACATGAAATAAAAAATCGAAGGAGTATCCCTTTTTGTCTAATCTTCAAGGTGAAATAAAACTAGTAAAACAATATTATACTATTGTCTAAATATACAGATATATAATTTGCTTCAAGTAACAGAAATAACTAGGTCACTTGTAACTTATTTAATGAGTATGTGGGGTATAAGAGCTTGCTAACAACAGGCTCTTCATAATCATTTGGTTTGAAAAGGATACTAGTAGTCTATATTCTTGATTTAGAAAAATGTAATTGCAAGAAAAAAATCACATTACTTAGAATACTTTAGATCATTCAGGTAGTCTTTATTTATATGTACAAAAGAACAGCCAGTAGTCATTGGATATTGTAGATCATTCAAATAGTCTTGACCTTTTTATTAGTACAAAAGAACAGCCAGTAGTCATTGGATATTGTAGATCATTCCGGTAGTCTTGACCTATTTATTTATACAAAAAAAACAGCCGGTAGTAATTGGATACTGTAGATCATTCAGGTAGTCTTGACCTATTCATTTGTACTGAAAAAACAGACACATATACGAATATCAATTATATGCTTACGAGACATGTTGCAATGTTAAACTTATTACGGTATGTGAAAATCAAGACTTGCATAAAAAATATCACAATATTAGAGACAGTGGCGTCATTTTTCCTCAGAGCTTTCAGCTCTTTGATTAGATTACTGTGTCTAAGGTCAAATTCATAGTAACTAAAAAAATTTGTTGAAACTATAACTGAAATTATTATAGAAAAGAATCATACCTTAATCTAAATATTAAAAAATGATGCCAGCAAGTCACTTTAAGCTTCCCTTTTATATAGGGCGTGGTATATGTGAGTTTGCTCACTTGAGGTTCTTTAATTTATACATAGATTCATTGGTATGTTCATCAAAAGTCAATACCCAGACAACATTGGTACGTTGGCACAACATTGGCCCAACGTATCTACATGCATTGGCCCGACGTTGTTTTTAAACGTTGGCCCAATGTATAAGTGCAAAGTGGCCCTATGTTGGCCCAACGTGATGGTTAAACGTTGGCACAACGTTGTAAGGTTTTATACAATACATTGGCCCAACGTTGGTCCAATGATGGAATAATACTTGCCGATGTTGAACAAACGTTGGGCCAACGTAGTAATACAAACTGTTAACAAACATTGGCACTCCGTTGGTTCAATCTGTAAACTTTTCTATCCATATGAAGGATACTAAAATCCCTTTCAGACAACAACTGCAATAATTCCTGGTTTTTACATCAGTTCAAAATGGCGAAAGTATTACCTTTTTAAAATGTTGCAATTATTGCGTTTTACAGATCCACTATACCATGTTGTGTCTTACATACTACCCGAAAATTTTGTATTTTGCCGCTTTCTCTCAATCTTCCTGAACATGCATGAAATATTTGCCAATGAACGTTTCAGTAACCAACAACCAATTAATCTCTCTCTAGGAATTGTACTTCTGAGTTTTATACCTATATTTGTATGAACTCAATCAACGTATCCATGTTACCTATTTTTCTTAAATAATGTAAATACAAAGGTATGATTAAATATAATTTATTATTAACTAGACAACCAGCAAATTTAAAAAAAGTCTTTTTTGTATCTATACGTTGCTAAATCAGATCTATAGAATGAAAATTATAAAGTCTATTCATGCCATTTATCCCATTTGTATAATATCATTACAGTTTATGTTACAATATCCAAGTATAAAGGCCTTGATAATTTATTTTATACAGCTATTTTTCTAGTTCTGTATTCCAACAAGGTTTTTATTCACAAGAGAGTTCCTTTTGTTTTCTGCTACACTTTGTTTTGTCACTATTTCTGGCTCCGTCTTATGTTAAATCTTTTTAATATCCAGTTTAGCATATCTTCATAAAAGTTATTTCACTACGTGTACCTCTGTAATAAAGTAATGAATAAATGAGTACTCAATGTATGTATATTTAGAGTATTTTAAATCCTCCTAAACAAATAAACAAAGAGACAAAAAATGCATTGTTTCCGGTGTCCTGGCACATTACAATAGTTAGAAAAAATACTCTTTTTTTTATATTTTCCCTATCCTATACAAGCCAAGGTAAAAGGCATATTGCATGCTTTACCATAATGGCTAGACTTAACCTCGCTAGCTAGGTTAAGCAGGACAATTGAGTGTAGAAATGGATACAGGAAACTTTGTCAAAAAACGTTTTAAGTAAATAAATAAAACTAGCTGAAAAAAAAACACAAAGTCAAATCTAAATACACTAGCATTAACGGTAGTATTAAACATTTTATGCATATATATATCTGTAAAATTTGAATCCGATGTAACATAAATGATGGCTATTATGTTAACCTACTTTCTTAAAGTTATTCATTCTGGGCTATCAAATGGTAGAATGCATTTTCTCCCATCTCCATTCCCATGCATTTTCAAGCCAGGATGTTGTCAATAATTTCTATTATTCCTAGCTCTGTATTATTTCCTTTGCACTCTGGTTTATTTTGTCTTCTGTAGTACTCAAATACCTGACCTATAAATTTATATTAAAATGTAAAATTGTATATTAAAAAGAAAAGCTACTTCAAGTAATTCAGACAATAATCTTTATAGTCTTTTTCTTTTATAAATATCCTTATGGGTGGTAAAGTCTTTTCTTACATCCCCCCTATTTTTTTTATATTTCAAGTGTCAGCTTTTTGTGACTGATATTTACTCCTACAAACTATTCAAATATCGGGTTTGTTTTGCAAAAGTTTTGCCGAGGACAAAAAACTAAATTCAGTCGAGTCCGTATAATTATATATAAATTACAACATTCTTGCAATGAATTTAATAAATAAATACTCTATTTGATATCTAAAATACTGTTACACATGCAAGTGTGTATATGATAAGGTTTCACAAATATATTGTATATGTTTGCATGCGATTTAGAAATAATAAAACTAACAAATTCATTTAATTTATATGAAGTAGAAATCATTATACCACATTTCTGAAACATTACGGAACAAGGTACATCTTAAGACAGATTTTTTCCATTAACTTCAGTAATGGTGATGAATGCAATCGTTATAGATTTCAGAAATAAAATATTAAAATATTAGCAATTTACAATTTGTTTGATGATAATAATGTTCAGTGGCAAATATTTCATGATTATTAAGGATTGAAATGGTTTAAACAAAATCTAGAAAATATTTCGCCAGAAACGTATAAACTTCAAGATCAACATTATAAAATGATAGAAATTATATATTTTAATTTTGAACAACATCCCTCAGATTAAAAAAAAAATGTTTGTCATTCACAATCGTATATATAACAGAATTTTTAAAGTTATAACTTACATGTCACTTTCTTTTTCTTTGAACCTCAGATGATATGATTTTCTCTTTTCGTTTTCTTCATTTCACTGCTTTCTTACAAATACACAACAGGAAATAACCACAAAAGTGACCATCCCATTACATTCAGATTTCCTATAAACTTTATTACCATAGCAACTATCTTTGAAATTTGGCTAACATATGGTCAACCTTATCAGAATGTGCTTGATTAACAGACTGGCTGTATCAAATATCACTCTGTATATAATTGCTAAATTATTATGTATCACAAAGTTAAATGAATAAAGTTATAATAAATAATGATTGCAATAAATTTAAACTTTTAACCAGGCAATCTATGTTTACGATATATTTGTTTTATTACAGTAATGATATTCCAGTATAAATTTTACCTGACTTATATATAGAGTATAATATAGGATCAACGTTGGCCCAGCATTGGCCCAACATAAGAGTTGTAAATGTAATTTCAGTTGATGAACACTTTCGGTATAACATTAACTTTTCACAAAGCATGCAGCAATCGAAATCATCCGCCTTCCCAAGAGAAATAAAGCGTAAAATATTTCATAATCAATTTTTATTAACAAAATTTCATATCGGCCCTATGTTGCTACTAACATAATGCCAACGTTGGCCCGATTATTTATAACCAACATGAGATAATAATATGGATTTACAACAGCAATCCAACGTTGGGCCAATGTTGTGCAGCCAACACCAACGTGCGACCAACGGACCGACAATTTGCCAACGTTGGGCCAATGTTGTGCAGCCAACACCAACGGTCGACCAACGGACCGACAATTTGCCAACGTTGGGCCAATGTTGTGCAGCCAACACCAACGGTCGACCAACGGACCGACAATTTGCCAACGTTGGCCCACTGTTAGTCTGTTGACTGGGTATACAGAAATTCGGTGATATGTACATGCTAAATCAAAAGTTTTCCCTTTTGTGAAAATATTGTCTGGTTTCCTTTTTATATTGGAATTTGGATGTTGGTTTAGTCATTTATTTATTTTTTAAAACACACAATTTATTTTACATAATACCTTTTAGAAATTGACATTTACTTCAGAATGAGCTTGAATTCTTGTGACCATTCGCAGCTCTATAAATCAATACCTGAAGAATATATATGAATGAAATACTTGATATTTGCTAAAACCAGTTAACAAAATAAGTGAAGGAATATTATAATTAAGCCCAGTAGTCAGCATTTCTGTGTCGATGTGAATTATTATTGATATGGTTATAATTTTAAATTAACTGTTTACAAAACTTTGAACTTTTCGAAATACTAAGCATTTTCTACACCAGGAATAAATTACCGTAGCTGTATTTGGCAAAACCTTTCGGAATTCTTGATCCACAATACTGTTCAACTTCGTACTTTATTTTGCCGTTTTAGCCTTTTTTTATTCGAGCGTCACTGATGAGTCTTTTGTAGACAAAATGCGCGTCAGGCGTACACGATTTGAATCCGGGTATATATGATGAGTTTATGTACCTAACAGATAAAACTCACATGGTTGGGGATTTTAGAAATATAGCACAAATATCATATGAAGATAATATTACACCTTTTTGAATATTGTTCTGCATGTAATTCAAAACAGCACAAAATCTATAAAATGTAGAATGAACACAACACAATCATCGTTTTGTATACTAAAACGAGAACGCATAGCTTTTTTCCATTGAAATTATTTGAGATTTTCTTACTAGTAACTGTTTTCATATGACGATAACATAACACATTCTTGAATATTGTTCTACTTACAGGAACAGTTCATTTTTCATGCTAATTTATGTGACAAATATGTTATTGTCCTCTCAGATAAAGCCCCAAACAACATAGTTTATGTGTGTAAATCACAATACATAAACAGTTTAACTTCCTTTATTCATATGGGGCTGAATTCATACAGGAACTCATTAGGAAAAAAGAAAAGAAGTGAGCAGTATCCTTTAGCCTTACTTTTTCCTATACAGATGATGTTCTCTCAGTGACTATGTTGAACGCTTCTATCCCATCGAACTTGAGATAAAGTATACAACAAATACAGTTAAGTCTGCCTCATATCTTGACTTGTTTGTCTGTTTGTCTGTTGGTCTTTTTCTTTTTTTGCCATGAGGTTATCACTTTATTTTCGACTTATGAGTTTGAATGTCCTTTTGGTATCTTTTGCCTCTCTTTGGTAAAGGAACTAGGTATTGACAATTCACTTTGAAACTCAACATATACCCCCACGACACTTACCAATGAGGAAATCGTGAATAATCATAGGTCTGTTCTATGTTCCTTTGGAATTTCAACCAAAGATTAAGAACTGGATCTTCCTTTACTGTTTAGGATACCTAAATTGTATAAATGTCGTTACATAGTACGTTATATTGCTGGGTCTTCCATGTGCTCCACATAACCCCTTTCTAAATTATTATAATCAATTTTATCAGCAATGAAAGCCGGGCTTCAAAGTTATTGTGGAACCACCAACTGTTGGGGCGGCGTGAACTAGATGTGGATACTTAAAAATTCTAAAGATCCGTTAATAGTAAACACAATCTAAGTCTCTTTCCTCTTGCAATAACATTAAAACAGTTGACTTTTATACCCTTTTCACAAGTATTCCCCAATGATAGACCAAATGACATAAAAGTTAACAACTATAGGTCACAGGATTTCCTATGATGATTTCCTTGATAGAGGGTTGCTGCTTACAAAGAAGCTATTAAACCAAGAATTCCAATTAGTGAAGTTGAAATCATCCTATCTAAAATTTTATGGACGCCATCACGAGTTGGTTGACTGTTATGAAATACTTGTTTCATTGATGATGACGAATATGTTCCAATTGTCGTAAACACACTCCCGTCCTGTTTTCCTCAAATGTGACCTAACGAGTTGGACAGGGTTTTGTACTTATATGAGCAACTGGTTGAAACTAGTGGAACAGGGTCTGCTTACCCTTCCGGAGCACATGAGATCACCCCTATTTTTGACGGGGTTCTAGTTGCTCAGTCGGTTTTTTTTCTGTGTTTTGTTTTGTTTACTGTTGTTTGTCTTTGGTGGGTTTTTTTGCCATGGTATTGTAATTTTGTTTTCGACGTATGAGTTTGGATCTCTTTGGTATCTTCTGCCTCTCTTTTATCTGTTATTTTTGCTTCGTAGATTGCAAAATCGGCGACAGTTTTTTAACTTGCTAGCGGAGTTAATTCTAAGTTTTCTCATCGGGGGTTAGAATAGTGGAATAAATAATCTTTCAAGTGAAAATACACGTCTAACTGAACATTTATGTCAATAGATATAAAAAAAAGTTTGCTGGAATCCATATGCCTTATTACATCTTTACACGAGTAGAACTTTCAAAACTTGGTTACTTTGTTGCTTTGATACAACTAGATACTATTCATAGGATTTTTTTTTTAATTCGTGGCAAAACGAGAGAAATTATATTGATGTAGAAAAAAACTAAAATATGTCTTTGTTTTGTTTCAAACACTTATAAAAGCGGAATATTGAAATAACATTTCGCTATTAACAGTCAGTTTGATTCAATTTTGTCAAAATAATCTATTGGCTTGGAAGTCAATAAATAAATCCAAAAAAGTAAGACAAAAATACCGAACTCAAAGATAAATTCAAAAAGTGGAAGTTGATAAAAACTGACCAAATCATATGTTATCAACCAACGCAACGAGTGAAAAACAACTGTCATATTCCTGACTTGGTACATGCATTTCCCGAAGAAAATAGTTCTGTTATATTGACAAAATTGGGTTAGCAAACCCAAACAGACATTATAGGTTAATGTGACAATAATTGGGATCCAGCAACCAAAATGTGTAAACATACATCACAGACATACAACACAACTGACTTAAACAAATTAAAAAAAAAACATACAAATAAATCTGACAAAGACGCCAACAGAAGAGGTGTTGAAGTTGGTAGTAAATTTGGCAAAGACACCAACAGAAATGTTTTTGTAGTTGATAGTAAGTTTACAAAGACGCCGATAAAAAGTTTTTGTAGTTGATAGTACATACTTTCAACCTCTCTGGAATCCGTATTCATGCAACCTTTAAAAGAGAGGCGAAAGATATCAAAGGGACATTCAAACTCATAAGTCGAAAATAAACTGACAACGCCATGGCTAAAAACGAAAAAGACCAACAGACAAACGATATTACAAAAAACACAACATAGAAAACTAAAGACTGACTGAGAAACACGAATCCCAAAAAAAAAAAGGGAGTGATCTCAGGTGCTCCGGAAGGGTACGCAGATCCTGCTCCAAATGTGGCACTAGTAATTATGGTCTTGTCATGAAGTATGACTGTTTTATCTCTAGTCACTATGGTCTTGTCATGAAATATGATTGCGCTTAGGAAAAGTTTATGGTTTTGTCATGAAATATGATTGTTCTTAGCTCTAGTTATAATCGTCTCATCATGAAGTATAGTTGTTCTTAGCTGTATTTACAATGTCTTGTCATGAAGTATGATTGTTCTTGGCTCTAGTTATCATGATATTGTCGTGAATTGTGATTGTTTAAGCTTTAGTTAATATGGTCTTGTAATGAAGTATGACTGTTCTTTGTTTTAGTTATTATGGTCTTGTCATGAACTATGATTTTTTAAGCTCAATTCACTATGTACTTGTAATCAAGTACTAGTATGTCTATTCTTAGCTCCATTTATATGGTCTTGTTATGAAGAATGGTTGTTCTTAGCTCTGTAATTATGGTCTTAGCATGTAATCATCCTGTAACATTTTCGTATCTCTATTTCATAACGGTCCTTATTGTAACATTGACACTGAGTTTGGATTTTCATGTCGGGGGTGCATGCAGAGCAGGAGAAGGATACCCTGTCGACGCTCCAGGACTCGCTCTGTTAAGAGAGCATGTGATTCCCCTAGTTTTTGTTTGTTATCTGGATTTGTCTTCTTAATCGATTTATGAGATTTGAAAATCTGTAAACTTCTGTTGCTTGAATTTATCATATGATATTTAGTCATTGTTCTAGATCCTATTTATAAGGTTTATTTATAATTGTTTTGGAGCTCTTGATTTTAGGATATTTTTTATTTTTTTAGGCTACAGTTTTTTTCATGTATTATCTCTGTTCTCCGAGTTTTCGTGTGAGTTTTCTTTTCTCGGTAGCTGTGCTTTCCTTGACCTAGTACATTCAATCCTATGGATTATTCTAAGAAATTATATTGTTTTGTTCACTTATGATTTGATATCATATTTCACAGTAATGGTTACTTGAAACTTATTTTCTAAAAGAGAGGCGAAAGATACCAAAGAGAAATATTAAGTTTCCATTATTTTGTTTTCTTGAACTCGGGATTCGAAGGATATTATTAACGAAAGTCTATTATCATAATATTTATTTACTCATGAAACGTTACTAAATGACAAATTATATGTTCTTGTTCTAATTGAAAGGTATTATATCTTCTCATTAGATCACTGTCTTTTGTTTGATTGAAAAAAGAGATTTACTTGGTTATCTTATAATAATTTTTGTAAGTAGATACTTTAATATTGACTCCAAATATTTTGTTTTTTTGGGACAAATATAATGATGTTGTTTATCCCTCCAGAGTGATGATATTACATAAAATAACAGTAATTTATGTTCAGTACGATTTGAAAACATAATTGGCAGTTAGACCGTGTATAAGATGCTATGTTTTCCCTAATTTATTTGATGAAATTTGCCAAAGTTACTAAAAATACAGTTTTGTTCACACTATAACTGTATGAAATCATAACAGAAAAGAATCCTACCTAAAAACAAATTTTAAAAATGATGCAAGCAGGTCACTGTATCAGCTTCCCCTGTATATAAGGGCGTTGATATGTGAGGTTGCTCACGAAAATCTAATGGTATGTTCATCACCAGTCAATGTACAAAAGTTCTGTGGTATGTACATCATAAGTCAATATTTTGCTCATTTGTGAAAATTATGTCTGCTTTCCTTTTCATGTTGTATTTTATGCTGGTAGGGGTATTTTTTTTGTGTTAACACACCTTTTTTAATACTTTTTAAAAAATGACAATTAATTCAGAAACGAGATTGGATTCTTGTGGCCAGTTGCAGTTCATTTCAAGGCCTGCTAATTATATAAGATTCAAACACTGCATTTTGATATTTGTTTAGTAAAATAAACGATACCAATTTTTCTGCACCAGATGCGCATTTCGACAATCAATGTCTCTTCAGTGATGCTTGAGGCCAAAATATTAGAAAATCCGAAGCTTATTAAAGAGAGGAAGAGCTATGGATAAAAAAGGACAAAAAAGTATAGCAAAAGCCGTGCAAGGAATCAGAGCTTTGCATGAGGGAGATATATTCCTTAATTTAAAATATTTTTTTTTAATTTTGTAACAGCAATTTTGATATTACAAAATCCATATTTTCATGCCAGTATCGATGTACTGGCTACTGGGCTGGTGATACCCTCGGTGACTTTCATTTAAACCAGTATACAAAATAAGTAAAGAAAGATTATTTCTCTATCAGACATACATTATATGGTTTTGGGATTTCAATAATATAGCATAATCAACTTTAAACATGTAAAGATAACATTTCGCCTTCTTGAATATTGTTTTGAATACAAGCATTTCTTGTTGCCGAGGTTTCAGGTAAATCAAAACAGCAAAGAATTTTTAGTTATTGTAAAAATTGTATCGAACGAGTTTGGAATTAAATTTGAAATGTATTTTACACGCTTATTATTACTCTGAGCTCTATAGCTATTACGTCTCATCGTGTATTACCATTACTCTGAGCTCTATAGCTATTACGTCTAAATTTAAGTTTTTATTCTGTAGTTAGTCACCACTTCGGTGTTATCTTGCATATCTATTATATAGTCATTTTTTTATAAATTTTAAACTTACTGTTTGCAAAAGTATGAATTATTCTAAATACTAAGGATTTTCTTATCCCAGACATATAACCTTAGACGTATTTGGCACAACTTTTTGGAACTTTTGGTCCTCAATGCTCTTCAACTTTGAACTTGTTTTGGCTTTCGAACTATTTTGATCTGAGCGTCACTGGTTAGTCTTGTGTGGACGAAACGCGCGTCTTGCGTATTAAATTTTAAACCTGGTACCTTTTGTTAGCTATTATTCGTATGTTTCTCTGTCCTATATGTTCTCCCATTTATTTGTATTGTAGTCCTGTCATGTAATGTTGTCATTTTTTTATGTTATATTTAACATTGCCATAAAAGGGGGAGGTTTGGCTAGCCACAAAACCAGGTTCAACCCACCATTTTTTCTTAGAATGTCCTGTACCAAGTCAGGAAAATGGCCATTGTTATATTATAGTTCGTTTCTGTGTGTGTTACATTTTAATGTGTTTCTGTTGTGTCGTAGTTCTCTTATATTTAATGTGTTTCCCTCAGTTTTAGTTTGTAACCCGGATTTGTTTTTTGCTCAATCGATTTATGAATTTCGAACAGCGGTATACTACTGTTGCCTTTATTTATCGAGTATTATCATTACTCTGAGCTCTATAGCTATTACGACTTATCGTGTATTATCATAACTCTGAGCAGCTCTGTAGCTATTATGTCTTATGGTGTAGAATCATATTCCGGCTTCTAGTTATTACGTCTTATCATGATGTATCATTACTCTGAGCTCTACGTCTTATCGTGCATTACCATCACTTTGAGCTCTTTAGTTATTTTCAGGGGTTGTAAGCACGTAAAACTGGTCTACCTCATAACAGGTTATGCTTGAAGACTATCTGGGCAATGATGTTGTGATTTAATAGATAAGATGTCTTATTTAGTTTATAGGATATCTTTGTTAGTATATAAGATATCTTATTTAGTTTATATTATAACGGCTTACCATATATGTATAGTAGAAGACTATTACCCTGTCGACGCACCCAGCATCGCTACCTTTGGAAAACAAGTGATTCCCTTACTTTGTGTTTTTTTACTTTGATTGTCTTCTTAATAAATTTTTGAGATTTGAACATCGGTAAAATACTGATGTTTAAATGTATCATATGATTTATAGTCACATTGTTCTAAGTCCTATTTATTATGGTCTATAAGGTTGTATCATTGTTCTGAGCTCTAGTTGTAAGGGTCTATTAGCTTTTATCATTGATCTGAGCTCTAGTTGTATGGGTCTATTAGCTTTTATCATTGTTCTGAGCTCTAGTTGTAAAGGTCTATTAGCTTGTATCATTGTTCTGAGCTCTAGTTGTAAGGATCTATAAGCTTGTATCATTGTTGTGAGCTCTAGTTGTAAGGGTCTATTAGCTTGTATCATTGTTCTGAGCTCTAGTTGTAAGGGTCTATTAGTTTGTATCATTGTTTTTGAGCTTTAGTTGTAAGGGTCTATTAGCTTGTATAATTGTTCTGAGCTCTAGTTGTGAGGGTTTATAGCTTGTATCATTGTTCTGAGCTCTAGTTGTAAGGGCCTATTAGCTTGTGTCATTGTTCTGAGCTCTAGTTGTAAGGATCTATAAGCTTGTATCATTGTTCTGAGCTCTAGTTGTAAGGGTCTTTTAGCTTGTATCAATGTTCTCAGCTCTAGTTGTAAGGGTCTATTATCTTGTATCATTGTTCTGAGCTCTAGTTGTAAGGATCTATTAGCTTGTATCATTGTTCTGAGCTCTAGTTGTGAGGGTCTATTAGGTTGTATCATTGTTTTGAGCTCTAGTTGTAAGGGTCTATTAGTTTATATCATTGTTGTGAGCTCTAGTTGTAAGGATCTATAATCTTGTATCATTGTACTGAGCTCTAGTTGTAAGGGTCTATTCGTTTGTATCATTGTTTTTGAGCTCTAGTTGTAAGGGTCTATTAGCTTGTATTATTGTTAAGAGATCTAGTTGTAAGGGTCTATTCGTTTGTATCATTGATCTGAGCTCTAGTTGTAAGGGTCTATTAGCTTGTATCATTGTTCTGAGCTCTAGTTGTAAAGGTCTATTAGCTTGTATCATTGTTCTGAGCTCTAGTTGAAAGGATCTATAAGCTTGTATCATTGTTCTGAGCTCTAGTTGTAAGGGTCTATTAGTTTGTATCATTGTTTTTGAGCTCTAGTTGTAAGAGTCTATTAGCTTGTATCATCGTTCTGAGCTCTTGTTGTAAGGGTCTATTAGCTTGTATCATTGTTGTGAGCTCTAGTTGTAAGGATCTATAAGCTTGTATCCTTGTTCTGAGATCTAGTTCTAAGGGTCTATTAGTTTATATCATTGTTGTGAGCTCTAGTTGTATGGATCTATAATCTTGTATCATTGTACTGAGCTCTAGTTGTAAGGGTCTATTCGTTTGTATCATTGTTTTTGAGCTCTAGTTGTAAGGGTCTTTTAGCTTGTATTATTGTTAAGAGATCTAGTTGTAAGGGTCTATAAGCTTGTATTATTGTTTTGAGCTCTAGTTGTAAGGCTCTATTAGTTTATATCATTGTTGTGAGCTCTAGTTGTAAGGATCTATAAGCTTGAATCATTGTACTGAGCTCTAGTTGTAAGGGTCTATTAGTTTGTATCATTGTACTGAGCTCTAGTTGTATGGGTCTATTAGCTTGTATCGTTGTTCTGAGCTCTAGTTGCAAGGGTCTATTAGCTTGTATCATTGTTCTGAGCTCTAGTTGTAAGGGTCTTTTAGTTTATATCATTGTTGTTAGCTCTAGTTGTAAGGATCTATAAGCTTGTTTCATTGTTGTGAGCTCTAGTTGTAAGAGTCTATTAGTTTGTATCATTGTTTTTGAGACCTAGTTGTAAGAGTCTATTGGCTTGTATCATCGTTCTGAATACTAGTTGTAAGGGTCTATTAGCTTGTATCATTGTTGTGAGCTCTTGTTGTAAGGATCTATAAGCTTGTTTCATTGTTGTGATCTCTAGTTGTAATGGTCTATTAGTTTGTATCATCGTTCTGAGTATTAGTTGTAAGGGTCTATTAGCTTGTATCATTGTTGTGAGCTCTAGTCGTAAGGATCTATAAGCTTGTATCATTGTTTTGAGCTCTAGTTGTAAGGGTCTATTAGTTTGTATCATTGTTTTTGAGACCTAGTTGTAAGAGTCTATTGGCTTGTATCATCGTTCTGAATACTAGTTGTAAGGGTCTATTAGCTTGTATCATTGTTGTGAGCTCTTGTTGTAAGGATCTATAAGCTTGTTTCATTGTTGTGATCTCTAGTTGTAATGGTCTATTAGTTTGTATCATCGTTCTGAGTATTAGTTGTAAGGGTCTATTAGCTTGTATCATTGTTGTGAGCTCTAGTCGTAAGGATCTATAAGCTTGTATCATTGTTTTGAGCTCTAGTTGTAAGGGTCTATTAGTTTGTATCATTGTTTTTGAGATCTAGTTGTAAGAGTCTATTAGCTTGTATCATCGTTCTGAGCTCTAGTTGTAAAGGTCTATTAAGTTGTATCATTGTTCTGAGCTCTAGTTGTAAGGGTCTTTTAGTTTATATCATTGCTGTGAGCTCTAGTTGTAAGGATCTATAAGCTTGTATCATTGTACTGAGCTCTAGTTGTAAGGGTCTATTAGTTTGTATCATTGTTTTTGAACTCTAGTTGTAAGGGTCTATTAGCTTGTATCATCATTCTGAGCTCTAGTTGTAAGGGTCTATTAGCTTGTTTCATTGTTCTGAGCTCTATTTGTAAGGGTTTATCAGGTTGTATTATTGTTCTGTTCTAGTTGTAAGGGTCTATTAGCTTGTATCATTGTTCTGAGCTCTAGTTGTAAGGGTCTGTAAGGTTGTATCATTGTTCTGAGCTCTTATTATTATCAGTTAGTATCATTTGACTTGGCACTTTTGTTATCACGGTCTATCAGATAGTATCATTGGTGTGTGCTCTTGATATTTTGATCCATCAGGTAGAATCTTTGTTATGATCTCTTGTTAATAGGGTCTTTCAAATAGTACCATTGTTCTGAGCTCTAATCATTAGGGTCTAGCAAGTAGTATAATTGTTGTGAGCTCTGTTTATTATGGTCTATAAGGTAGTATCATTGTTGTGAGCTCTTGCTTATCAGGTAGTGTCATTGTTATGAACTTCTGTCATTAGGGTCTATCAAGTAGCATCATTGTTTCGGGCTCTTGATATTGAGGTCTATCATGTAGTTTCATCATTGTGAGCTCTTGATATTGGGGTCGATCAGGTAGTTTAATTATTGTGAGTCTTTGATATTGGAGTCTATCAGGAAATATCATTGTTCTAAGCTCTCGATATTGGGGTCTTTCGGGTAGTATCATTGTTATGAGCTTAGTTATAATGGTCTATTTGACGTAATATTACTTTTTTGAGCGTACAGTGTTTTTTCGTGTATTATCACAGTTCTCTGAAACTATAGGTTATATTTTCATATGTTTTTATTTTGTTTTTGTTTTGGGGGAGGGTCCTTCGCTAAAGAGGTGTTGAAAATATTATTTTTCTCTGAAGTCATTCAATTTTACTTAAATTATTCAAGTAGCAATGCTTTCCATGACCTAGTACATTCAATCCTATAGATTAATCCAAGGACAAACTTTTTTACTTATGATTTGATATAATACTTCAGAATGCGTTTCATTGTTATTAATTTTTTGATTTAGCTTTTATTATCTTGTTTTCTTGTTACACAAGATTCAAAAGATATTATTACACAAGATTCAAAAGATATTATAACCGAAAGTCTGTAATCATTTTTGTTTTATTTATGAAACGTTACTAGATGACAAATTATGTGTACTTGCTCTAATTGAAAGGTCTTATATCTACTTATTAGATCACTGTCCTTTGTATGAGTTAATACAGGGATTTATTGGGTTGTCTTATTATAATTGTTGTAAGTAGATACATTATTATTGACTCCAAAGATTTTATTCTATTTTCACAAATAGACTGATTTTGTTTTCCCCAGAATGATGATATTCAAAGTTATTGTGAAACTACATATTCTATACATACAATCTAAGACTCTTTCATCTTGCAGTAGTATTAAAACATTTGACTTTCTACACTTTACACAAGTATTCCCCATTCCAAACTAAAAGACAAATTGAAAGAGTTGGTCCTGCTTTGTTTCATAAAAAAGAATGGCCAACGTAGATACAAGTATCTGGTCTTATGGAGGGATAAATCCTACTTTGTAAAAAATCACTCTGATTCTAACAAAACATTCTCTGAAACAGACATTATCAAGATGCTTGATATCTTGATTGACAACATATTTGTTACGTTTGGAAGACGTGTTTTTCAACAAACAATCGGCATTCCCATGGGAACCAACTGTTCTCCTCTTCTTGCCTACTTGTTCCTTCATTCATACGAGGCTGACTTCATACAGGAACTTCTTAGGAAGAAAGAAAAGAAGTTAGCAGTATCCTTTAACTTTACTTTCCGCTTCATAGATGATGTTCTCTCACTAAATACTGTAATTCAAAATTTGGTGATTTTGTTGAACGCATCTATCCCATCGAACTTGAGATAAAGGACACAACAGATACAGTTAAGTCTGCCTCATATCTTGACTTACATCTAGAAATTGACAATGAGGGTCGGTTGAAAACAAAACTTTATGACAAAAGAGATGATTTCAGCTTCCCAATTGTGAACTTTCCATTTTTATGTAGCAACATTCCAGCAGCGCCTGCATACGGAGTATATATCTCTCAGTTGATACGATACTATAGGGCTTGTATTTCCTATCATGATTTCCTTGATAGAAGGTTGCTGCTCACAAGGAAGCTATTAAACCAAGAGTTCCAAGTTGAAATCATCCCTTCGTAAAATTTACGGACGCCATCACGAGTTGGTTGACCGTTACAGAATATCCGTTTCACAGATGATAACGGATATGTTCCTAATGTCGTAACTACAACCCCGTCCCCTTTCCCCGAATGTGACCTACTGAATTAGACTTATTACCGTGTGTGTACTAACATGAACAACACGACGGGTGCCACACGTGGAGCAGGATCTGCTTACCCTTCCGGAGCACCTGAGATCACCCCCAGTTTTTGGTAGGGTTTGTGTTGCTCAGTCTTTAGTTTTCTATGTTGTGTTTTGTGTACTATTGTTTGTCTGTTGGTTTTTTTTTTCTATTTTAGCCATGGCGTTGTCAGTTTATTTTCGACTTATGAGTTTGAATGTCCCTTTGGTATCTTTCGCCCCTCTTTTATAAAATAACATTTAATAATTCAATATGACATGAATACATAATTTGCGGTTATACCGTATATAAGATGCTGCGAGACTTAACGATGTGACAATTTGATTAGTATGCGAATGTAGCAGCGGAATTGTTGTCATTGTCTGTTACTGGTAAGTTTTACTTAATTTATTTCATGACATTTTATGACAAATTTAAATCATCTATACAGGAATATAACTTCAATTCATTCGAAGATTTTGGGATTTGATTAAAATTATCAAATTACTGATTAAATTCAACATATTTTTTTAACTTTATTAATAAAGCAGAAATATAGAACAGTTTCAACAATGGCTTTGAATAACATAAAAATGTTGACTCCATGTCAACGAGATAATAACCCAACGACAAAAATTACCAACCGAAAACAAGAGGGCAACACACAGTCTTAAACAATAGACACGTGTCTATACAATATGTCAAGCTTTAAATCGTCCCGAGACCATAAAAGCTGTGAATAAATTTAATAGGAACAATCATAAAAGGTCTCATTCAAACCCGATTCTCCAAAATAACGAAAGACAATCAGATATGAAATAAAACTACTAGTATTACCGCGGTTCCTGACTTAGGACTGAAAATAACATGTTGCGGGGTTAAACTACTTTTCTAGATCTCTTTAATCTCATGTATAAATGAAAATACATCCTCGTTCTTTGATACCACATCTCCTTATTTTGTACATACATCCTCGTTCTTTGATACCACGTCTCCTTATTTTGTACATACATCCTCGTTCTTTGATACCACATCTCTTTATTTTGTACATACATCCTCGTTCTTTGATACCACGTCTCCTTATTTTGTACATACATCCTCGTTCTTTGATACCACTTCTCCATATTTTGTACATACATCCTTGTTCTTTGATACCACGTCTCCTTATTTTGTACATACATTCTCGTTCTTTGATACCACATCTCCTTATTTTGTACATACATCCATGTTCTTTGATACCATGTCTCCTTATTTTGTACATACATCCTCGTTCTTTGATACCACATCTCCATATTTTGTACATACATCCATGTTCTTTGATACCACGTCTCCTTATTGTGTACATACATTCTCGTTCTTTGATACCACATCTCCTTATTTTGTACATACATCCATGTTCTTTGATACCACGTCTCCTTATTTTGTACATACATCCTCGTTCTTTGATACCACGTCTCCTAATTTTGTACATACATCCTTGTTTTTTGATACCACGTCTCCTTATTTTGTACATGCATCCATGTTCTTTGATACCACGTCTCCTTATTTTGAACAAACATCCTCGTTCTTTGATACCACATCTCCTTATTTTGTACAAACATCCTCGTTCTTTGATACCACATCTCCTTATGAAGTACATACCAGTATACAATAAAAACATTACAGGAAAAGCACTCAACGACATAAAAGGCAACAAAAACACAAAATAGATAACGAATCATAACGTTTTCAAAGAATCATAGCATTTATTGGAAGCAGGCTCAAAGTACTCAACTTTTAAGTTTTTATTATGGTAGCGATGATTCCCCTGACCTGTTTATTCAATCCTCAGCAAATCAATCGATCGTTCTTTTTAACTTTTGGCAAGCATATCTTCTTCTTCTATGATTTGATATAGTCATAGTCGTGGCTTATTGATATCTCCTAATGAACAGTGCTTTGTCAGGGAATATGATTTCAACACTGAGGCCTTATGTCCCACTTGGGATGAAGGGGATAAGTAAGTAAGTTATTTGAACATAAATATCTTATCTTAAATTTGAATGTAAATAAGACGTAAATAGTCGGTGTCTTGTAAATTTAAGAAGGGTAATTTTTCGACGAGAAGGAGCCAAGGGATACCGTAAACTTATTTTAATGTGTACCCTGTCATCATCATATATGATACCAGACTTAGAATATCTACCCAGGAATAAATTACCTGAGGTGTATAACGCAAAACCTTTCGGAATTGTGTGTCCTCTATGTTCTTTAGCTTAGTACTTTATTTGGCCTTGTTAACTTTTTTCATTCGAACGTCAATGATGAGTCTTTTGTAGATGAAACGCGCATCTGGTGTACAAAATGTTAATCCTGGTATCTATGATGAGTTTATTCTGAGTACAAACATCAGTAGTATTGCACTATTTAAAATGATACAGTTGCATCCCTTCTGTCAACTGTTCAGTGCAGGTTAGAAATATACAAACTAACAGTTTGTAAATTCTTGGTATTGCATGCATATATCCCGACATATGATATTTTTTTTCATCGATAACTTTTCCTTGAATAATTTTTTGTAACATTAACAAATTTTTTATTTCACTATCTACTTGTTAACAAGTGCTCCTTGGATAATTTATGGGCAACAACATATCGGTTTCCAAGAAAATATATATACATTGGTTTTAAAGAAAAGAGTTCACCGATTTGAGTGCATTCTATATTATTCGGTGACTTACAGTTTATAATTTCCAATACATCTGTCCAAAAGAAAGAAATATGAGATAAATGTGCATCGCTTTCGATTTACAGTTAGAATTCGACATAAAAAAGTTTTTACAAAAATGTATGGGTATTCTCCCAATCAATATATATATCGCTACTCGGTAAAAAATTGCATGCAAACTGTCGATTGAATGATTGAATGAGTGAAAAATTGATTGGTTGATTGATTGATTGATTGATTGTTGTTTTACTAAAACGTTCAACGGCAAAAATATTAGGACGTTCTTTTTTTCAACAGACTACCGGAACTAGATGAACTCAATATGTGAGAGTCGTTTGTCTGTATTATTGTACCTGAAAAAAGTACAAGTAAGGTTATCATACACGAGAAAAAACGATAGAGTAATATTGATTCTGTATTTTCTTTTCAGAACGTACTGGTAATCACGAACAATAAGCATGTTGGGAATCAGCATGGTTGTATTTTCATGTAAGTTACAGAATACAAGTTATTCTTTACATTACACGAAATTCACTTCGGTTTATAAACATCATTATTATTTTCTGAATTATGTATTACACAGGTAAAATAGCTACGGACGTATTACGTCCGTAAAAAATCCGTAATACGTCCGTATTATACGGAAAACCTAAGGACGAATAGTACCACGGACGTAAAACGTCCGTTGCTTCCCATCCATAATACGTCCGTATCAAACCGTAAAACATCCGTTAAACGTCCGTAATACGGATTTATAATGCTACGTCCGTAATACGGATGTTTAGTACCACGTCCGTAATACGGATTTTTTGTACCACGGACGTATAACGTCTATTAATATTATGCATATTATTATATAGAGATATTTTGAAAAAAAATACCTGTATGGTTTGATTTTTATGTAACAGTTATATTGCTGAAACTTTTGATGGAACTGTCAATGACAAAATGCTATACTTTATTTTAAGGTGATGATACTTTTTATCTGCATTTCCTTATATAGTCTCCTAGTGTTCTATCTAAAATTTGTTTCTGATGCAATACATACAAGGTTTTTGGCATAGAACTTTCTGTCAAACAGTGACTTGTTGTTTAACAAGTTGAATATTGATGATAACTCTGATTTAAAATCTTTTTTAACATTCAACATGAATATTCAAGAGTAAATCAACAATAATCATAAGTATTTCAGTGCTTGTCTTTGGTTCATATTTTGCTTTCATATATTAACTTGTTAAAATAAGGCTCTTAGTTTTCTCTATTTGTCATATCCAAACCTTTTCATAGCACACTATATAGTTCGGTTTTTTTCATTGTTGGAGGACATATGGTGACCTATAATTGCTCACTATCACATCATTTGAACTCTGGTGGATATTTTTCTCATTGGCAATTCAACCAAATTTCCTTACTTTTATATGATCTTTTAATTATATATCAAGAGTAATTGATCTCAAGAGTAATTGTGAATATTGTATTGTTTCCTTTTTACAGTTTTGAATGTATCTGTTTTCTTAAAACTTTCTTAGAACAAACATAATCTTTAATCTTCTTCAAAGTTCAAAATTTTATTTCCAAGGATTTTTATTCACATTCTAATTTCTTTACTTTAAAAGTCCATGAATGTCAAAATAAATGTCTTCTTTGTAAATTTAAATGTTGTATTTTTTGTAAAATTCCCATATTTGTGAGGTAGTCTTCTATGTCCTGTATTCATGGTATTGGTTATTCTTCACCATGTTCACTGTGAATGGTAACTGAAATAAAATATTCATAAATAATATAAATTTAACTTCCATGAAGTAATGTTATAATAATTAATAGTCTAATACACTTAAGAGGTCCCAAACCGCCTACAAATTATATGCCTATGACATATTGTGAGTTTTAGCATGTTAAAATAAATTGCTTTGCCGATTGCAGCTGGATAGGACCGCAGAGGTCCAACCCTGAACAGTTGGGGCAAAAATGGACACAATATTCGCACTTGATACAGGTCTGAATTTGGATTGTTATTAAATATTTGACAAATAATCGGTTTCTGACACAGAATAAATGTAGTCAAAGAACTAGAATTGGTTATATGATTTGAATTTATATTCATTTTTTGCTTTTGTGCAGTACACTATGCTGTTGCGAATTTTTTTAATTTCGGACGATGATGTGATTTTTCTCGCCTTACTTAATTTATATCAAAATATAAAATATGTGATAAAATTGCTACGACTTCGTAAATCACAAAACATAAGGTTGTGAGACTTATTGAGTTTGATCAGTTTCTTATTATTTTGCCTCAGTAATTGGTGGTTTATTTTGTTGGTTTCGACTTTGCGTGATTGCAATAAAGATATTTTGATAATCATTCATAACCGTTAACTTGTTTAACCATTTTTTTTTCAAGCAGTAAAGCATCGAAACCTAATTGTTGGCAGCAATTTAATTTCCTAAAAATTGGAGGAAAGCCAAATGTTTATCAAGTGCCTGTGCTTTTGGCTATTTCTGTGGTTGACATGTGATTTTTGGCGGTTGTATAAAAACTGCTGTCATGTCCATGTTTATTGTATTTTTTGTTGTAAGGTTGCTGTCAAACTAATGTAAGCCTTTCCTTTTACTTTCCTTTTATGAAATCTTAAAACAAAGTTGTGTGTGTACTCATATATCAATGTGCAGAAACAGTATCAATAGATTAATCAAACAATGAAGGAATTTTGATCAAACTACCATAGCCGTAACTTGGAAGAGCCTCTATTAAATACAAGCTGTAGGTTGAACCAGTATTTACAAAATTGTCAAAGCATGTTAAGCGTACAACTCATAGGTAACCAGTACCTCAACAAGACTTAGAGTGCACATGCTGACCATTTATTTTATGTTGAAATTCTTTAAGATAAAGGTAAAATTACTAAAAGTATCACAAAATCTTAACACTTTACAGATCTTTGACCATGAGGTGAAGGTCGGATAAATCCTATCAGACAGACATCTACACCAAACGATTTTTTTATACACCAAATATAGTTGACCTATTATTTAAGCTTGTAGTACTTGAAAATCAGCAAAAATACAAAAACTTAACATTGATAAATGAAATGAGGTCATACCCAAGATCAGATGAAACCTGCCAGACTGACTTGCCAGACTGATATACATGTACAGTTGACCTACTGCTTATAGGATTTGAGAAATGGACCTTGTCACTGATCAAAAAAGTGAAGAAGAAGTCAGGTGAACCCTTCTAACAGACATGTAGATGTTGCAAGGAACCCATATACCAAATATAGTTATAATATCCTATAACTCATACATGTCATAAGTGAGAAATTCACATGACAAAAGAACTATATATTTTTTTCAAGCAGTTATTGAACCATGAAAATGAGGTCGAGGACAATGGACATATGACAGACAGAATCTTTGTAACATAAGCCTCTGCAAACAAGATATGAAGTCCAGGGGTTGAAGTCATAAAACTTTGCTCAGTGCTCGGAGCACAAAAATCCTGCTCGAAACATGAAATCAAACATTTTGATTGGTTGATTTTGGAGTATGAGTACAAAAATCCGACTCAAAAGTTTTATGACTTCAAGGCCAGGTCTTCTACCTTCTGAAATATAAAGCTTTATACAAATCGTTGACAATGCCGCCAAGAATAGAAATACTTATGGCTATGTTTTGACAAAAAAACATTCTGATCAAAAAACAAAATTGAAAGTGTGAAATAGCATTATATTATATAAATAATAATGTCCTTTGGTCTTTTAAATGAATCATTGAGGATCATACCTCATCTTTTTATATTTATATGCTGGTTGAGCCTGGTTCATTGAAAAAGCTCCAAGGTTTATCCATGTACATAGTCTGATTGTTATATGTTTGCAAATTCATTCTGATAATGCAAAATCATTAATTGGTTGATTTTTCTTGCTTATTTTAATGTCCAGTGGCAAATATTTTATGTATTCTAAATGATAACAACTTATCAGTTCATAATATAGGCCAGTCTGACTAGGTACACAGCTACTTTAGTACAAGTAATATTGATGTACAGTTCTCAAGATGCATATCGAATGTACATCTGTAAAGCTGTATATTAACTGTACAGCTATAAAGTTTCATTTAATTTGGACCATTTTTCGGTTTTTCACATTTTTGCCATTTCCATGGTAACGGCAGCCATCTTGAAAATTCCAAACCCAAAGTGCACATCTGCACATGGGGATTGTCATTATGGAGCAGTTTTATCAATGTATGTCAAGTCATCTCCGAGAACTAAGCTGGACAAAAAGTGTGGAAGAATAATTCGTAGAATAACAATATGTCCCCCCTTTTATCAAAGGGGTGACATAATAATATGCAAAAGTTGATTGTTCAAAAGCGAATTAAAGGTATTTTCTTTCATAAATTGATCGGAAAAGATATGTGGACTGGTTGATTGATGGTTTGTGATCATGATTGATCAATTAATCGATTGATTGATCGATCGTTTGATTGATCGACAGTTTGTAAAAGGTGAGGGGACGTTTTTTTTTCGAATTCTGCACTTGATTAATTACTTGTTTGATATCAAAACTTGATTGATTGATCTCTTATCATGATTTGATCACTTTAATCATGATTTGATTGATTGATCAATACTTTGTATAGCCTAAAATGACACATTTTGCATTGGTTATTCCTTGTCTATACGTTTTGTACTGTTCAGTGTCAAATATCTAACGCACAATTTTACACGTAAGATTGAGAAATATACTCTATTTCCTCTTCTTACATCAGAAAAAAATGAATGGCGATTAAGGTTATTCTAACACTAGATTTGCTATTGCAAGCAATAGCGGAGGATGTCACCCCGTACTGGACATTGTCAAGTAGTAGCAATCATTTTGAGTGTACCAAAGTCAAATGGCACATCTATTATACATGCCTTTGATTCTGATTCCCCCCTCCCCCCCCCCCCCTTTTTCTCTTCTTGTAGAATAAGATTGATGTCTATATCACAGCTACTTTAGTACAAGTAATCTTGATGTACAGTTCTCAAGATGCATATCGAATGTACATCTGTAAAGCTGTATATTAACTGTACAGCTATAAAGCTGTATATAAACTGTACATCTGTAAAGCTGTATATCAACTGTACAGCTGTAAAGCTGTATATAAACTGTACATCTGTAAAGCTGTATATCAACTGTACAGCTGTTAAGCTGTATATAAACTGTACATCTGTAAAACTGTTTGTAAACTGTAGAGTTGATATACAGCTTTACAGCTGTACAGTTTATATACAGCTTTACAGATGTACATTCGATATGCATCTTTAGAACTGTACGTCAAGATTACTTGTACTATTGTAGCTGTGTAAGTTTGAAATGTAAATGCTATGATAGTTTGAACTTCTGACATCTCAAGTGTGTGTGTATGGAGCAGTAGAAGGGGCAAAGTAAGGATGCCTTGATGCATACATTACATGGGAAAGTGAGAAAAATAAGCAACAGTGTACATGTACAGATATACTTGAAACAGTTTAAGGTAGATAACATCAAATTATTTAAATTAACTGCAATTCTACAGATGAACTTACTTTGATATCAGTTCTTTTTTGCAGGACATTCACACCTACATGACATACATGTTCACCAGTGATATCAATCATTGTCAATACTGTACTTTCCTTTCATTTGGTAACAAGCTAAAATTGTATATATAAATAATTTAATCAAGAAGTCCAGACAAAAACTACATGTAGTATGAATTGATGCTCACTAATTTATACCTTTACTATATACTTTTACTTTTGAGTGACTTGAAACAAAATGTAAGCAAACAACAGAAAGAAGATCAACAGTTAAGCTTATAAAAAATTAATATAAATGTATGTGCAGATTTTAATAAAAGAAAAACCTTTCAATGTACCTTGGCAATGGATAAATTTTCTGTCAAAAAGCAAAAATATTTCAATAAACGGTTTCCCAAGCAAAGCTGGAAACGAACCCTGAACAGTTGGGGTAAAAATGAACACAATATTCAAGTTTGATATAGGTCTGAATTTGGATTGTAATCAAATATTTGACACATTATAGGGGGAAATTTCTGGATCCGCCACTGGGTATTGAACCTTTAGATTAAAGAGTACCATACACTTAAACTAAAGTTTTTTGTCCAGAAACCAAATGTCTTTAAAGGACAACAATGTGATAGCAGTATACTGTGTAGCAGTATACGACCCCATATTGTGGTTGTATAAAAAAATTGTTTGTTCTTTTAAACTTTTTCATAATTCATCTACAAGAAATGTAGGCCTGTTTGGGATTGCTTGCAATGCAATTTTCCTATAAATTCAACCTTATATAGTAATGCCGGATTTTGATTGGTTGGTAACCAGAGTATTTTTCGTACATTCTTATCCTTTTTACTCTATTTCTGTACTAAAAATCTTTAGTACCGGACATTTACTTTTAATATTTAGTACTACTTCTTTACTTAAAAATTATTGTAATATTTAGGTACGGTACCAGTATTTTACAGTACTTGTTTTGTACTAAAAATTTTGGTACAGAAATAATACCCACAGTGATCATAATATTCCATGTTTGAAAATCATAACTTTAAGAGATTTGAAATAGACAAACTATCAAAATGCTGAAAATGTAACGGTGTAATAACATGAATGAATAAATGTGGATAGTGTCCACATGTGGACACAGATGATGCCCCCACTTGCATACCATATAGTTATAAAGGGACATAACTGAAGAATGGAAAAAGTGACGCTACCCAAATTTGAACTTGATCTGAGTTTTGTGGTAATAAGCATTGTGTGTAAGTCTCATAACATTTGGTTGAAGCTAACTTAAGTAGAGAACAGAAACTAAAAATTTAGCAATTTTTCTATTTGTAAACATGCATAACTCTAACGTGAGTGTGTATAAGTTTTACAACATTTGGTTGAGACAAACTAAAAAAAATCAGCAATTTTTATGTTTATAAAAGGACATAACTCTAGAATGATAAAAGTGTTGCCACCTAATTTCGTACTTAATCTGTATTATGTAGTAATAAGCATTGTGTATAAGTTTCATAACATTTGGTTGAGGCAAACTCAAGTTAGAGAACGGAAACAAAAAAATTGTACTTGATCTCTACTGAGTTTTGTGGTAATGAATATTGTGTAAAGGTTTCATAATGTTTGGCTGGGGAAAACTTCAGTTACACAATGGAAACTAAAAATTTTGCAATCTTTCGATTTATAAAGGGGCATAACTCAATAATGGTTAAAGTGACACTACCCAAATTAAACTTGATCTGTGTTTTATCAGTGGAAGTCAAAATTAAACATTGCATTGTATAAAGCATTGATTGTAGTTGATTAAACTATAATCATGGTCAAAGGAAGATAACTCCAATTTTAAAAATATATTATAAACTTGATATTTAGAAGAAAATAAAAATTTTGCAATTTTTCCATTTATAAAGGGGCATAACTCTAGATCGGTTAAAGTGATGCCACCAAAATTCAAACTTGATCTGTGTTTTGTGGTAATAAGCATTGTGTATAAGTTTCATAACATTTGGTTGAGGCAAACTTAAGTTAGAGAACGGAAACTAAAAATTTTGCAATATTTTCTTTTATAAAGGGGCATAACTCTAGATCGGTTAAAGTGACCCCACCAAAATTCAAACTTGATTTGTGTTTTGTGGTAATAAGCATTGTGTATACCTTTCATAATATTTGGTTGAGGCAAACTAAAGTTAGAGAACGGAAACTAAAAATTTTGCAATATTTCCTTTTATAAAGGGGCATAACTCTAGATCGGTTATAGTGACGCCACCAAAATTCAAACTTGATCTGTGTTTTGTGGTAATAAGCATTGTGTATAAGTTTCATAACATTTGGTTGAGGCAAACTCAAGTTGGAGAACGGAAACCAATTTCGGGACGTATGGACGGACGGACGTACGTACAGACGGACAAGGGTAAAACTTAATGCCCCCTCCGCTAAGGTGGGGGCATAAAAACTGTAGTACTTAAATTTCAAGTACAAATCAAGTACTGTAAAATACAGGAACTTAATATCATGATAATTTTAAAGTAACAAAATGGTACTAAATATTAAAAGTAGATTTCCAGTACTACATAATTTTGGTACAGAAATAGTAGCTATGCAAAAGTAGCTGTGTAACCAATGTCAAGTTCTTTGACTACATTTATTCAGAAAACTATAATGTGTCAAATATTAATTTAAAACCAAATTCAGACCTGTATCAAGGAATCAGAAACTTGTCAACATTTAAGTTAAGTACTAAGGAGTATTATTACTACAACTGCACAATATTAATGACTTTACCATAAGTTATTTCTTAGTTTCCTTAAACTGACCTCATCACGAATATCAACAAATTGTTTACGGTTTTGTAAATAAAATAATTTGTCACTTCTAACATGGATAATTTTCGACTTGCCCACAACAAGAATCAAAACTTTGAACTCTATGACCTCAAACTTTAAAAAAATTTGGAGACTACATGAACATGATGTACCGAGTCTGACAAGAAAAAAATATTCAAATAAAGTCATCATTTTAATAACATACCTCTCATCACAAAATTATTCATTGACTACTGCTCCTCTGTGCTCATATGCACATAAATCAATATGACAATCTATGAATCCACTATATAATCTAGACATCAATGACCCAAATGAATTCTGTTCTGTTGCTTAGCTTCTCCTACTTCTCAAAGTACTTGTACTTTCATTGAAAATGCTAAAAGAAATAATGGTTAATGAAATGAAGTTATAATATCTGCCAAAATTGCCTTTAATATTTGATCCGGCAAAATTGGCTTAGTTTGATCTTTTAAAACTAGACCAACAAACAACCCTGAAAAAATAGAGGCTTCCAAGAGCCTCAGTCACTCACCAGTATCCACTGTGGTTTTGGAAATCATGTAAAATAACGTTTAAATCATAATAAATAGTATTAGATACCCCAATAATGATTGTGGCCAAGTTTGGTTAAATTTGGCCGAGCAGTTTTAGAGAAGATTTTAGTAAAAGATTACAAAAATTTACGAAAAATGGTTAATAAAATTGACTATAAAGGGCAATAACTCCTTAAAAGGTCAATTGACAATTTTGGTCCTGTCGACTTATTTGTAGGTCTTACTTTGCTGAACATTATTTCTGTTTACAGTTTATCTCTATCTCTAATAATATTCAAGATAATTACCAAAAACTGCAAAATTTCCCTAAAATTACCAATTCAGGGGCAGCAACCCAACAACAGGTTGTCTGATTTGTCTAAAAATTTCATAGCAGATAGAACTTAACCTGGTGAACGTTTTAACCCCACGTCAGATTTGCTCTGAATGCTTTAGTCTCAGAGATACATGTGTAGGACTCGGAACCGCGATGGTACTCCGAACTGCGATGGTCACGCCGAAGTGCGATGGTCCATGCTGATGTGCGTTGGTTAACACGCTGAAGTGCAATGGTCCATTGTGACACTAACTTGTTGTTAGATATGCTGAAGTGCGTTTGGTGGATACGCTGAAGTGCGATGGTCTAACTGTGACGTGTATACTAGCTAAATGCAATGGTCTGAAGTTGAAATCCCATTTTTAAATGTGGCGGTGTAGTGGTTAATGTGCTAGCCTCGCGTTTGGAAGACTGGGTTTTCTGGTCAGGTCAAAATAAAGACTTTAATTTTTAATTTGCTAATGTTTTGCTTAGTATACAACAGTATGAGGCAGAAAATAGACTGGATGGCTCAGATTAAGTATAATGGATTCAAGTTGGGGGACATTGTTTTTAAAATGAGCATTCAAGTGCGATAAAATAAAAAAAACGGGTATAGCACAGCGCTCTTTGTAGTACTAACTAAGCAGGATACATTTAATTTTATCAAATATACTAGTAACTTGTTCTTGTCATGTCAGTAGCTACGAAATTTCTCACAACACTCATGCATCTATTTATTTAATAAATCATAACAGTTTTTAAGAAATAAAAACTACCGATTACATTTATGCTTGACATATAGTGAGACATGACGCTTGTTCTGTCATTAGCTTGAGAATTAGCTGATTTTTCGCTAAGCAGCAGAAACTGAGAATTACAACAAGTTGGCACCATTTGGGTTTCTTTTGGCCTAACCCATAGCAGAATATTAATACTTTAAACAAAATAAAATAACCAAGATTGCCCGTTTTCTTACAAAGCATGCCGGACTCATTTCGAGAATAAAACAAAATTATCGCTACTTGATATAACGAAAACATTGCTAATATTAATTTATTATTTTAAAAGTTGTCCACACAAAATCATGTGATGTTAACTTGAGGAGAAGTCAAATTTTATATAAGACCAAGACATGCTCAAAACTGTTTGGGACTTAAATCGTTCGTTTCATTCTGTTTCCTTTCCTTCGTACGTACGAAACCTTCATCTACAAATCTTATTCTCCTGCCTGTGAATCCATTTGTTTCATAACGTTGTATTTGAAAACGTCACAATATCAAACGTCATGCAAAATCATCGCACTTCATCGAAAGGACCATCGCACTTCGACGTGGACCATCGCACTTCGGCGTGGACCATCGCACTTCAGCATCCCCATCGCACCTCCGAGTCCTACACATGTATAAGCCAAAAACTGCATTTTACCCCTATGTCCTATTTTTAGCCATGTTGGCATGTTAGTTAGCAGGAGAGGTCATCTGACACATATTTCTAACTAAATATCCTAATGATGTTTGTGGCCAAGTTTGGTTCAATTTGACTCCCTAGTTTCAGAAGAGAAGATTTTTGTAAAAGTTAACAGCGACGGACAACGACGACAGACGCCTTGTGATGAGAAAAGCTAATAAACAGCTGTGCCACGAGCGCATGATACACCCGTCGTCTTGTGTGTGAAGTTTTATGCAATAATCATAAATAGTTTCTGAGATACGGCGCGACATGTGAAAACCCCCCTTTTTTACAAAAAACTCAATAACTCTAAAATAAAATTTTGAATCATCACCAAAAAGTATACAGATCTTAAGATTAATATAAATAAGTAGTGTGTAAAGTTTTAAGTAATAATAATACATGTTTTTTGAGATACGGCGCGACATGTGAAAAAAACACACCCCTGTTTTAGCTATAAAGTCTTGTAACTACGAAAGTTTAAATCTTATTTTCACCAAAAAGTATGCAGATAGTTTGACCATCATAAGAAACAACTATGTTAAGTTTCATTAAATTTGGATAAGTGGTTCTCAAGTTACAGTGCGACATGTGGACGCCAGAGAGACAGACAGACAGACAGACGGCCGGAATCCGGACATTTGTATACCATAATATGTCCCGTAAAAATTTTGACAGGCGTATAAAAATGACTAAAAAATCAAAGTATTTAATCATTTTAATGTTCTAATGATCTAATCCATCATATAAAATCCATATGACCCTTGAATGAAGGGATGAACAAAAGCGGTTATATACATGTATAATTGGATCTCTGAATCTGTCATGATTTATAATGCCAATCTTTGGGCATCAACTTACCATCAAGTTATTTTAATAATCATGATACTTTTTGAAATTTGAAGTCATTCAAAAATGTTTAAATTATACCAAAAGTTGAACTAGTATTTGATATAAGGTAATATCTGAGAAATGGACTAAACGAGACAAGGTTTTGTGGTAAATACATGTACCTTGAAAGTTGTTATTGGCTTTGAACTAGCTGTTAGCAATTGGGAGTACTCTCAAATCTATACTTAGTCTTTTTAGTTTTGGGGATGTATAAATCTGCTTTAAAAGCCCTTTTCACACCAATATCCCAGCTAAGGTGGTTGGTTTAGCACCACAAACTACTAGTCTAGCCCCACCACAACCTTTTGAATGCGTCTGTCTCATGTCAGAAGCCTGTTAGTGTTATTCAGTGGTTCAGTTTGTCGTTTGTTGCTGTTTATAATATTTTGTTTTTTTGGTTCTGTTTTTTATTTATTACATTGTATAAATTAGTCTGTTAGTTTTCTGGTTTGAATTGATTTACAAATTTGTGATTCTCATATAGGGTCTTTAAAACCTGACTATGCGGTATTGGCTTTGCTCATTGTTGAAGGATGTACAGTGACCTATTGTTGTTAACTTCAATGTCATTTGATTTCTGGTGGAGAGTTGTCTTTTCTCATTGGTGTAAACAATATTTTATTTTGAAAATAATTACGTAATTTAAACATTATTATCATTACAATATGACAGATTTATTAGGATTGAAAAACAAGTGAATTTACACTTTTAAAAATTCCTCTATTTTTTCTCATTGGCAATCACCACATTTTCTTATTTTTATATTTACATTACATACATGTAAAGCAGACCTTTCATCTTCTCGAGGAGTCCACTTCCTATGTACAACCAGGGGGCCCAAACAGCATCATCATGCATGATTTTGAGTCAGCTAAAAAAAAGAATCAAATAGATTATGATACAATAAATTAATACATAAATTACATAATAATTTAATAATAAATAATGAATCTACAATCATATTTTAAGAAGTGAAACATCATTTTAAATCAATAAATATCATATATTAAATTTCGATTTTTTTGTATCAGTGTCTTCTAATTTCTGGGTAGATAAGTAAATACGGGCGAGTTGGCAGACCTTTATTTTTTTTATATTCTATATTCATTTGGATTTTACCCAAGTTAGGCGAGTTGCCATTGTTGACAGGAGTATATTTTACGGATTTAACCCTTTTCATAAGTGGGGCAATTTTTTTTAAAAGCGGGGCGAGTTGGTAAGGAAGCCACCACTTGATTTTTATGGGGTGGGGGCTAGGATAAGAATGTTATCCTGAATTTTTTTTTTAATTGAAATCTCTGTCCTGCCAGTTAATTTTTCACTATTTTCGTTCCTGGTAATTCTTTACATAAATCCTAGCTTTTTTTAACTTATAAGTGGAAGCAGGACAAATCGCCCCACTGGCAAATCGCCACACTTTTTCACCAACTCGCCCCACTTTTAAAAAAATCGCCCCAAACTGGTTTACTAACTCGCCCCACTTTTTAAAATATCGCCCCACTTGTAAAAAGGGTTAAATCCCGTTAATATTACTCCTGTCAACTCGCCCCACTTAATGAAAAACGGTAATATCTAGATGAATATATAATTTTCATGTCTGCCAACTCGCCCCACTTAATGAAAACTAATCTACACAGAATACCAGTGCAAGCAAGCCCGCACTAACCAAGCCATCCTATTCAACATGTGGGAGCAGTATATCAAGTTGCAGGCAGCATATCTACAACCAGACTCTTACGCCAGTGTGGTCGTGTCAACGGTCCAGTCGTGGAAGCAGACAGCTATTGAACTTTCTAATGACAATGTATTCATGTATTCATGTGCTTGTTTTTAGTGCTGACATTTCATCTAGTACTTCTTTTTTATGTTATCATGCCAGTGCTTGTCATAATTGATTTAATGTATGTTTGTTTAAAATGTTATTGTTATGCATACTTACGTAGATGTGCAGACCTATCATCTGAGAATAAAATTATGTAAACACACATGATTCTTGACTTATCTTATAAAACATTGAATATATTTACCAGGAAAAAAACATCACATAAATGCTGATGCTACTTTCTTTCTGTTTTATTTCAACCAAAAGAAAAGAACAAAAAAAAAGATGCATTTCTAACGTTTTCATAAGTGGGGCGAATTGGAAGGCCTACACTCATTTGTTGACATGACTCAATATTAGGATTTTCCTATTTTTATACGACCGCAAAAAAAATTTTTGTGGTCGTATATTGGTATGACGTTGGCGTCGTCGTCGTCGTCGTCCGGCGTCGTCGTCCAAATACACATTAGTTTTCGCACTCTAACTTTAGTTTGAGTGAATGGATCTCATTGAAATTTTACCATAAGGTTCAATACCACAAAAGGAAGGTGGGGATTGATTTTGGGGGTTATGGTACTAACAGTTAAGGAATTAGGGGCCAAAAGGGGCCAAAAATAACCATTTTTGTAACTTCCAGACATAACTTGTGTGTAAGTGTATGGATCTCTCTGACATTGTACCACAAGGTTCCATATCACAAAGGGAATGCTGGGATTGATTTTGGGGGTAATTGTCTCCAAATTTTAGGAATTAGGGGCCAAAAAGGGGCAAAAAACAAGCATTTTTCTAGTTTCATGACAATAACTTGTTTGTAAGTGTATGGATCTTTATGAAATTGTACTACAAGGTTCCATATCACAAAGGGAATACTGGGATTGATTTTTGGGGTAATTTCCTCCAAATATTAGGAATTAGGGGCCAAAAAGGGGCAAAAAACAAGCATTTTTCTAGTTTCATGACAATAACTTGTTTGTAAGTGTATGGATCTTTATGAAATTGTACTACAAGGTTCCATATCACAAAGGGAAGGCTGGGATTGATTTTGGGGGTTTTCCCTCAAAATTTTAGTAATTAGGGGCCATGAAAGGGCAAAAAAAACATGCATTTTTCTAGTTTCAGGACAATAACTTGTGTGTAAGTGTATGGATCTTTATGAAATTGTACTGCAAGGTTCCATATCACAAAGGGAAAGCTGGAATTGAGTTTGGGGGTAATTGCCCTAAACGTTTAGGAATTTGGGGCCAAAAAGGGGCCAAAAAACAAGCATTTTTCTAGTTTCCAGACAATAACTTGTGTTCAAGTGTATGAATCTCTCTGAAATTGTACTGCAAGGTACCATACCACAAAGGGAAAGCTGGGATTGAGTTTGGGGGCGATGAATCATAAGGGGGTTCAAAAAATTGGGGGGGGGGGGGATTTTTTTTTTCCTTTTTTTTCTTTAACATTTTCCATTTTAAATTGGTTATTTCTGATTTATATATAAAAGCAAATAATAATGATATGGTTTGAATAGGCATACATGTGAACCTCCCGACGGGAGTACAATAATCCCCTTTTTCAGGGGTCTCCTCCCGACCTCCCGTTGAAAAAATCCCGTGTATGAAATTTTTCATGAATGAAAAATTTCTGCCCAACATAACATCTCAGGCATCTGGTGTAACTGATATTACCTGAAGTTATATTTTACCTGTAAATCAATTAACATGCATAATTATATGGCTTCACTTGTCAGCTTGGGTGTCAAACATACTGGTAAGCAACGATTTTTACCTCAGGCTAACTGCCGTTGTGTAACAAAAACTGTGTATTTATTGGGTTACTTCCCTTGATTTATCCTGTTTTAAGTTACTTTCCTTTTAATAATGAAAATTTTTAAAAGAATATAAATAAAATATAAATTGAACAAATAATCATAAAAGGATGGTTATCAAATGATTTTAAATGTCTTAGGACAAATAAAAAAATAATAATTTGAAAATTATTTGAGGATTCTATACTTCCTTTTAAGGCTTAAATTGAAATTTATATAATAACTATGACCCTAACTTTACAGATAGAATGAATTTCTGAGTTTGCAAATAAAAACTATTTGCAAGAGAAAAAAAAAAAATTAAAAACTATTTGCAGACAGCTAAACAAATGTTCTGGTTGCAATGATTGTTTTATAGAATATGAAGTAAAAAATTTAAAGAACATACTGGAAAAAAACAATGTTAGATTGAACATGTAGAATATAAATATGGAGAAACTTTATAAGTACAAGGGTACTATAAACATAATAAATTGGTTGGAAAGTTGAAGAAAACACACTTTAAAAGACCATTTTTACAGCACACGGTTACATTTACAACAAAATTAATGTCGATTAAAAACCTCCTGATCTGAGTCCTAATCTCCTGACCAAAATTTCCCAATCTCCTGATCTGAGTTTCACAGTCCATCACATGTATGAATAGGTAAATTGAAAATTTTTAAGTTCTTAGTCCACTTTCATTCTGTGTCAGAAACCTATGCTGTGTCAAATATTTAATTACAATCCAAATTCAGTGCTGTATTAAGCTTGAATGTTGTGTCCATACTTGCCCCAACTGTTCAGGGTTCGACCTCTGCGGTCGTATCAAGCTGCGCCCCAGCGGAGCATTTTATTCATAAGTGGGACAAGTTGACTTAACTCAATTCATCAGGATTTTTCTATTTTTCACAAGTGGGGCGAGTTGACATTCACGTCACCGAAATACTGATACTCACTTCTTACTGCTTTATTTAAACAAAAAGAAAAGAATTACAAAAGATGTTTATCCAAGGTTTTCATAGGTATTGATTTTATTTATAAGTGGCAGGAACATATACAACGGGATAGCATCTTTTTCCATAAGTAGGGCGAGTTGGCATTATTAAATTCATCGTGGTTTATCTATTTGTCATGAGTGGGGCGAGTTGGCAGACCTTATTTCAGCGGGATTTTAACCCTTTTCATAAGTGGGGCAAGTTATCCAACCTATTTTCAATGGGATTTTACCCTTTTCATAAGTGGGGCGAGTTGGTAAACAAGAGTGGGGCAATTTTTTAGGAAGTGGGGCGAGTTGGTGAAAAAGTGGGGCGATTTGTCATGGATTCCTTATAAGTTGACAGAGAATGCACGTCGTTTCGTAACCTGGTCGTTTCGTACCTGGTCGATTTGTAACCACGTTGTTTTGTAACTGAGACGTTTCGTAACTTTTGTGATTAAATATGGTTCAAAAGTGTTAGTTTAAATTAATTAGTTTAAATAAAAAAGTTAAAGTTATTATTTAAAAATAATCAAATTGTTCATCTAATAATAACAATATTGTAATATTTTTAATTTAAAATTTTCTGAAATCTTTTTAATTATTGGCTAATTGGCTAATTGGTAATTACACTCGGTGACAGCTTTAATGGTTTTATGACAACTAATGACAGGTAATAAAAAGTAATTACAGTAGGTGTAAAGTGATTAAGTAGATTAATGGCACACGACCTGAAAAAAATAATTATTTTCTCCTTTTTTTTCACTTTTACATGCAATTGCATAACCCTCCTCCTTTTTTACCCGGGCTGGGGACCGGCGTTAGCTTGTTGAAGGCAGTACTGATATGCTCCACTGGTAGGAATGGTAAGGCCATCAACTTACGTAAAAATTTAAAAGTGTTGCCCTTGGAATTGTATGAAACTACCAAGCCTGTCTTTTGGATTTTACGGAAGATGGCTTGACTCCAGTGAAATGCACAACCTTGGACGGGGACTCCTGGAAACAGACTGTGTAGAGCATTCCACAGGCCACGTTCAAAGTCTGCTTGTTTTCATACAGATTGGAGAGAATGACATCTGTGATAAATTATCTGCATCACACACAGCATCAGAGATTGTACAACTCGCAAAAGATGTCAAGCGCTTAGGTGTTCCTTCTGTAGTTATAGGCTCCAACATCGTCAGACTAAAAACAAGAAACATGAAAGAAACAACTTATGATAGAAAAAAAAGAAGATAAATAAAGAACTAAGCAACATAAAGATGAGTGATGTCAAGTATTGGAGACACCAAAGCATGTGGCAGAAGACTAAATACTTTGATAAAGACGGGGTACATCTAAATGATGATGGACAATTCAAATTCTTCTGTTCTATTCGCATGTGTGCAAAACTGTACTTGTAAAGTGTAAATTTATGTGCAATTAATTATTTAATAAATAAATATAGATATATATCAGTTTAATTGAAGTCTGGAGCATGTCAGTTAACTGCTAGTAGTCTGTTGTTATTTATGTCTTATTGTCATTTTGTTTATTTTCTTTGGTTACATCTTCTGACATCAGACTCAGACTTCTCTTGAACTGAATTTTAAAGTGCGTATTGTTATGCGTTTACTTTTTTACATTGGCTAGAGGTATAGGGGGAGGGTTGAGATCTCATAAACATGTTTAACCCCGCCGCATTTTTGCGCCTGTCCCAAGTCAGGAGCCTCTTTTTTTAGTCTTGCATTATTTTTAATTTTAGTTTCTTGTGTACAATTTGGAGTTTAGTATGGCGTTCATTATCACTGAACTAGTATATATATTTGTTTAGGTGCCAGCTGAAGGACGCCTCCGGGTGCGGAAAATTCTCGCTGCCGCGTGATTGAAGACCTGTTGGTGACCTTCTGCTGTTGTCTGTTCTATGGTCAGGTTGTTGTCTCTTTGACGCATTCCCCATTTCCATTCTCAATTTTACATACATCACTAAGTCTTTTTATTACTTTTTGCGTAACCTACTACTCTTATTGTTATTATATATTGATATAAGGTTACAAAACGTCTCAGGTACGAAACGACCTAGTTAAGTTAGGAATCGACTAGTTACGAAACGACCAGGTTACGAAACGACCTGCACCCTTGACAGAACTCCAGTTCCGCATATTTTTCAAATAATACACCCCTACCAGTACCCCCAATAAAACTCACATGGTAGCTCCCTTAACAAGAGTGGGATATTTTTATAAAGGGAGGCGTGTTGTTAAAAAAGTAGGGCGTTTTGCCAGTGGGTCGAGTTGACTTGCGTCCGTTCTTGACAATCTTTGACTGATTTTCGGGTTTGCATGCGATGACATTTATAAATTCAAATTTGTTTTCGTGAAAAGTATAGCACTAGCATCTTCTTAAATATGTACATGATAATATTTACCTTTCGTTGCGCTTTCCAAGTACAAAATATTGGGTACGTAATCCGTTAAGAGAAACACAACTTTCTTTCGTTCCCCGGTTTCTTCCAGTTAATCAGTTAATCGACAAGCAACCCATTTCAATTTATCTGTTCATACTAATAACTTTTTGACCAATCGGTTTTGAAAAACCAGAGTTCTTTGTATTATCTATCTGACTATAATATATCTTTCCATTCTTTATACTCAAGGATTTGTACAGTGACACTATACAAATCCTTGTTAAACTGTAAAACATGAATTCAGCAGCAGACGAGCGTCCATGGATTTTGCGTCATAGTATAAAAAACGGCAACGGAGAAAATATTTCCGGGTTTTCGTATTCGACGTGTCAAGCTTTCGTACATTTACGATCATTTACGTATATATGAGAGTTAGTTCTTTACCCGGTCTGGAATCAAGAATGGGGATTTAAGTATAGAAAATAATTACAAAAAAGTTCAGAAGTGGTACACTGAGTATTATATGCCTTTGTTATAATCAAGGATTTGTATACTCTACAAATCCTTAATATAAGCAGAGACATATATACACAGAGATTGGCAACTGTAACAGTGGTCAGCGAAATCCAATTAAAAACACGCGTCACACGAGACTTTAACGAGATCGCCATTTTGCAACTGATCATGACAAGTTCACCACCGCTTCGATTTTTATTTTACATCAAGCTTTTCAAAACAGCATAATGTAAGTATATATTTCAATTTCGTAAATTATTTACCTTGTTTTATTCAGTTTGTAGTAATTGTTAGTTAAAATATTGTGACGATTAACGTTTTATTGTGGTCAATAATAAGGGGAAAGCTTGGCCGACTGGACGTTATGAAAATTTTTTACACGGACGTATTTTTTATTAAAACCTTTTCATTCGAAAAGGAATAAAACCATTTATGAGATGAATCACTTTTCCCAAGACATACTGGTTTTTTGTAAATATGTTGAATTTTTCATTAAATCACCCACTTTGATGCAATTTACAATTAAAATTCAGTATTCTCGCTGTCGGCCACGTTCAATTTTTAAAATATAAAGACAGGCCCCTGTCCATGTCTACAGTCAATAAACTTTTCCATCTTTAGAGAATAATTATTCCCAGCACATGAATTACTTTCTTATGACATACTGGATTTGTGTATAACAGTTGTTTTTTACATATTTTCACCCACTTTGATGCAATTTACAATTAAAAATGACCATTCAAGCTGTCGGCCATTTTCATTCTCTTCAATATAAAGACAGGCCCCTGTCCATGTCTACAGTCAATAAACTTTTCCATCTTTAGAGAATAATTATTCCCAGCACATGAATTACTTTCTTATGACATACTGGATTTGTATATAACAGTTGTTTTTTCCATATTTTCACCAACTTTGATGCAATTTACAATTAAAAATGACCATTCAAGCTGTCGGCCATTTTCATTCTCTTTAATATAAAGACAGGTCCATGTCTACAGTCAATAAACTTTTCCATCTTTAGAGAATAATTATTCCCAGCACATGAATTACTTTCTTATGACATACTGGATTTGTATATAACAGTTGTTTTTTCCATATTTTCACCAGCTTTGATGCAATTTACAATTAAAAATGACCATTCAAGCTGTCAGCCATTTTCATTCTCTTCAATATAAAGACAGGCACCTGTCCATGGCTACAGTTTATAAAATTGTCCATCTTTAAAGAAAAAATGTACCCATCACCATTGATCACAGGAATTACTTTCCCAAGTCATACCGGTTTTGTGTATATAAATTGTTTTTTTCATTATTTCCACCACTTTGATGACATTTACAAGTTTATATACATGTATATTTACATTCAGTATCTGACAGCATTTTTTTTTTAACAGGATCCTGCATGTTATAAAAGAACAAAGATGTTGATCAAATTTACCTAACAGTGCAGCATACAAGAGATGTAATATCATACATGTGCTGAATGTAGGACTCCCTAGCCTTTCTGATTGAAAAAAAAAGATTCCCTGGCAGACAAGAACAACTATTAGTGATGACTTTTTTCAAATGTTACTGCACAGTCGTGTAGTGGACTGATTACATGTACTACTATCAATGTGATACTAAAAAATGGTTTTGTAAGAGAGAAAATGACCTGTGCTTATCCTGACTGTGAAAACACCACATTATTGTAGTTCAAATATCATAGTTCATATGCCAAACTTGATGTACATGTGTATGCGATTTTTGTGCAAGTGATGGTGACATCATTGAACTAAGAATAAATACAAGACTCTGCATTCAATCTATTGAATTTGAAACAGAAGTGGCAGTTGTGCAGAGACTATACGGATAAAAATGCAAATAAATATCTTGTGTTCAACTTCATTTGTCTTCTTTACGTTTACAAAGTATACATGTACATAATTTTTACATACATGTATAACAATATGATGATGTAGTATGATTGCCAATGAGACAATGATTTACATGTATGACTATCATTGGAAGACCACTCTATAATATCTTTGTATATCATGAGAATGGAAATGCTACCTTTGTAGCATAAAGGTAGCATAATGTAAAAAAGGGAAAATGTTCATTTATTCAACAACACTCCTGTGAATATATAACTTGACAGTACTAAAGGCAAAATATTTCGTTTCACAAATTCCTTCCTCTCCTCGGAAAATAACATATTTAATTGTTTACATGAAATGACAAAATGTGTAGAATAAGAAGCAAGAAATGTTTACTCTACTTGTACACTACTAGTCGCTCATATTAGTCATCATCTATGTTTGTTTCAGTCCTTTAGCAATGGTGCTTGTTTATATTTATCTGTTGTGTTGTGTTGTTTCAGTTTTACATGTCCTCATTCTGTGATCACTGTTTCACCTCACCTATTTTGAAAAATGTTAATGCAAATATTTTCTGCAATAAATTGAAAAGGCACAGCTGCTATGACTATTCAGAAATGTGAGGTATATGTCAATGAGACAACAACCCAACGACAAAAATATTCTTTGCACATCTATGAATGTTTAAGAATTCTTGTGGAGGTCAAAAGCACATAACGTGTACTTATATATTGGTGACCTGGTACATGTATGTACCTATTGATGCATTTCGTCCTAAACATAAATTGTGTGAAGAGACCAAGCAGTTTATATGCTTATAAAAAAACTGATATTGCAATGAATTCCTGTATAACAAATTCCGGGAATGAGACACTATTTTATTTAAACCAGATGAGATATTAGTGGTAAAGGTTTAAACAGAAGCAGGAGATGTCAAGGGGCAATACAAAAAGTACAAGGTCGTGTAACACAGATAAAAAAATGACAAATGAAAAGAAAATAACAGCCCACATAGCACTGCACCGAAACATAAACCCACAAAAGATCAGATAAAACTTGTCTTCAATTTTAAATCTTTCTAATTTCAAACTCGAGTTTCACTACCCGATAGGAAAGAGTAAAGATAAGAATGTTGCAGTACTTCTGTGGTCTATGAAACAGAACATTAAAATTCTACAGTTCAGCAGAGCATTTTACTGCACTTATGATACACGTTGTTTTTAATCAGGGTCTGTGATATTAAGTCTATAAAAAACTACAAATAATGACAGATTCATATTCAATATTTCATGACAGCAAAAATAGTGATTTCGACAACACTGTACATAATGTACGTTCATTTAGGAAATTCATGCAAAGGTTCCACAAATAATGTAATTGTAGGTCAATCAAAAAGTAATCATTTAAATCCGTTTTCCACGAGACAAAATTCTACTGGCTACATATTTTTTTTATATACAAAAGTTGCTTTCTGATTTCTTTTTTTTTTTGACATGTTAAATGACTATTTTTGTTCCTGATTGAATACTATAGTAGAATGTAGGACAGTAAGTCACAGGACAAAAAGTCACGGACAAAAAGTCACAGACGAAAAGTCACAATTCAGTTTTGAGATTATTTTTCTCTGAACAAGAAAACACTAATTTTAAAAATAATTTTTTGATTTTTTATTGAACTATAATATATGAAGCAACTTTGTAATTAAAAATTTATTCAATAAATATCAATGATGATCAAATAATTGTTATGATAACAAAATGTCAAAGTGGTTTGGCACTTAAATGGCTTCATGGTGCCAAGAAATATATTATTTGCATGATTAAAATTTAATAATTTTTCATTTATCAAGGCTTATGAACAATTTCCTGAACTTAAAAATGAATAAATGTAAAAAAATATATTATTTGAAGATCTTTCTCTTATATAATCAAACAATTGTCAATACATTATTTGTGACTTTTTGTCCTATCAAATTTGTGACTTTATGTCCTGTGACTTTCTGTCCGTTTACCCTATTCATAGTATAGCCCAGTGTTTCTGTTAAAATAAAGTTCTGGTCATGGTTAAAATAATGTCAGAATTTGTTTAGTTGTAAAAACAATTACCAAGTAACAATCCACTTAGAACTTCACCTCCGGCAAAATTCAGGTGATCGGAGGGCAATAAATTTGCGTAATCGCACACCTGTGAATCCACAGTCACAACTCTAAGGAAATAATGACCGGAAAATCGGACACACATAATTTCACTGTGTAATTTAGAAGCAAACTTTAGCAAAGAAATGTTTCTTGTAATATCATGATCATCATGATCATTACCAGATTTTACTTTTTAAATAAAAAGAAATGCCGAAAAAAAGAAAAAAATATTTTCTCAATCAAATACATTAAAAAAATATTATTATATAATATATTATTTCAAGTAGTTTTTTAGAAAAAGAATTTATTTGATCTGAAATAAGTTTTCCTATTACTTTTCTTGATTAGCTATCGAGGTTATTCATCCCTGACTTGTCTACATGTTGTAGAATAATTATCGACGAGAATCTCATTCCGGGCCGCGTTTTTTAACGGGATTTCACGGAGTTGCCAATCTCTGTGTATATATGTCTCTGATATAAGACTATGAAGAATCAGAGACATACATGTACATGTCTCTGGAAGAAGTGAGAATAAAGAAAAAACTAAATAAAGAATATTTAATTATTTATTTATTATTTAATCTATAACTTATTCACTTATTTTACATTTTGTTCTATTCAGAATTAAATACAAGACTGTTTGCTGAGGGGGTGGTGCCGCGGAATTATGGAAAATTGACAAACGAGGATTACTCTTATCAAGGATTTGTATATTATTACTATACAAATCCTAGCTCTAATCAGAGAAGAACTAAAGGTTAAACAGTAACTCAATAATAAATAAAATATAAACATAGGAATGCTCTTGGTTACAGAATTGGCTTTAGGAGTCTATCAGTCTTGGCGGAGACTTAAGGAGGGGGGGGGGGGGGTCACTTATGTATTCATTTAAGTGCATTCGAAATTTTACTAATCGGACAGACCTTCAGTTAAGAATCCGTGTCAAGTTCTTTTGTAATCATGATTATTAGGAAACATCTTATAAGTTTTCCTACTGCCTCCTTGGTTTACTCTATACAAGGTTCTACACAAGTATTATAATAGCCAGTGCTACATTATCACCCTGATCGATCCTTGAAATGGCTAAATTTTGGACTTGATCTATTGGTCCAAGGTTAAACAATATATTTTGTTTTATAATTCTCAACTTATGAACTTTGCTTGCAAATACTTTAATCACTATCTCCTATATTCAACGAAAAGCTCACCAGATCTTAGGGACGAGTCGACATCAAAAGTTCAATGTAGGATAATTCACTGCCCCCCCCCCCCCTTTTTCACTTAATTTGGGAAAAATTGATTTGATATATATGTAAAATTGATGTTGGATAAACAAAACTTGCAGCAATTTTTACCCACCCACCCCACCCCCAAACTATTTGATTTAAGTTTTTTTTTATCCTACATCGATCTTATGATGTCGTCAGTCCCTTATGTTATCATGTTTGTCAAAATGTCGAATCAAATCAAAATTTTACTTACTAAATTTGCAATTATACTAAGACGTAGGTTTCCACATGTTGAGCAGCCACGGGAAGTTCCGAACTGTTCACTACTATCTCTACTTGAGTTCATTCATGTATTTTGGATGTTCATGTTGCACAAAGAGGCGAATTTAGTGCACCCTGCCCCTCCCCTTTTTGTGGGAAAAATTTGATTGATTGTATAGGGATTATCACTTAAGCATGCAGAGGTGGATTTAGAGGGGGCCGGGGGGGATTTGGTTGATTATATAGGAAATCACTGAAGCATGACCAGAGCGGGACCCTCAGTTAGGCAGTCAGTGGGCCCCACTTATGAAAATATCTGGATCCGCCACTGCCATGACTTGTGAGGCCTGCTTTTTAACAGTCAGTGCCCCCACCCCCTTTATGAAAATTTCTGGATCAGTCAGTTTATGTGTAATGGTAAGTGATTGTTGTTTTATCTTTTATTCTCTGGCTTTTCTCGTTTAATTAGATTTTTGGTTATAAATTAATTTAATTGGTATCCTCTTTCAATTTCATCATTAACAATAGACCTACACCAAAAGGCCCTGTACTGTAATTTTCTATCTTGCCCAAAAATACTTTAAATAGTACTGTTTTCACAAATGCTTGCTTGAAACACAACTTAATAAAATAGAAGCACTGCAGGTAATTTGCTTTTATTCCACACCAAAGGAGAATGAATGTATGGTAAAGTTATAATGTTACCGGCATTATTCTACATATATTCTGAGACTATTATAACACTATGTTATAGTCTGAGGTTATAGTAGTCTCAGATGCATTGTATAAGGGCTTTAATATAAGGGCGGGTATAAGGGACGAAGTAACACCATGTGACTATTGCATTGGTTGTCGTGATTTAAACACGATAAGAGTGTTTCCTTCCCCCTAAATCTTATGATCCTCATTCAGTCATTGAACAGGATAGAAACTATTTCAGACATCAAACAATCTGAAACTTTTCAAGTACTTTCTATATGCTCATGTGCAATTTCTTGTTAGCATAGTTTTGTACTTGGACAGATAATCAGAATGATCAACAATCAAGTATTGACAACAGTCAGGTCTATTTTCATCGGTCTCATTTGAAGAAACCAGGTATGCGGTAATTTTAATTCAGCCTTGTACAATATATATATACATCCAGTCATTTTTACTCAAGCGTTACAAATAAGGTTAAATGTTAGATTTTTATATTCTTTTAACTGCATTCATGGCAATTAATCAGCCATCCATCATTAGTTGTTTGTGGGAAAGACACCAAGCACTCTTTGTATAATTCAACTTATATCATGAATATTGTGAGGACAAGCTTTTAAAAATAAAATCTTTTAAAAACTATAAATATTTTTTTTCAATTACATTTATTTCTTCATTAGGCCAACTGAAATAACATGTGTGTTTCCTATTACATCTTTGAAAAAAATAGGATAGGTAGGGGATTTTTCTTATTTTACAATTTTTTTTTACATTGAGTCTATGGGCTGATGGGAGAGAAATTCTGACTTTAACAGTGCTTATTGATAAATCAAAAAAACTTTAGGGTAGGCTATTTCTAAGCTTGAAATATAGGGTAGTTGCGGAAATAAGAAACACACATATTTTTTTATTTGACCTTACATACAGGAAAAAGATATTTTTTTTAATTAACATTGTTTTATTTTTATATAATTTCACTTACAAGTTGACTCCTTTTCTAGATTTTTTTTGGAAGATATGTTTTAAAATGGTTGATGGAAAAGTACAACCATATCTTAAATTAAATAAATGGATGTTCATGATGAACATCAAGAAGCAATGAAAAAATTCAGTGTTTAGAAACTCACTATCTTTTTTATTATATGAAAGAATGAGAAAACTGTTGAATCATCGTGACTGTTGTTAAGAAGCTTTCCATTTAATTTTGTTAATTACTACCTGGGAACAGTCATGACAGTTTATCAGTATATATGTTCCTGTTACTATACACTTTTCATTAAATTGCTATATTTAACCCTTTTCTCTATAATGACGCCTCTGTGTTGTAGTGCATCAATTGAAACGTTTTCATGTACAGTTAACATTGCATTAAAGTACACGTATTTTCTGCATTTCATTGAAAAATCCTATGCAAATGAAGTATATAAAAAAAAAATGCTCTGGAGAAAAGGATTATAAATCAGTCATTGACATTGTCAGTTAATTATTTTAATATTTCATACTTTTAATTAAATCATGTGGTCTTTTTGGAAAAAAATCACTTCATATGTATTCATATTATGCAAATATTAAAAGTTATAGGCTTGAAGCAGAGATTCACTATACACATGTATGTCTGGCATGCAGAATGTTGAAAGCAAGTTAAGAATTTTACTTTATGCATGTATTAGCTGTCGTGCATATATCATGCATGGTACTTTTACATCTTTGAATAAGATATAGCCGTAATACGGATGTTGCAGAAACGTCCGTAATACGTATGTTTAAGAAACGTCCGTGAAACGGAAAATCCGTTTTACATCAGTTTTTACACGTACGTTTTACGGATGTATTTTTACAGACGTTTTACGGACGTAACCGTATCATCCGTAATACATCCGTATTACGGATGTTTTACGGACGTTTATTACCACATCCGTGAAACGTCCGTAGCTATTTTACCTGTGTATATAGTCTCCTAGTGTTCTATCTAAAATTTGTTTCTGATGCAATACATACAAGGTTTTTGGCATAGAACTTTCTGTCAAACAGTGACTTGTTGTTTAACAAGTTGAATATTGATGATAACTCTGATTTAAAATCTTTTTTAACATTCAACATGAATATTCAAGAGTAAATCAACAATAATCATAAGTATTTCAGTGCTTGTCTTTGGTTCATATTTTGCTTTCATATATTAACTTGTTAAAATAAGGCTCTTAGTTTTCTCTATTTGTCATATCCAAACCTTTTCATAGCACACTATATAGTTCGGTTTTTTTCATTGTTGGAGGACATATGGTGACCTATAATTGCTCACTATCACATCATTTGAACTCTGGTGGATATTTTTCTCATTGGCAATTCAACCAAATTTCCTTACTTTTATATGATCTTTTAATTATATATCAAGAGTAATTGATCTCAAGAGTAATTGTGAATATTGTATTGTTTCCTTTTTACAGTTTTGAATGTATCTGTTTTCTTAAAACTTTCTTAGAACAAACATAATCTTTAATCTTCTTCAAAGTTCAAAATTTTATTTCCAAGGATTTTTATTCACATTCTAATTTCTTTACTTTAAAAGTCCATGAATGTCAAAATAAATGTCTTCTTTGTAAATTTAAATGTTGTATTTTTTGTAAAATTCCCATATTTGTGAGGTAGTCTTCTATGTCCTGTATTCATGGTATTGGTTATTCTTCACCATGTTCACTGTGAATGGTAACTGAAATAAAATATTCATAAATAATATAAATTTAACTTCCATGAAGTAATGTTATAATAATTAATAGTCTAATACACTTAAGAGGTCCCAAACCGCCTACAAATTATATGCCTATGACATATTGTGAGTTTTAGCATGTTAAAATAAATTGCTTTGCCGATTGCAGCTGGATAGGACCGCAGAGGTCCAACCCTGAACAGTTGGGGCAAAAATGGACACAATATTCGCACTTGATACAGGTCTGAATTTGGATTGTTATTAAATATTTGACAAATAATCGGTTTCTGACACAGAATAAATGTAGTCAAAGAACTAGAATTGGTTATATGATTTGAATTTATATTCATTTTTTGCTTTTGTGCAGTACACTATGCTGTTGCGAATTTTTTTAATTTCGGACGATGATGTGATTTTTCTCGCCTTACTTAATTTATATCAAAATATAAAATATGTGATAAAATTGCTACGACTTCGTAAATCACAAAACATAAGGTTGTGAGACTTATTGAGTTTGATCAGTTTCTTATTATTTTGCCTCAGTAATTGGTGGTTTATTTTGTTGGTTTCGACTTTGCGTGATTGCAATAAAGATATTTTGATAATCATTCATAACCGTTAACTTGTTTAACCATTTTTTTTTCAAGCAGTAAAGCATCGAAACCTAATTGTTGGCAGCAATTTAATTTCCTAAAAATTGGAGGAAAGCCAAATGTTTATCAAGTGCCTGTGCTTTTGGCTATTTCTGTGGTTGACATGTGATTTTTGGCGGTTGTATAAAAACTGCTGTCATGTCCATGTTTATTGTATTTTTTGTTGTAAGGTTGCTGTCAAACTAATGTAAGCCTTTCCTTTTACTTTCCTTTTATGAAATCTTAAAACAAAGTTGTGTGTGTACTCATATATCAATGTGCAGAAACAGTATCAATAGATTAATCAAACAATGAAGGAATTTTGATCAAACTACCATAGCCGTAACTTGGAAGAGCCTCTATTAAATACAAGCTGTAGGTTGAACCAGTATTTACAAAATTGTCAAAGCATGTTAAGCGTACAACTCATAGGTAACCAGTACCTCAACAAGACTTAGAGTGCACATGCTGACCATTTATTTTATGTTGAAATTCTTTAAGATAAAGGTAAAATTACTAAAAGTATCACAAAATCTTAACACTTTACAGATCTTTGACCATGAGGTGAAGGTCGGATAAATCCTATCAGACAGACATCTACACCAAACGATTTTTTTATACACCAAATATAGTTGACCTATTATTTAAGCTTGTAGTACTTGAAAATCAGCAAAAATACAAAAACTTAACATTGATAAATGAAATGAGGTCATACCCAAGATCAGATGAAACCTGCCAGACTGACTTGCCAGACTGATATACATGTACAGTTGACCTACTGCTTATAGGATTTGAGAAATGGACCTTGTCACTGATCAAAAAAGTGAAGAAGAAGTCAGGTGAACCCTTCTAACAGACATGTAGATGTTGCAAGGAACCCATATACCAAATATAGTTATAATATCCTATAACTCATACATGTCATAAGTGAGAAATTCACATGACAAAAGAACTATATATTTTTTTCAAGCAGTTATTGAACCATGAAAATGAGGTCGAGGACAATGGACATATGACAGACAGAATCTTTGTAACATAAGCCTCTGCAAACAAGATATGAAGTCCAGGGGTTGAAGTCATAAAACTTTGCTCAGTGCTCGGAGCACAAAAATCCTGCTCGAAACATGAAATCAAACATTTTGATTGGTTGATTTTGGAGTATGAGTACAAAAATCCGACTCAAAAGTTTTATGACTTCAAGGCCAGGTCTTCTACCTTCTGAAATATAAAGCTTTATACAAATTGTTGACAATGCCGCCAAGAATAGAAATACTTATGGCTATGTTTTGACAAAAAAACATTCTGATCAAAAAACAAAATTGAAAGTGTGAAATAGCATTATATTATATAAATAATAATGTCCTTTGGTCTTTTAAATGAATCATTGAGGATCATACCTCATCTTTTTATATTTATATGCTGGTTGAGCCTGGTTCATTGAAAAAGCTCCAAGGTTTATCCATGTACATAGTCTGATTGTTATATGTTTGCAAATTCATTCTGATAATGCAAAATCATTAATTGGTTGATTTTTCTTGCTTATTTTAATGTCCAGTGGCAAATATTTTATGTATTCTAAATGATAACAACTTATCAGTTCATAATATAGGCCAGTCTGACTAGGTACACAGCTACTTTAGTACAAGTAATATTGATGTACAGTTCTCAAGATGCATATCGAATGTACATCTGTAAAGCTGTATATTAACTGTACAGCTATAAAGTTTCATTTAATTTGGACCATTTTTCGGTTTTTCACATTTTTGCCATTTCCATGGTAACGGCAGCCATCTTGAAAATTCCAAACCCAAAGTGCACATCTGCACATGGGGATTGTCATTATGGAGCAGTTTTATCAATGTATGTCAAGTCATCTCCGAGAACTAAGCTGGACAAAAAGTGTGGAAGAATAATTCGTAGAATAACAATATGTCCCCCCTTTTATCAAAGGGGTGACATAATAATATGCAAAAGTTGATTGTTCAAAAGCGAATTAAAGGTATTTTCTTTCATAAATTGATCGGAAAAGATATGTGGACTGGTTGATTGATGGTTTGTGATCATGATTGATCAATTAATCGATTGATTGATCGATCGTTTGATTGATCGACAGTTTGTAAAAGGTGAGGGGACGTTTTTTTTTCGAATTCTGCACTTGATTAATTACTTGTTTGATATCAAAACTTGATTGATTGATCTCTTATCATGATTTGATCACTTTAATCATGATTTGATTGATTGATCAATACTTTGTATAGCCTAAAATGACACATTTTGCATTGGTTATTCCTTGTCTATACGTTTTGTACTGTTCAGTGTCAAATATCTAACGCACAATTTTACACGTAAGATTGAGAAATATACTCTATTTCCTCTTCTTACATCAGAAAAAAATGAATGGCGATTAAGGTTATTCTAACACTAGATTTGCTATTGCAAGCAATAGCGGAGGATGTCACCCCGTACTGGACATTGTCAAGTAGTAGCAATCATTTTGAGTGTACCAAAGTCAAATGGCACATCTATTATACATGCCTTTGATTCTGATTCCCCCCTCCCCCCCCCCCCCCCCCTTTTTCTCTTCTTGTAGAATAAGATTGATGTCTATATCACAGCTACTTTAGTACAAGTAATCTTGATGTACAGTTCTCAAGATGCATATCGAATGTACATCTGTAAAGCTGTATATTAACTGTACAGCTATAAAGCTGTATATAAACTGTACATCTGTAAAGCTGTATATCAACTGTACAGCTGTAAAGCTGTATATAAACTGTACATCTGTAAAGCTGTATATCAACTGTACAGCTGTTAAGCTGTATATAAACTGTACATCTGTAAAACTGTTTGTAAACTGTAGAGTTGATATACAGCTTTACAGCTGTACAGTTTATATACAGCTTTACAGATGTACATTCGATATGCATCTTTAGAACTGTACGTCAAGATTACTTGTACTATTGTAGCTGTGTAAGTTTGAAATGTAAATGCTATGATAGTTTGAACTTCTGACATCTCAAGTGTGTGTGTATGGAGCAGTAGAAGGGGCAAAGTAAGGATGCCTTGATGCATACATTACATGGGAAAGTGAGAAAAATAAGCAACAGTGTACATGTACAGATATACTTGAAACAGTTTAAGGTAGATAACATCAAATTATTTAAATTAACTGCAATTCTACAGATGAACTTACTTTGATATCAGTTCTTTTTTGCAGGACATTCACACCTACATGACATACATGTTCACCAGTGATATCAATCATTGTCAATACTGTACTTTCCTTTCATTTGGTAACAAGCTAAAATTGTATATATAAATAATTTAATCAAGAAGTCCAGACAAAAACTACATGTAGTATGAATTGATGCTCACTAATTTATACCTTTACTATATACTTTTACTTTTGAGTGACTTGAAACAAAATGTAAGCAAACAACAGAAAGAAGATCAACAGTTAAGCTTATAAAAAATTAATATAAATGTATGTGCAGATTTTAATAAAAGAAAAACCTTTCAATGTACCTTGGCAATGGATAAATTTTCTGTCAAAAAGCAAAAATATTTCAATAAACGGTTTCCCAAGCAAAGCTGGAAACGAACCCTGAACAGTTGGGGTAAAAATGAACACAATATTCAAGTTTGATATAGGTCTGAATTTGGATTGTAATCAAATATTTGACACATTATAGGGGGAAATTTCTGGATCCGCCACTGGGTATTGAACCTTTAGATTAAAGAGTACCATACACTTAAACTAAAGTTTTTTGTCCAGAAACCAAATGTCTTTAAAGGACAACAATGTGATAGCAGTATACTGTGTAGCAGTATACGACCCCATATTGTGGTTGTATAAAAAAATTGTTTGTTCTTTTAAACTTTTTCATAATTCATCTACAAGAAATGTAGGCCTGTTTGGGATTGCTTGCAATGCAATTTTCCTATAAATTCAACCTTATATAGTAATGCCGGATTTTGATTGGTTGGTAACCAGAGTATTTTTCGTACATTCTTATCCTTTTTACTCTATTTCTGTACTAAAAATCTTTAGTACCGGACATTTACTTTTAATATTTAGTACTACTTCTTTACTTAAAAATTATTGTAATATTTAGGTACGGTACCAGTATTTTACAGTACTTGTTTTGTACTAAAAATTTTGGTACAGAAATAATACCCACAGTGATCATAATATTCCATGTTTGAAAATCATAACTTTAAGAGATTTGAAATAGACAAACTATCAAAATGCTGAAAATGTAACGGTGTAATAACATGAATGAATAAATGTGGATAGTGTCCACATGTGGACACAGATGATGCCCCCACTTGCATACCATATAGTTATAAAGGGACATAACTGAAGAATGGAAAAAGTGACGCTACCCAAATTTGAACTTGATCTGAGTTTTGTGGTAATAAGCATTGTGTGTAAGTCTCATAACATTTGGTTGAAGCTAACTTAAGTAGAAAACAGAAACTAAAAATTTAGCAATTTTTCTATTTGTAAACATGCATAACTCTAACGTGAGTGTGTATAAGTTTTACAACATTTGGTTGAGACAAACTACAAAAAATCAGCAATTTTTATGTTTATAAAAGGACATAACTCTAGAATGATAAAAGTGTTGCCACCTAATTTCGTACTTAATCTGTATTATGTAGTAATAAGCATTGTGTATAAGTTTCATAACATTTGGTTGAGGCAAACTCAAGTTAGAGAACGGAAACAAAAAAATTGTACTTGATCTCTACTGAGTTTTGTGGTAATGAATATTGTGTAAAGGTTTCATAATGTTTGGCTGGGGAAAACTTCAGTTACACAATGGAAACTAAAAATTTTGCAATCTTTCGATTTATAAAGGGGCATAACTCAATAATGGTTAAAGTGACACTACCCAAATTAAACTTGATCTGTGTTTTATCAGTGGAAGTCAAAATTAAACATTGCATTGTATAAAGCATTGATTGTAGTTGATTAAACTATAATCATGGTCAAAGGAAGATAACTCCAATTTTAAAAATATATTATAAACTTGATATTTAGAAGAAAATAAAAATTTTGCAATTTTTCCATTTATAAAGGGGCATAACTCTAGATCGGTTAAAGTGATGCCACCAAAATTCAAACTTGATCTGTGTTTTGTGGTAATAAGCATTGTGTATAAGTTTCATAACATTTGGTTGAGGCAAACTTAAGTTAGAGAACGGAAACTAAAAATTTTGCAATATTTTCTTTTATAAAGGGGCATAACTCTAGATCGGTTAAAGTGACCCCACCAAAATTCAAACTTGATTTGTGTTTTGTGGTAATAAGCATTGTGTATACCTTTCATAATATTTGGTTGAGGCAAACTAAAGTTAGAGAACGGAAACTAAAAATTTTGCAATATTTCCTTTTATAAAGGGGCATAACTCTAGATCGGTTATAGTGACGCCACCAAAATTCAAACTTGATCTGTGTTTTGTGGTAATAAGCATTGTGTATAAGTTTCATAACATTTGGTTGAGGCAAACTCAAGTTGGAGAACGGAAACCAATTTCGGGACGTATGGACGGACGGACGTACGTACAGACGGACAAGGGTAAAACTTAATGCCCCCTCCGCTAAGGTGGGGGCATAAAAACTGTAGTACTTAAATTTCAAGTACAAATCAAGTACTGTAAAATACAGGAACTTAATATCATGATAATTTTAAAGTAACAAAATGGTACTAAATATTAAAAGTAGATTTCCAGTACTACATAATTTTGGTACAGAAATAGTAGCTATGCAAAAGTAGCTGTGTAACCAATGTCAAGTTCTTTGACTACATTTATTCAGAAAACTATAATGTGTCAAATATTAATTTAAAACCAAATTCAGACCTGTATCAAGGAATCAGAAACTTGTCAACATTTAAGTTAAGTACTAAGGAGTATTATTACTACAACTGCACAATATTAATGACTTTACCATAAGTTATTTCTTAGTTTCCTTAAACTGACCTCATCACGAATATCAACAAATTGTTTACGGTTTTGTAAATAAAATAATTTGTCACTTCTAACATGGATAATTTTCGACTTGCCCACAACAAGAATCAAAACTTTGAACTCTATGACCTCAAACTTTAAAAAAATTTGGAGACTACATGAACATGATGTACCGAGTCTGACAAGAAAAAAATATTCAAATAAAGTCATCATTTTAATAACATACCTCTCATCACAAAATTATTCATTGACTACTGCTCCTCTGTGCTCATATGCACATAAATCAATATGACAATCTATGAATCCACTATATAATCTAGACATCAATGACCCAAATGAATTCTGTTCTGTTGCTTAGCTTCTCCTACTTCTCAAAGTACTTGTACTTTCATTGAAAATGCTAAAAGAAATAATGGTTAATGAAATGAAGTTATAATATCTGCCAAAATTGCCTTTAATATTTGATCCGGCAAAATTGGCTTAGTTTGATCTTTTAAAACTAGACCAACAAACAACCCTGAAAAAATAGAGGCTTCCAAGAGCCTCAGTCACTCACCAGTATCCACTGTGGTTTTGGAAATCATGTAAAATAACGTTTAAATCATAATAAATAGTATTAGATACCCCAATAATGATTGTGGCCAAGTTTGGTTAAATTTGGCCGAGCAGTTTTAGAGAAGATTTTAGTAAAAGATTACAAAAATTTACGAAAAATGGTTAATAAAATTGACTATAAAGGGCAATAACTCCTTAAAAGGTCAATTGACAATTTTGGTCCTGTCGACTTATTTGTAGGTCTTACTTTGCTGAACATTATTTCTGTTTACAGTTTATCTCTATCTCTAATAATATTCAAGATAATTACCAAAAACTGCAAAATTTCCCTAAAATTACCAATTCAGGGGCAGCAACCCAACAACAGGTTGTCTGATTTGTCTAAAAATTTCATAGCAGATAGAACTTAACCTGGTGAACGTTTTAACCCCACGTCAGATTTGCTCTGAATGCTTTAGTCTCAGAGATACATGTGTAGGACTCGGAACCGCGATGGTACTCCGAACTGCGATGGTCACGCCGAAGTGCGATGGTCCATGCTGATGTGCGTTGGTTAACACGCTGAAGTGCAATGGTCCATTGTGACACTAACTTGTTGTTAGATATGCTGAAGTGCGTTTGGTGGATACGCTGAAGTGCGATGGTCTAACTGTGACGTGTATACTAGCTAAATGCAATGGTCTGAAGTTGAAATCCCATTTTTAAATGTGGCGGTGTAGTGGTTAATGTGCTAGCCTCGCGTTTGGAAGACTGGGTTTTCTGGTCAGGTCAAAATAAAGACTTTAATTTTTAATTTGCTAATGTTTTGCTTAGTATACAACAGTATGAGGCAGAAAATAGACTGGATGGCTCAGATTAAGTATAATGGATTCAAGTTGGGGGACATTGTTTTTAAAATGAGCATTCAAGTGCGATAAAATAAAAAAAACGGGTATAGCACAGCGCTCTTTGTAGTACTAACTAAGCAGGATACATTTAATTTTATCAAATATACTAGTAACTTGTTCTTGTCATGTCAGTAGCTACGAAATTTCTCACAACACTCATGCATCTATTTATTTAATAAATCATAACAGTTTTTAAGAAATAAAAACTACCGATTACATTTATGCTTGACATATAGTGAGACATGACGCTTGTTCTGTCATTAGCTTGAGAATTAGCTGATTTTTCGCTAAGCAGCAGAAACTGAGAATTACAACAAGTTGGCACCATTTGGGTTTCTTTTGGCCTAACCCATAGCAGAATATTAATACTTTAAACAAAATAAAATAACCAAGATTGCCCGTTTTCTTACAAAGCATGCCGGACTCATTTCGAGAATAAAACAAAATTATCGCTACTTGATATAACGAAAACATTGCTAATATTAATTTATTATTTTAAAAGTTGTCCACACAAAATCATGTGATGTTAACTTGAGGAGAAGTCAAATTTTATATAAGACCAAGACATGCTCAAAACTGTTTGGGACTTAAATCGTTCGTTTCATTCTGTTTCCTTTCCTTCGTACGTACGAAACCTTCATCTACAAATCTTATTCTCCTGCCTGTGAATCCATTTGTTTCATAACGTTGTATTTGAAAACGTCACAATATCAAACGTCATGCAAAATCATCGCACTTCATCGAAAGGACCATCGCACTTCGACGTGGACCATCGCACTTCGGCGTGGACCATCGCACTTCAGCATCCCCATCGCACCTCCGAGTCCTACACATGTATAAGCCAAAAACTGCATTTTACCCCTATGTCCTATTTTTAGCCATGTTGGCATGTTAGTTAGCAGGAGAGGTCATCTGACACATATTTCTAACTAAATATCCTAATGATGTTTGTGGCCAAGTTTGGTTCAATTTGACTCCCTAGTTTCAGAAGAGAAGATTTTTGTAAAAGTTAACAGCGACGGACAACGACGACAGACGCCTTGTGATGAGAAAAGCTAATAAACAGCTGTGCCACGAGCGCATGATACACCCGTCGTCTTGTGTGTGAAGTTTTATGCAATAATCATAAATAGTTTCTGAGATACGGCGCGACATGTGAAAACCCCCCTTTTTTACAAAAAACTCAATAACTCTAAAATAAAATTTTGAATCATCACCAAAAAGTATACAGATCTTAAGATTAATATAAATAAGTAGTGTGTAAAGTTTTAAGTAATAATAATACATGTTTTTTGAGATACGGCGCGACATGTGAAAAAAACACACCCCTGTTTTAGCTATAAAGTCTTGTAACTACGAAAGTTTAAATCTTATTTTCACCAAAAAGTATGCAGATAGTTTGACCATCATAAGAAACAACTATGTTAAGTTTCATTAAATTTGGATAAGTGGTTCTCAAGTTACAGTGCGACATGTGGACGCCAGAGAGACAGACAGACAGACAGACGGCCGGAATCCGGACATTTGTATACCATAATATGTCCCGTAAAAATTTTGACAGGCGTATAAAAATGACTAAAAAATCAAAGTATTTAATCATTTTAATGTTCTAATGATCTAATCCATCATATAAAATCCATATGACCCTTGAATGAAGGGATGAACAAAAGCGGTTATATACATGTATAATTGGATCTCTGAATCTGTCATGATTTATAATGCCAATCTTTGGGCATCAACTTACCATCAAGTTATTTTAATAATCATGATACTTTTTGAAATTTGAAGTCATTCAAAAATGTTTAAATTATACCAAAAGTTGAACTAGTATTTGATATAAGGTAATATCTGAGAAATGGACTAAACGAGACAAGGTTTTGTGGTAAATACATGTACCTTGAAAGTTGTTATTGGCTTTGAACTAGCTGTTAGCAATTGGGAGTACTCTCAAATCTATACTTAGTCTTTTTAGTTTTGGGGATGTATAAATCTGCTTTAAAAGCCCTTTTCACACCAATATCCCAGCTAAGGTGGTTGGTTTAGCACCACAAACTACTAGTCTAGCCCCACCACAACCTTTTGAATGCGTCTGTCTCATGTCAGAAGCCTGTTAGTGTTATTCAGTGGTTCAGTTTGTCGTTTGTTGCTGTTTATAATATTTTGTTTTTTTGGTTCTGTTTTTTATTTATTACATTGTATAAATTAGTCTGTTAGTTTTCTGGTTTGAATTGATTTACAAATTTGTGATTCTCATATAGGGTCTTTAAAACCTGACTATGCGGTATTGGCTTTGCTCATTGTTGAAGGATGTACAGTGACCTATTGTTGTTAACTTCAATGTCATTTGATTTCTGGTGGAGAGTTGTCTTTTCTCATTGGTGTAAACAATATTTTATTTTGAAAATAATTACGTAATTTAAACATTATTATCATTACAATATGACAGATTTATTAGGATTGAAAAACAAGTGAATTTACACTTTTAAAAATTCCTCTATTTTTTCTCATTGGCAATCACCACATTTTCTTATTTTTATATTTACATTACATACATGTAAAGCAGACCTTTCATCTTCTCGAGGAGTCCACTTCCTATGTACAACCAGGGGGCCCAAACAGCATCATCATGCATGATTTTGAGTCAGCTAAAAAAAAGAATCAAATAGATTATGATACAATAAATTAATACATAAATTACATAATAATTTAATAATAAATAATGAATCTACAATCATATTTTAAGAAGTGAAACATCATTTTAAATCAATAAATATCATATATTAAATTTCGATTTTTTTGTATCAGTGTCTTCTAATTTCTGGGTAGATAAGTAAATACGGGCGAGTTGGCAGACCTTTATTTTTTTTATATTCTATATTCATTTGGATTTTACCCAAGTTAGGCGAGTTGCCATTGTTGACAGGAGTATATTTTACGGATTTAACCCTTTTCATAAGTGGGGCAATTTTTTTTAAAAGCGGGGCGAGTTGGTAAGGAAGCCACCACTTGATTTTTATGGGGTGGGGGCTAGGATAAGAATGTTATCCTGAATTTTTTTTTTAATTGAAATCTCTGTCCTGCCAGTTAATTTTTCACTATTTTCGTTCCTGGTAATTCTTTACATAAATCCTAGCTTTTTTTAACTTATAAGTGGAAGCAGGACAAATCGCCCCACTGGCAAATCGCCACACTTTTTCACCAACTCGCCCCACTTTTAAAAAAATCGCCCCAAACTGGTTTACTAACTCGCCCCACTTTTTAAAATATCGCCCCACTTGTAAAAAGGGTTAAATCCCGTTAATATTACTCCTGTCAACTCGCCCCACTTAATGAAAAACGGTAATATCTAGATGAATATATAATTTTCATGTCTGCCAACTCGCCCCACTTAATGAAAACTAATCTACACAGAATACCAGTGCAAGCAAGCCCGCACTAACCAAGCCATCCTATTCAACATGTGGGAGCAGTATATCAAGTTGCAGGCAGCATATCTACAACCAGACTCTTACGCCAGTGTGGTCGTGTCAACGGTCCAGTCGTGGAAGCAGACAGCTATTGAACTTTCTAATGACAATGTATTCATGTATTCATGTGCTTGTTTTTAGTGCTGACATTTCATCTAGTACTTCTTTTTTATGTTATCATGCCAGTGCTTGTCATAATTGATTTAATGTATGTTTGTTTAAAATGTTATTGTTATGCATACTTACGTAGATGTGCAGACCTATCATCTGAGAATAAAATTATGTAAACACACATGATTCTTGACTTATCTTATAAAACATTGAATATATTTACCAGGAAAAAAACATCACATAAATGCTGATGCTACTTTCTTTCTGTTTTATTTCAACCAAAAGAAAAGAACAAAAAAAAAGATGCATTTCTAACGTTTTCATAAGTGGGGCGAATTGGAAGGCCTACACTCATTTGTTGACATGACTCAATATTAGGATTTTCCTATTTTTATACGACCGCAAAAAAAATTTTTGTGGTCGTATATTGGTATGACGTTGGCGTCGTCGTCGTCGTCGTCCGGCGTCGTCGTCCAAATACACATTAGTTTTCGCACTCTAACTTTAGTTTGAGTGAATGGATCTCATTGAAATTTTACCATAAGGTTCAATACCACAAAAGGAAGGTGGGGATTGATTTTGGGGGTTATGGTACTAACAGTTAAGGAATTAGGGGCCAAAAGGGGCCAAAAATAACCATTTTTGTAACTTCCAGACATAACTTGTGTGTAAGTGTATGGATCTCTCTGACATTGTACCACAAGGTTCCATATCACAAAGGGAATGCTGGGATTGATTTTGGGGGTAATTGTCTCCAAATTTTAGGAATTAGGGGCCAAAAAGGGGCAAAAAACAAGCATTTTTCTAGTTTCATGACAATAACTTGTTTGTAAGTGTATGGATCTTTATGAAATTGTACTACAAGGTTCCATATCACAAAGGGAATACTGGGATTGATTTTTGGGGTAATTTCCTCCAAATATTAGGAATTAGGGGCCAAAAAGGGGCAAAAAACAAGCATTTTTCTAGTTTCATGACAATAACTTGTTTGTAAGTGTATGGATCTTTATGAAATTGTACTACAAGGTTCCATATCACAAAGGGAAGGCTGGGATTGATTTTGGGGGTTTTCCCTCAAAATTTTAGTAATTAGGGGCCATAAAAGGGCAAAAAAAACATGCATTTTTCTAGTTTCAGGACAATAACTTGTGTGTAAGTGTATGGATCTTTATGAAATTGTACTGCAAGGTTCCATATCACAAAGGGAAAGCTGGAATTGAGTTTGGGGGTAATTGCCCTAAACGTTTAGGAATTTGGGGCCAAAAAGGGGCCAAAAAACAAGCATTTTTCTAGTTTCCAGACAATAACTTGTGTTCAAGTGTATGAATCTCTCTGAAATTGTACTGCAAGGTACCATACCACAAAGGGAAAGCTGGGATTGAGTTTGGGGGCGATGAATCATAAGGGGGTTCAAAAAATTGGGGGGGGGGGGGATTTTTTTTTTCCTTTTTTTTCTTTAACATTTTCCATTTTAAATTGGTTATTTCTGATTTATATATAAAAGCAAATAATAATGATATGGTTTGAATAGGCATACATGTGAACCTCCCGACGGGAGTACAATAATCCCCTTTTTCAGGGGTCTCCTCCCGACCTCCCGTTGAAAAAATCCCGTGTATGAAATTTTTCATGAATGAAAAATTTCTGCCCAACATAACATCTCAGGCATCTGGTGTAACTGATATTACCTGAAGTTATATTTTACCTGTAAATCAATTAACATGCATAATTATATGGCTTCACTTGTCAGCTTGGGTGTCAAACATACTGGTAAGCAACGATTTTTACCTCAGGCTAACTGCCGTTGTGTAACAAAAACTGTGTATTTATTGGGTTACTTCCCTTGATTTATCCTGTTTTAAGTTACTTTCCTTTTAATAATGAAAATTTTTAAAAGAATATAAATAAAATATAAATTGAACAAATAATCATAAAAGGATGGTTATCAAATGATTTTAAATGTCTTAGGACAAATAAAAAAATAATAATTTGAAAATTATTTGAGGATTCTATACTTCCTTTTAAGGCTTAAATTGAAATTTATATAATAACTATGACCCTAACTTTACAGATAGAATGAATTTCTGAGTTTGCAAATAAAAACTATTTGCAAGAGAAAAAAAAAAAATTAAAAACTATTTGCAGACAGCTAAACAAATGTTCTGGTTGCAATGATTGTTTTATAGAATATGAAGTAAAAAATTTAAAGAACATACTGGAAAAAAACAATGTTAGATTGAACATGTAGAATATAAATATGGAGAAACTTTATAAGTACAAGGGTACTATAAACATAATAAATTGGTTGGAAAGTTGAAGAAAACACACTTTAAAAGACCATTTTTACAGCACACGGTTACATTTACAACAAAATTAATGTCGATTAAAAACCTCCTGATCTGAGTCCTAATCTCCTGACCAAAATTTCCCAATCTCCTGATCTGAGTTTCACAGTCCATCACATGTATGAATAGGTAAATTGAAAATTTTTAAGTTCTTAGTCCACTTTCATTCTGTGTCAGAAACCTATGCTGTGTCAAATATTTAATTACAATCCAAATTCAGTGCTGTATTAAGCTTGAATGTTGTGTCCATACTTGCCCCAACTGTTCAGGGTTCGACCTCTGCGGTCGTATCAAGCTGCGCCCCAGCGGAGCATTTTATTCATAAGTGGGACAAGTTGACTTAACTCAATTCATCAGGATTTTTCTATTTTTCACAAGTGGGGCGAGTTGACATTCACGTCACCGAAATACTGATACTCACTTCTTACTGCTTTATTTAAACAAAAAGAAAAGAATTACAAAAGATGTTTATCCAAGGTTTTCATAGGTATTGATTTTATTTATAAGTGGCAGGAACATATACAACGGGATAGCATCTTTTTCCATAAGTAGGGCGAGTTGGCATTATTAAATTCATCGTGGTTTATCTATTTGTCATGAGTGGGGCGAGTTGGCAGACCTTATTTCAGCGGGATTTTAACCCTTTTCATAAGTGGGGCAAGTTATCCAACCTATTTTCAATGGGATTTTACCCTTTTCATAAGTGGGGCGAGTTGGTAAACAAGAGTGGGGCAATTTTTTAGGAAGTGGGGCGAGTTGGTGAAAAAGTGGGGCGATTTGTCATGGATTCCTTATAAGTTGACAGAGAATGCACGTCGTTTCGTAACCTGGTCGTTTCGTACCTGGTCGATTTGTAACCACGTTGTTTTGTAACTGAGACGTTTCGTAACTTTTGTGATTAAATATGGTTCAAAAGTGTTAGTTTAAATTAATTAGTTTAAATAAAAAAGTTAAAGTTATTATTTAAAAATAATCAAATTGTTCATCTAATAATAACAATATTGTAATATTTTTAATTTAAAATTTTCTGAAATCTTTTTAATTATTGGCTAATTGGCTAATTGGTAATTACACTCGGTGACAGCTTTAATGGTTTTATGACAACTAATGACAGGTAATAAAAAGTAATTACAGTAGGTGTAAAGTGATTAAGTAGATTAATGGCACACGACCTGAAAAAAATAATTATTTTCTCCTTTTTTTTCACTTTTACATGCAATTGCATAACCCTCCTCCTTTTTTACCCGGGCTGGGGACCGGCGTTAGCTTGTTGAAGGCAGTACTGATATGCTCCACTGGTAGGAATGGTAAGGCCATCAACTTACGTAAAAATTTAAAAGTGTTGCCCTTGGAATTGTATGAAACTACCAAGCCTGTCTTTTGGATTTTACGGAAGATGGCTTGACTCCAGTGAAATGCACAACCTTGGACGGGGACTCCTGGAAACAGACTGTGTAGAGCATTCCACAGGCCACGTTCAAAGTCTGCTTGTTTTCATACAGATTGGAGAGAATGACATCTGTGATAAATTATCTGCATCACACACAGCATCAGAGATTGTACAACTCGCAAAAGATGTCAAGCGCTTAGGTGTTCCTTCTGTAGTTATAGGCTCCAACATCGTCAGACTAAAAACAAGAAACATGAAAGAAACAACTTATGATAGAAAAAAAAGAAGATAAATAAAGAACTAAGCAACATAAAGATGAGTGATGTCAAGTATTGGAGACACCAAAGCATGTGGCAGAAGACTAAATACTTTGATAAAGACGGGGTACATCTAAATGATGATGGACAATTCAAATTCTTCTGTTCTATTCGCATGTGTGCAAAACTGTACTTGTAAAGTGTAAATTTATGTGCAATTAATTATTTAATAAATAAATATAGATATATATCAGTTTAATTGAAGTCTGGAGCATGTCAGTTAACTGCTAGTAGTCTGTTGTTATTTATGTCTTATTGTCATTTTGTTTATTTTCTTTGGTTACATCTTCTGACATCAGACTCAGACTTCTCTTGAACTGAATTTTAAAGTGCGTATTGTTATGCGTTTACTTTTTTACATTGGCTAGAGGTATAGGGGGAGGGTTGAGATCTCATAAACATGTTTAACCCCGCCGCATTTTTGCGCCTGTCCCAAGTCAGGAGCCTCTTTTTTTAGTCTTGCATTATTTTTAATTTTAGTTTCTTGTGTACAATTTGGAGTTTAGTATGGCGTTCATTATCACTGAACTAGTATATATATTTGTTTAGGTGCCAGCTGAAGGACGCCTCCGGGTGCGGAAAATTCTCGCTGCCGCGTGATTGAAGACCTGTTGGTGACCTTCTGCTGTTGTCTGTTCTATGGTCAGGTTGTTGTCTCTTTGACGCATTCCCCATTTCCATTCTCAATTTTACATACATCACTAAGTCTTTTTATTACTTTTTGCGTAACCTACTACTCTTATTGTTATTATATATTGATATAAGGTTACAAAACGTCTCAGGTACGAAACGACCTAGTTAAGTTAGGAATCGACTAGTTACGAAACGACCAGGTTACGAAACGACCTGCACCCTTGACAGAACTCCAGTTCCGCATATTTTTCAAATAATACACCCCTACCAGTACCCCCAATAAAACTCACATGGTAGCTCCCTTAACAAGAGTGGGATATTTTTATAAAGGGAGGCGTGTTGTTAAAAAAGTAGGGCGTTTTGCCAGTGGGTCGAGTTGACTTGCGTCCGTTCTTGACAATCTTTGACTGATTTTCGGGTTTGCATGCGATGACATTTATAAATTCAAATTTGTTTTCGTGAAAAGTATAGCACTAGCATCTTCTTAAATATGTACATGATAATATTTACCTTTCGTTGCGCTTTCCAAGTACAAAATATTGGGTACGTAATCCGTTAAGAGAAACACAACTTTCTTTCGTTCCCCGGTTTCTTCCAGTTAATCAGTTAATCGACAAGCAACCCATTTCAATTTATCTGTTCATACTAATAACTTTTTGACCAATCGGTTTTGAAAAACCAGAGTTCTTTGTATTATCTATCTGACTATAATATATCTTTCCATTCTTTATACTCAAGGATTTGTACAGTGACACTATACAAATCCTTGTTAAACTGTAAAACATGAATTCAGCAGCAGACGAGCGTCCATGGATTTTGCGTCATAGTATAAAAAACGGCAACGGAGAAAATATTTCCGGGTTTTCGTATTCGACGTGTCAAGCTTTCGTACATTTACGATCATTTACGTATATATGAGAGTTAGTTCTTTACCCGGTCTGGAATCAAGAATGGGGATTTAAGTATAGAAAATAATTACAAAAAAGTTCAGAAGTGGTACACTGAGTATTATATGCCTTTGTTATAATCAAGGATTTGTATACTCTACAAATCCTTAATATAAGCAGAGACATATATACACAGAGATTGGCAACTGTAACAGTGGTCAGCGAAATCCAATTAAAAACACGCGTCACACGAGACTTTAACGAGATCGCCATTTTGCAACTGATCATGACAAGTTCACCACCGCTTCGATTTTTATTTTACATCAAGCTTTTCAAAACAGCATAATGTAAGTATATATTTCAATTTCGTAAATTATTTACCTTGTTTTATTCAGTTTGTAGTAATTGTTAGTTAAAATATTGTGACGATTAACGTTTTATTGTGGTCAATAATAAGGGGAAAGCTTGGCCGACTGGACGTTATGAAAATTTTTTACACGGACGTATTTTTTATTAAAACCTTTTCATTCGAAAAGGAATAAAACCATTTATGAGATGAATCACTTTTCCCAAGACATACTGGTTTTTTGTAAATATGTTGAATTTTTCATTAAATCACCCACTTTGATGCAATTTACAATTAAAATTCAGTATTCTCGCTGTCGGCCACGTTCAATTTTTAAAATATAAAGACAGGCCCCTGTCCATGTCTACAGTCAATAAACTTTTCCATCTTTAGAGAATAATTATTCCCAGCACATGAATTACTTTCTTATGACATACTGGATTTGTGTATAACAGTTGTTTTTTACATATTTTCACCCACTTTGATGCAATTTACAATTAAAAATGACCATTCAAGCTGTCGGCCATTTTCATTCTCTTCAATATAAAGACAGGCCCCTGTCCATGTCTACAGTCAATAAACTTTTCCATCTTTAGAGAATAATTATTCCCAGCACATGAATTACTTTCTTATGACATACTGGATTTGTATATAACAGTTGTTTTTTCCATATTTTCACCAACTTTGATGCAATTTACAATTAAAAATGACCATTCAAGCTGTCGGCCATTTTCATTCTCTTTAATATAAAGACAGGTCCATGTCTACAGTCAATAAACTTTTCCATCTTTAGAGAATAATTATTCCCAGCACATGAATTACTTTCTTATGACATACTGGATTTGTATATAACAGTTGTTTTTTCCATATTTTCACCAGCTTTGATGCAATTTACAATTAAAAATGACCATTCAAGCTGTCAGCCATTTTCATTCTCTTCAATATAAAGACAGGCACCTGTCCATGGCTACAGTTTATAAAATTGTCCATCTTTAAAGAAAAAATGTACCCATCACCATTGATCACAGGAATTACTTTCCCAAGTCATACCGGTTTTGTGTATATAAATTGTTTTTTTCATTATTTCCACCACTTTGATGACATTTACAAGTTTATATACATGTATATTTACATTCAGTATCTGACAGCATTTTTTTTTTAACAGGATCCTGCATGTTATAAAAGAACAAAGATGTTGATCAAATTTACCTAACAGTGCAGCATACAAGAGATGTAATATCATACATGTGCTGAATGTAGGACTCCCTAGCCTTTCTGATTGAAAAAAAAAGATTCCCTGGCAGACAAGAACAACTATTAGTGATGACTTTTTTCAAATGTTACTGCACAGTCGTGTAGTGGACTGATTACATGTACTACTATCAATGTGATACTAAAAAATGGTTTTGTAAGAGAGAAAATGACCTGTGCTTATCCTGACTGTGAAAACACCACATTATTGTAGTTCAAATATCATAGTTCATATGCCAAACTTGATGTACATGTGTATGCGATTTTTGTGCAAGTGATGGTGACATCATTGAACTAAGAATAAATACAAGACTCTGCATTCAATCTATTGAATTTGAAACAGAAGTGGCAGTTGTGCAGAGACTATACGGATAAAAATGCAAATAAATATCTTGTGTTCAACTTCATTTGTCTTCTTTACGTTTACAAAGTATACATGTACATAATTTTTACATACATGTATAACAATATGATGATGTAGTATGATTGCCAATGAGACAATGATTTACATGTATGACTATCATTGGAAGACCACTCTATAATATCTTTGTATATCATGAGAATGGAAATGCTACCTTTGTAGCATAAAGGTAGCATAATGTAAAAAAGGGAAAATGTTCATTTATTCAACAACACTCCTGTGAATATATAACTTGACAGTACTAAAGGCAAAATATTTCGTTTCACAAATTCCTTCCTCTCCTCGGAAAATAACATATTTAATTGTTTACATGAAATGACAAAATGTGTAGAATAAGAAGCAAGAAATGTTTACTCTACTTGTACACTACTAGTCGCTCATATTAGTCATCATCTATGTTTGTTTCAGTCCTTTAGCAATGGTGCTTGTTTATATTTATCTGTTGTGTTGTGTTGTTTCAGTTTTACATGTCCTCATTCTGTGATCACTGTTTCACCTCACCTATTTTGAAAAATGTTAATGCAAATATTTTCTGCAATAAATTGAAAAGGCACAGCTGCTATGACTATTCAGAAATGTGAGGTATATGTCAATGAGACAACAACCCAACGACAAAAATATTCTTTGCACATCTATGAATGTTTAAGAATTCTTGTGGAGGTCAAAAGCACATAACGTGTACTTATATATTGGTGACCTGGTACATGTATGTACCTATTGATGCATTTCGTCCTAAACATAAATTGTGTGAAGAGACCAAGCAGTTTATATGCTTATAAAAAAACTGATATTGCAATGAATTCCTGTATAACAAATTCCGGGAATGAGACACTATTTTATTTAAACCAGATGAGATATTAGTGGTAAAGGTTTAAACAGAAGCAGGAGATGTCAAGGGGCAATACAAAAAGTACAAGGTCGTGTAACACAGATAAAAAAATGACAAATGAAAAGAAAATAACAGCCCACATAGCACTGCACCGAAACATAAACCCACAAAAGATCAGATAAAACTTGTCTTCAATTTTAAATCTTTCTAATTTCAAACTCGAGTTTCACTACCCGATAGGAAAGAGTAAAGATAAGAATGTTGCAGTACTTCTGTGGTCTATGAAACAGAACATTAAAATTCTACAGTTCAGCAGAGCATTTTACTGCACTTATGATACACGTTGTTTTTAATCAGGGTCTGTGATATTAAGTCTATAAAAAACTACAAATAATGACAGATTCATATTCAATATTTCATGACAGCAAAAATAGTGATTTCGACAACACTGTACATAATGTACGTTCATTTAGGAAATTCATGCAAAGGTTCCACAAATAATGTAATTGTAGGTCAATCAAAAAGTAATCATTTAAATCCGTTTTCCACGAGACAAAATTCTACTGGCTACATATTTTTTTTATATACAAAAGTTGCTTTCTGATTTCTTTTTTTTTTTGACATGTTAAATGACTATTTTTGTTCCTGATTGAATACTATAGTAGAATGTAGGACAGTAAGTCACAGGACAAAAAGTCACGGACAAAAAGTCACAGACGAAAAGTCACAATTCAGTTTTGAGATTATTTTTCTCTGAACAAGAAAACACTAATTTTAAAAATAATTTTTTGATTTTTTATTGAACTATAATATATGAAGCAACTTTGTAATTAAAAATTTATTCAATAAATATCAATGATGATCAAATAATTGTTATGATAACAAAATGTCAAAGTGGTTTGGCACTTAAATGGCTTCATGGTGCCAAGAAATATATTATTTGCATGATTAAAATTTAATAATTTTTCATTTATCAAGGCTTATGAACAATTTCCTGAACTTAAAAATGAATAAATGTAAAAAAATATATTATTTGAAGATCTTTCTCTTATATAATCAAACAATTGTCAATACATTATTTGTGACTTTTTGTCCTATCAAATTTGTGACTTTATGTCCTGTGACTTTCTGTCCGTTTACCCTATTCATAGTATAGCCCAGTGTTTCTGTTAAAATAAAGTTCTGGTCATGGTTAAAATAATGTCAGAATTTGTTTAGTTGTAAAAACAATTACCAAGTAACAATCCACTTAGAACTTCACCTCCGGCAAAATTCAGGTGATCGGAGGGCAATAAATTTGCGTAATCGCACACCTGTGAATCCACAGTCACAACTCTAAGGAAATAATGACCGGAAAATCGGACACACATAATTTCACTGTGTAATTTAGAAGCAAACTTTAGCAAAGAAATGTTTCTTGTAATATCATGATCATCATGATCATTACCAGATTTTACTTTTTAAATAAAAAGAAATGCCGAAAAAAAGAAAAAAATATTTTCTCAATCAAATACATTAAAAAAATATTATTATATAATATATTATTTCAAGTAGTTTTTTAGAAAAAGAATTTATTTGATCTGAAATAAGTTTTCCTATTACTTTTCTTGATTAGCTATCGAGGTTATTCATCCCTGACTTGTCTACATGTTGTAGAATAATTATCGACGAGAATCTCATTCCGGGCCGCGTTTTTTAACGGGATTTCACGGAGTTGCCAATCTCTGTGTATATATGTCTCTGATATAAGACTATGAAGAATCAGAGACATACATGTACATGTCTCTGGAAGAAGTGAGAATAAAGAAAAAACTAAATAAAGAATATTTAATTATTTATTTATTATTTAATCTATAACTTATTCACTTATTTTACATTTTGTTCTATTCAGAATTAAATACAAGACTGTTTGCTGAGGGGGTGGTGCCGCGGAATTATGGAAAATTGACAAACGAGGATTACTCTTATCAAGGATTTGTATATTATTACTATACAAATCCTAGCTCTAATCAGAGAAGAACTAAAGGTTAAACAGTAACTCAATAATAAATAAAATATAAACATAGGAATGCTCTTGGTTACAGAATTGGCTTTAGGAGTCTATCAGTCTTGGCGGAGACTTAAGGAGGGGGGGGGGGGGGTCACTTATGTATTCATTTAAGTGCATTCGAAATTTTACTAATCGGACAGACCTTCAGTTAAGAATCCGTGTCAAGTTCTTTTGTAATCATGATTATTAGGAAACATCTTATAAGTTTTCCTACTGCCTCCTTGGTTTACTCTATACAAGGTTCTACACAAGTATTATAATAGCCAGTGCTACATTATCACCCTGATCGATCCTTGAAATGGCTAAATTTTGGACTTGATCTATTGGTCCAAGGTTAAACAATATATTTTGTTTTATAATTCTCAACTTATGAACTTTGCTTGCAAATACTTTAATCACTATCTCCTATATTCAACGAAAAGCTCACCAGATCTTAGGGACGAGTCGACATCAAAAGTTCAATGTAGGATAATTCACTGCCCCCCCCCCCCCTTTTTCACTTAATTTGGGAAAAATTGATTTGATATATATGTAAAATTGATGTTGGATAAACAAAACTTGCAGCAATTTTTACCCACCCACCCCACCCCCAAACTATTTGATTTAAGTTTTTTTTTATCCTACATCGATCTTATGATGTCGTCAGTCCCTTATGTTATCATGTTTGTCAAAATGTCGAATCAAATCAAAATTTTACTTACTAAATTTGCAATTATACTAAGACGTAGGTTTCCACATGTTGAGCAGCCACGGGAAGTTCCGAACTGTTCACTACTATCTCTACTTGAGTTCATTCATGTATTTTGGATGTTCATGTTGCACAAAGAGGCGAATTTAGTGCACCCTGCCCCTCCCCTTTTTGTGGGAAAAATTTGATTGATTGTATAGGGATTATCACTTAAGCATGCAGAGGTGGATTTAGAGGGGGCCGGGGGGGATTTGGTTGATTATATAGGAAATCACTGAAGCATGACCAGAGCGGGACCCTCAGTTAGGCAGTCAGTGGGCCCCACTTATGAAAATATCTGGATCCGCCACTGCCATGACTTGTGAGGCCTGCTTTTTAACAGTCAGTGCCCCCACCCCCTTTATGAAAATTTCTGGATCAGTCAGTTTATGTGTAATGGTAAGTGATTGTTGTTTTATCTTTTATTCTCTGGCTTTTCTCGTTTAATTAGATTTTTGGTTATAAATTAATTTAATTGGTATCCTCTTTCAATTTCATCATTAACAATAGACCTACACCAAAAGGCCCTGTACTGTAATTTTCTATCTTGCCCAAAAATACTTTAAATAGTACTGTTTTCACAAATGCTTGCTTGAAACACAACTTAATAAAATAGAAGCACTGCAGGTAATTTGCTTTTATTCCACACCAAAGGAGAATGAATGTATGGTAAAGTTATAATGTTACCGGCATTATTCTACATATATTCTGAGACTATTATAACACTATGTTATAGTCTGAGGTTATAGTAGTCTCAGATGCATTGTATAAGGGCTTTAATATAAGGGCGGGTATAAGGGACGAAGTAACACCATGTGACTATTGCATTGGTTGTCGTGATTTAAACACGATAAGAGTGTTTCCTTCCCCCTAAATCTTATGATCCTCATTCAGTCATTGAACAGGATAGAAACTATTTCAGACATCAAACAATCTGAAACTTTTCAAGTACTTTCTATATGCTCATGTGCAATTTCTTGTTAGCATAGTTTTGTACTTGGACAGATAATCAGAATGATCAACAATCAAGTATTGACAACAGTCAGGTCTATTTTCATCGGTCTCATTTGAAGAAACCAGGTATGCGGTAATTTTAATTCAGCCTTGTACAATATATATATACATCCAGTCATTTTTACTCAAGCGTTACAAATAAGGTTAAATGTTAGATTTTTATATTCTTTTAACTGCATTCATGGCAATTAATCAGCCATCCATCATTAGTTGTTTGTGGGAAAGACACCAAGCACTCTTTGTATAATTCAACTTATATCATGAATATTGTGAGGACAAGCTTTTAAAAATAAAATCTTTTAAAAACTATAAATATTTTTTTTCAATTACATTTATTTCTTCATTAGGCCAACTGAAATAACATGTGTGTTTCCTATTACATCTTTGAAAAAAATAGGATAGGTAGGGGATTTTTCTTATTTTACAATTTTTTTTTACATTGAGTCTATGGGCTGATGGGAGAGAAATTCTGACTTTAACAGTGCTTATTGATAAATCAAAAAAACTTTAGGGTAGGCTATTTCTAAGCTTGAAATATAGGGTAGTTGCGGAAATAAGAAACACACATATTTTTTTATTTGACCTTACATACAGGAAAAAGATATTTTTTTTAATTAACATTGTTTTATTTTTATATAATTTCACTTACAAGTTGACTCCTTTTCTAGATTTTTTTTGGAAGATATGTTTTAAAATGGTTGATGGAAAAGTACAACCATATCTTAAATTAAATAAATGGATGTTCATGATGAACATCAAGAAGCAATGAAAAAATTCAGTGTTTAGAAACTCACTATCTTTTTTATTATATGAAAGAATGAGAAAACTGTTGAATCATCGTGACTGTTGTTAAGAAGCTTTCCATTTAATTTTGTTAATTACTACCTGGGAACAGTCATGACAGTTTATCAGTATATATGTTCCTGTTACTATACACTTTTCATTAAATTGCTATATTTAACCCTTTTCTCTATAATGACGCCTCTGTGTTGTAGTGCATCAATTGAAACGTTTTCATGTACAGTTAACATTGCATTAAAGTACACGTATTTTCTGCATTTCATTGAAAAATCCTATGCAAATGAAGTATATAAAAAAAAAATGCTCTGGAGAAAAGGATTATAAATCAGTCATTGACATTGTCAGTTAATTATTTTAATATTTCATACTTTTAATTAAATCATGTGGTCTTTTTGGAAAAAAATCACTTCATATGTATTCATATTATGCAAATATTAAAAGTTATAGGCTTGAAGCAGAGATTCACTATACACATGTATGTCTGGCATGCAGAATGTTGAAAGCAAGTTAAGAATTTTACTTTATGCATGTATTAGCTGTCGTGCATATATCATGCATGGTACTTTTACATCTTTGAATAAGATATAGCCGTAATACGGATGTTGCAGAAACGTCCGTAATACGTATGTTTAAGAAACGTCCGTGAAACGGAAAATCCGTTTTACATCAGTTTTTACACGTACGTTTTACGGATGTATTTTTACAGACGTTTTACGGACGTAACCGTATCATCCGTAATACATCCGTATTACGGATGTTTTACGGACGTTTATTACCACATCCGTGAAACGTCCGTAGCTATTTTACCTGTGTATATAGTCTCCTAGTGTTCTATCTAAAATTTGTTTCTGATGCAATACATACAAGGTTTTTGGCATAGAACTTTCTGTCAAACAGTGACTTGTTGTTTAACAAGTTGAATATTGATGATAACTCTGATTTAAAATCTTTTTTAACATTCAACATGAATATTCAAGAGTAAATCAACAATAATCATAAGTATTTCAGTGCTTGTCTTTGGTTCATATTTTGCTTTCATATATTAACTTGTTAAAATAAGGCTCTTAGTTTTCTCTATTTGTCATATCCAAACCTTTTCATAGCACACTATATAGTTCGGTTTTTTTCATTGTTGGAGGACATATGGTGACCTATAATTGCTCACTATCACATCATTTGAACTCTGGTGGATATTTTTCTCATTGGCAATTCAACCAAATTTCCTTACTTTTATATGATCTTTTAATTATATATCAAGAGTAATTGATCTCAAGAGTAATTGTGAATATTGTATTGTTTCCTTTTTACAGTTTTGAATGTATCTGTTTTCTTAAAACTTTCTTAGAACAAACATAATCTTTAATCTTCTTCAAAGTTCAAAATTTTATTTCCAAGGATTTTTATTCACATTCTAATTTCTTTACTTTAAAAGTCCATGAATGTCAAAATAAATGTCTTCTTTGTAAATTTAAATGTTGTATTTTTTGTAAAATTCCCATATTTGTGAGGTAGTCTTCTATGTCCTGTATTCATGGTATTGGTTATTCTTCACCATGTTCACTGTGAATGGTAACTGAAATAAAATATTCATAAATAATATAAATTTAACTTCCATGAAGTAATGTTATAATAATTAATAGTCTAATACACTTAAGAGGTCCCAAACCGCCTACAAATTATATGCCTATGACATATTGTGAGTTTTAGCATGTTAAAATAAATTGCTTTGCCGATTGCAGCTGGATAGGACCGCAGAGGTCCAACCCTGAACAGTTGGGGCAAAAATGGACACAATATTCGCACTTGATACAGGTCTGAATTTGGATTGTTATTAAATATTTGACAAATAATCGGTTTCTGACACAGAATAAATGTAGTCAAAGAACTAGAATTGGTTATATGATTTGAATTTATATTCATTTTTTGCTTTTGTGCAGTACACTATGCTGTTGCGAATTTTTTTAATTTCGGACGATGATGTGATTTTTCTCGCCTTACTTAATTTATATCAAAATATAAAATATGTGATAAAATTGCTACGACTTCGTAAATCACAAAACATAAGGTTGTGAGACTTATTGAGTTTGATCAGTTTCTTATTATTTTGCCTCAGTAATTGGTGGTTTATTTTGTTGGTTTCGACTTTGCGTGATTGCAATAAAGATATTTTGATAATCATTCATAACCGTTAACTTGTTTAACCATTTTTTTTTCAAGCAGTAAAGCATCGAAACCTAATTGTTGGCAGCAATTTAATTTCCTAAAAATTGGAGGAAAGCCAAATGTTTATCAAGTGCCTGTGCTTTTGGCTATTTCTGTGGTTGACATGTGATTTTTGGCGGTTGTATAAAAACTGCTGTCATGTCCATGTTTATTGTATTTTTTGTTGTAAGGTTGCTGTCAAACTAATGTAAGCCTTTCCTTTTACTTTCCTTTTATGAAATCTTAAAACAAAGTTGTGTGTGTACTCATATATCAATGTGCAGAAACAGTATCAATAGATTAATCAAACAATGAAGGAATTTTGATCAAACTACCATAGCCGTAACTTGGAAGAGCCTCTATTAAATACAAGCTGTAGGTTGAACCAGTATTTACAAAATTGTCAAAGCATGTTAAGCGTACAACTCATAGGTAACCAGTACCTCAACAAGACTTAGAGTGCACATGCTGACCATTTATTTTATGTTGAAATTCTTTAAGATAAAGGTAAAATTACTAAAAGTATCACAAAATCTTAACACTTTACAGATCTTTGACCATGAGGTGAAGGTCGGATAAATCCTATCAGACAGACATCTACACCAAACGATTTTTTTATACACCAAATATAGTTGACCTATTATTTAAGCTTGTAGTACTTGAAAATCAGCAAAAATACAAAAACTTAACATTGATAAATGAAATGAGGTCATACCCAAGATCAGATGAAACCTGCCAGACTGACTTGCCAGACTGATATACATGTACAGTTGACCTACTGCTTATAGGATTTGAGAAATGGACCTTGTCACTGATCAAAAAAGTGAAGAAGAAGTCAGGTGAACCCTTCTAACAGACATGTAGATGTTGCAAGGAACCCATATACCAAATATAGTTATAATATCCTATAACTCATACATGTCATAAGTGAGAAATTCACATGACAAAAGAACTATATATTTTTTTCAAGCAGTTATTGAACCATGAAAATGAGGTCGAGGACAATGGACATATGACAGACAGAATCTTTGTAACATAAGCCTCTGCAAACAAGATATGAAGTCCAGGGGTTGAAGTCATAAAACTTTGCTCAGTGCTCGGAGCACAAAAATCCTGCTCGAAACATGAAATCAAACATTTTGATTGGTTGATTTTGGAGTATGAGTACAAAAATCCGACTCAAAAGTTTTATGACTTCAAGGCCAGGTCTTCTACCTTCTGAAATATAAAGCTTTATACAAATTGTTGACAATGCCGCCAAGAATAGAAATACTTATGGCTATGTTTTGACAAAAAAACATTCTGATCAAAAAACAAAATTGAAAGTGTGAAATAGCATTATATTATATAAATAATAATGTCCTTTGGTCTTTTAAATGAATCATTGAGGATCATACCTCATCTTTTTATATTTATATGCTGGTTGAGCCTGGTTCATTGAAAAAGCTCCAAGGTTTATCCATGTACATAGTCTGATTGTTATATGTTTGCAAATTCATTCTGATAATGCAAAATCATTAATTGGTTGATTTTTCTTGCTTATTTTAATGTCCAGTGGCAAATATTTTATGTATTCTAAATGATAACAACTTATCAGTTCATAATATAGGCCAGTCTGACTAGGTACACAGCTACTTTAGTACAAGTAATATTGATGTACAGTTCTCAAGATGCATATCGAATGTACATCTGTAAAGCTGTATATTAACTGTACAGCTATAAAGTTTCATTTAATTTGGACCATTTTTCGGTTTTTCACATTTTTGCCATTTCCATGGTAACGGCAGCCATCTTGAAAATTCCAAACCCAAAGTGCACATCTGCACATGGGGATTGTCATTATGGAGCAGTTTTATCAATGTATGTCAAGTCATCTCCGAGAACTAAGCTGGACAAAAAGTGTGGAAGAATAATTCGTAGAATAACAATATGTCCCCCCTTTTATCAAAGGGGTGACATAATAATATGCAAAAGTTGATTGTTCAAAAGCGAATTAAAGGTATTTTCTTTCATAAATTGATCGGAAAAGATATGTGGACTGGTTGATTGATGGTTTGTGATCATGATTGATCAATTAATCGATTGATTGATCGATCGTTTGATTGATCGACAGTTTGTAAAAGGTGAGGGGACGTTTTTTTTTCGAATTCTGCACTTGATTAATTACTTGTTTGATATCAAAACTTGATTGATTGATCTCTTATCATGATTTGATCACTTTAATCATGATTTGATTGATTGATCAATACTTTGTATAGCCTAAAATGACACATTTTGCATTGGTTATTCCTTGTCTATACGTTTTGTACTGTTCAGTGTCAAATATCTAACGCACAATTTTACACGTAAGATTGAGAAATATACTCTATTTCCTCTTCTTACATCAGAAAAAAATGAATGGCGATTAAGGTTATTCTAACACTAGATTTGCTATTGCAAGCAATAGCGGAGGATGTCACCCCGTACTGGACATTGTCAAGTAGTAGCAATCATTTTGAGTGTACCAAAGTCAAATGGCACATCTATTATACATGCCTTTGATTCTGATTCCCCCCTCCCCCCCCCCCCCCCCCTTTTTCTCTTCTTGTAGAATAAGATTGATGTCTATATCACAGCTACTTTAGTACAAGTAATCTTGATGTACAGTTCTCAAGATGCATATCGAATGTACATCTGTAAAGCTGTATATTAACTGTACAGCTATAAAGCTGTATATAAACTGTACATCTGTAAAGCTGTATATCAACTGTACAGCTGTAAAGCTGTATATAAACTGTACATCTGTAAAGCTGTATATCAACTGTACAGCTGTTAAGCTGTATATAAACTGTACATCTGTAAAACTGTTTGTAAACTGTAGAGTTGATATACAGCTTTACAGCTGTACAGTTTATATACAGCTTTACAGATGTACATTCGATATGCATCTTTAGAACTGTACGTCAAGATTACTTGTACTATTGTAGCTGTGTAAGTTTGAAATGTAAATGCTATGATAGTTTGAACTTCTGACATCTCAAGTGTGTGTGTATGGAGCAGTAGAAGGGGCAAAGTAAGGATGCCTTGATGCATACATTACATGGGAAAGTGAGAAAAATAAGCAACAGTGTACATGTACAGATATACTTGAAACAGTTTAAGGTAGATAACATCAAATTATTTAAATTAACTGCAATTCTACAGATGAACTTACTTTGATATCAGTTCTTTTTTGCAGGACATTCACACCTACATGACATACATGTTCACCAGTGATATCAATCATTGTCAATACTGTACTTTCCTTTCATTTGGTAACAAGCTAAAATTGTATATATAAATAATTTAATCAAGAAGTCCAGACAAAAACTACATGTAGTATGAATTGATGCTCACTAATTTATACCTTTACTATATACTTTTACTTTTGAGTGACTTGAAACAAAATGTAAGCAAACAACAGAAAGAAGATCAACAGTTAAGCTTATAAAAAATTAATATAAATGTATGTGCAGATTTTAATAAAAGAAAAACCTTTCAATGTACCTTGGCAATGGATAAATTTTCTGTCAAAAAGCAAAAATATTTCAATAAACGGTTTCCCAAGCAAAGCTGGAAACGAACCCTGAACAGTTGGGGTAAAAATGAACACAATATTCAAGTTTGATATAGGTCTGAATTTGGATTGTAATCAAATATTTGACACATTATAGGGGGAAATTTCTGGATCCGCCACTGGGTATTGAACCTTTAGATTAAAGAGTACCATACACTTAAACTAAAGTTTTTTGTCCAGAAACCAAATGTCTTTAAAGGACAACAATGTGATAGCAGTATACTGTGTAGCAGTATACGACCCCATATTGTGGTTGTATAAAAAAATTGTTTGTTCTTTTAAACTTTTTCATAATTCATCTACAAGAAATGTAGGCCTGTTTGGGATTGCTTGCAATGCAATTTTCCTATAAATTCAACCTTATATAGTAATGCCGGATTTTGATTGGTTGGTAACCAGAGTATTTTTCGTACATTCTTATCCTTTTTACTCTATTTCTGTACTAAAAATCTTTAGTACCGGACATTTACTTTTAATATTTAGTACTACTTCTTTACTTAAAAATTATTGTAATATTTAGGTACGGTACCAGTATTTTACAGTACTTGTTTTGTACTAAAAATTTTGGTACAGAAATAATACCCACAGTGATCATAATATTCCATGTTTGAAAATCATAACTTTAAGAGATTTGAAATAGACAAACTATCAAAATGCTGAAAATGTAACGGTGTAATAACATGAATGAATAAATGTGGATAGTGTCCACATGTGGACACAGATGATGCCCCCACTTGCATACCATATAGTTATAAAGGGACATAACTGAAGAATGGAAAAAGTGACGCTACCCAAATTTGAACTTGATCTGAGTTTTGTGGTAATAAGCATTGTGTGTAAGTCTCATAACATTTGGTTGAAGCTAACTTAAGTAGAAAACAGAAACTAAAAATTTAGCAATTTTTCTATTTGTAAACATGCATAACTCTAACGTGAGTGTGTATAAGTTTTACAACATTTGGTTGAGACAAACTACAAAAAATCAGCAATTTTTATGTTTATAAAAGGACATAACTCTAGAATGATAAAAGTGTTGCCACCTAATTTCGTACTTAATCTGTATTATGTAGTAATAAGCATTGTGTATAAGTTTCATAACATTTGGTTGAGGCAAACTCAAGTTAGAGAACGGAAACAAAAAAATTGTACTTGATCTCTACTGAGTTTTGTGGTAATGAATATTGTGTAAAGGTTTCATAATGTTTGGCTGGGGAAAACTTCAGTTACACAATGGAAACTAAAAATTTTGCAATCTTTCGATTTATAAAGGGGCATAACTCAATAATGGTTAAAGTGACACTACCCAAATTAAACTTGATCTGTGTTTTATCAGTGGAAGTCAAAATTAAACATTGCATTGTATAAAGCATTGATTGTAGTTGATTAAACTATAATCATGGTCAAAGGAAGATAACTCCAATTTTAAAAATATATTATAAACTTGATATTTAGAAGAAAATAAAAATTTTGCAATTTTTCCATTTATAAAGGGGCATAACTCTAGATCGGTTAAAGTGATGCCACCAAAATTCAAACTTGATCTGTGTTTTGTGGTAATAAGCATTGTGTATAAGTTTCATAACATTTGGTTGAGGCAAACTTAAGTTAGAGAACGGAAACTAAAAATTTTGCAATATTTTCTTTTATAAAGGGGCATAACTCTAGATCGGTTAAAGTGACCCCACCAAAATTCAAACTTGATTTGTGTTTTGTGGTAATAAGCATTGTGTATACCTTTCATAATATTTGGTTGAGGCAAACTAAAGTTAGAGAACGGAAACTAAAAATTTTGCAATATTTCCTTTTATAAAGGGGCATAACTCTAGATCGGTTATAGTGACGCCACCAAAATTCAAACTTGATCTGTGTTTTGTGGTAATAAGCATTGTGTATAAGTTTCATAACATTTGGTTGAGGCAAACTCAAGTTGGAGAACGGAAACCAATTTCGGGACGTATGGACGGACGGACGTACGTACAGACGGACAAGGGTAAAACTTAATGCCCCCTCCGCTAAGGTGGGGGCATAAAAACTGTAGTACTTAAATTTCAAGTACAAATCAAGTACTGTAAAATACAGGAACTTAATATCATGATAATTTTAAAGTAACAAAATGGTACTAAATATTAAAAGTAGATTTCCAGTACTACATAATTTTGGTACAGAAATAGTAGCTATGCAAAAGTAGCTGTGTAACCAATGTCAAGTTCTTTGACTACATTTATTCAGAAAACTATAATGTGTCAAATATTAATTTAAAACCAAATTCAGACCTGTATCAAGGAATCAGAAACTTGTCAACATTTAAGTTAAGTACTAAGGAGTATTATTACTACAACTGCACAATATTAATGACTTTACCATAAGTTATTTCTTAGTTTCCTTAAACTGACCTCATCACGAATATCAACAAATTGTTTACGGTTTTGTAAATAAAATAATTTGTCACTTCTAACATGGATAATTTTCGACTTGCCCACAACAAGAATCAAAACTTTGAACTCTATGACCTCAAACTTTAAAAAAATTTGGAGACTACATGAACATGATGTACCGAGTCTGACAAGAAAAAAATATTCAAATAAAGTCATCATTTTAATAACATACCTCTCATCACAAAATTATTCATTGACTACTGCTCCTCTGTGCTCATATGCACATAAATCAATATGACAATCTATGAATCCACTATATAATCTAGACATCAATGACCCAAATGAATTCTGTTCTGTTGCTTAGCTTCTCCTACTTCTCAAAGTACTTGTACTTTCATTGAAAATGCTAAAAGAAATAATGGTTAATGAAATGAAGTTATAATATCTGCCAAAATTGCCTTTAATATTTGATCCGGCAAAATTGGCTTAGTTTGATCTTTTAAAACTAGACCAACAAACAACCCTGAAAAAATAGAGGCTTCCAAGAGCCTCAGTCACTCACCAGTATCCACTGTGGTTTTGGAAATCATGTAAAATAACGTTTAAATCATAATAAATAGTATTAGATACCCCAATAATGATTGTGGCCAAGTTTGGTTAAATTTGGCCGAGCAGTTTTAGAGAAGATTTTAGTAAAAGATTACAAAAATTTACGAAAAATGGTTAATAAAATTGACTATAAAGGGCAATAACTCCTTAAAAGGTCAATTGACAATTTTGGTCCTGTCGACTTATTTGTAGGTCTTACTTTGCTGAACATTATTTCTGTTTACAGTTTATCTCTATCTCTAATAATATTCAAGATAATTACCAAAAACTGCAAAATTTCCCTAAAATTACCAATTCAGGGGCAGCAACCCAACAACAGGTTGTCTGATTTGTCTAAAAATTTCATAGCAGATAGAACTTAACCTGGTGAACGTTTTAACCCCACGTCAGATTTGCTCTGAATGCTTTAGTCTCAGAGATACATGTGTAGGACTCGGAACCGCGATGGTACTCCGAACTGCGATGGTCACGCCGAAGTGCGATGGTCCATGCTGATGTGCGTTGGTTAACACGCTGAAGTGCAATGGTCCATTGTGACACTAACTTGTTGTTAGATATGCTGAAGTGCGTTTGGTGGATACGCTGAAGTGCGATGGTCTAACTGTGACGTGTATACTAGCTAAATGCAATGGTCTGAAGTTGAAATCCCATTTTTAAATGTGGCGGTGTAGTGGTTAATGTGCTAGCCTCGCGTTTGGAAGACTGGGTTTTCTGGTCAGGTCAAAATAAAGACTTTAATTTTTAATTTGCTAATGTTTTGCTTAGTATACAACAGTATGAGGCAGAAAATAGACTGGATGGCTCAGATTAAGTATAATGGATTCAAGTTGGGGGACATTGTTTTTAAAATGAGCATTCAAGTGCGATAAAATAAAAAAAACGGGTATAGCACAGCGCTCTTTGTAGTACTAACTAAGCAGGATACATTTAATTTTATCAAATATACTAGTAACTTGTTCTTGTCATGTCAGTAGCTACGAAATTTCTCACAACACTCATGCATCTATTTATTTAATAAATCATAACAGTTTTTAAGAAATAAAAACTACCGATTACATTTATGCTTGACATATAGTGAGACATGACGCTTGTTCTGTCATTAGCTTGAGAATTAGCTGATTTTTCGCTAAGCAGCAGAAACTGAGAATTACAACAAGTTGGCACCATTTGGGTTTCTTTTGGCCTAACCCATAGCAGAATATTAATACTTTAAACAAAATAAAATAACCAAGATTGCCCGTTTTCTTACAAAGCATGCCGGACTCATTTCGAGAATAAAACAAAATTATCGCTACTTGATATAACGAAAACATTGCTAATATTAATTTATTATTTTAAAAGTTGTCCACACAAAATCATGTGATGTTAACTTGAGGAGAAGTCAAATTTTATATAAGACCAAGACATGCTCAAAACTGTTTGGGACTTAAATCGTTCGTTTCATTCTGTTTCCTTTCCTTCGTACGTACGAAACCTTCATCTACAAATCTTATTCTCCTGCCTGTGAATCCATTTGTTTCATAACGTTGTATTTGAAAACGTCACAATATCAAACGTCATGCAAAATCATCGCACTTCATCGAAAGGACCATCGCACTTCGACGTGGACCATCGCACTTCGGCGTGGACCATCGCACTTCAGCATCCCCATCGCACCTCCGAGTCCTACACATGTATAAGCCAAAAACTGCATTTTACCCCTATGTCCTATTTTTAGCCATGTTGGCATGTTAGTTAGCAGGAGAGGTCATCTGACACATATTTCTAACTAAATATCCTAATGATGTTTGTGGCCAAGTTTGGTTCAATTTGACTCCCTAGTTTCAGAAGAGAAGATTTTTGTAAAAGTTAACAGCGACGGACAACGACGACAGACGCCTTGTGATGAGAAAAGCTAATAAACAGCTGTGCCACGAGCGCATGATACACCCGTCGTCTTGTGTGTGAAGTTTTATGCAATAATCATAAATAGTTTCTGAGATACGGCGCGACATGTGAAAACCCCCCTTTTTTACAAAAAACTCAATAACTCTAAAATAAAATTTTGAATCATCACCAAAAAGTATACAGATCTTAAGATTAATATAAATAAGTAGTGTGTAAAGTTTTAAGTAATAATAATACATGTTTTTTGAGATACGGCGCGACATGTGAAAAAAACACACCCCTGTTTTAGCTATAAAGTCTTGTAACTACGAAAGTTTAAATCTTATTTTCACCAAAAAGTATGCAGATAGTTTGACCATCATAAGAAACAACTATGTTAAGTTTCATTAAATTTGGATAAGTGGTTCTCAAGTTACAGTGCGACATGTGGACGCCAGAGAGACAGACAGACAGACAGACGGCCGGAATCCGGACATTTGTATACCATAATATGTCCCGTAAAAATTTTGACAGGCGTATAAAAATGACTAAAAAATCAAAGTATTTAATCATTTTAATGTTCTAATGATCTAATCCATCATATAAAATCCATATGACCCTTGAATGAAGGGATGAACAAAAGCGGTTATATACATGTATAATTGGATCTCTGAATCTGTCATGATTTATAATGCCAATCTTTGGGCATCAACTTACCATCAAGTTATTTTAATAATCATGATACTTTTTGAAATTTGAAGTCATTCAAAAATGTTTAAATTATACCAAAAGTTGAACTAGTATTTGATATAAGGTAATATCTGAGAAATGGACTAAACGAGACAAGGTTTTGTGGTAAATACATGTACCTTGAAAGTTGTTATTGGCTTTGAACTAGCTGTTAGCAATTGGGAGTACTCTCAAATCTATACTTAGTCTTTTTAGTTTTGGGGATGTATAAATCTGCTTTAAAAGCCCTTTTCACACCAATATCCCAGCTAAGGTGGTTGGTTTAGCACCACAAACTACTAGTCTAGCCCCACCACAACCTTTTGAATGCGTCTGTCTCATGTCAGAAGCCTGTTAGTGTTATTCAGTGGTTCAGTTTGTCGTTTGTTGCTGTTTATAATATTTTGTTTTTTTGGTTCTGTTTTTTATTTATTACATTGTATAAATTAGTCTGTTAGTTTTCTGGTTTGAATTGATTTACAAATTTGTGATTCTCATATAGGGTCTTTAAAACCTGACTATGCGGTATTGGCTTTGCTCATTGTTGAAGGATGTACAGTGACCTATTGTTGTTAACTTCAATGTCATTTGATTTCTGGTGGAGAGTTGTCTTTTCTCATTGGTGTAAACAATATTTTATTTTGAAAATAATTACGTAATTTAAACATTATTATCATTACAATATGACAGATTTATTAGGATTGAAAAACAAGTGAATTTACACTTTTAAAAATTCCTCTATTTTTTCTCATTGGCAATCACCACATTTTCTTATTTTTATATTTACATTACATACATGTAAAGCAGACCTTTCATCTTCTCGAGGAGTCCACTTCCTATGTACAACCAGGGGGCCCAAACAGCATCATCATGCATGATTTTGAGTCAGCTAAAAAAAAGAATCAAATAGATTATGATACAATAAATTAATACATAAATTACATAATAATTTAATAATAAATAATGAATCTACAATCATATTTTAAGAAGTGAAACATCATTTTAAATCAATAAATATCATATATTAAATTTCGATTTTTTTGTATCAGTGTCTTCTAATTTCTGGGTAGATAAGTAAATACGGGCGAGTTGGCAGACCTTTATTTTTTTTATATTCTATATTCATTTGGATTTTACCCAAGTTAGGCGAGTTGCCATTGTTGACAGGAGTATATTTTACGGATTTAACCCTTTTCATAAGTGGGGCAATTTTTTTTAAAAGCGGGGCGAGTTGGTAAGGAAGCCACCACTTGATTTTTATGGGGTGGGGGCTAGGATAAGAATGTTATCCTGAATTTTTTTTTTAATTGAAATCTCTGTCCTGCCAGTTAATTTTTCACTATTTTCGTTCCTGGTAATTCTTTACATAAATCCTAGCTTTTTTTAACTTATAAGTGGAAGCAGGACAAATCGCCCCACTGGCAAATCGCCACACTTTTTCACCAACTCGCCCCACTTTTAAAAAAATCGCCCCAAACTGGTTTACTAACTCGCCCCACTTTTTAAAATATCGCCCCACTTGTAAAAAGGGTTAAATCCCGTTAATATTACTCCTGTCAACTCGCCCCACTTAATGAAAAACGGTAATATCTAGATGAATATATAATTTTCATGTCTGCCAACTCGCCCCACTTAATGAAAACTAATCTACACAGAATACCAGTGCAAGCAAGCCCGCACTAACCAAGCCATCCTATTCAACATGTGGGAGCAGTATATCAAGTTGCAGGCAGCATATCTACAACCAGACTCTTACGCCAGTGTGGTCGTGTCAACGGTCCAGTCGTGGAAGCAGACAGCTATTGAACTTTCTAATGACAATGTATTCATGTATTCATGTGCTTGTTTTTAGTGCTGACATTTCATCTAGTACTTCTTTTTTATGTTATCATGCCAGTGCTTGTCATAATTGATTTAATGTATGTTTGTTTAAAATGTTATTGTTATGCATACTTACGTAGATGTGCAGACCTATCATCTGAGAATAAAATTATGTAAACACACATGATTCTTGACTTATCTTATAAAACATTGAATATATTTACCAGGAAAAAAACATCACATAAATGCTGATGCTACTTTCTTTCTGTTTTATTTCAACCAAAAGAAAAGAACAAAAAAAAAGATGCATTTCTAACGTTTTCATAAGTGGGGCGAATTGGAAGGCCTACACTCATTTGTTGACATGACTCAATATTAGGATTTTCCTATTTTTATACGACCGCAAAAAAAATTTTTGTGGTCGTATATTGGTATGACGTTGGCGTCGTCGTCGTCGTCGTCCGGCGTCGTCGTCCAAATACACATTAGTTTTCGCACTCTAACTTTAGTTTGAGTGAATGGATCTCATTGAAATTTTACCATAAGGTTCAATACCACAAAAGGAAGGTGGGGATTGATTTTGGGGGTTATGGTACTAACAGTTAAGGAATTAGGGGCCAAAAGGGGCCAAAAATAACCATTTTTGTAACTTCCAGACATAACTTGTGTGTAAGTGTATGGATCTCTCTGACATTGTACCACAAGGTTCCATATCACAAAGGGAATGCTGGGATTGATTTTGGGGGTAATTGTCTCCAAATTTTAGGAATTAGGGGCCAAAAAGGGGCAAAAAACAAGCATTTTTCTAGTTTCATGACAATAACTTGTTTGTAAGTGTATGGATCTTTATGAAATTGTACTACAAGGTTCCATATCACAAAGGGAATACTGGGATTGATTTTTGGGGTAATTTCCTCCAAATATTAGGAATTAGGGGCCAAAAAGGGGCAAAAAACAAGCATTTTTCTAGTTTCATGACAATAACTTGTTTGTAAGTGTATGGATCTTTATGAAATTGTACTACAAGGTTCCATATCACAAAGGGAAGGCTGGGATTGATTTTGGGGGTTTTCCCTCAAAATTTTAGTAATTAGGGGCCATAAAAGGGCAAAAAAAACATGCATTTTTCTAGTTTCAGGACAATAACTTGTGTGTAAGTGTATGGATCTTTATGAAATTGTACTGCAAGGTTCCATATCACAAAGGGAAAGCTGGAATTGAGTTTGGGGGTAATTGCCCTAAACGTTTAGGAATTTGGGGCCAAAAAGGGGCCAAAAAACAAGCATTTTTCTAGTTTCCAGACAATAACTTGTGTTCAAGTGTATGAATCTCTCTGAAATTGTACTGCAAGGTACCATACCACAAAGGGAAAGCTGGGATTGAGTTTGGGGGCGATGAATCATAAGGGGGTTCAAAAAATTGGGGGGGGGGGGGATTTTTTTTTTCCTTTTTTTTCTTTAACATTTTCCATTTTAAATTGGTTATTTCTGATTTATATATAAAAGCAAATAATAATGATATGGTTTGAATAGGCATACATGTGAACCTCCCGACGGGAGTACAATAATCCCCTTTTTCAGGGGTCTCCTCCCGACCTCCCGTTGAAAAAATCCCGTGTATGAAATTTTTCATGAATGAAAAATTTCTGCCCAACATAACATCTCAGGCATCTGGTGTAACTGATATTACCTGAAGTTATATTTTACCTGTAAATCAATTAACATGCATAATTATATGGCTTCACTTGTCAGCTTGGGTGTCAAACATACTGGTAAGCAACGATTTTTACCTCAGGCTAACTGCCGTTGTGTAACAAAAACTGTGTATTTATTGGGTTACTTCCCTTGATTTATCCTGTTTTAAGTTACTTTCCTTTTAATAATGAAAATTTTTAAAAGAATATAAATAAAATATAAATTGAACAAATAATCATAAAAGGATGGTTATCAAATGATTTTAAATGTCTTAGGACAAATAAAAAAATAATAATTTGAAAATTATTTGAGGATTCTATACTTCCTTTTAAGGCTTAAATTGAAATTTATATAATAACTATGACCCTAACTTTACAGATAGAATGAATTTCTGAGTTTGCAAATAAAAACTATTTGCAAGAGAAAAAAAAAAAATTAAAAACTATTTGCAGACAGCTAAACAAATGTTCTGGTTGCAATGATTGTTTTATAGAATATGAAGTAAAAAATTTAAAGAACATACTGGAAAAAAACAATGTTAGATTGAACATGTAGAATATAAATATGGAGAAACTTTATAAGTACAAGGGTACTATAAACATAATAAATTGGTTGGAAAGTTGAAGAAAACACACTTTAAAAGACCATTTTTACAGCACACGGTTACATTTACAACAAAATTAATGTCGATTAAAAACCTCCTGATCTGAGTCCTAATCTCCTGACCAAAATTTCCCAATCTCCTGATCTGAGTTTCACAGTCCATCACATGTATGAATAGGTAAATTGAAAATTTTTAAGTTCTTAGTCCACTTTCATTCTGTGTCAGAAACCTATGCTGTGTCAAATATTTAATTACAATCCAAATTCAGTGCTGTATTAAGCTTGAATGTTGTGTCCATACTTGCCCCAACTGTTCAGGGTTCGACCTCTGCGGTCGTATCAAGCTGCGCCCCAGCGGAGCATTTTATTCATAAGTGGGACAAGTTGACTTAACTCAATTCATCAGGATTTTTCTATTTTTCACAAGTGGGGCGAGTTGACATTCACGTCACCGAAATACTGATACTCACTTCTTACTGCTTTATTTAAACAAAAAGAAAAGAATTACAAAAGATGTTTATCCAAGGTTTTCATAGGTATTGATTTTATTTATAAGTGGCAGGAACATATACAACGGGATAGCATCTTTTTCCATAAGTAGGGCGAGTTGGCATTATTAAATTCATCGTGGTTTATCTATTTGTCATGAGTGGGGCGAGTTGGCAGACCTTATTTCAGCGGGATTTTAACCCTTTTCATAAGTGGGGCAAGTTATCCAACCTATTTTCAATGGGATTTTACCCTTTTCATAAGTGGGGCGAGTTGGTAAACAAGAGTGGGGCAATTTTTTAGGAAGTGGGGCGAGTTGGTGAAAAAGTGGGGCGATTTGTCATGGATTCCTTATAAGTTGACAGAGAATGCACGTCGTTTCGTAACCTGGTCGTTTCGTACCTGGTCGATTTGTAACCACGTTGTTTTGTAACTGAGACGTTTCGTAACTTTTGTGATTAAATATGGTTCAAAAGTGTTAGTTTAAATTAATTAGTTTAAATAAAAAAGTTAAAGTTATTATTTAAAAATAATCAAATTGTTCATCTAATAATAACAATATTGTAATATTTTTAATTTAAAATTTTCTGAAATCTTTTTAATTATTGGCTAATTGGCTAATTGGTAATTACACTCGGTGACAGCTTTAATGGTTTTATGACAACTAATGACAGGTAATAAAAAGTAATTACAGTAGGTGTAAAGTGATTAAGTAGATTAATGGCACACGACCTGAAAAAAATAATTATTTTCTCCTTTTTTTTCACTTTTACATGCAATTGCATAACCCTCCTCCTTTTTTACCCGGGCTGGGGACCGGCGTTAGCTTGTTGAAGGCAGTACTGATATGCTCCACTGGTAGGAATGGTAAGGCCATCAACTTACGTAAAAATTTAAAAGTGTTGCCCTTGGAATTGTATGAAACTACCAAGCCTGTCTTTTGGATTTTACGGAAGATGGCTTGACTCCAGTGAAATGCACAACCTTGGACGGGGACTCCTGGAAACAGACTGTGTAGAGCATTCCACAGGCCACGTTCAAAGTCTGCTTGTTTTCATACAGATTGGAGAGAATGACATCTGTGATAAATTATCTGCATCACACACAGCATCAGAGATTGTACAACTCGCAAAAGATGTCAAGCGCTTAGGTGTTCCTTCTGTAGTTATAGGCTCCAACATCGTCAGACTAAAAACAAGAAACATGAAAGAAACAACTTATGATAGAAAAAAAAGAAGATAAATAAAGAACTAAGCAACATAAAGATGAGTGATGTCAAGTATTGGAGACACCAAAGCATGTGGCAGAAGACTAAATACTTTGATAAAGACGGGGTACATCTAAATGATGATGGACAATTCAAATTCTTCTGTTCTATTCGCATGTGTGCAAAACTGTACTTGTAAAGTGTAAATTTATGTGCAATTAATTATTTAATAAATAAATATAGATATATATCAGTTTAATTGAAGTCTGGAGCATGTCAGTTAACTGCTAGTAGTCTGTTGTTATTTATGTCTTATTGTCATTTTGTTTATTTTCTTTGGTTACATCTTCTGACATCAGACTCAGACTTCTCTTGAACTGAATTTTAAAGTGCGTATTGTTATGCGTTTACTTTTTTACATTGGCTAGAGGTATAGGGGGAGGGTTGAGATCTCATAAACATGTTTAACCCCGCCGCATTTTTGCGCCTGTCCCAAGTCAGGAGCCTCTTTTTTTAGTCTTGCATTATTTTTAATTTTAGTTTCTTGTGTACAATTTGGAGTTTAGTATGGCGTTCATTATCACTGAACTAGTATATATATTTGTTTAGGTGCCAGCTGAAGGACGCCTCCGGGTGCGGAAAATTCTCGCTGCCGCGTGATTGAAGACCTGTTGGTGACCTTCTGCTGTTGTCTGTTCTATGGTCAGGTTGTTGTCTCTTTGACGCATTCCCCATTTCCATTCTCAATTTTACATACATCACTAAGTCTTTTTATTACTTTTTGCGTAACCTACTACTCTTATTGTTATTATATATTGATATAAGGTTACAAAACGTCTCAGGTACGAAACGACCTAGTTAAGTTAGGAATCGACTAGTTACGAAACGACCAGGTTACGAAACGACCTGCACCCTTGACAGAACTCCAGTTCCGCATATTTTTCAAATAATACACCCCTACCAGTACCCCCAATAAAACTCACATGGTAGCTCCCTTAACAAGAGTGGGATATTTTTATAAAGGGAGGCGTGTTGTTAAAAAAGTAGGGCGTTTTGCCAGTGGGTCGAGTTGACTTGCGTCCGTTCTTGACAATCTTTGACTGATTTTCGGGTTTGCATGCGATGACATTTATAAATTCAAATTTGTTTTCGTGAAAAGTATAGCACTAGCATCTTCTTAAATATGTACATGATAATATTTACCTTTCGTTGCGCTTTCCAAGTACAAAATATTGGGTACGTAATCCGTTAAGAGAAACACAACTTTCTTTCGTTCCCCGGTTTCTTCCAGTTAATCAGTTAATCGACAAGCAACCCATTTCAATTTATCTGTTCATACTAATAACTTTTTGACCAATCGGTTTTGAAAAACCAGAGTTCTTTGTATTATCTATCTGACTATAATATATCTTTCCATTCTTTATACTCAAGGATTTGTACAGTGACACTATACAAATCCTTGTTAAACTGTAAAACATGAATTCAGCAGCAGACGAGCGTCCATGGATTTTGCGTCATAGTATAAAAAACGGCAACGGAGAAAATATTTCCGGGTTTTCGTATTCGACGTGTCAAGCTTTCGTACATTTACGATCATTTACGTATATATGAGAGTTAGTTCTTTACCCGGTCTGGAATCAAGAATGGGGATTTAAGTATAGAAAATAATTACAAAAAAGTTCAGAAGTGGTACACTGAGTATTATATGCCTTTGTTATAATCAAGGATTTGTATACTCTACAAATCCTTAATATAAGCAGAGACATATATACACAGAGATTGGCAACTGTAACAGTGGTCAGCGAAATCCAATTAAAAACACGCGTCACACGAGACTTTAACGAGATCGCCATTTTGCAACTGATCATGACAAGTTCACCACCGCTTCGATTTTTATTTTACATCAAGCTTTTCAAAACAGCATAATGTAAGTATATATTTCAATTTCGTAAATTATTTACCTTGTTTTATTCAGTTTGTAGTAATTGTTAGTTAAAATATTGTGACGATTAACGTTTTATTGTGGTCAATAATAAGGGGAAAGCTTGGCCGACTGGACGTTATGAAAATTTTTTACACGGACGTATTTTTTATTAAAACCTTTTCATTCGAAAAGGAATAAAACCATTTATGAGATGAATCACTTTTCCCAAGACATACTGGTTTTTTGTAAATATGTTGAATTTTTCATTAAATCACCCACTTTGATGCAATTTACAATTAAAATTCAGTATTCTCGCTGTCGGCCACGTTCAATTTTTAAAATATAAAGACAGGCCCCTGTCCATGTCTACAGTCAATAAACTTTTCCATCTTTAGAGAATAATTATTCCCAGCACATGAATTACTTTCTTATGACATACTGGATTTGTGTATAACAGTTGTTTTTTACATATTTTCACCCACTTTGATGCAATTTACAATTAAAAATGACCATTCAAGCTGTCGGCCATTTTCATTCTCTTCAATATAAAGACAGGCCCCTGTCCATGTCTACAGTCAATAAACTTTTCCATCTTTAGAGAATAATTATTCCCAGCACATGAATTACTTTCTTATGACATACTGGATTTGTATATAACAGTTGTTTTTTCCATATTTTCACCAACTTTGATGCAATTTACAATTAAAAATGACCATTCAAGCTGTCGGCCATTTTCATTCTCTTTAATATAAAGACAGGTCCATGTCTACAGTCAATAAACTTTTCCATCTTTAGAGAATAATTATTCCCAGCACATGAATTACTTTCTTATGACATACTGGATTTGTATATAACAGTTGTTTTTTCCATATTTTCACCAGCTTTGATGCAATTTACAATTAAAAATGACCATTCAAGCTGTCAGCCATTTTCATTCTCTTCAATATAAAGACAGGCACCTGTCCATGGCTACAGTTTATAAAATTGTCCATCTTTAAAGAAAAAATGTACCCATCACCATTGATCACAGGAATTACTTTCCCAAGTCATACCGGTTTTGTGTATATAAATTGTTTTTTTCATTATTTCCACCACTTTGATGACATTTACAAGTTTATATACATGTATATTTACATTCAGTATCTGACAGCATTTTTTTTTTAACAGGATCCTGCATGTTATAAAAGAACAAAGATGTTGATCAAATTTACCTAACAGTGCAGCATACAAGAGATGTAATATCATACATGTGCTGAATGTAGGACTCCCTAGCCTTTCTGATTGAAAAAAAAAGATTCCCTGGCAGACAAGAACAACTATTAGTGATGACTTTTTTCAAATGTTACTGCACAGTCGTGTAGTGGACTGATTACATGTACTACTATCAATGTGATACTAAAAAATGGTTTTGTAAGAGAGAAAATGACCTGTGCTTATCCTGACTGTGAAAACACCACATTATTGTAGTTCAAATATCATAGTTCATATGCCAAACTTGATGTACATGTGTATGCGATTTTTGTGCAAGTGATGGTGACATCATTGAACTAAGAATAAATACAAGACTCTGCATTCAATCTATTGAATTTGAAACAGAAGTGGCAGTTGTGCAGAGACTATACGGATAAAAATGCAAATAAATATCTTGTGTTCAACTTCATTTGTCTTCTTTACGTTTACAAAGTATACATGTACATAATTTTTACATACATGTATAACAATATGATGATGTAGTATGATTGCCAATGAGACAATGATTTACATGTATGACTATCATTGGAAGACCACTCTATAATATCTTTGTATATCATGAGAATGGAAATGCTACCTTTGTAGCATAAAGGTAGCATAATGTAAAAAAGGGAAAATGTTCATTTATTCAACAACACTCCTGTGAATATATAACTTGACAGTACTAAAGGCAAAATATTTCGTTTCACAAATTCCTTCCTCTCCTCGGAAAATAACATATTTAATTGTTTACATGAAATGACAAAATGTGTAGAATAAGAAGCAAGAAATGTTTACTCTACTTGTACACTACTAGTCGCTCATATTAGTCATCATCTATGTTTGTTTCAGTCCTTTAGCAATGGTGCTTGTTTATATTTATCTGTTGTGTTGTGTTGTTTCAGTTTTACATGTCCTCATTCTGTGATCACTGTTTCACCTCACCTATTTTGAAAAATGTTAATGCAAATATTTTCTGCAATAAATTGAAAAGGCACAGCTGCTATGACTATTCAGAAATGTGAGGTATATGTCAATGAGACAACAACCCAACGACAAAAATATTCTTTGCACATCTATGAATGTTTAAGAATTCTTGTGGAGGTCAAAAGCACATAACGTGTACTTATATATTGGTGACCTGGTACATGTATGTACCTATTGATGCATTTCGTCCTAAACATAAATTGTGTGAAGAGACCAAGCAGTTTATATGCTTATAAAAAAACTGATATTGCAATGAATTCCTGTATAACAAATTCCGGGAATGAGACACTATTTTATTTAAACCAGATGAGATATTAGTGGTAAAGGTTTAAACAGAAGCAGGAGATGTCAAGGGGCAATACAAAAAGTACAAGGTCGTGTAACACAGATAAAAAAATGACAAATGAAAAGAAAATAACAGCCCACATAGCACTGCACCGAAACATAAACCCACAAAAGATCAGATAAAACTTGTCTTCAATTTTAAATCTTTCTAATTTCAAACTCGAGTTTCACTACCCGATAGGAAAGAGTAAAGATAAGAATGTTGCAGTACTTCTGTGGTCTATGAAACAGAACATTAAAATTCTACAGTTCAGCAGAGCATTTTACTGCACTTATGATACACGTTGTTTTTAATCAGGGTCTGTGATATTAAGTCTATAAAAAACTACAAATAATGACAGATTCATATTCAATATTTCATGACAGCAAAAATAGTGATTTCGACAACACTGTACATAATGTACGTTCATTTAGGAAATTCATGCAAAGGTTCCACAAATAATGTAATTGTAGGTCAATCAAAAAGTAATCATTTAAATCCGTTTTCCACGAGACAAAATTCTACTGGCTACATATTTTTTTTATATACAAAAGTTGCTTTCTGATTTCTTTTTTTTTTTGACATGTTAAATGACTATTTTTGTTCCTGATTGAATACTATAGTAGAATGTAGGACAGTAAGTCACAGGACAAAAAGTCACGGACAAAAAGTCACAGACGAAAAGTCACAATTCAGTTTTGAGATTATTTTTCTCTGAACAAGAAAACACTAATTTTAAAAATAATTTTTTGATTTTTTATTGAACTATAATATATGAAGCAACTTTGTAATTAAAAATTTATTCAATAAATATCAATGATGATCAAATAATTGTTATGATAACAAAATGTCAAAGTGGTTTGGCACTTAAATGGCTTCATGGTGCCAAGAAATATATTATTTGCATGATTAAAATTTAATAATTTTTCATTTATCAAGGCTTATGAACAATTTCCTGAACTTAAAAATGAATAAATGTAAAAAAATATATTATTTGAAGATCTTTCTCTTATATAATCAAACAATTGTCAATACATTATTTGTGACTTTTTGTCCTATCAAATTTGTGACTTTATGTCCTGTGACTTTCTGTCCGTTTACCCTATTCATAGTATAGCCCAGTGTTTCTGTTAAAATAAAGTTCTGGTCATGGTTAAAATAATGTCAGAATTTGTTTAGTTGTAAAAACAATTACCAAGTAACAATCCACTTAGAACTTCACCTCCGGCAAAATTCAGGTGATCGGAGGGCAATAAATTTGCGTAATCGCACACCTGTGAATCCACAGTCACAACTCTAAGGAAATAATGACCGGAAAATCGGACACACATAATTTCACTGTGTAATTTAGAAGCAAACTTTAGCAAAGAAATGTTTCTTGTAATATCATGATCATCATGATCATTACCAGATTTTACTTTTTAAATAAAAAGAAATGCCGAAAAAAAGAAAAAAATATTTTCTCAATCAAATACATTAAAAAAATATTATTATATAATATATTATTTCAAGTAGTTTTTTAGAAAAAGAATTTATTTGATCTGAAATAAGTTTTCCTATTACTTTTCTTGATTAGCTATCGAGGTTATTCATCCCTGACTTGTCTACATGTTGTAGAATAATTATCGACGAGAATCTCATTCCGGGCCGCGTTTTTTAACGGGATTTCACGGAGTTGCCAATCTCTGTGTATATATGTCTCTGATATAAGACTATGAAGAATCAGAGACATACATGTACATGTCTCTGGAAGAAGTGAGAATAAAGAAAAAACTAAATAAAGAATATTTAATTATTTATTTATTATTTAATCTATAACTTATTCACTTATTTTACATTTTGTTCTATTCAGAATTAAATACAAGACTGTTTGCTGAGGGGGTGGTGCCGCGGAATTATGGAAAATTGACAAACGAGGATTACTCTTATCAAGGATTTGTATATTATTACTATACAAATCCTAGCTCTAATCAGAGAAGAACTAAAGGTTAAACAGTAACTCAATAATAAATAAAATATAAACATAGGAATGCTCTTGGTTACAGAATTGGCTTTAGGAGTCTATCAGTCTTGGCGGAGACTTAAGGAGGGGGGGGGGGGGGTCACTTATGTATTCATTTAAGTGCATTCGAAATTTTACTAATCGGACAGACCTTCAGTTAAGAATCCGTGTCAAGTTCTTTTGTAATCATGATTATTAGGAAACATCTTATAAGTTTTCCTACTGCCTCCTTGGTTTACTCTATACAAGGTTCTACACAAGTATTATAATAGCCAGTGCTACATTATCACCCTGATCGATCCTTGAAATGGCTAAATTTTGGACTTGATCTATTGGTCCAAGGTTAAACAATATATTTTGTTTTATAATTCTCAACTTATGAACTTTGCTTGCAAATACTTTAATCACTATCTCCTATATTCAACGAAAAGCTCACCAGATCTTAGGGACGAGTCGACATCAAAAGTTCAATGTAGGATAATTCACTGCCCCCCCCCCCCCCTTTTTCACTTAATTTGGGAAAAATTGATTTGATATATATGTAAAATTGATGTTGGATAAACAAAACTTGCAGCAATTTTTACCCACCCACCCCACCCCCAAACTATTTGATTTAAGTTTTTTTTTATCCTACATCGATCTTATGATGTCGTCAGTCCCTTATGTTATCATGTTTGTCAAAATGTCGAATCAAATCAAAATTTTACTTACTAAATTTGCAATTATACTAAGACGTAGGTTTCCACATGTTGAGCAGCCACGGGAAGTTCCGAACTGTTCACTACTATCTCTACTTGAGTTCATTCATGTATTTTGGATGTTCATGTTGCACAAAGAGGCGAATTTAGTGCACCCTGCCCCTCCCCTTTTTGTGGGAAAAATTTGATTGATTGTATAGGGATTATCACTTAAGCATGCAGAGGTGGATTTAGAGGGGGCCGGGGGGGATTTGGTTGATTATATAGGAAATCACTGAAGCATGACCAGAGCGGGACCCTCAGTTAGGCAGTCAGTGGGCCCCACTTATGAAAATATCTGGATCCGCCACTGCCATGACTTGTGAGGCCTGCTTTTTAACAGTCAGTGCCCCCACCCCCTTTATGAAAATTTCTGGATCAGTCAGTTTATGTGTAATGGTAAGTGATTGTTGTTTTATCTTTTATTCTCTGGCTTTTCTCGTTTAATTAGATTTTTGGTTATAAATTAATTTAATTGGTATCCTCTTTCAATTTCATCATTAACAATAGACCTACACCAAAAGGCCCTGTACTGTAATTTTCTATCTTGCCCAAAAATACTTTAAATAGTACTGTTTTCACAAATGCTTGCTTGAAACACAACTTAATAAAATAGAAGCACTGCAGGTAATTTGCTTTTATTCCACACCAAAGGAGAATGAATGTATGGTAAAGTTATAATGTTACCGGCATTATTCTACATATATTCTGAGACTATTATAACACTATGTTATAGTCTGAGGTTATAGTAGTCTCAGATGCATTGTATAAGGGCTTTAATATAAGGGCGGGTATAAGGGACGAAGTAACACCATGTGACTATTGCATTGGTTGTCGTGATTTAAACACGATAAGAGTGTTTCCTTCCCCCTAAATCTTATGATCCTCATTCAGTCATTGAACAGGATAGAAACTATTTCAGACATCAAACAATCTGAAACTTTTCAAGTACTTTCTATATGCTCATGTGCAATTTCTTGTTAGCATAGTTTTGTACTTGGACAGATAATCAGAATGATCAACAATCAAGTATTGACAACAGTCAGGTCTATTTTCATCGGTCTCATTTGAAGAAACCAGGTATGCGGTAATTTTAATTCAGCCTTGTACAATATATATATACATCCAGTCATTTTTACTCAAGCGTTACAAATAAGGTTAAATGTTAGATTTTTATATTCTTTTAACTGCATTCATGGCAATTAATCAGCCATCCATCATTAGTTGTTTGTGGGAAAGACACCAAGCACTCTTTGTATAATTCAACTTATATCATGAATATTGTGAGGACAAGCTTTTAAAAATAAAATCTTTTAAAAACTATAAATATTTTTTTTCAATTACATTTATTTCTTCATTAGGCCAACTGAAATAACATGTGTGTTTCCTATTACATCTTTGAAAAAAATAGGATAGGTAGGGGATTTTTCTTATTTTACAATTTTTTTTTACATTGAGTCTATGGCAATGATGGGCTGATGGGAGAGAAATTCTGACTTTAACAGTGCTTATTGATAAATCAAAAAAACTTTAGGGTAGGCTATTTCTAAGCTTGAAATATAGGGTAGTTGCGGAAATAAGAAACACACATATTTTTTTATTTGACCTTACATACAGGAAAAAGATATTTTTTTTAATTAACATTGTTTTATTTTTATATAATTTCACTTACAAGTTGACTCCTTTTCTAGATTTTTTTTGGAAGATATGTTTTAAAATGGTTGATGGAAAAGTACAACCATATCTTAAATTAAATAAATGGATGTTCATGATGAACATCAAGAAGCAATGAAAAAATTCAGTGTTTAGAAACTCACTATCTTTTTTATTATATGAAAGAATGAGAAAACTGTTGAATCATCGTGACTGTTGTTAAGAAGCTTTCCATTTAATTTTGTTAATTACTACCTGGGAACAGTCATGACAGTTTATCAGTATATATGTTCCTGTTACTATACACTTTTCATTAAATTGCTATATTTAACCCTTTTCTCTATAATGACGCCTCTGTGTTGTAGTGCATCAATTGAAACGTTTTCATGTACAGTTAACATTGCATTAAAGTACACGTATTTTCTGCATTTCATTGAAAAATCCTATGCAAATGAAGTATATAAAAAAAAAATGCTCTGGAGAAAAGGATTATAAATCAGTCATTGACATTGTCAGTTAATTATTTTAATATTTCATACTTTTAATTAAATCATGTGGTCTTTTTGGAAAAAAATCACTTCATATGTATTCATATTATGCAAATATTAAAAGTTATAGGCTTGAAGCAGAGATTCACTATACACATGTATGTCTGGCATGCAGAATGTTGAAAGCAAGTTAAGAATTTTACTTTATGCATGTATTAGCTGTCGTGCATATATCATGCATGGTACTTTTACATCTTTGAATAAGATATAGCCGTAATACGGATGTTGCAGAAACGTCCGTAATACGTATGTTTAAGAAACGTCCGTGAAACGGAAAATCCGTTTTACATCAGTTTTTACACGTACGTTTTACGGATGTATTTTTACAGACGTTTTACGGACGTAACCGTATCATCCGTAATACATCCGTATTACGGATGTTTTACGGACGTTTATTACCACATCCGTGAAACGTCCGTAGCTATTTTACCTGTGTATAATTGTCACATCTTTGACGGTCCTTTTGTCTATGGATAGCGGAAAAGTTGAACAAAAGGACTACGGACCCATTTAAAAAAACTGTCCTCTAGTGTCTCCCATCATGATACTCATGATAAGCAAACATCCTATGACAAGTCTCATTTGATTCATTTGATTACCAAAGTAACGGTTTACAAAGAACCTCATTATTTACAGATACCCTAGTAACAGTAAACACAGGAAATCGGTCCCAAGGTGCAAGGCATGAATCAACCAGTGAAACAAATGTCGATGGAATGAATATATCAAATGTTACTGAGAAGAACCCTCCAATGGACTGGCATCTAGATGCTATGAATATATCAAATGTTACTGAGAAGAACCCTCCAATGGACTGGCATGTAGATGCTATGAATATATCAAATGTTACTGCGAAGAACCCTCCAATGGACTGGTATCTAGATGCTATGAATATATCAAATGTTACTGCGAAGAACCCTCAAATGGACTGGCATCTAGATGCTATGAATATATCAAATGTTACTGCGAAGAACCCTCCAATGGACTGGCATCTAGATGCTATGAATATATCAAATGTTACTGCGAAGAACCCTCCAATGGACTGGCATCTAGATGCTATGAATATATCAAATGTTACTGCGAAGAACCCTCCAATGGACTGGCATCTAGATACTATGAATATATCAAATGATTTTTCGGAGTGGAATCAAGACAGTGTAAACATATCCAATGCGCTTGTGCTAGAGAGCGCCATGAACGGCAATATAAACGGAACGACTGTACCAAATGGAGGAGAGATTGACGGATCAATGGGATTAGACCAAGATATGAATTCTTCCTATACAAATGGTTCAAACTTAGGAAATTTGTTTAATCAAAATCCAAATATGCCACAGGTAAGGATGATACCAGTTATAATTGTAGTGGTATTTAGACAAGTCTTAGAGATAAAACCTTACACTACTAGATAAGAAATAACGTTGCATACGACACAAGTTTCCCATAGCATGTTCTTGTGAGAACTTTAGTTTGCATAGGTAAAACATATAAAAGGATTGTCTCTATGATTGTTAAGGTATATGTTGGATTTTTTTTTATGAAATCGTTAGAGAAATGTAAAATGTCTACCAAAATGCAAGGTTTCATCTCAAAATTTACGATTATTCGATAATATAGAGAGTACTTGATTACTATATTATTATTAGAAAAAGAGCAAAGATTTTTTTACAGGAATCGAAACAGTAAAATTATTACCCATTAAAATAGTAACATTTGGTTACCTGACAACTCTATACAGTTCTTTTAGTTGTATGATTCATAAGCCGTTAATTTGTTGTGGTCCTGAATATGAATGAAATATTTGCCACTAGACGTCAAATAAACAACAACCAATCAATTATTAGCCAGTGCTTCGGTACTGACATGGTTTGTAACATACCGTTCTTAAACTCTCCGTTGTTAAATTTAGTAATTATTATCAAACTAAGGTTCCAACTCTCTCGGGCAAAGTTGACCTTAGATGTATCTGGATATCATTGCAGATCCCTTTTGGAAGTATATCTCGTCACGTTTTTCGGTACTTCAATCCTTGGCTTTCAAACTTTTGGCTCTGAGCATTCCTGATGAAGTAAACCCAGAAAAGCGTCTTGGCTTTCAAACTTTTGGCTCTGAGCGTTGCTGATGAAGTAAACCCAGAAAAGCGTCTTGGCTTTCAAACTTTTGGCTCTGAGCCTTCCTGATGAAGTAAACCCAGAGAAGCGTTTCGAACGCATGCGATTTATAAAGTGTTATCTTCATCATTGTGACAAAACCAAGATGAGTCTGTTTGGCCACTGAGACCTTGATCTTCGATAAAACAAAATGTAAAAACTTGTCTTTCAAGAGTAATAATTTTGCGGAAACAAAAGATTTAGGGTCTCGATTTCAAACTAATAATAACTGGTGTGGCCTCTTTAAGGAGTCTCGTATGTATTGTACATGAACATGATGTTACGATATGATTCCTTGTATATTGCAAAAAAAGAATACAGTAAAATGAAACCATGACAAATGGACGCCATCCACCCACGTGCATCCATCATATCATATAAATCCGTAAAGGGAATATAGCGTGCTGACATTATGTTTACGGCAAATTAAAACTGAAACAACGCCAACCTGCGGAAAAGTTGTTTTCACATTCAATATAAAAAGTAAGAAGATACCAATGGGTATTTAAAAACATAAGTCGCATAAAAAAAAAAGAGCGAGAAAAAAAAATTTCAGGCGTTTTTCCTTATAACCTCGATGAAGAATTTTCCGGGTTGAAATAATATTGTGTCGGTGAGATTCTCATAATGAAAACTTACGGAAGACCTTTCAGGACCTCCCAAAAATATATATTTGAATTAGTCGTTATCACGAATTGAAGAAACAAATTTCCGGAAATAGTTTTAACAGAATAAAATTCATTATCATATTTTTTTTTTGTAATTTGTGATAACGGATTAAAATTGCAATAAAAAATGTGTAAGTCGCGATAACGAATTACATAAATCGTTATAATAGATTAAACTTGTTATCATGAATTCGTAGAAATATTTATCACGTTATAATAGATTAAACTTGTTATCATGAATTCGTAGAAATATTTATCACATTTTTTTGTAATTCATGGTAACAGATTAAAATCGTAATCACGAATTCCATAAATCGTGATAACGAATTGTATAAATCGTGATAACGAATTGTATAAATCGTGATAACGAATTGTATAAATCGTTATCACGAATTTAATCCTTTATCGAATTTTATCAGTAATCACGAATCACAAAAAAGTGATGACAAATTACATAAATTCGTGATAACGAAATATGCAATTCGTTATCATGAATTAAAAAAAAAATTGTGATGATGAATTCAATCCGTTATTACGAATTAAAAAACTGTTATAACTAATTCCATAAATTCGTGATATCGAATTCAAATATATATTGTTTGGAGGTCTTAAATGGGCTTCCGTAAAAACTTTAGCTCAACTAGCTACACTTGTGATCCTTTTGATAAGTGGATTCTCAGGTTTATAATGTGTGCTTAACTCTTATGAAATAGGATCTAGATAGGCAAAATGGTAGGTTTGTTCGTATCAACTGGTTTAACCTCATACAATGTTATACCTGCGCAAAGTCAGGCTATCTGGACCATGTGCTGTTTTTTGCTTTGTTTTTGCTATTTTCTCGGAGGAGTCGGTTGTTGGTGTTTGGTGTTGTCCGTTGTACTGTCTAATATTTTTTGGTAATTTTTCTGTATTCTTGGAATTCATTGTAATAACATTAACGGTACCAATTTTATTGCACCAGATGGCCATTTCGACAACTTATGTCTCGATCTTCAGTGAAAGTCATGGCCAAAATATTTGAAAATCCAAAACTTATTCCAAAATTGAAGAGCTGATAAAACCAAAAAGAACCCCCCAAAAAAATAGCCAAAGCTGGACAAGGAATCAGAGCTTTGCATGAGGGAGATATATTCTTTAATTCAAAATAATTTCTATAATTTTGTAACATTGATTGGCAATTTGCTTTCATAAAAGTTTAAGTATCTACAAAATTAAAATATGTATCTTTTACAATTTTTTATTTGAAGTGTCCAGTGCTTATGGATATTTTGACAAGCGTGTTTGTCTTCTTGTTGGAAAATCAACCGAATGCATCATCGTATTTCTCAGGTGTGCCGAGAAATGACCCATCATCAATACAGCCTGGAAATGTACTAGATGGATCAGTAATTCTCAACCATGGTGTTTTACCGGACGGTGCAATAGCGATTTCGCCTGACGATTTACCGGACGGGGCAGTAGTGCTTCCCCCTGGTGATCTACCAGATGGAGCAGTGTTGATTGGTGATGCTGGTAATACTCATGAAGGCTTAGAAATAGAAAATACTGCAGAACAAAATTTAAAAAATTCTATTTTTCCACTTAGTGAAACTTGTATAAAGATTTTTTCGAGATCGTGGGTGAAGTCTCTTTACATGTTTCTTGTAACAACATGTATCATTTTGGCATTGGCTGGGTATATTATGTTTTTTGTTCTCCCAAGACAAAAAAAGGAAATATTGTCACCTATTTTCATAACAATACGATCATTTATGTTAGTTGCTTTAATCAAAGTCTTGTTGTTTACTGTTGAAGGCATTCCAGCTTGTCAAACATTCCCATTTGAATTACCAACTGACCTGCAGTGTCTGTTCATGCATATGCGTCATTACACAGAGAATTTGTTAGTCACACATGTGTGCTTGTTGTCATGCCTGTCGCTCTACGGTACAGTGTTTAAGACTGAAGTGTACTTCAATATGAAAGTTACTCGTATTTCATTGGCATTCATATACATAGGATGCGCTTTGTTGAGTATGATGTACGTCTTTGTAAATGTCAGAACTTGCAATGAAAATTTAAGTATGACTAACTTAAGCGATTTCATTTTCCTGAACGCATTGTGTATCACCTTAGTGGTTTTTGTTGTTATAGCGTCAGTAGGAAAACCATTGAAGGCGTTTAACAATTCACAAGAGGGAATTTTGAAAACGCAGTCACGGATGTCTTTGATTATGATGGGGTTTTATGCTACAATGTATTGTCCATGTCAAGTAATGATTGTAGTCTTAGTTAATCAAAACTGTCCAAATGAGATACCACTGATGTTTGTTAATTTCTTAATCGGTTTACTAAAGGTGTTGTTTCTGTCTATTTCTCCTTTTATCTTCTGCCTGAGTGTTACAGATCTTCGACAAGCATTGTTATCAAAATTATGCGCATGTTTACACAAACAAAACCCTAGTCTAAAGCCATCTATTGAATTAACCAACAAAAGTTAAACCTAAACAAAACATTTTATACAAAAAAATACTTTGTCATTTCTAAAGACCTCCCAATGAGAAATAGTGTGGGACTTTTTGCAACCTAAAATAGGTCTATTTATATATCTACTCATATATTATGATAAATTGAACTTTTCTACACACATCAGGATACTTAATTTCAAACAACGTCAATTAGTTAGACCCATGTCGGGAGGGACTTTACAGTGACACAATGTTTTTTTTACAACGTCATTTAGTAAGACCATGCCGGGAGGGACTTTACAGTGACACAAACAACGTCATTTAGTTAGACCATGCCGGGAGGGACTTAACAGTGACACAAACATGGTCATTGAGTAAAACCATACCGAGACCATGCCGGAAGGGACTTTACAGTTACACAAACAACGTTATTTAGTAAGACCATGCCGGGAGGGACTTTACAGTGACACACAAACAACGTCATTTATTAAGACCATGCCGGGAGGGACTTTACAGTGACACAAACATCGTCATTAAGTTAGATCATGCCGGGACGGACTTTACAGTGACACAAACAACGTCATTTAGTTAGACCATGCCGGGAGGGACTTAACAGTGACACAAACATGGTCATTGAGTAAAACCATACCGAGACCATGCTGGAAGGGACTTTACAGTTACACAAACAACGTTATTTAGTAAGACCATGCCGGGAGGGACTTTACAGTGACACACAAACAACGTCATTTATTAAGACCATGCCGGGAGGGACTTTACAGTGACACAAACATCGTCATTAAGTTAGATCATGCCGGGACGGACTTTACAGTGACACAAACAACGTCATTTGTTTAAACCATGACGGGAGGGACATTACAGTGACACAAACAACGTCATTAAGTTAGACCATGCCGGGAGGGTCTTTACAGTGACAAAAACATCGTCATTAAGTTAGACCATGACGGGAGGGACTTAGCAGTGACACAAACAACGTCATTTATTTAAACCATAACGGGAGAGACTTTACAGTGACACAAACAACGTCATTAAGTTAGACCATGCCGGGAGGGTCTTTACAATGACACAAACAACGTCATTGAGTTAGACCCATGTCGGGAGGGACTTTAAAGTGACACAAACAACGTCATTTAGTTAGACCATGCCGGGAGGGACTTAACAGTGACACAAACAACGTCATTTAGTAAGACCATACCGAGACCATGCCGGGAGGGACTTTACAGTTACACAAACAACGTTATTTAGTTAGACCATGCCGGGAGGGACTTTACAGTGACACAAACAACGTCATTTAGTAAGACCATGCCGGGAGGGACTTTACAGTTACACAAACAACGTTATTTAGTTAGACCATGCTGGGAGGGACTTTACAGTGACACAAACAACGTCATTTAGTAAGACCATGCCGGGAGGGACTTTACAGTTACACAAACAACTTTATTTAGTTAGACCATGCCGGGAGGGACTTTACAGTGACACAAACAACGTCATTTAGCTAGACCATGCCGGGAGGGACTTTACAGTGACACAAACATCGTCATTAAGTTAGACCATGCCGGGAGGGACTTTACAGTTACACAAACAACGTTATTTAGTAAGACCATGCCGGGAGGGACTTTACAGTGACACAAACAACGTCATTTAGTAAGACCATGCCGGGAGGGACTTTACAGTTACACAAACAACTTTATTTAGTTAGACCATGCCGGGAGGGACTTTACAGTGACACAAACAACGTCATTTAGCTAGACCATGCCGGGAGGGACTTTACAGTGACACAAACATCGTCATTAAGTTAGACCATGCCGGGAGGGACTTTACAGTTACACAAACAACGTTATTTAGTTAGACCATGCCGGGAGGGACTTTACAGTGACACAAACAACGTCATTTAGTAAGACCATGCCGGGAGGGACTTGAACAGTGAAACACAAACAACGCCATTTAGTTAGACCATGACGGGAGGGACTTTACAGTGACACAAACAACGTCCATTTAAAAAAATATACATGAATATATCCAATAAAAGTTATATGTAGAAGTAAGGTTTAATGTGTTACAACAACTAGGATTCAAATAGAAAGTATTATCAAAATGATCGACTTTTTGATTTACATTTTGCATGGTGTACATGGTTTTAATAAACAGTACAGATATTTCAATGTAACTTATTCCAACCAAATCTTTCTTTTATTATTATGAAGCATATTCCACACAAGAATGTCTCAATAGAAAACCAGAGCCTCTGCAATTTTACTTGTATCCTTGTAATAATAAAAAAATCTATCAGTGACTTTCTGGTTCGCAGCTTTCAAAATGATCTTAAAAAATCAACGAAAAACTCGAGTGCATTGTACCTTGTATCTTACTCGAAAGTTACAGAGTGAGATCACAATAGAGGTCACTTCAGTGCTCCTATTGTGAACCTCCCAGATTTATAACATACTACCTAAATTATCTTTTGAAATCTTATATATTGTTAAAAACTACGGTTTTAACTATCATATAAAGCTGCTCATGTGTTCATGCTTCCAAGGCTTTCATACTTTTGGGGTTGAGCGTTCAAGACGAGGGCCACCGAGAAATGTATAAATTTATATAATATTAATTCACTTTCTATCCATTTATAAAATCATGAACAAAAAGGCTCCCCAAACACACGTAGTAAAACTTGCTTTGTATACTTTATTCGCAGTCAAAATTTTTGAATACTTCAAGAGCTTTATAGCCAACGAAGAGTAAAAGAAGCATACAGGAAATTTCTGAACCTCAAACCGCAAACCGTCACTTAAATTCATTATAAAAGGGTACAGCGGTAGAAATGTAAAGCGGATAAAAAGTAAAATCACAAAAATACTGAACTCCGAGGAAAATTCAGAAAGGAAAGTCCTCAATCAAATGGCAAACGAATGGATAACAACTGTCATAATCCTGACTTGGTACAGACATTCTCTTATGTAGAAAATGGTGGATTGAACCTGGTTTTATAGCTAGCTAAACCTCTCACTTGTATGTTTTATGAAGCAATTCTATAATGCATATTTTAATCTGAAATATGACGATTATAGTAGTCATTTACGTTGTCCTTTTATAATATTATTAGATAAAACTGATATTACAATACCAATCTCGTGTAAAAATAGAGGAGGTTGGCAACTAGGCGAAATGGTATGACGTCGCGCGGCTCTCATGAGCCCCTGATTCCATTGTACAGTACGAATTAAAATCTTTATTTCTCAAAAATCACCATTAAAAATATCTAGATAATGCTTCAATACCTTATCAAGAACAAGAAATCCTTTAGATTTTTAAGGTTTCAAAAACACTTTATTTGTATTTGTGTTTTAAGTTAGAAAGAAAGAGTGAGTGAGTGAACTAATTTACATTTTCACATGTGGTATCAAAAGTTAATTACTAGAAATAAACTTCTATTAGTATTCATATGTGAAAAGAACCTATATAATCAAATATATATATATTTCTAATTATATATCTTTTTGATTTGATAAAAATGCTTGCATTTTGAAATTCATAAATATGGAATACAGTGAATTGATCTGATTATACATTCAAACATATTAGAACTTTTTGAGATATATCATAATCACTGCTGTGTATTAATGAATTTTTCTGATTACTATAATGGTAACATATAATTAACATCGAATAAATGATAAATGTTGCGTTCATACTTTCCGAGAATTAAGATATAACAAATTGAAAATTTGTTACAAATCATAGTGTATAAATGTCATGCTGCCCATCAAGGGCCTTTAATTGGAACAGTAAAATATTCTTAATTGTATTCTAGTAACTAAAATACAAATGTAAAAATTGCGCGAAAACCTATTTTTTTTTTAACTTTAAATACCTTTTCTCAAAATTTTTTTCTCCCAAAAGGCAATGTTGTTGATACTCAGTGAAATTTCCATGTTTATAATATATAATGTATATAGGGTCGACGAATTCGTATTCGCTGCAGGATATATAACCATCATTGCATGTCACGATATCTTTTAGTCTGTAAGACTGCTATTGGCGAGAGTTGGAGGTTGGGCCATGATGACAAGCTAGTTATCATTGATTTTTCACACTGTATATAAAAATCAAACATTATCACCTAAAAAAACTAATGAATTGACCCCCTTTGAAAATTTATAAAACGAAATTTCAATGGTCCATAATAGTCTTGTAGAAAATTTACAGGAAAGAATAATAAAATGACAATTTAAAGTCAAATCATTACACGTATTTTAATATTTACATAGATTCTACACGTTTCTATTGCTATGCCAGGAGATTTAATTTGTACTGGAAAATTCCACAAACTGTAAGAATGACGCTTAAGACGACACCCGTCTTCTGTATATTATTTTTACTACTTATTGTTTACATAATCCATGTAACGTATTTTCTATGTAAATAAACTATATCTATTGTTTATTTTCTTGTATTATGAACTATACCTTATCTTTGTTATAAATCATCTCCATAAGATAAAATAATTCTTACGGCATTAGAGAAATTTCTTGCAATGCTGAGACAACTATTACACTATTGTGCTATATTTGTACCAAGGTGATGAAGGAATGGCTCAATCAGTTTGCCTAACTTGTCTTAACAGGGATGTGCTCCAAACACAAAAACTCCTGTAGCAGGAATTGTAGAACAATTGAAACTGATACATGTACTGCACATGATTTTCATTCACCATCACCAAAGAATTGTTTTTGGTTGACCAAAACGATGTCTCTGTGTCTCAACTCATCAAAGAATTTTTTGCGGTCTTAGATCTTCATACACTAGAATAGTCGTCTGATCTGGCATTCTGTTGATTGTCTGATCGAATCTGGATACATAAAGCTGGTGATGCCTGTAAAACAGGAAGCCCTTACATATCGATACAGCTGGCAATGCCCCATTCCCTCTTTTTATCTCACCGGGGCCCGAAGGGCCCAATGTGAGCTTATGCCATCGCTTGGCGTCCGTCGTCTGTCATCGTCGTCTGTCATCGTCGTCTGTCGTCGTAAACTATTTCAACAAGAGGCTCTCAAGAGCCTGAATCGCTCACCTGTATTTCAGAGGAGAAGATTTTTAAATATTAGCAAACATGATGAACAAATTGTGTAAAATTGTCTTTAAAGGGCAATAACTCCTTAAGGGATCAATTGACAATTATGGTCATTTTAACTTTTTTGTAGATCTTACTTTTCTGAACATTATTGCTGCTTACAGTTTACATATATTTATAATAATATTCAATATAATAACAAATAAAATGCTTCGCTGGGCGCAGCTTGATACGACCGCAGAGGTCGAACCCTGAACAGTTGGGGCAAGTATGGACACAACATTCAAGCTTGATACAGCTCTGAATTTGGATTGTGATTAAATATTTGACACAGCATAGGTTTCTGACACAGAAAGAATGTGGTCTAAGAACTTCAATTTTTTTAATTTACCTATTATGGTCCAATGCCCAAAATCAAAATACATGGTTAGATTCAGCATATCAAAGAACCCCATATATTCAATTTTTGTTGAAATCAAACAAAGTTTAAATTTGGACCCCAACTTGGACAAACTTGAAAACTGGTCCCATAATCAAAAATCTAAACACATGTTTAGATTCAGCATATCAAAGTACCCCAAGAATTCAATTTTTGTTAAAATCAAACTAAGTTTAATATTGGACCCTTTGGACCTTAATGTAGACCAATTTAAAAAACGGGACCCAAAATTAAAAATCTAAAAACACGGTTAGATTTGGCATATCAAAGAACCCCAATAATTCAATTTTTGATGAAATCAAACAAAGTTTAATTTTGGACCCTTTTGACCTCAATATGAACCAATTTGATAGCGGGCCCACAAAATAAAAAATCTAAATACATGGTAAGATTCAGCATATCAAAGAACCCCATATATTCAATTTTTGTTGAAATCAAACAAAGTTTAATTTTGGACCCCAATTTGGACCAACTTGAAAACTGGGCCAAAAATCTAAAATCTAAATACATGTTTAGATTCAGCATATCAAAGAACCCCATATATTCAATTTTTGTTGAAATCAAACAAAGTTTAATTTTGGACCCCAACTTGGACCAACTTGAAAACTGGTCCCATAATTAAAAATCTAAACACATGTTTAGATTCAGCATATCAAAGAACCCCAAAAATTCATTTTTTGTTAAAATCAAACTAAGTTTAATTTTGGACCCTTTGGACCTTAATGTAGACCAATTTAAAAAACGGGACCCAAAATTAAAAATCTAAAAACACGGTTAGATTTGGCATATCAAAGAACCCCAATAATTCAATTTTTGATGAAATCAAACAAAGTTTAATTTTGGACCCTTTTGACCTCAATATGAACCAATTTGATAGCGGGCCCACAAAATAAAAAATCTAAATACATGGTAAGATTCAGCATATCAAAGAACCCCATATATTCAATTTTTGTTGAAATCAAACAAAGTTTAATTTTGGACCCCAATTTGGACCAACTTGAAAACTGGGCCAAAAATCTAAAATCTAAATACATGTTTAGATTCAGCATATCAAAGAACCCCATATATTCAATTTTTGTTGAAATCAAACAAAGTTTAATTTTGGACCCCAACTTGGACCAACTTGAAAACTGGTCCCATAATTAAAAATCTAAACACATGTTTAGATTCAGCATATCAAAGAACCCCAAAAATTCATTTTTTGTTAAAATCAAACTAAGTTTAATTTTGGACCCTTTGGACCTTAATGTAGACCAATTTAAAAAACGGGACCCAAAATTAAAAATCTAAAAATACGGTTAGATTTGGCATATCAAAGAACCCCAATAATTCAATTTTTGATGAAATCAAACAAAGTTTAATTTTGGACCCTTTTGACCTCAATATGAACCAATTTGATAGCGGGCCCACAAATAAAAAATCTAAATACATGGTAAGATTCAGCATATCAAAGAACCCCATATATTCAATTTTTGTTGAAATCAAACAAAGTTTATTTTTGGACCCCAATTTGGACCAACTTGAAAACTGGGCCAAAAATCTAAAATCTAAATACATGTTTAGATTCAGTATATCAAAGAACCCCATATATTCAATTTTTGTTGAAATCAAACAAAGTTTAATTTTGGACCCCAACTTGGACCAACTTGAAAACTGGTCCCATAATCAAAAATCTAAACACATGTTTAGATTCAGCATATCAAAGAACCCCAAGAATTCATTTTTTGTTAAAATCAAACTAAGTTTAATTTTGGACCCTTTGGACCTTAATGTAGACCAATTTAAAAAACGGGACCCAAAATTAAAAATCTAAAAACACGGTTAGATTTGGCATATCAAAGAACCCCAATAATTCAATTTTTGATGAAATCAAACAAAGTTTAATTTTGGACCCTTTTGACCTCAATATGAACCAATTTGATAGCGGGCCCACAAAATAAAAAATCTAAATACATGGTAAGATTCAGCATATCAAAGAACCCCATATATTCAATTTTTGTTGAAATCAAACAAAGTTTAATTTTGGACCCCAATTTGGACCAACTTGAAAACTGGGCCAAAAATCTAAAATCTAAATACATGTTTAGATTCAGCATATCAAAGAACCCCATATATTCAATTTTTGTTGAAATCAAACAAAGTTTAATTTTGGACCCCAACTTGGACCAACTTGAAAACTGGTCCCATAATTAAAAATCTAAACACATGTTTAGATTCAGCATATCAAAGAACCCCAAAAATTCATTTTTTGTTAAAATCAAACTAAGTTTAATTTTGGACCCTTTGGACCTTAATGTAGACCAATTTAAAAAACGGGACCCAAAATTAAAAATCTAAAAACACGGTTAGATTTGGCATATCAAAGAACCCCAATAATTCAATTTTTGATGAAATCAAACAAAGTTTAATTTTGGACCCTTTTGACCTCAATATGAACCAATTTGATAGCGGGCCCACAAATAAAAAATCTAAATACATGGTAAGATTCAGCATATCAAAGAACCCCATATATTCAATTTTTGTTGAAATCAAACAAAGTTTATTTTTGGACCCCAATTTGGACCAACTTGAAAACTGGGCCAAAAATCTAAAATCTAAATACATGTTTAGATTCAGCATATCAAAGAACCCCATATATTCAATTTTTGTTGAAATCAAACAAAGTTTAATTTTGGACCCCAACTTGGACAAACTTGAAAACTGGGCCCATAATAAAAAATCTAAACACATGTTTAGATTCAGCATATCAAAGAACCCCAAGAATTCAATTTTTGTTAAAATCAAACTAAGTTTAATTTTGGACCCTTTGGACCTTAATGTAGACCAATTTAAAAACGGGACCCAAAATTAAAAATCTAAATACACGGTTAGATTTGGCATATCAAAGAACCCCAATAATTCAATTTTTGATGAAATCAAACAAAGTTTAATTTTGGACCCTTTTGACCTCAATATGAACCAATTTGATAGCGGGTCCACAAATAAAAAATCTAAATACATGGTTAGATTCAGCATATCAAAGAACCCCAAGAATTCAATTTTTGATGAAATCAAACAAAGTTTAATTTTGGACCCTTTTGACCTCAATGTGGACAAAGTTGATAATGGGGCCCAAAATTCAAAAATCTAAATACATGGTTAGATTCAGCATATCAAAGAACCCCATATATTCAATTTTTGTTGAAATCAAACAAAGTTTAATTTTGGACCCCGATTTGGACCAACTTGAAAACTGGGCCCATAATCAAAAATCTAAATACATGTTTAGATTCAGCATATCAAAGAACCCTAAAAATTCAATTTTTGTTAAAATCAAACTAAGTTTAATTTTGGACCCTTTTGACCTTAATGAAGACCAATTTGAAAACGGAACCAAAAATTAAGAATCTAAATACACGGTTAGATTCGGCATATCAAAGAACCCCAATAATTCAATTTTTGATGAAATCAAACAAAGTTAAATTTTGGACCCTTTGGACTTCAATGTGGACCAATTTAAAAACGGGGCTCAAAATCCAAAAACTTAATACTTGGTTAGATTCAGCATATTAAAGAACCCCAAGAATTCAAGAATAAAACCCCATTGAAATTGATCAAGAAATAAGCAATTTATATGAAGTATCTTCTTTTGCACAATACTGTGCAATTGAATATTTCTTGCTATTGTGCAATACTGTACAATTGACAATTTCTTGCTATTGCGCAATATTGCGCAATATTGTGCTATTGGATATTTCTTGCTATTGCGCAATACTGTGCAATTGAAGATTTCTTGCTATTGCGCAATACTGTGCAATTGAAGATTTCTTGCAATTGTGCAATACTGTGCAATTGAAAATTTCTTGCTATTGCACAATACTTATTATATAATAATTTACACATCCTGTTTGGTGTGTATCTTCTTCCATATCATTATTATTTGCTTTTAAATATTAATCAGAAATAACCAACTTAAAATGGAAAATTTTAAAAGAAAAAAAAAAAGGAAAAAAAGAAAAAAAAAGAAACCCCCCCCCCCCCCCAAATTTTTTGAACCCCCTTATGATTCATCACCCCCAAACTCAATCCCAGCCTTCCCTTTGTGGTATGGTACCTTGCAGTACAATTTCAGAGAGATCCATACACTTGACACAAGTTATTGTCTGGAAACTAGAAAAATGCTTATTTTTGGCCCCTTTTTGGCCCCCTATTCCTAAACGTTTCGGGCAATTACCCACAAACTCAATTCCAGCTTTCCCTTTGTGATATGGAACCTTGTAGTACAATTTCAGAAATATCCAAACACTTACACACAAGTTATTGTCATGAAACTAGAAAAATGCTTGTTTTTTGCCCCTTTTTTGGCCCCTAACTTCCTAAAATTTTGAGGCAATTACCCCCAAAATCAATTACAGCCTTCCCTTTGTGATATGGAACCTTGTGGTACAATGTCAGAGAGATCCATACACTTACACACAAGTTATTGTCTGGAAGTTACAAAAATGCTTATTTTTGGCCCCTTTTTGGCCCCTAATTCCTTAACTGTTGGTACCATAACCCCCAAAATCAATCCCAACCTTCCTTTCGTGGTATTGAACCTTATGGTAAAATTTCATGGAGATCCATCCATTCAAACTTAAGTTAGAGTGCGAAAACCAATGTGTCTTCGGACGACGCCGGACGACGCCAGACGACGACGACGACGACGACGCCAACGTCATACCAATATACGACCAAAAAATTTTCAATTTTTGCGGTCGTATAAAAACTGCAAAATTTTGTTGAAACTACCAATTCGGTGGCAGCAACCCAAAAATGGGTTGTTCGATACGTCTGAAAATTTCAGGGCCGATAGATCTTGACCAATTAAACAATTTTACTCTGTCACATTTGCTCTAAAAAAATTAGTTTTTGAGATATAAGCCATAACTGCATTTGACCCTTATGTTCTATTTTTAGCCATGGCGGCCATGTTTGTCGATGGATACAAACTTCGGATACAATTTATAAACAAGATACCCTAAGGAACATTTAGTTAAAGTTTGAAGGTAATTGGCCCAGTAGTTTCAGAGGAGAAGATTTTTAAATGTTAGCAAACTTGATGAACAAATTGTGTAAAATTGTCTTTAAAGGGCAATAACTCCTTAAGGGGTCAATTGACAATAATGGTCATATTAACTTTTTTGTAGATCTTACTTTGCTGAACATTATTGCTGCTTACAGTTTATATATATCTATTATAATATTCAAAATAATAACAAAAAACTGCAAAATTTTGTTAAAACTACCAATTCGGTGGCAGCAACCCAACAATGGGTTGTTCGATTCGTCTGAAAATTTCAGAGCTGATAGATCTTGACCAATTGAACAATTTTACCCCCATGTCAGATTTGCTCTAAAAGCTTTAGTTTTTGAGATATAAGCCAAAAACTGCATTTGACCCCTATGTTCTATTTTTAGCCATGGCGGCCATGTTTGTCCATGGATCATAACTTCGGATACAATTTATAAACTAGATACCCTAAGGAACATTAAGTTAAAGTTTGAAGGTATTTGGCCCAGTAGTTTCAATAAATGTTCCTTAGGGTATCTTGTTTATAAATTGAATCCGAAGTTTGTATCCATTGACAAACATGGCCGCCATGGCTAAAAATAGAAAATAATGGTCAAATGCAGTTTTTGGCTTATATCTCAAAAACTAAATCTTTTAGAGCAAATGTGACAATGGGTAAAATTGTTAAATTGGTCAAGATCTATCGGCCCTGAAATTTTCAGACGAATCGAACAACCCATTGTTGGGTTGCTGCCACCGAATTGGTAGTTTTAACAAAATTTTGCATTTTTTTGTTATTATTTTGAATATTATTATAGATATATATAAACTGTAAGCAGCAATAATGTTCAGCAAAGTAAGATCTACAAAAAAGTCAATATGACCATAATTGTCAATTGACCCCTTAAGGAGTTATTGCCCTTTAAAGACAATTTTACACAATTTGTTCATCAAGTTTGCTAACATTTAAATATCTTCTCCTCTGAAATACAGGTGAGGGATTCAGGCTCTTGAGAGCCTCTTGTTTGTTGTTGTTTTTAATCTCTGTTGGATGGTAATTTCCATTAATTAGGTCTTTCCACTTTTCTGTGGAAAGACCTATTGGTTTTCTTCTGATTATTAGGTCTTTCCACTTTCCTGTGAAAAGACCTATTGGTTTTCTTATGATTATTATTTTTTTTTTCTTCTTCCGCCACTTTTTTCTGACGGTGCTTTTTTGTTTCGCAAGATGTTGCTTAGATTTTTTGTGTATGATATCGAACAGTTATTGCGATTTTGAAACTGACCCTGTTTAGCCGAATACTTTTTATTGTAAGAGTTATCTCCCCAAACACTGTTTTTCTTGTGTACGCATCTCCTTCGCAACCGTAAAAGATTATGACAAATTTATGTCTCCAATTTGTTCGTTATATCCTCAGGATCTTAAGAATAATTTTGACTGAAGCGGTCCAGAAACTCCATATGAGAGTTATTTCCCCTTCTGTATTGAAAATAAGTAAAATGTTATTGTAATTGGTAAACCATAAGTGATAGGGACCTAGGGTCTTTTGATTTGAGGTCCTGGGTCCAAAAAAAAGAAAATAGGGTCAAGGTCAAAGGTCAAGGTCATTTTTAAATTTGGTTTTTGGCTTATTTTCACCTCTTTTCAAACACGATATAAGATATCGACAACATATTTTTACTTAATTGTTAGTTGCGACATGTCGTAACACATACATATTGGTTTAAAGGGTACGCTTACATCAAATTAGAGTTTTCTCCCCTCTTTTATTTAAAAATATGCATATGGTGATATAACTCATGAACCAAATATAATTAAGTCCTAGGGTCTTTTGATTTAAGGTCCTTGGTTGATGACCTTGAAATTGAGCTCAAGGTCATAGGTTAAATTGACGTTCTAGATTTTGACCTTTGCTTTTACCTCATATGTATACATGATAAATCCATGGGACTTTTTGCATTAGGTTTCAAGCCATTTAACCTTAGAAAAGCCAACCTGAAGTGACCTTGTGTAAACCGGAAGTAGCTTTTTTTGTACTTAATTAATGTTAAAGTTTATAGAACCAGATATTTTTGGTATCAGTGTCAATTAAACGTTTGAATAATACCAGATGTAACATTTTTCAAACAGAAAGTAACAAATTATCTCCCTAATTGAAAAAAGATTGTATAGAAACCATATATTTTTGGAATCAGCGTACAATAAGCTATCATTTGAAGCTGGAAATGACATTTTAAAACGAATTTTACTATTTTCATATTAAAATACATTTATTTTGTGGAAAGACCTTCAATTGTTTTCTTAACAATTGGTTTTTAATTATTATTATTTTTTTCTTCTTCCGCCACTTTTTTCTGATGGTGCTTTTTTGTTTGCAAGATGTCGCTTAGATTTTTTGTGTATGATATCGAACAGTTATTGCGATTTTGAAACTGACCCTGTTTAGCCGAATACTTTTTATTGTAAGAGTTATCTCCCCAAACACTGTTTTTCTTGTGTACGCATTTCCTTCGCAACTGTAAAAGATTATGACAAATTTATGTCTCCAATTTGTTCGTTATATCCTCAGGATCTTAAGAATAATTTTGACTGAAGCGGTCCAGAAACTCCATATGAGAGTTATTTCCCCTTCTGTATTTAAAATAAGTAAAATGTAATTGTAATTGGTAAACCATAAGGATGGGGACCTAGGGTCTTTTGATTTGAGGTCCTTGGTCCAAAAAAAAGAAAATAGGCTCAAGGTCAAAGGTCAAGGTCATTTTTAAATTTGGATTTTGGCTTATTTTCACCTCTTTTCAAACACGATATAAGATATCGACAACATATTTTTACTTAATTGTTAGTTGCGACATGTCGTAACACATACATATCGGTTTAAAGGGTACGCTTACATCAAATTAGAGTTTTCTCCCCTCTTTTATTTAAAAATATGCATATGGTGATATAACTCATGAACCAAATATAATTAAGTCCTAGGGTCTTTTGATTTAAGGTCCTTGGTTGATGACCTTGAAATTGAGCTCAAGGTCATAGGTTAAATTGACGTTCTAGATTTTGACCTTTGCTTTTACCTCATATGTATACATGATAAATCCATGGGACTTTTTGCATTAGGTTTCAAGCCATTTAACCTTAGAAAAGCCAACCGGAAGTGACCTTGTGTAAACCGGAAGTAGCTTTTTTTGTACTTAATTAATGTTAAAGTTTATAGAACCAGATATTTTTGGTATCAGTGTCAATTAAACGTTTGAATAATACCAGATGTAACATTTTTCAAACCTGAAGTAACAAATTATCTCCCTAATTGAAAAAAGATTGTATAGAAACCATATATTTTTGGAATCAGCGTACAATAAGCTATCATTTGAAGCTGGAAATGACATTTTAAAACGAATTTTACTATTTTCATATTAAAATACATTTATTTTGTGGAAAGACCTTCAATTGTTTTCTTAACAATTGGTTTTTAATTATTATTATTTTTTTCTTCTTCCGCCACTTTTTACTGATGGTACTTTTTTGTTTCGCAAGATGTCGCTTAGATTTTTTGTGTATGATATCCAACAGTTATTGCGATTTTGAAACTGACCCTGTTTAGCCGAATACTTTTTATTGTAAGAGTTATCTCCCCAAACACTGTTTTTCTTGTGTACGCATTTCCTTCGCAACTGTAAAAGATTATGACAAATTTATGTCTCCAATTTGTTCGTTATATCCTCAGGATCTTAAGAATAATTTTGACTGAAGTGGTCCAGAAACTCCATATGAGAGTTATTTCCCCTTCTGTATTTAAAATAAGTAAAATGTAATTGTAACTGGTAAACCATAAGGATGGGGACCTAGGGTCTTTTGATTTGAGGTCCTTGGTCCAAAAAAAAGAAAATAGGGTCAAGGTCAAAGGTCAAGGTCATTTTTAAATTTGGATTTTGGCTTATTTTCACCTCTTTTCAAACACGATATAAGATATCGACAACATATTTTTACTTAATTGTTAGTTGCGACATGTCGTAACACATACATATTGGTTTAAAGGGTACGCTTACATCAAATTAGAGTTTTCTCCCCTCTTTTATTCAAAAATATGCATATGGTGATATAACTCATGAACCAAATATAATTAAGTCCTAGGGTCTTTTGGTCCTTGGTTGATGACCTTGAAATTGAGCTCAAGGTCATAGGTTAAATTGACGTTCTAGATTTTGACCTTTGCTTTTACCTCATATGTATACATGATAAATCCATGGGACTTTTTGCATTAGGTTTCAAGCCATTTAACCTTAGAAAAGCCAACCGGAAGTGACCTTGTGTAAACCGGAAGTAGCTTTTTTTGTACTTAATTAATGTTAAAGTTTATAGAACCAGATATTTTTGGTATCAGTGTCAATTAAACGTTTGAATAATACCAGAAGTAACATTTTTCAAACAGGAAGTAACAAATTATCATCCTAATTTAAAAAATATTGTATAGAAACCATATATTTTTGGAATCAGCATACAATAAGCTATCATTTGAAGCTGGAAATGACATTTTAAAATGAATTTTACTATTTTCATATTAAAATACATTTTTTTTGTGGAAAGACCTTCAATTGTTCTCTGAACAATTGGTTTTTAATTGTTGTTTGCTTTACGTCCAAATGAATTTACCAGTTAAAACTTCTATTGCATCTTATTTATGCTACCAACAAGGATAGAGCCTCATGTTCGTCCAGAAACTGAAGTGATGCTTATGTTTATGCAAAATACTTTTTCATACACACACTTAATCAGAAAATTTAACATGTCAACTATAAGAAAATTCCAGTCAGTAAAGCATGACTAATTGGACAATTTAAAAAAAAACAGTTTTGATAGTACCCAGAGGACAAGAACATAATCATAATCATGTAAAAGGGTAAAACTAGTCTTGTGAGTACCCTGGGGACATGAACATAGACATGTGAGAGGGTAGAATTAGTTTTTTAATAAAGTTCATCTAGTAAACTTGAGAATTCAAACCCTAGTGCATCAAGTGGATAAAAGCATCAACTCAAAAGGGTCTATTCATAACAGTTTGAATTAGCCTGTTCATAACAGTTTAAATGAGCCTAAACATAACAGCCAAAATGGACCTAAACAAGAGCCTATCCATAACATCCAAAATAGAACAAACTTAACATCTTAAAACGATAAAAATTCACCTCGTCTATGAGAGATACAAACTCAGTTTAAGTACAATTCTATAAGGTTATTTCAAGTAAAAATCAATCATTTAACTGGTGCAAGTACAGAAGCAATTGCTCCTGGTTGGTATCATTGAAGACAAATAGTCCACCAACAGAAGTACAAACTGGTAGTAATAAAAATTTTTACTCTGATTTTAGCATACACGACTCAGCATGATAAAATAAAAGGTCTTGGTAGCCAAAACTTGTGTGAGCATCAATTAAAATGGGCATTAACTTAACAGCCAAAAATGACCATTTCTGGAAAATGTATAAAAAGAAAACAAGAAATAAATGTTAATGATACTGCACTTCAACAATAGAAGTAAACCAAAATAGACATCAAGGATCTTCAAATGGTCATAAAGACAAGGGCCTACACTTTCATCCCGAGTCTTGAGTTGTGAATGAATTTAACAAAGATAGCAAATAATAAAGCAAGAGGACCACAATTTGAACAGACATAAAATGTAAAGACAAAGGCAGCAATTACAAGATTCCTGACTGGGACAGGAATATAAAAAATTGGCAGAGTAAAAATAGTTTTGTGAGTACACAGGGGACAGGAACATAACCATGTGATAGGGTAAAACTATTTTTTGGAGTACCCAGGGGACAGAAACTTTAAATTGTGACAGAGTAAAAATGGCACTCATACCACATCTTCTTATATCTATTGTGAGTACTCAGAGGCCAAGAACATAACCATATTACAGGGTAAAACTAGTTATGTGAGTACTCAGGGGGGATAGGAATATTCAAATTTAGCAGGGTAAAGCTACTTTTGTGAATCCCAAGGGGACAGGGACATAAACATGTGGCGAGGTAAAACTAATTTTGTAAGTACCGGTACCCAGGGGGTAGGAACATAGATGTATAGCAGGGTAAAACTAGTTTTGTGAATACCTAGCGGCCAGGGGGCAGGAACATAAAAATGTGTGGGGTAAGACTAGTTATATGAGTATCCAGGGGACAGGAACATAAAAATTTGGTTGCGTAACACTAATTTTTAAGAGTATGTAGGGGACAGGAACATAAACATGTAGCAGGGCAAAACTGGTTATATGAGTTCCATGGGGACAGGTACATAAACATAAAGAAGGATAAAACTAGTTTTGTGAATATCCAGGGGACAGGAACATAAACATGTAGCAAGGTATAACTAGTTGTGTGAGTACTCAACTGTCTTCAATTTTTCAAACACTACAGCTGTTAGAAGTGGGCAAGGCATACAAAGTGAAATCAAAATATTATATTTTATTCTGAGGAACCATCAAAACTCAAACCTTTTTTTGCTTTGCACTTCACCAAGTTTGAAATAATGAAAGAGTCAAAGAGCCAAAGTTTTGCTTGCTTTCTATGAAAATTGACATTATTATACAAGTACAGTAAAACAATCAAACACATTTTTCAGATTTTAATATTTTTAATTGTTTCAAGTGGATCATGATAAATGAGGAATTAGATGAATACAAAATATTAACTATTTGCATATTTAAAACAGCAAACTGAAATATATGCAAAAAATACAGTAATTTTTTTAACATTCCTTAACATTTCCTTTTAATTGATCAGTCTATTTATGAAGCCACAATTTCAAACAAAAATATACTTTTACAATCACGTTTATTGGATCTCTCATTTGTTCTGCATTAAAATAACAGTAAACAAGAATGTGTCCATAGTCAGGGGCGGATTCAGGAGGGGGCGTGGTGGGCGTGGTGGGCGTGCCCCCTAAGATTAGCAAAGCATGGGTTGTCCTCAGCTCAATAAAGAATATTTCCATAATTTTACCTCAAAAAAAATGTTACAGTTTGCACCCCCCGCCCCCCCTAACCTAAAATCCTGGATCCGCCCCTGATAGTACAAGGATGACCCACTCGCACTATCATTTTCTATGTTCAATAGACCGTGAAATTGTGGTCAAAACTCTAATTTAGCATTAAAATTAGAAAGATAATATCATAGGGAACATGTGTACTAAGTTTCAAGTTGATTGGACTTCAACTTCATCAAAAACTACCTTGACCAAAACCTTGAACCTGAAGCGGGACAGACGGACGAACGGACAGACAGACGAACAGATGAACGAATGGAGGCACAGACCGAAAAACATAATGCCCCTAGGTGAGGCATAAAAAATGGGATGATACTCACAAAGTTTTATTTTGTTTGCTGATTTACAGCTAGTAGTATGCAGTACATTAAATATGATGTATATCTCCAATTACCAGACTATGAAGTGAAAACAAATTATAAATAATATATTGTGTAACTATTTCTAAGCTTTTAAAAACAACATTTTAATAAAATTTATTTTCCAAGCTACTCTTCAGTTTTGAATTTTGTATGTAGAATCTAATAAATTCTACATAAATTCTACACCAAACATGTTGTCCAATGTGGAAAATATAACAAAAGCATAAAAATTCATGAATATGAATGGTTGCTTATTCAGGGATTGACACAATTATCTTGCATCAAAGCATGTACATCATAGTTGATGTTAAAGAATGGATTCCATAAAATTGCCAAACAAAACAACTTTTTATTTTTTAGTTATTCTCTTATAACAATGAACTTTCATTCTCAAGTAAATTTCAATGAGCAAAATATTAACTACAATAAATACAACCCAAATATTTAAAGTTTTTTGGCTCACATTTCACATACATTGTACTTTGTGTGTCAGTTAACTACAAAATCTGAATTTATGATCTTCTCTCAATTATATTGTCTAAAAATATTAAAATATCCAACAGTAAATAATATTCTTATTCCCATCTTGATTTTTTGCGTTTCTTATTAGCTACTGGGTCTTCTAGTCCACCACCAATTCTTGATGGGACTCCATCTATGGAAGCTGATACAAAATTGGCCCTGAACTGTGCCTGAAATTTATTTGATGTTAATATAAACATATATTAAGATATGTGTAAAACTAAATAAACTGTTAACACTCAGATATGTCACACCTTTTTGTTATTTTGATAGTAAAATGCAAATGCTGAAGTTAAATTAGCAATACTTTAACATGTAAGTTATGCAAAATATTTAAAGTCAATGAACCATGACTGTTGAAGGTACAGGGCAGAACAAATCCATGGAAATGAGATGTGCCAATGCTAGTATATATATATATATGCATACCAAATATCATTAACTTATTACTAGTGGTTCCCCATAAACTGACCTAATCACACTCTTAATACATGTAAAGTCTGTACAAAATTCAAAGCCAATAGACCATGACTGAGGGAGTGGGGTCAAATAATCACCACGAAAATAAGATGTGGCAATGTTAATACAACTGAATACCAAATATCATTGACCTACCACTAGTGGTTCCCTATAAACTGACCTAATCACAAACTAATACATGTAAACTCTGCAAAAGTTTCAAAGCCAATCGACCATGCCGACTGAGGGAACGGGCCAAATAACTACCATGAAAATGAGATGTGCCAATGCATATATAACTGCATACCAAATATCATTGACCTACCACTTGTGATTCCCCATAAACTGACCTAATCACAAACTAATACATGTAAACTATGCAAAAGTTTCAAAGTGACGCCAATAGACCATGACTGAGGGGGCAGTATCAAATAATTTCCATGGAAATGAAATGTGCCAATTCTAATACAATTGCATACCAAATACCATTAACCTACCACCAGTGGTTCCCCACAAAACTGAACTAATCACAAACTAATACATTGTTGATGCTGCTGCTGACGCCGCCGGACACAGAATACCTATGTCTCAATTTTGACTCCGTGAAGGCGAGACAAAAAATGTAATTCAAATTTTCATAGCAACAACTCTTACCATTCTTGTCTTGGTCATGAAACTCACGATACCATAAATATAAAGATCTTATTCAAAAGATTTGGTAACATGTCTAAAATAAACTATCAAAATTGTTACAGCCTGAGAGCCATTTGATGTGATCCAGAAATCAAAATAGCCTCCAAGCAGCAGTAGCTATAATTTTGACAGTAGCAGTTGAAAATATAAATAGTAAGTTATTTAAAAGAATGTCAAATGAAAAAGTTAAACTAGGGAAGCCAGTAACAAGACCAGGTCTGGTAACTGATTTGGCTCACAAAAAAAAAATTCATGTACAGGAAAAACATCAATTTACATTATATTTTATCTATGATATGAATTCAAACAAAACTTGGAATCATCTTGGAACTCTTAAGAGGTCATCTTTGTGGTTAATATTGTTGATACTTTATAGCATTGTTTATTGCTTCGTATTGATCTTTTGCAATTTTGATATATGTTTTAGTTTGTTTTAAATCCAATTTTCAAGTTTGAGTGAGTTGGGTGGGCATTAATTTGGCAACTAGTGATACTTTAAAGCTTCTGATCTCATTACAGCCTTTAAACCATTTAATAGGATCTTGTAAACAAACAGAATTGAATGAAAATAAGGTGACATAACAGCCTCAAAGACATCTAACACAATCTTCAGAAAAAGTCACTTAAAGCCGTTTATAATAAACTGGAGAACACAATAGCCTCAAAGCCATCTACATATCATCATCAGGAGAATATAATAGCCTTAAGGTTGCACTTTGAAAATACAGCTGATTCACAAACCACGCCTCTTTTTGGTTCATAGATACTTTGTTTTGTTTACCTACTGGTACCCAGATAAGATCTCCATGTTTCATCTCATAAAGACAAAACTTAGGAATTTTACCAGCTTAAACTGTTGGATAGCGGACAAATTGAATTCTCAGAGTAAAGGGAGGGATAGTATAGAATTTTAGTACAAGTTTAAACTCTTAGAAGTTCAAGGCATATAAATGTTGAAAATATGCTGCACAACCCTATGTTTTGTCCTTTGAAAAAAATAGTAGTGCATATGAACTTTACAATCCAGGATATGATGTTTTATAAAACTTAATAGTAAAAGTGGCACCGTTTTAGCTGTAAAAGGTGTTTCAATGGGAAATTCCATTATCTATATTTACAGAAATGCAAGCTTAAACCATCTTTCATGATCTATAAAACAGACTAGCCTTACAACCATCTACCATTATCTGGAGGATACAATAGCCTTTAAGCCATCTATTATTATCTGGAGATCACAGTGGCCTTCAAACCATCTATCATGATCTATAAAACAGATCAGCCTTAACGCCATCTATCTTAAAAATATGTTTCATTATATGGAGAAAAGAATGGTCTTAAAACCATCTGCTGTGGATTCATTTATTTTCATGGGTACCAATTTTCATGGATTGAGGGAAAGTAACATTTTCGTGGATATCTGATTTCTTGGTTTTGCCAAAGTCTGCTTACAAACCTATAAAGAACTTGTAATTCATTGAACTTTTAAATTCATGGTTCACCTGTACCCACAAAATCAACGTAAATTGGTATCCAACAAATAATAATGAATCCACGGTATCATTATCTGGAGACAAAATGGCCTTAAAACCATCTTTCATGATCTATAAAACAGACCAGCCTTAAAGCCATCTATCATTATCTGGAGATTAATGGCCTTAAAACCATCCATCATGATCTATAAAACAGACCAGCCTTAAAGTCATCTATCATTATCTATAAAACAAACAAGCCATAAAGCCATTCATCATGATCTATAAAACAGATCAGCCTTAAAACCACCTATCATGATCTATAAAACAGACCAGCCTTACAACCATCTATCATGATCTATAAAACAGACCAGCCTTAAAACCACCTATCATGATCTATAAAAAAGATCAGCCTTACAACCATCTATCATGATCTATAAAACAGACCAGCCTTACAACCATCTATCTTCATCTATAAAACAGACCAGCCTTACAACCATCTATCATTATCTATAAAACAGACCAGTCTTACAACCATCTATCATGATCTATAAAACAGATCAGCCTTAAAGCCATCTATGATCATCTATCATCATCATGGTCTATAAAACAGACAATCCTTAAAGCCATCTATCGTGATCTATAAAACAGACCAGCCTTTAACTTAAAATCATCTATCATTATCTGAAGAACACAATAGCCTTAAAGTCATCTATCAATATCTGGAGAACACAATAGCCTTAAAGCCATCTATCATTTTCTGGAGAACACAATAGCCTTAAAGCCATCTAGCATGATCTATAAAACAGAACAGCCTTAAAGCCATCTATCATTTTCTGGAGAACACAATAGCCTTAAAGCCATCTAGCATGATCTCTAAAACTGAACAGCCTTAAAGCCATCTATCATTTTCTGGAGAACACAATAGCCTTAAAGCCATCTATCATTACCTGGAGAACACAATAGCCTTAAAGCCATCTATCATTACCTGGAGAACACAATAGCCTTAAAGCCATCTTTCATGATCTATAAAACAGACCAGCCTGAACGCCATCTACCTTAAAGCCTTCTGTCATTATCTGGAGAACAGAATGACCTTAAATCAATCTATCTTTAAGCCATCAGTCATTATCTGGAGACATAATGGCCTTAAAGCTATCAATCGTTATCTGGAGAACATAATGGCCTTAAAGCGATCAATCGTGATCTATAAAACCGACCAGCCTAAAAGCCATCTATCATTATCTGGAGAACACAATGGCCTTAAAGCCATCTTTCTTAAAACCATATATCCTTATCTGGAGAACATAATAGCCTTAAAGCCATCAATCATTATCTGGAGAACATAATAGCCTTAAAGCCATCCATCATTATCTGGAGAACATAATGGCCTTAAAGCCATCTATCATTATCTGGAGCCATAATAGCCTTAAAACCACCTATCATGATCTATAAAACAGACCAGCCTTAAAGCCATCTATCATTATCTGGAGAACATAATAGCCTTAAAGCCATCTTTCTTAAAACCATCTATCATTATCTGGAGAACATAATAGCCTTAAAGCCATCGATCATTATATGGAGAACATAATGGCCTTAAAGCCATCTATCATTATCTGGAGACATAATAGCCTTAAAACCACCTTTCATGATCTATAAAACAGACCAGCCTTAAAGCCATCCATCATTATCTGGAGAATATAATAGCCTTAAAGCCATCCATCATTATCTGGAGAACATAATGGCCTTAAAGCCATCTATCATTAACTGGAGTCATAATGGCCTTAAAACCACTTATCATTATATTGAGGACATAATGGCCTTAAAACCATCTATCATTATCTGGAAACATAATGACCTTTTAATAAAACCATCTATCATGATCTATAAAAAATACCAGCTTTAAAGATCATGATCTATAAAAAATACCAGCTTTAAAGCCATCGATCATTATCTGGTTAAAAACCATTTACGATCATCTATCAAACTGGCCAAGCCAAGTAATATAATGTAGAGGATTTTTGTCTTATGTTGTTCTAATTATTGTGCAGTCTCTTTTAAATAACTATTCCTAAAATACATGTCCAATGGAACTATATCTTAAATAAATAAAAATTTGCTTATTTGAGCTAAATTGCCCATACTTCAAAAACAAAATACTCACTCCAAATGCTTGTTTCATGGCAGCTATTCTCTCTGATGATGTACTTGCAGAACTACCAATACCTCTAAAACTACTTAAACTTGTGGAATCCTGAGTTCTAGTGCTCTGAAATATTTAAAAGTCTTAAAATAATTCTCCTTAAAAATTGACTTTCAACAAATTGACACTTTTTTCTATATCTTAAATTGTATCGCGACTTAATATAACTAACCAATCTCCCTTTAAAATTATATAGGGGTTAAAATTATAAGCAACTGGATTCAAATACCAATGGTTGTCACTTCAGTCATCTCTACATTTATCTAAAATACTGTGAAACCATTTTAAACTATTTTTAGCACTCATCCTTCTTTCTTTTAAAACTTAAGCTGTAAACCCACATGATGTAATGATATATCATTTATAAAGTGTGAGTGACAGACTAATGAATCTTAATGTAAAGTTACAATATGATATCAATCATGACTAATACAGCAATTCCTTGCATAGTAATACATTTTTCAAATAATATTTAGGACTATTGAACTATAAATAAACTTACATTTTCAGCTCCGAGACCAGGCCTCTCTTTCATACCAAGTCCTTTTCCTGTTTGAAGTTTGAATTTTTTCCCTTTCTCATGTTTGAATCTACTCTTCTTGAACCAGGTACTTTTATTTGCAATGTCAATAAGGGTTTTAGGTACAAATTGGCTGGCAACTTCTAAATGCCGTACTAAACTACCAGCAAAATCTTTATCTTTCTCTGTTACTAAGGTGTAAGCAAAACCCTTTTCTCCTAAAATTTCAAAATCAAATATTATTTTGTACCTTTGAATTTTCCAATATCAAGAAATCATAATAAAATGCACTTTTATTAATCTTTAATTTCCTTGATTCTCCAATTTGTATGTGTTTGGAATGAAAATCCTTTACAATTAAAAATTATGTGGTTGGAATGGAAATCCTTTGAATTAAAAATTACAACAAAACATAGTTAAAGTAATGAGAATTAGAAAAGAGGAGACATAGGGTAAATGTATACAAGTAACATAAGTGGGATATAACAATGTGTCAAAGGAACAGCAATTCAGTTCTATAACTTGACAGTAGATGGAAGTTGTTCTGTGAATAGATTACGGTAAAATGACAGCCATTCAACACCTTGAATCACAAATTATATTACATTTCATCGATAAAAACGTGTTAATTAGATGTATCATTTACTCATAACCTGTATACTACTTTTTTTGCAGGTTAAACCAATCAATGTAATTAGTCTCCCTGCTGCTGCCTTTCCTCGTTTCACTTTTTCAGTTGACTTTCTTTTCAATCACTGGACATGCTCAGCACATGCACAACCAATCTCAAACTTGGTGTCAAATAAAAGATTGCATACATAAGGAACCAAATGAGGTCAAACTATTGTCTTGCAAGACAATAAATTTACCAGTGCTGTTTTTTACTAGTTTTTTTTTAAATTGAACCACACTGGCTGCTAATAATGAATTATTTTTTCAATATTATGCACTCATTAACGTTTGAAACAAAAACAAAAAATACTTTAATCAACTATCAAAAAAATCGTATGTTCTTATTAGTGTATACTTAAACTTAACTCTTCATGTATGTATAGAAACTGCAGCTTTATTGCATGACATCATCTAACGCTTGTATATACATCATTTCAAAAATTGATTCAATGAGATATTTAAGAAGGATGCAAATAAAAAGACAATTCTATGAATGTTAAACTGTTTCTTTAAAATTGAGAATGGAAATGGGGAATATGTCAAAAAGACAACAACCTGACCAAAGAGCAGAAAACAGCCGGAGGCCACCAATGGGTCTTCAACACAGCCAGAAGATCCCGCAACCGGCGACGGGCTTCAGCTGGCCCCTAAATAAATATGTGTACTACTTCAGTGAAAATGGATGTCATACTAAACTCCAAAACATATAAATGTCTGTCTTTGTCTGTATTGAAACTTGTTGACATGTCTTTAACATTAAATCGGTTTGAATCAGTACTGCATTTAGAATTCTGGATTAGTCACTCTCACCACTTATTTATGTACATGTTGTTAAATCAAAGTTTCTTTTAAAAAAAAAAACGACTTTTGAAGAAAAGACTATGTAAAACTAATATATATACCTGCTCTGCCTGTTCTACCAATGCGATGAGTATGAGTATCTATATCTCTAGCTACATCATAATTAACTACTGTCTTAATGGATGGAATATCTAAACCTCGAGCTGGAATTAAAAGAACACAATTATGGTTCAAGTTACTGATATCTATAGCTTGAATAAAAAAAACCTTGTATATTAATTAATTAATATGAAAATAACTATAATTAAAAGATATCAGCAAAACATTTTGTTCTTAAGTAGCAAAATATTCCATAATTAATCTTAAATGCTATATATTTCAACCATGCATGTAAAAATTTAAGACATATCTAAAACAGAAGAAGAAGAAGAGGAGCACATTGGTTCCCATGGGAATTGTTGAAAAACTCATCCTCCAAACTTGTCAAAAGTCATCAAAATGTTATTTTTGCAACCAATTACGCTTCAAAAAATGAACGATTATTGGTTTCTTTATTCAAACTCTATATTTAGAAACAAAGACAACCATGTTTGACTGCAGTTTGGTAAAATTTTGGCAGATATACAACCTTCCAATGATGTTTCCTTATTTTAAAAATTGAATTACTATTGATTTTCCCTCTATGTTCTATTTTTAGTTAAAGACAGCATATTTGTTAATGGACGGCAACAATGGATATACATTTAAAATCCTAAAACCAGGATGATTATTAGAAATGACTTAGTGACCAAAACAATGATTTGATTTACATACCTGCAACATCAGTGGCTACCATAACTGGTAGTTCTTTCTTTTTAAATGTTGTAATGACTTCATTTCTTTCCTGCTGTGTCATATCACCATGTAATAAACCAACTGATAAAAGAAAGTTATAAATAGATTCTATCAATATATTCAGTCAGATATAATATTTATAAACATAAATGGAGTTTCAGATTTTCTGATTTTCAAACTCATCAATGGTTTTGATGAGTAGAAACCTTCATTCAAATTTCAAGTGATCAGACAAAAAATGAAGTTATTATTAGCATACTGCACCTTCTTTGCGTAGGATATAAAAATGGTTGATTTTAAGATATGAAATTTCAAATGCAGTGCAAATCTGGGGAAGATAACTGAAAAATACACAACATTTGTTGTCCATTTTATTTAAAATGGGAAATTGTCTGTTTTGTCACTCATTGGATGAGTTATCACACTTTTTAAATCTTAAGTCCTATTATTAGAAACAATGTCATCAAAAACAACTCTTAACAACTGTAACCTTTTGACTTTCCTGGTGTATTTAACATTTTAATTCAAATGTATAGATTGGGGATAATGTATTTAATGGTATACTGTAGTACAATCTATATCAATGTGACTGTGAGCACTGAAGGTTAAAGATTGCTTTCATTTTGCTATGTGAACTTAAAATCGTATGTAGCAATAATACACATTAAGGCAAATTATACATTTTGAATTGGAACTATCTTTCTTTGTTCATAATAATACATTTGCAGTAGACTCATTGTCGAGCCTTCGACTTTAGTCGAAAAAGCGAGACATAGCGATCCTACATTCCGTCGGCGGCGGTGTCCACAAATATTCACTCTGTGTTTAAAGTTTTTAAAATTTTAATAACTTTCTTAAACTATCCTGGATTTGTACCAAACTTGGACAGAAGCTTGTTTATGATCATAAGATAGTATCCAGAAGTAAATTTGTTAAAAAAAAATTTCATATTTTCCGTATTTTACTTATAAATGGACTTAGTTTTTCCATCAGGAAACAATACATTCACTCTGTGGTTAAAGTTTTTAAAATTTTAATAACTTTCTTAAACTATCCAGGATTTGTACCAAACTTGGACAGAAGCTTGTTTATGATCAAAAGCTAGTATCTAGAAGGAAATTTTGTTAAAATGTTTATCCGTATTTTACTTATAAATGGACTTAGTTTTTCTTCCAGTTAACATTAAATACAGTCTGCAGTTAAAGTTTTTAAAACATTTACTAGATTCATAAACTATCCTGGATTTATACCAAACTTTGACAGAAGCTTCTTACAATCAAAAGATAGCATCTAAAGGAATATTTTTATTGATTTTTTTCCTCGTTTTTATTGAGCCTGCGATTAACAGCAAAAGTAGGCGAGACACTGGGTTCCGCGGAACCCATACAAATTTTTTTTATAACAGATCAATTCATTCCCCTGCACAACATGCATTTTTTCATAAAATGGTTTTCTTAACAAGTATGGTTGTTCAAAAACACATCAGTTTGTAACTTGGATATCTGAGTATAAAACAGCATTAATGAATTGCATGACATTGGCTGAATTTGATCTAAAGAATGTTCACCTTACTGCACTAATTTGTTTTAACTATCAAAGGTAGTGATAAACCCTGGAAGATAAAAATATCAAGCCAATAGCAAAAGGAGGGCTCAATTAGGGTACCCGTCATATTTCATAATTGCCTCAGGTCACAAGATCACTTTTAAGCAATTTGAAAGCAACATCTATCCATGTAAATTTTTTTTAAAACATATTCAAAGGTCACAAGGATTTCTAAATGAGATCTAAGGTCGCTAGTTCGCCTGCCAATTCCCCTCCAACCCCCAAAGGTCACATCTCTAATTTGACCATGTTTGAGCCACATAAGTGTTTTAATTGCATTTCCTGCAATCTTTACCCCCAAAAAATTACCGTACAGTATTTTTTTTTGTGAGTGTGTATGCTTCAAATCCAAGTCTAAGGTAAAATTATGAATAACCTGATACTTTTTCATGACTTACTTTTAAAATCTCTGGCTTTTAAATTTGTTGTTAATTCCTCTGCATTTTTCTTCCTAGTCACAAAAATCAAAACACTACCCACTGAAAAATGTGTCGTATCTAATTAGTTTTATCACTCAATAACCACTTTTTACTAGTATAAACATTGCATTAAAATGTTATGGTACAAATGAAATAACAGTTATAAGCTATACAAGAAAATATGAACATAATTATCGATAACTTGAACATTTTGTCTTTGATCTTGCCAATTGATATTATCTGTATCACCCTACTGCTGTAATAATAATACATTTCCTCATTGGTAATAAAAGCCTGTCTTCTACTTTTAAGTGACTGCAATATATTTAATGAACAATTGAGAGAAATGCCTATCTGAAACAGCAGTCAACCTTTTGAAACAAAATTGTAAAGAAAGGAAACATACTACTAGTAAATTCAACAAGCCTTTTTATCAACCAGGTCCATTTTGCAGGTCCAATTGGTAAAACTTCTACAATTTGTGTAATGTCTTCATTAGCCTGTATAAAAAAATATATTAAAAATAAATAAAAAGGAGAGTTTAGGAATATGTTAATGAGACAGTAAGTAAATGACACCATTAGACATCTTGAAGGAAACATACAGTCTTCAAAAATTGATAAGTGAGTCTACAATATGTCAAACTTTTAAGTCTACACACAAAGTTGTTTGAATAAACACTCTACTGATCATTGAAGATGAGATACATAATATCAAATTTGAACGGTTTCTTTACTTGAATTATTTTTGTTTCACCATTACAACTGTTTTAAGGAGTTACTGTATATACTGTATATCGTGTTTTTTTCGCGATTTGATGACAAAATGGGCAGGTTAAATTTTCACTGTGTATAATTTTTGCAAAAATACACGCCAAAAAATACCTGTATCGTATTGTTAAATTGATTGCAAATAAATATGAGTACTACAAACGAAAATACACATAATTCAGTGAACTTTCAAGGAACATAAAATATGTACAGACATTGGGGCATTCTAAAAATTAAAGGTTTTGATCATTACAGATAAACAAATAACTGTGTAAATGTGATTTATTTTGATTTTAATTTTCACATCAGATGCAAAATGTTTGTGTTATAACATCAATCAATAGTTCATCGCTAATTAACATCTTTTAACCTGTCACTGATTGCTGTGTTGTCAAAAGGTGTGCAATATTTGATAAGTCATTTTAATTATTATATAAACAGAGATCTTAATTAAGTATACACTTTCGTGTTATCTACCGAACAACACAAAACCCCAACAATCAACAGTATAATATATGAAACATTCAAACAATGATAAATCTGGGAATACGCAGTGAAATTTACGCGACGTAAAATTTTTGCGTTTTTTTACTGCCGCGAACAAAGCGAAAATTAAACACACCCGAAACATACCTGATATACGGTAGTTAGGAAATACTTTTTATTTTTCAGTTTGTAAGATCAATAAATCTTAAGTGTCTGACAAGATGTTGGTAAGAAGTTTAAAATTTAAACTACTGATGAATTCAACAACAGAAAGAAAATTTCAGTAGTCTATAGCTATTGTATATTTGTTGTTGTCTGACAGCTTAACTATTATTGATTTTATACAATTGTGTAATGTAACCATGAACATCTTCCAACTCTAAATACACAATGTATTCTCACCTCGCCTGCTTCGCCTTGTACAACTCTACATGGATCTATCAATATATCTCTGGCTAATTTTTCTACCCTCTTCCTGAATGTTGCACTGAAAAGTAAAGCTGAAACAATAGGGGTTACTAAGGTGTGTACGGTCCTGAAATAGGAAATACCATATTATAATTTAACATTTCTGTGTACATTATTTCCAATATTTACTGCAGATGATTTCTGCTACCCTTGTTTGTATGTATAAACTTCTCCATCAGACTATTACTTGCAGGTTTTGGAATAACTATTACTGTATTCTTGGATAACATCTAATATTCACTGTTTTTTATGTTCTTATGTTTGTACTTTCATGAGCAACACAACAGCCAGGTGCCACATGTGGAGCAGGATCTGCTTACCCTTACAGAGTACCTGGGATCACACCCTGTTTTTGGTGGGCTTTTCATCATTTTTCGTTTTTTTTGCCATGGCATTGTCAGTTTTCTTTTTGACTAATGAGTTTTAATGTCCCTGTGGTATATTTCGCCTCTCTTTTTCTATACATCCTTTTTATTTTTACAACTAAGTCTCTAAATTTTTTATGATGTTTATCTTTAGATGGGACTAAACAAAAATTGTGTACTAAAGCTTACTGCATAACAAATATAAGCCTATAGTTGTCCTTGGTTCATGTCTGTCATATTTGTTTTTTTCGTAAATTGTTTTGTTAAAAATTAGGCAGTTGGTTTTCTCGTTTGAATTGATTCACATTTTTCATGTCGGGGTCTTTTACAGCCGACAATACAGTATGGGTTTTCTCATTGTTGAAGGACATATGGTTGCCTATAATTGCCTACATCCACTTCATTCACTTTGGTGGATAGCCTTCTCATTGGCAATCATCCCACATCTTCTTGTATTTATATAAAGCCATGATTGCCACATAATTTAATGCTGTCAAACTCCATCTTGGTATAATTTTTTATCCTGTCTTCACTATTCATTACTTACTATAAACAGGGAAATTTTCACAGTACTGGTACATGCAATTTTATTTTTGCTATTTTGGCAGTAAAAATTAATACACAAAAATAAAGCTGCTACAAATATTTCAAAGAAAGCAGAGTCATATGACGAAGACTGTGCATCATGTTTACAAATAGAATATAATATATATATAGATGACCAATTTATAACAACTTTTGCTGCAGGCAACAAGTTGAAAAATCTATGTTAGAAATAAAAACTGTCATTAATGTTGAATAGATTAAAATTTGCAATGAATCTGTTGCCTGGCCCCCCCCCCCCCTTTTTTTGGAAAAATTTGGTTGATTATATAGGGAATCACTGAAGCATGACTGGAGCAGGCCCCCTCATAGGCAGTCAGTGGGCCCCCTCTTATGAAAATTTCTGGATCCACCACTGGTTGTTACATTACAGCTAGTCCAAACATTTTAATAAAGATTACCACCCTATTGTAACTGCCACACAGATCAAAAGATTTATTGATCAACAGTAATCTATAAGCTTTGAAAATTCCCTTAATAAGGTCATTTTTCTCTGATAATTGTGTTTACACAAGCTAACATGCATGAAGCAGTTTAACCACAATAAGAAATTTGGCAGCTGGGCAGTATACCAGTGTTAAAATTGTATGCTCTGAACTCATAAGACTTCCATTATCAGTTGTTAATATTCTTGCATCTGATCACACAGACTTATATAAAGTCATAACTTATAATTTGAGATCTACATTAATGAACAGGAAAGACTGCACACTTTGCACACCCAAACAGGCTTTTTTGATTGATCTTAACGTCAGTTACCACTGATAGACAAGCTATACAGTTTAAAATCATTGATTTAAATTTTAAAGGACACCCTAAAATCACAAATTCAAAACAGTCAAAGTCAAGATTCAGATCGATGGCAAATTGCAAAAAAAGATGTGTGAAATTCCCTGTTTTTAGTAAAATGAATGAAGAGATCTACTCACTCTGTCTGTCTGGTCTGACATGGTTAGCTATGGATCTTACTTGTGGTTCTGTAATGTATGCATGATACAATTTGTAATTTGTTATGTTTGTCACTTAAAATTGAGTATTAAAATAAAAATACACAAGCTAACATGCATGTAGTGGTTTAATCACAATCACAATCAGAAATTTGTCATTGTCATTTTCTTTTCAATTTTTAAGCTGATGAGTTGTAACATATTATTTATTTGTCGAGTATTCAATTTAATATAATTAATAATTGATACTGCACAAGTCATATAAATTTTTACAATAAGTTCTGCATAATTCTTGACATTAAAGTCATTTATATTATTCAATATTGTATTTTAGAATGTATTAATTATCGAAAATCTTGCATTCATATTTTTGGCGGGTTAAATTGGGCATTGTAGGTATTAAATAAACGAAAATAGGTCTACAACCAAAATATCCCAATTTATGGTATTACAAGTAACTCTCATAGTGAATACATACCAAAGTTCATTCAAACATTCTATCTGCTTCATAGTGAATACATAACAAAGCTAATATCAAACATTCTATCTGCTTCATAGTGAATACATACCAAAGCCCATATCAAACATTCTATCTGCTTCATAGTGAATACATACCAAAGCCCATATCAAACATTCTATCTGCTTCATAGTGAATACAAACCAAAGCGCATATCAAACATTCTATCTGCTTCATAGTGAATACATAACAAAGCCCATATCAAACATTCTATCTGCTTCATAGTGAATACATACCAAAGTTCATTTCAAACATTCTATCTGCTTCATAGTAAATACATACCAAAGTTCATTTCAAACATTCTATCTGCTTCATAGTGAATACATACCAAAGTTTATTTCAAACATTCTATCTGCTTCATAGTAAATACAAACCAAAGCGCATATCAAACATTATATCTGCTTCATAGTGAATACATAACAAAGCCCATATCAAACATTCTATCTGCTTCATAGTGAATACATACCAAAGCATATATCAAACATTCTATCTGCTTCATAGTGAATACATACCAAAGCCCATATCAAACATTCTATCTGCTTCATAGTGAATACATACCAAAGCCCATATCAAACATTCTATCTGCTTCATCAAATACTAGATATGTAACACGCTGAAGATTTGTTGCCTTCTTTTTTATCAGATCTATCAATCTTCCCTAAGAAAATAATATTCAAAGTTACATATAATACTTTTATGAGAAATGCCCTGATTATTCTGTAATTGTTAGTCTACTTGATTTTTAATGAGGTAAAATTTAATATGTGCTATATTTTTCCAGCATTAATTGTGAGTCTGATTATGATATTACTTGTTGCATATATTTGAAATGTTTTGTCCTTTCAAAATACCAAATTTGCTAAGACGTTTTACCCAACTGCAGTTAAATTTCTCTCTACAATTGATCAACAGGTAAAATACTTTAGCTTATTGCTTAAGTGAAAAGTTTCTGCATGTTTCATGTGAGATGAAATTCTTAGTGTATAGGATCATTATGAAAATCATAAATCTTGTCACCTATAACAAAAATTTGTCTTTTGCCTCATTCCTGTGAAAAAGATAGAATTCCTAACACTATTGGGAGGTATTATTGATTGTTCATGCAAACTATTAACCTGACAATTTAAAATCACTACAGAAACGGTTTATATTTTTCAAAGTATATAAATTGAATAATAAATTACTGTAAAATTAAATTGTTAGCACACTTTTATAAAGTTACAATTTAAAAGTCCTTCAATAATTTAGAAGCATGACTGGTTTGTCAGGACTCTTTAGATGTTGGCTTAAAGGTCAATACAATAAGTAAGGTATAAAACTTACAGGAGTAGCAACAATGATTTCTGCCCCAGCTTGACAACCTTTAGTCTGCTCCCACATACTACCTCCTCCATAGGCACACACCACTTGTATATTGTATCCTTTTCCAAATTTCTTCACTTCAGTGTAAATCTAAAAAAATGATTCACCAGTTATCATTTCACTTGTTATAAGTGATAATAGTTGATGTACTGTATATATTCTACAAAGTACATATACTTTAAATTTAGAATTTAATGCATGCATTAATTATTTATTATTAAATGAATAATTGACAACCCTAAATAAGATGTGATTACTCAATGCAATATATTATAAAATTGAGAATGGAAATGGTGAATGTGTCAAAGAGACAACAACCGAACCAAAGAGCAGAAAACAGCCCAAAGCCAACACAGTGAGAAAATCCTGCACCCGGAGGTGGGCTTCAGCTGGCCCTTAAACAAAAATGTGTACTAGTTCAATGAAAATGGACATCACACTAAACTCCAAAACATATAAATGAACTAAAATTAAAAAACATACAAGACTAACAAAGGCCAGAGGCTCCTGACTTGGGACAGGCGCAAAAATGTGGCGGGGTTAAACATTATTTGTGAGACCTCAACCCTCCCCCTATACCTCTAGCAAATGTACAATAAACAAACACACAGCAATAAGCACAGTAAAACTCAGTTCAAAAGAAGTCCGAGTCCGATGTCAGAATAGGTAACAAAAGAAACTAAGCAAAATGACGATACATAAATTAACAAAGACTACAAGCAGTTACTGACATGCCAGCTCCAGACCTCAATTAAACTGATTGAAAGATTATGTCTTCATCATATGAAAATCAAGCACACTCCCTCCCATTTGGGGTTTAGTATCATACCATCATAAAATGATTAACATCTTTTAGAAATTAAAAAGCAAATTTTAATTATTGCGATGTTCCTTCTGTCCCATATTTTCGAGAGAAAAAAATAAAAATAACAACAATGCAAATATTTCTGAATTTACAGAACAAGGGTATAACTATTTATCTAAAATATGTTAATCAAACAATTGCCACGAGGTGAAAATAAGTTGTCAGCAGACTCAGACCATTTGGAAAAAGTATTCAAAACTAAAATGCAATCAACAGGAAAAATATATTTTTTATTTTATATTCCCCCACATATAATCTAACACATATAATAATGCATTGACAATTTTTTAATTAAATTCATAGAAAAAAGAAGTTAGGTAGAGAGATTGGCAGGATTCATTTTGTATTATCTGAAATTTCACAAGGAAAGTCCTGGACCTTGGTTTAACACTAGACTTGTGAAGGTCATTTGAATACATGGCATAATCTCACTTTATCAAGTTAACTAGAGCAAACAAATGTTACCTGTTGTGATAATTCTCTAGTAGGTGCCAGTATTAATCCTATAGGACCATCTCCTGGTTCTAATTCTCTCTGTAAAACACAAAACACTTCTAATTACCACGTACCCATATTTCCAGTTGTCTTAGTATAAAGTAAGTCATCCTAAATAACTCTTACGACTGATCTCACCAGGGTCAAATTTCACATAGATATTATACATGTAATGAGATAAATGAATAAAAAATATATTGTAGCTTATAGCTGCACACATTTTTTTTCTTTTTTTCGTACTAAATGATTATTTCTGGATATAACATCACTCATAATAAATCCATCTTCATATAAACTCCTTCTGTGTGATTGGGTCAATCTTAGTCTAAGTCTTAATCATGGTAACTTTGATCTTGATGTCAAACATGATGCCTAAAAACTGTAGAGGTATCAATATAATTTATCTTGATGACTTACTATCACACATTGTTATCTTCCATTAGAATGAATGACCACAAACAGATTTTTTACAAATTCTAAATTTACAATTATAAAAAATTTTTTTTCAACTATCTCCCTTAGCTCTTCTATGATTTGTTACTAAAAAATCTTCTTCCTATATCATGAACACAACAGTCAAGACTTATTGGACTAGGAAGACTTAAGATAAACTGTTAACACAGAGATATGTCCCACCTTTTTGTTATTTTGATAGTAAAATGCAAATGTTGAAATTAAAATAGCAATACTTTAACATGTAATTTATGCAAAATATCCAAAGGCAATGAACCATGACTGAAGGTACAGGGTCAAACAATCTCCATGGAATTGAGATGTACCAATGCTAATACAACTGGATACCAAATATCATTGACCTACCACAAATGATTCCCCATAAACTGACCTAATCACAAATTAATACATGTAAACTAACCAAAAGTTTCAAAGTAAATAGACCATGACTGAGGGGGAGGGGCCAAATAATCTTCATGGCAATGAGATGTGCCAATGTTAAAACAACTGCATACCGAATATCATTGACCTACCCTAGTTGATCTGCATAAACATTGTTGACGCCGACGCAAAAGCCGCAAACAACATACCTATGTCTCGCTTTTATACTCCATCAAGACTAGACAAAAAAAAAACATGGTTTCAGGGTCATGTCAGACATACATGTACACCTTACAATACAGTTCTTAAACATGAAAAAAATCATTACGCTTTTCTCCAAAACCTACAAATACATGTATAATATATCCTACATTGATAACACCGTTAAAAGTACCATATTTTTAAAGTTTTGGAACCAGATGTCAGAAAAAAGTCTTATATAGGTGATCATAGGTTGACCTGGAGTATTAAATGTCAGCTCTCTTAAAAAGAATATTGACTTAATGTCACTAATTTAAGTTATATAGTCATATTCTCTCTATAATAAAACATTTTATTAATATATAATCATATAACAAATATATTACCTGAAGCATTATATGTATTAACATTGGCCAAAGATAAGCTGCTGTTTTACCACTTCCTGTCTTAGCTATACCTATTATATCTCTCCCATTCAATCCTATCGGCACCCCCTGTAATAGATATATTCTTACAGAACTGTCTTAAGAAAACATTTTTTGGTTCAACACTGTTAAAGAAATTATTTTTAGATCACACTTTTCCCTTGTGAATCATAGTCAGGATAATAGGAAACAATAATTGAATTTTGTTCACATAACAATAAGCTTTATTGGTCCATGTTATCAGTCTTGCAAATTTGTAAACATAGAATTTTTTTTTTCTGTTGTGTCAAAAGTTATTTTAAAATTTAGTATTAACAGTAACATGTAAAAATTTTGAATCATGTTACAATTAGTTATGAAAAGATCTAGAAAACACATCTGAAGTACTTTTTAACATTACAGGACTTGTTCTTTTTTAAACATAGTTTTTTTTTCAATTGAATATTTTTTTTTCTTCAAATTAGCATTTTCCTTGTCTTTTGAAAGGATTTTTAAGACTTTTGGCTTCAGTGTTTCTTCAGATTTTTTTCTTATTAAAGGATTTTTTCTGTTTCTAGATATAGACATTTTTTTACAATATACCCAACCTGTGATTGTATTGGTGTATGTTACCTGTGATTGTATTGGTGTATGTTACCTGTGATTGTATTGGTGTTAGTTACCTGTGATTGTATTGGTGTCGGTTGTGTATATTCTAACTTCCTTATCACTGACATCAATGCTTCATCAAAGTTAAAGTGAGCAAAACTACATACTGGTTTTGGGACAGAAAATCCTGATACCTGTAAAGAAAATAAACAAAGTATCAAAAATAACAAAAATCAACCAGTCTAACTATTCTGCATTAAAAAAAAATATACTGAACTTTGTCACTTTGTAAACATTTTAATATTTTAATCTTTGAAAAGACAAAATTTTTTTTTTCATTGGTGAAAACTTCTTTGAAAAGACAATTTTTTTTTTCTCATTGGTGAAAACACTGATGGAAAACCTGAACACAATATTTTCAGAAATCAATCATTGCTGATTACTTTACAAAATCTTACCCTGATATCAAGTTTCTTTCTTAACTCTGCGACCTGTGCATCAGTTAATTTAGAAACCTCTTCATGTTCTTCATAAAAATTCTTCTCAAAATCTTCATAATCTATTTCTGAATGATCAATGGGTGGTAAAGGATCTATCATCTGAAGTAAATAAGAAATATACAGTTGCAACTTTGTTCAAAATTCGATATAGAATTTTCCGTAGTGTCAGCCCATGAAATAAGAAAGTCTTCTTGATTTTATATCATTTACCTTAATTGTTTGGTATTATTATTATTTAATGTATCAATGGTGTTACATAGAAATAAAATGGACACTGGAAAAATTGTATATGTAAAAAAAAAAAAATATATTTTCTTCAGATGCTTTTTTGATCTTGAAGACTCATCTAAATAAACCTTTATATCTATTGCCCTAATAAGGGTTTATACAGATGAGTAATTTCTGAAAATCTAAAGATTTCAAGTTATAGGATATTCTTATTCTATTAAAGTATTAAAACAAATGTACATAGATCACACTAAATGAGATATTTTTGTCTCAAAACCAAACCGAAGAAGAAGTTTTTCATTCTTGTCAGTGTTATAAATTTTGATTCTCGTGCTTAGATTTGTTATCTTCTACTTAATTTGAAATCAACAATAAATTTATTGTTTTACCTTATGTTTGAGAATTGGATTTCCATCTTCATCATATTCCACATCATCATCCTCGTCATGGATCACACCAGCATTAGGATTCTCCTCCATATATCTGAAGAACGATTCCTGAACATCCTCCTGTTCTATGTCATCTCGGATTTCCCTAAAAACACACCAATAATATTGTATTGCTGAGAATTTTTAGTGTCTGTATGAGGGTATTTTGGTTATAATTACACCTTATGTAAGAATCCTGGTTTTTGATTGGTTGATAGCCAGTGTATTTTTCACCAATTTACTGTTATCAAATGAATATCGTTCATTTTTTAACGCCGCCGAGGTATATGCAAAAAGGATATGCCTTTTTTACCCTCTCTGCCGTGGTATTTGCCAAAAAATACTCTATCCGACTGGACGCTTGTAACGTCACGATCATCAATGCGTTTTTGAACGTTAACATTCGGTGTAATTAAACAGATATAGCATGTTCTTGAGGGGTATTTGCGAAATATACCAGTCTTGAGAATGAATTTCCCTCGCCTTACGGCTCGCGAAATTTAACATTCTCTCGACTGGTATTTTTCGCAAATACCCCTCCTTAACATGATATGTCTGTTCAATATGCAAAACTCACAAATGTGTCTTATCAAAAATATGTGTCAAGATTCCTAAAATGTGTCTGATTAGCATGACAAAAGTTGAAAGTCAATTTGTGTGAGAAAAGGACAATTCCCCATCTTCATCTAATGTACAAGTAACTTAATGTGTAATGTACAAAATTAAAGGGATATTTGTTTTCACAACTTACCATTCTACCATTTTACAATTGACACACAAAATTAATGTTACTTTATTTTATGGCAATTTCTGGCATCCAAGTACATTTGTATAAGAATTCTTTTTCTTTGAAAAACACGTCTAAGTCTTTATGTTTTATCACAAAGACTTTAATGGATCACCGAAATGGCTATATATTTGTTTGGATTGCAATTATAAGTGCATTTTTATAAACTAAAAAAAACTTAATGTTCATACAATCTTTGTATTATCTTTTTTCTTCCATTTCCCTTCTTTTTGGAAAACTGTTGTTACAGTACTTAATGCACTTAAATAAACTTTCTTAATTTGATAAGTGTTGATAATAGTTTTAATCTGATAAAAACTTACTTTTCTTGCTTTTTGTGTTTTGGCCTTGGTTCTTCTTCTGTCTGTTCATGAACCTCTTTCTGTGAGTTAAGTATATATCCATTATAGCAGCAACAATAGAGGGGATTGTACAAAGTCATGACAAAAGCTGATATCAAAATGTATTGAGGCATGATTTCAATAGTAGCAGATAATGCACATTGAGCTCATTTTCAGTAGCTACAAACATTCTTTAATATTTTAACATCTATAAATTTTTTTCATATAATTGTGCTGTTGTTATCCATAACGCTTTTTATAACAGAGTTAGGTACATTTCAAGACTCGTTTTTATTGTCTGATTTTTCCTTTCCTTTTTATCAAAATGATTGAATTATCATTGAAATAGTTATTGGGAAGTTTTACTATTAAAAAAACTTGATTAACCGTGCCACACATTTAAGTCCTACTGTATTGATGGATGTTGGTAAAAGGCAGTTACTGTTTGTAAACCATTATGAACATTTTTTGTCCACATAATTATAGGGACATCATAGATAGATTCTGAGCTGAAAATTTGGTATAGACACTTGTCTATCATTGAAAATGGTATATAGAAGCCTTTTCTAGTTTAATTTAGATCATATGGTTTATAATTACCTCAATATCAGCCATGAAAGCAACCTGTGTTATCATAGTCAATGTCATCTTTTTAACTTTACTATCTTTCCCCAGATATGGTTTATAATTACCTCAATATCAGCCATGAAAGCAACCTGTGTGTCATCATAGTCAATGTCATCTTTTTAACTTTACTATCTTTCCCAAGATATGGTTTATAATTACCTCAATATCAGCCATGAAAGCAACCTGTGTGTCATCATAGTCAATGTCATCTTTTTAACTTTACTATCTTTCTCAAGATATGGTTTTATAATTACCTCAATATCAGCCATGAAGGCAACCTGTGTGTCATCATAGTCAATGTCATCTTTTTAACTTTACTATCTTTCCCCAGATATGGTTTATAATGACCTCAATATCAGCCATGAAAGCAACCTGTGTGTCATCATAGTCAATGTCATCTTTTTAACTTTACTATCTTTCCCCAGATATGGTTTATAATTACCTCAATATCAGCCATGAAAGCAACCTGTGTGTCATCATAGTCAATATCATCTTTTTAACTTTACTATCTTTACTCAGATATGGTTTATAATTACCTCAATATCAGCCATGAAAGCAACCTGTGTGTCATCATAGTCAATGTCATTTTTTTATCTTTACTATCTTTACCCAGATATGGTTTATAGTTACCTCAATATCAGCCATGAAAGCAACCTGTGTGTCATCATAGTCAATGTCATCTTTTTAACTTTACTATCTTTACCCAGATATGGTTTATAATTACCTCAATATCAGCCATGAAAGCAACCTGTGTGTCATCATAGTCAATGTCATTTTTTTTATCTTTACTATCTTTACCCAGATATGGTTTATAGTTAGCTCAATATCAGCCATGAAAGCAACACGTGTGTCATCATAGTCAATGTCATCTTTTTAACTTTACTATCTTTACCCAGATATGGTTTATAATTACCTCAATATCAGCCATGAAAGCAACCTGTGTGTCGTCATAGTCAATGTTATGTTTTTATCTTTACTATCTTTACCCACATATGGTTTATAGTTACCTCAATATCAGCCATGAAAGCAACCTGTGTGTCATCATAGTCATTGTCATCTTTTTAACTTTACTATCTTTACCCATATATGGTTTATAATTACCTCAATATCAGCCATAAAGGCATCTAAAGGATCATCACTGTCACTGTCATCTTTTTTGTTTTTGCTATCAGCCCCTGGGCTACCTGGAGCAGGTTGATATTCTAAATTTTCTTCTTCATCTTCCTGGTCAAAATATCTGAAATTTACCAAATATAAATTATGAAAATTATCATCACTGATTGGTTATCAGGTAGATGTCAATGAGACAAAATAGAAATAATTACATTACATGTATGATTCATTATAATACGTTATTTTGATTGGCTAACAGCACTCTCGTGTCATTCTGAAATTAACCTTCATTTCAAAATGAATTGTAACATTCATGATAGCACGAGCTTCCACAATAAATTCCACAGGTAAGTAAAAGAAAAACTTGATAGAAATTGTTGTTTCATGATCTTAGCAAAGAAATGGGGAATGTGTCCATGGGACACAGATGATGCCCCCGCTTGCATATAAAGTTATAAAGGGACATAACTCAAGAACTGTAAAAGTGACGCTACCCAAATTTGAACTTGATCCAAGTTTTATGGTAATAAGCATTGTTTATAAGTTTCATAACATTTATTTGAGGCAAACTAAAGTTAGAGAAAGGAAACGAAAAATTCAGCAATTTTTCCATTTGTAAAGGGGCATAACTCTAGAACGGTAAAAGTGACACCACCAAAATTCAAAACTGATCTGTGTTTTGTGGTAATACGCATTGTGTATAAGTTTCATAACATTTGGTTGAGGCAAGGGAACATGGTGCAGGGAACATGGTGATACCTGTTGTTTGTAAAATCCGCACTCATTGGCTAGTTGGTATCGAATCGTCCTATCGCGATCGCGTTTATTAAATAAAAAATAAATATTAGAGGAAATCGAAAGTACAAATTTGTTTTGGTAATCTCATGTCTTTACGACAGTACTTGGGCTTTTCGTCGCCGAAAAAGCGAACTGCTGTTGACTCAACAGGAAAAAAATAAATTGTACGATCAGTCTAAGAGGAAGAGGACAATTGTTCCTGGTTGGAAAACGGAGTTCGAGTGGTTGAGTTTCAAATATTGTGAAAATGAGGAGCAATAAAATTATAAATGAAACCAAAATTTTATTTTTATTTGCTTAAAAGTAATTTTGTGGAACAAAGGTACAAACAAAGGCATGCTGAATTACACTGAAGACAAACTAACACCCCCAGTGCCCACCCCAAATTCTAAAAATTAAATCACACCTTGCTTCTGAACAAATGGTCATTAGGCTTAGCAGTGTCTGCTTAAATGTGCACTTGTAAGTCTTGTTGCAGTGTGTATTTACAAAAGCAGTCATAAGTCATTTTCATCACAAAAAATCCTCAGGTTTATCTAATAATACTTCTAGTCATTAAAACATCTCAAAACACAAAAACATAATATAGAATCTTGAAGGAAAATGGGTTTGATTTTTATTGCATTAATTTTCAGGGCTGGTAAATTTTGATCAGGACAGGTAATTTTTTTATGCAGCCAGCCCAGTGGTCTGGTAGACATTTCCAGTGAGTTTCCTACCCTGGAATCGCACATCAACAATTTAAATAACTATGGAAGACTTAGTATCATATTATTAATCATGAAAATACTCACTCATCTTCATTATTTGCCCTCTTTTTACCAAGATTTGTATGATATCCAAATGATCGACCTGGCATAGACTTAGATGATGTATTCTGTGGGGCCATACCTAACCCAGCCAAGTCTGAACCAATACTGTGTTCATCTTTCTTACTACTGCCAACTGAAAAACTTTGAAAACCAAACCCTTTGGTTTTCCCTTCACCCCCCTTATGGTACATTATGTTCTGAAAAAAAAACATATAACATTTTCTATAGAATAAATATGCATGATAGAGACATACATTAGCATGTTTTTAATATTTTTCTATACCTACATGTACCTATCCTCTTTGTTCCGGCTGGGACATAAGGCCATAACAAAATTTTTCTTTACTGCAGCTATATTCAGAGGACAAAGTTGTCTTAGTTCACATAAAAGGCATGTAATTTCAGTAATCTTAATTTTTTAGGCTATGTATTCATGATAAATGTTAGTTACAGGGATAGTCTTAATAGTATACATATCTCTACATTTACCATGTTTACAAAATACTTCTTATGTACATTAATATATTGAAGATTATAAGAAGGCACATGCTCAGGAAACTAAAATCTGAACATATTTACAGACCTGCCAACTATCCCGATTTATGAGGTATATTCCCCATGAGAAGTGTTGACCTGAATTTTGAAATTCTTTATCATATAAACAGAACACCTCAAAACAGACATTCAAATGAGTTAAAAGGGTATTGAAGCACATATATACTAAATCAAACAATATAGTAGTAGATTAAGAACTTCAACACTTATGACAATATAAGAGAAGTATTAGGTTCTCTTGCACTTAAAATCACTCATGGAGATTGTGAAAATTTGGCAGGTATGTATATATTTACCATAAATTTCAAAACTTTTTTCTTTCTTTTTTGTATATAGATAAAAAAACATACATATTTCTTTTAGAAATACATGAAAATGGATTGTGCTCCAGACTTGAAAGCATTTAGGTCTGGGCTACGTATACTGGCTTCCTGGTTTGGTAAGGAATTCCACAACATCATTGCCCTCAGAAAAGGGAAAATGAATGGTAATTTGTGGGAGAAAATGGCTGTACAAACTTATGCTCTCTTCTTCGTTGTAGTGTTGGTCAGCTGGAGATGTTCAAGCATTGCACTTACACTAATTGCTGTATAATTTGATTGAATGTATACCTGAAAGCTCTTCTCTGAATCATTTCAATTTTATTTAGGTCGTTCCTACCAGGGGCCAAAGTCAACACTTCAAAATTCTAGTTTTGGTCGGAAATATGATTTATAAGCTAGTTTTTAAGTTTTCATGCTAATGGTCTTTTCATTCCTTTTAATGAATATTAGTAATGGGGTTTTTTTTGGTGATGCTATCGACCAATTTCAAGTTCTTTTTTAGGAATGAGTTACACTGGTTCACCCAAGGTCAATCAGCATAAATTATGTTATTGAACAATCTACTTTTACTCTGTGACTCTCAGACTGTACATGTGGCGTAATAACATTTAAGCGTTGTAACATTGTATGGGAAAATGCTTTGATTTTGAAAGTCCTCTTTTTGTGGGCGAGTTCATTATTAGATAATTTGTGATGTTAATGTCAAGACATTTCGCTTTATCTGTTGATTGTAATGTGTGCTCATGTACAGTGTGTATATTCAAAGATAACAAGTTTTTGTTTTCTAGTAAGTAGTTATGTGGATGATTTCACTCGTGTCCCTATTTGTCCACAGCAGCTCTCACAATATTTTTTTTTTCATAAGTACAATTTCTCAGAACCCTTCTATAGAGCTTAATCAATAGCGTCCTTGCGAATGCGCAAACAATCTCATCGTAAATGATTTTAGAACACATTTCTGGACAAATATGGGTATACCGTGCTCTTTTATGAAAAGTATGCATATGTTTGCAGCAGGCAATCAGCTGAAAAAAAATGTAAAAAGTAAGTTTAACATACTATTCAACCTGTAAACTCCTTGGTTTCTGCTGATTCCTTGTAAATGTAAATAGGAAGAAATTTTCAACCAAAACAATTATTCCTCCTTCAAACGAAAGAGCTCACTGTTTCGGCATCGGATCAATTACGTAGTATTTCCGTCTTATATATTTTGAATTTGTATTTGTATATAAACTCATCATAGTATAGATATTGGAACGATCAACTGTAGTGCGCCTACTTGCGCTGATGATCTTACCATAACAAGTAACTCTCAGTTCGAAGCGCAAATACTAGTCAACATAGCTAACGACTACGGCAAAAGAGAATCATATATTATACAACCTACTAAAAGCGTTGTACTACCTATACAAACCAACACCATCACCCACAATGATATGACACTCCTTATGGATGAGAGGGAAATGCCTACGGTTGATAAAACCACACATATTGGGATACAAAGATCAAACTGTAACACACAACTAGTAACAGCGGAGGAAAATATTAAGAAGACAAGAAGAGCATTATACAGTTTAATGGCAAGTGGCTTGCATGGAGAAAATGGACTAGACCCATCTACATCTATATCCACTTTCAGAACCTATGTTATGCCCATCCTACTATATGGAGTGGATGTTATAATGACCAACAGCAAATCTTTGAAAATATTACAATCTTTCTACAAGAAAATGATTAAACAAATCTTAGGGGACGACCATTTGATATTCTGGGGGGGGGGGGGGGGGGGGGGCAGGAGGATTTTGAAAATAAATAACTCAGCCTTGATAATCACAAAAATAAATGGTTTGTTCTGTGGTAGTTTGAAAATAAATAACCTGACTTGCAATGTATTAAAAATAAATAACTCGGCAGGTCTATTTGAGAGCATGAGATTGCACCAGATTCTTCATAAAATTCAACTTTTTTTTTCAAAATAAATCGGGAATCACTTCCCAAATCTTTGAATAATAAAAGTATAAATATTAATAAAATACTTGAAATGTCTGAAAAATGGGTTTCATTTAACTTGAGGTATATTGTCTCAGGAACACTTAACTCACTTTTATTACATATGGCAGTAACTACATTCAGGCAAATGCCTCATGTAGGAAATTTCAAAACCAAAAGCTTGTCTTCATATCAAATTGTTTTCACATCAAGTGTCTTGCAAGAAGCAAGTTCTGTTCTCCCTCAGACGTAGATCCTGTTTTTTGGGGATCAATGTTTCTTATTTATTTGTCTTTTGTTCATTGATTGCCCTTCTGTATTCTGTTAGTGTTGCATTCCTTTTGTAATTTAGTAATTTTGTTATTAACTTGATCAAGAGTTTTAAAAAAAAAACAGCAGCCACATACTTAACTATGTGAATTAAATTTTTGCTTTATCTTTGTCTTTTGATGTTGTTCCTAAAAACTTAAGTCTTACACTGAATCTATACATGTTGCTTTGAGACCAAAATATTGTCAAAAAATGATTAAAACAGAACTTTCATTTTCAGATTAAGAAAGGGTATGGGAAACACATTTTGCATCATTAGTTCTATAGCAACTTGGGGCCTTCAGCGGCTCCAAAACCCTTCAAATTTTTTTAGCCTCGCTCCGCTCGGCTTAAATGATTTGCAATACTTTTAAAAGACACTAATTACAGCCAAACTTTGATATCTTGTATGTATGCAATACATGTATATGCAGTTGGGAATTCAGAAGATTCATTTCTACAGATGATGATGATTAATTCTGATTAAATGGTATATAATGATTGGACTATTCATGTATTATTTATAATAAAAAATAAATTTAAAAATTGTATGTTTTCAAATATTATAAATATAGTTGTGAAAATAAATAATCAGTCCCTTGCTTTAATGAAAATGAAAAATCTTGCTTCAACAGTGCAGAAAATAGATAATCTGTCCTCTTAGTTTACAAAAATAAATAACCGATCAGAAACAAATCCTCCTGGCCCCCCCCCCAGAATATCAAATGGTCGTCCCCTTATCTTTACCAATATCAACTGCAGACCCAGGTATATATTTATTATCTGGATTACTACCCATAAATGCTGAAATAGATATTAAAATTATTACATTACTTGGAAATATTCTATGTTCTGACAAATCAACCGTTGAATGGAAAATCGCCAATCGTCAATTAAAAATTAAATCGTGCAAAAGCAACAGCTGGTTCATACTGATGCAAAGAAAATCTGTATTAAATACCAACTAACAGATCCTGTAGAATTTTTGGATACTGTAACAACTAAAGAAACATGGAAAAAAAGCATGGTCAACAAAATTAAAACATACTGGCATAGAAAGATCTTGGATGAGAAAGAAAATTTCAATAGCTTACAATACTTAGCTCCAATATACAGACTTGGTCATTGTCATCCGTTGGTCAGTATATCCACTTCTGACCCTAAACTAGTACAAAAATTGCCACCTCGAGTGAAAATCGCTACAGGAGGATACATCCTACAATCCCAAAGAGCCAAATATAATTCTAATGTAGTGGACCCAACATGTCAACTATGCAAAAATGGAGAAGAATCATTATCTCATTTCCTGCTTACATGTGTAACTTTAGATGCTATAAGAAAACCCATATTAGAAAGAATAATGATAACGGCTAGTAGAATTTTCTCCCAGAGCAATTGTGTCAATAACATAGAACTACTAAGACTGATTTGTGATCCTTACAACTACTGCAATAATAACAACGATCAAATTTTGGATAATATTTCATGACTTACGATCAATCTTAGTCGTAAGTTTTTTGTGTGAAACCGACTCCTGGCTTACAATTTTGAACGTCAGACGCTCGTTTCGACTACAAAAGACTCACCATGCAGTGACGCTCGAATAAAAAAAGGTAAAAAACTGGCCAAATAAACGGTACGACTTGAAAATAATAGCAGGCTTGGAAATAAAGCAGCAAGGACATTAAGACTAAACAACGAACCTTTAATGAATATGTCAAGTAACATGTATCAAGGATTTGTATAATAATATTATACAATTCCTTGCATCTATCAAGTAAAACCCCAGCAAAACTAATGTCGGAAGAAAAGTCCTATATGAGAAAACGGACAATGCTGAGAGAGGATCTGAATTAAAAATATCATTGAAGGCTGGAACTCTAGTCATAACATCTAATGCAGGTTTATATAACTTACATAACCATGCTATATATAAATACTATAACGAATTCCAAGAGGAATGGTAATCAGGAATACACCGGCGTATAAAAACAAGCCAGTAAGCCACTGTAGAGAATGTACTACTGACTAATGAATCAAATCATGCCGGACAGTTGAAGTATACATATCAATCAAACAAAACCATGCAAAAGTCTAAACGATGACGAGGTCATGATTGATTATTCACTTGGAAACTCAACATATACCGCCACGACACTTAATAAGGAGATGTGGTATGATTGCCAATGAGACAACTATCCAACAAAGCTCAAATGTGGTGGATGTAAGCAATTATAGGCAACCGTACGGCCTTCAACAATGAGAAAAACCCATACCGTATAGTCGGCTATAACAGGCCCCGACATGAAAAATATGACTGAAATAATTCAATTGAGAAAACTAACGGCCTTATTTATAACAAAACAATTTACGAAAAACAAATATGAAAGACATGAACCAACGACGTAAGTCTGTTCTAAGGAGCTAATACAACCCACCACCGTTGACACATTAGATCAGTGCACTAGAATATATATGGAACATCAAACTGATAAGTTAATAGTGGATTTCCAAAACCAAATGCATATTAAGAGTCTGCGAATTAAATAGAGCGCTGAGATAAATAAACTGAAATGTAAGCTTCATCTAATGCAGACAGAATAAAAAAGTAAGTAAAATCCAGGCGTAAGGGTAAACAACAGTACTACCAAAGCGCCAGTCAAAACAATTAGTATGAAATTCAAACACGTACCACTCATCATCTAACTCAACATCTTATATATATCAAAATATGAAACCACAAGTCTTAAGCAATCCATACATAAGGACACCTTACCAAGCCACACCAGTCATACATGTCCAGCATCTAACGATCCCACCATATAACAAAATAGCACATCATACGTATCATCCAGGGTAAAATAATATGCATAATCAAAGACTAAATAATCTAATGCAAATACAAATACAAACCAAAAACAACAACAGCAAAAGGACAAACCATTACAAAAAAGTCCACAGCAGCATGTAAGAGAAACCTCTGCAGACATCGAAAAAGATTATTAACCAAATCACTCAGATAACTCATTAAATACTGACCACCTCAAGACCCCAAAACCAGCAATCGGTAAGTGCCACCAATACGGAATAATCACAAGACAAACACAATGGCGGGACACATACACATGCTGTTGAGCAGCATTTTTTAGGAATAGACAGAGCCTCCATAGTGGACTGGATAATCAAAACGACGACATTACAAAAGGATCTATGAGCATACAGAATATAAAATGCAGCACTATATATTTACAAACTATTCTTGAACCATTAGATATATTCCGTATAAACAAACACTGAATTCTATCACTAGAAAAATATATTTCTAAAACACCCACAAAAACTACATATAAGATGGAAAATCGTAATATACCATAAATATAGCAAAGATAACAAAAAGATATAGGAAAATCATAGATTCCTACCAGACGCCTATCTGCAGAGACGCAAATTCTCTGCTACACCAGTATAACAGATGACGCGATCAAATTTTAAGGAGTTTATGACCACTAAAAACTTATACCTTGCCAACAGATATCCAACTGCACGAAAAATTTTTCACCTTTAAGTTAACGGGAAGTACACCTCTCAATAAGACTACATAATTTTTTCTGAAAATGCAACTTACATACGGAAGTCAATATACACGTGGAGGAGAGACATCCGTCAAACATCATACAGATCGTACTCTTGTTAACGCTACACTAACAAATTCAATGCTCGATTACTCAAAATGAACGCTAGACTCAACTGGACTTATTGTGATACCAACACATATACATCAACGTAAATGCAATTAATGAAATAACCAAATCGAGGAATATAATCAAGTGTAGAGCCACGTATCAAATTTCTAGAAAATTCACTTCAAATATAAACAACTTTAAAAAAAACTTAAATAATGTACGTAAAGGTATTTAAAAGAGCAAAATAAGTCAAGTACCCAGGGAATCAAAGTGCACATAGTTTATAGAAAGAAAATCAAGTCAACAACATGCTGATGAGGAAAACATTAATCTTACTAGAAAAAAGGCAAACTTAGATAACTTCAAAGACAAGCATTCAAGCCTCCCAGAAAGACAGCAAGACTTTGCATAAACTACTAATTAAACAAAAAAGATCAAACCATGATATAAACACAGATATAATTTACATTGGTAACCAAAGATTTGAGGGAGAAAACACTTTTTCGACACAATATGAACACCAAATTTTGATGAAAATGTCGTTGACCTGTTAAAGTTTATGACCTCATCTGAGGAATGTTTAACAAAAGCAATTAATTTAATGTTTTCAAAAATTCCTACTGAGAACTGACAAAATATATGGGAATCAGTTAGAAGTAATCCAAAAAACATTCGAAAAGCAAAAGTCAAAAGTAGGCTAATAACTTGAATCTACCTGCTTAATTATCCAAAGCAAAATTTATTAACAAACCAAAATTCTGGAATATGTAAACTCTGTACCAAAGCAGAACAGGACATAAGACATTTCATGCTTGAATGTGAATCTTTGAAAAGCATTAAACTAAACCACATGAATTAACTACTTCTATCTACTTCTATCTCTAAGCATTATCATAATTGATCATTCATTTTTGACAAAAAGAAGTTATCATACTTAACAGCTGTTATCAACTGCATAGGAAACGCACAGCATTTATTATCCTGATGACGCTCTCATTATAGACTACAAATTGCTTAAATATAATACATGGCACAAAACTCACAATACCTAGCTTCCGCATTTGCTTGCATATCGTTCCATTACATTTTCATACATGCTACTTACTTTCTGACACATTGCATATGCAAATAGAAAAGATGGAAAAAGCAGTCTGCATTGAATGACAAACTAACAGCTTCCATGTTTGACTAGGTCTTCAGAAACATCAAATTATAAGCTTTTACCGTTGCAGGAGGTCATCAGCAACATATTTCCAAATGTCAGTACATCTTTTTAATATATATATATATATATACTGATATTTTTGTTTTAGCTAATATTGTTTTGGCCAAACTTTTTACTATATACCAATAAAAGCATCCGAGCTAACCGAGGAGCCCTAACATCAGGTCCGGTGTTTCGATCGTGTTAATGGAAAGTTTTTAATTGTTAAGGTTTATTCATGTACACACCGTGTTGATTGTATTATTGGACCACACACCGATTGTCAGTTGTAAATTCCAGTGTGAATTTTAGCATTCGTATTTTTGTATAACTTATTATTCTCAGTTTTAGACTAAATTCTAGTAAATTTCTGTTTCACATGTATGTGTAGTAAGGGGTTTGTGAATTTAAGCCCCAGTGTTTTGTTAATTTAATTTTTGTGTGGAATGATATTACTAAAGGAGGTTTTCGTTGTATATGTTGTGGATTTAATAAATGCACCACAAAACCTGTTTCCAAATTTTATCAGCAATACAATCAAAAAAATGGAAAAGTACCTACTCTAAATGTGACGTAAATCAGATGTGGATACCAAAATATTCCGTTTGAGCACATACAATCATAATCCTCGTGTAATAGTATAAAAATGACTTCTATACCTTTGTAAACTTTAAGACAGATTGAAAGAATTAGTCAAACTTTGTTTCATAACAAATAAAGGTCAAACATCATACCAAGATCTTGTTTTAGGATGTGAAAAATTATGCTTTGCAAAAACCACTCTGATTCAAGCTAGAAGTACTATAAGACTGAAATCATCAGGATGCTCTATTTCTTTATTGACAAAATGTTTGTTGCTTTTGATGGACTTGTTTTTCACTACACAGTCGGCATTCTTATAGGAAACAACTGTAAACCTTTTCTCGTCGACTTGTTCCTCTATTTGTACGAGGCAGACTTCATGCATGCAGGGGCTTTCCATATCTTGTCTTGACTTACTTCTATAAACTGACGACGTGGTCTGTTTAGAACTACACTTTCAAAATAAGAGATGATTTCAATTCCCCATTGTAAACTTCCATTTCTATGTAGCATCATATCAGCAACGCCTGCAATATTAAGTACATTTCTGGCCATGTTAATTTCGGGGAAATTATTTTGTACCCCAAATTTAATTATACATCAGTATAGTAAATATTCTTAATTATCAGTTCCAATTATTAATTTATTTTATAAGTAAGCATGGGATTATTTTGCATTCTGGGCTCGACCGAAGGAGAATTAATCCTATATCGTGCTGCTGGTATCCACCGCAGCCTAGACCTTGCTGCTGGTATCCACCGCAACCGACACCCCGCTGCTGGTATCCACAGCAGCCGACACCCTGTTGCAGGTATCCACCGCACCCTATAGTTAATAGTTTATTTTTAGAATAATGGTTCAAATTGTTGTTAATGTTAGGTAGATTTTTGTAAAGTGAGTAACCTCCGAGAAAGCCAAAACATAGATACATTTATTGTTTACTATATTGTTGTATTTTTATATGTTGTCATGTAGTTTTAGCAATTATATAATGGAAGTAGTATAGTTTGTTTTTTATTAGTTTAGATAATACATATATATATATATCACTATGGTATGTTATGCTGTTTGTTGTTTTGACCCGGTTTTTTGTTAACGTATCAGTCTGTCGTCTTAAATATAAAGCGAGGTTTAGAAGGAACCGGAATTACTATAGACAATAGCTTTTAATAATTGTCATTTAGAGAACACGTGTTCTTATACATATAAAATTGAACGTTTGGGATTGTCGTCGTTTGTCTTTGGTTAGCCGTTTTTTTCAAGTCACTTATATATAATAGCTAAAACATGATTGTATAAAATGAAATATATCATCGAGTTGATACGTCTTTGTATTTTTAGATGATTGTGACCCTGAAATAATTTAGCTTGCCACCTGATAGCTTTTTTTTGCCTAACATATTGTTTTGCATATAGTTTGTTCTTGTGTTGTGCCGTTATACCACTGTCCCAGATTAGGGGAGAGTTGGCGCCTTCAATGATGTTTAACCCCGCCATATTCTTTATGTGCCTGTCTCAAGTCAGGAACCTGTAGTTCAGTGGTTGTCGTTGTTTCGTGTCCGTCATATTTGTTTTTCGTTAATTATTTTGTTATAATTTAGGCCGTTGGTTTTCTCAATTGAATTGTTTCATATTTTTTATGTCGGGCTGTTATAGCAGACTATACGGTATGGGTTTTTCTCATTGTTGAAGGCCGTACGGTTGCCTATAATTGCTTACATCCACCACATTTGAACTTTGTTGGATAGTTGTCTCATTGGCAATCATATCACATCTCCTTATTTTTATATATGTTTTAAAAAACTATGTTTACCAAAGAAATGATGGGATATAATTTCAGTACTCTTTTTTCAATTTTTTGCCTTATTACTTTTTGGTTCAATGTGACTGGAGGGTTCGTTTTACAAATCGGTCGGGTTACAAAAGGTTAATTTCGGTTGTTCCTAATGAACGTCTACACGCAACAAATACATTGGGGTGTTTAAACTGATAGACACGATAACATTTTCAGTGCAGGTCACATTTTTTTTGTATTATTCTATACCACTGATGAAATAGAGAAGGTTTATCTTGTGTGAATAGTATGACAATATCTTTCTTGAAACACTAAAAATAAGAGATCACCCCGAATTAACATAAGGCTTAACTTGTTTTCGAAATACTTGATGTTCATGACATAATATTTAAACAAATCGAATCGCGACTTCAATAGTACAACGATTACAATTTAATCTTTTGTTTGAAATTACGTAAAACAGCAAATACCGGCATTTTAGATTGATATCTAAATACTATCAGTCTATTCAATTTCCATATTCTTATTACATTTCTTTTTTTGTAAATTTCCAATCTAAACCTTCCGAGTTCTAAGTATGCACAATTGTTTGATTTATTTATTTTAAGTAGTGAGTGTTTACATACATGTAGCCCTTTTCACAAAAAAACTGAAGCCCGCCTCCGGGTGAGGATTTTCTCGCTGTGTTGAAGACCCAAAGATGGCCTTGGGCTGTTTTCTGCTCTTTGGTTGGGTTGTTGTCTCTTTGACACATTCCCCGTTTCCATTCTCAATTTTATTACTCTTGTCAACTTATATTGGTTGTTTTTAAATTACAATAAAATGTTTATGACTTACGAGTATTTTTCCTGGTAATATTTTTTGTGAAATAGATCGCTGGCTTTTAACATTTTGTATATGAGCGTTCCTGATGAAGGTAAATCTGGAAAAGCGCTTCGGACGCTCAAAGTTTAAAAACTTCTATTTTATAAATGTATACGTATTCTTATCATGCTAATAATGTGATTGTTTTTTCTAAAATGGGACCAGGAAATCTCTATTTACTTTTAGCAACAGAATACGGAATATACATGTTGTCATTTGAAATATTCGTATGCATGATGATACCGATAGTCCTTTAGCAACATAGTTAAAAGATTGAAGGTCAGCATATAGTAAAACTGTTCATCTAAATTAGATTCAGCATTTTCTTATTAATTCCGGACTCATTTCTTTAAGCTAATCCAAATGTCTTGGTAGCAAATATTTTTCGCTTGGTTTAAATTTTAATACAATGTAAATAAATTCATACCAGAATGATTGATATTGGTACTAACTGAGGTTGTTCAAATCCAAAATAAACAAATGCAAATACTATTCAAATCGATGGAGGATAATATTAAACTTTTCTGAGAGAAATACATGGACTACAAATCGCATAAACTGCGTAGAATCACTATACATCATACTCTCACAAATGAATGTAATAAATGAGTGATTCTGAATGTACGAGGTCTCAGTATAATTAAAGTTGGTTATACGAATGGATTGCTATATTGATGTTACTGTTTGTTAACTCAAACCTTTCAAAGACTTACTTTCAATTTCCAGATTTCTCCATAAACTTGGCTGTAGGCTTTACTTGTAAAATTCATCACATGAAGAATCATCTCGATGAACGTGTTCAGTTTATTATCAATCATATTGATTAAAATGTCAAGGGACAACTTTTTCGTTTGTTGAAACAATTTCCTTATGTGGTATAGATAAGATAGCGACCATTATCGGATGTATCCCCCTACACCAATGCCGACCGAATACATAAAAACAATTATGTTTTTAAAATTCACCTTTTTAAAGATCACATAAAAACTATTGACAATTCATGAAAATCTTGGATACTAGTATTAATTTGTCTTGTCTATGTAGCTTCATTTGGGGTACGGGTGGGGATGAAGGTAAAAATAACAAGTACATGCATTTTCAGAAGTTGCTGTTGTCTTCTCGTGAAATAAACCCTCAAATTTCACTATTATGTAAACATCTAACTTCAATAAAAATCTTCCATCATTCCATGTATTAAAGATTTGTATTTCAAGACAAGCTTTTTTCATAAGTAGTAATTTGTGTTTTGGAGAAAAAGAAGACAATCAAAATTTTTAAATTTATCAAATTATACCTATTTCATTATCATCTTATTATAATGTAGAATAGACTGAAAGTTCGTATAACGAATATTGGTCATTGGTCATTGAAATCTGGCAAATAAATACGATAGAGAGTTGTCTCATTGACAGTCGTCGTCTTCTTTTTATGTGTCCTATTGTTCAAGTTAAAAAAGAACATTACTACAGAGAGTAGTGAGTAAAACGTTCATTTTTTTTTTATTAAAAATTAAAGGTTTTGAGTAATTAAAGTCCGTGCGAACTATCTACATACAATACTTGCTACAGACATCTAAGAAAACTTTCAATGAAATTTATTTGAAGTGATGATATTTTATTCATGTTACAACTTAAGATTGGCAACATCGTCATTGTGAATATCTTCATTTTGGTAAAGTTATATTGTACGCCATAATCAACTGTTTAAGGACATTAGGCTTCGAAAGTTCTAATCCGTTTATAACAAGATTAAAACACAAAACTCCGAAAATCAGACATAAAATTGCAGTGTTAATTCTTCTAGCACGTATGGGCAGCTTAGATCTTTTCTTTGCACCAGCATCGTCAGCAGCTGATAGGACTGGCTGCGGTTCCATATTAGTGACCTCCACTGCCATGGCCCCATCATCAGAAAGTAACGCATTATCACGACTTGCCTGTTTAAGCTGAAGTAATGCCCCTTCTAAATATAATAACATTATTATTAATATTCCTATCGCCACCTGCATAAGTAATGATAATGAAATCATGACAATCGCTATTAATGGTCTTGTTCCTACTCCTAGATCTCCGTCTAAGACAGATTTAATCTGCGCGACATTTGATAAGAAAAGTGCAACATCCAGCATTCCTTGTGAAATTGCTTTTCTTGCATTATGTCTGGTTCGTTGAATGTTCTGAAAAGCAAATTATAAGTTATAAGATCATTTGGTACATTACTCCTGTGTTGCGATAAGCGGGAGTAATTCAGCATATAGGTTTTATAATGAACGGTTAACATATAAGTTATATACTCAAAACAGTTTAAATATCATTTAGTAGATGGAATAAATAATTTTAATCAGTCAAACATTGAAAATGAAACTAGAGGCTATCAGTAGCCCGAATAACCTGACACTATAGCAGACACTTAAGAAACAAGCTAATTTAGAAGCAATTATTCGAGTAAAACACTTTCGTTTATTGTTTTGTCATATATCCGCTAGTTTTCTTTTTTTGATTATTTCACATTTTGGAAAGTCGGAGCCCTCTACAGCTGACTATACCAGCTGAGTTTGCCCATCGTTGAAGTCCGTTATATGACCCATAGTTTCTTAAAACCATTTCATTTGTACTCTGGTGGGTATTTATATCATTGGCAATCGTACTAAATCTCCTTATCTATTTATTCCTACATCGTTTGTTTTTTCCTCCTCATTTCATTTCATCTCTACAATATAAAGCGATTGAAACTTTTCAAGAGAAATTACTCTTCAAGGAATATTGGACAATTTCGGCCGATAAAGATCTACTTGAACTGATCATTTTTGCATTTTAAACTTTTCTTTTCTTTACTCAGTTTTGTTTTTATATTACCTGAAAACGATAAAGAAACGCGTTTCAGGGGGAAACAAGTTTCGAGGAGACGTCAGATAGTTTAACTTTTTCCAGAGATTGTGAAACTAGTTACAATAATCAAATGAATTAATCTCAGGAACAATAGCTATGAAAGGATTCACCGGACACTTTTGACCCAAGGGAGACTCTTGTAGACATGCTGATCATTTCGAAACCGCCAGATTTTCTTTCTCTCATATTCTTTTTTTTTTTTTTTTTTTTTTTAAATTTAAGCCAAAGATGAATGTTCTTTTAGCAACGGTGGTCATGTTCGTTGACGAATCAAATTCCAATTTTCAATTTGTATTCGAACCAAAGCGAAAGTATATATGTTTAAAATAGTTGTGTGATCAACAGAAATGGAAAGACAAAAAACTGTAAAAAGTGTTTCACCCCTTTACGGTAAAATTTTCCTTCTCGAATAATAAAACATCATCAAAGATACCAGATCTATTATCTAATCCGCCAGACGGCGTTTCGTTCAATAAGACTCATTGGTTAATGGTGCTCGATAAAGATAATTGTAAGGCCAAATCAATCATGAAGTTGACCGAAGAGCATCAAAAAAAAAAAAATCCAAGAAGTATTCGGCTAATTGCATGATTTAAAATAAATCAAAAGCGATATTTGTCATACAAAAATGAGATACAATGATGCAATGTAGCAGAGGTAATGTCTTAATTTAAAGAAAACTATATGAAATTTATTTGAGATAGGGAAATTAGAAAATCTGAAGGAAAGTAGAAAAAAAATATGTAAAACTTCAAGAACAAGATCTCCCGGTTAGTATTAGTTCACCTTAATTGTAATTATCAAATGGACATATTTTACTAGAAAAATGTTCTGGGTTATTTATCGATAACTTAATAAAGGATAAACGTCTATGTTATACTTTATTCAAAACAGAACTTAAATTTGAAAATTATATTTCAATTTTATCGTTAAATAATGCACTGAAACTATGTAAATTTAGATGTGGCAATCACCGTTTGCCAGTGGAGACAGGGAGGTGGCAAAATGTTCAAAGACACGAGAGACTATGCCACCTTTGTGAATCTACTGACATCGGCGATGAATTCCATTATGTAATGTCTTGTCCTTTTTTAAAAAAAAAGAACGATATAAATACTTACCACACTATTGTTGTACAAATGTTAATATTCTTAAATTTAAAAATGTATTCACTACAGTCAATATTGTCTTACTAGAAAAATTGTGTAGATTTATAAACTATATATCAGTGAAAGTCTGTCCTCCTGGTTAAATTACATTTATTTATGTATATTTCACACATGCAAAATATGTTGTATTTTGTTTATATTTTCATCTCTGTAACTATGTTATTTAGTTAATGAGAATAAAGATCTATCTATCTATCTATCTATCTATCTATTATAAATAGTTAGTCAAAGTTGGACATTAGCATACAGATGATCGAATCAAAACATACTTTTGTATTAGCCGCAAATATATTCTTTTATTTTTGGCGCATTTGGTACAAACAATTCAGAAAATAGATTGGTGCAAATTAGTTGTAGTGCAAATGATTCTTTTATTGAAACGGAAGAAGAACGTTGTCGTAATTTATGTTTTGTAATATTTTTTTAGAAAAAGGATACATGTTAAAAAATGATCAATTATTAATGAAAATAAGCAACATACCGCCAACACCGTCGCCATTTTCCCTTCACTTTAAATTTTTCAAATGATAAAAGCACAATATCTCGGTTCATTTCACATGTTACTCATACGTGCTAACCTTTAAGTTTAAAACATACAATTGTTTCATTTCATGTCTTCTCAGGTAATTTTTTAGTGAAAACAAAACCCACCATTAGAGCTCTTACAACTTAGGATGAAATTTATAACAAAAAACGCAGGCTCAATTACAGAACGAATAAATCAATAAAAGGCAGATAAGGTCATCATAGTTCTACCCTAACTATTTATTGGACTGAATTGAGTTGGAAAACGTTAATCCCCACAGATGATAGATAAATTTATAGCTTGAATTTAATACAAGTAAATGATAGACTTGAAATAGAAAATATTTGAAACTTGAATAATACCAAAATTGTAAGCAAATTACAGATTTGAAAGTGAATATATCACGAATGAGAATGAAAAATAACTATTTTTAGTATGACAGTGCATTTTTATGGCACCTTTTTACGTCTTGACAATATTTCTAAGATTTATGTGTATGCTACTCGTTGTCTTTTATTTAACTGACTATCTACTGTAAAGGCATCAAACTCTATAAGTCATTATTCTACTATAAACAGCAGTGTATCGGTAAAGCAAAGTTGAGTTCTGTTTAATTTTTCTCGACGAAATCATTCATTTTTCGTAAGGCAAAAATTCTAGTGCATCTCTTCGCCAATGACTGAAATTTACTCGCTTACTCAATGGAAACGTCGAATGAACAAGCTCATGAAATCCATTGTGATTATAAGAGCCATCTTTTGATTAAGTACTACTTTTGTCATGGTAAAATACTATCTTACATTTTTTTTGTTAGGAACTGGCTAAACCACTTTACCAAACTGCCTTGCATCACTAGTATGGCTTTGGATCCTCAATTGGAATTAAAAAAAAATCTTCTTTTTCTTCAATAGAGAATTAGCCTGATAGGGTTCTTAAGGAATCTTAACTATTAATGCTTTTCGTGTTATGAGCGAGACAAACGTTTGTGTCCTTTCCAAGTTACAGAATACACATTCGAAAACCCACGCTTGAGGTGGGGAAAGTCGTATACTTAAGTCTAAGACTAGGATCAAATGTCTATACCACGGTGTCCCATTGGGATATTTATATGTATACTGGAAAAACAAATGACATAGTTGCCTTGGTTATTCGGGAATAACAACATTCTGTATGCGTCTTTTCTAAGTCTGGAGCCTGTAATTCAGTGTTGGTCGATGATTTCTGTCCGTCGTATTTGTTTTCGTTTATTTATTTTGTCATAAATCAGGCCGTTGTTTTTTTTCGCTTGAATTGTTTCACTTTATTTCATATCGAGGCTTTTTATATCTGACTATTTATACAGTATGCCTTTTGTTCGTTGTTGAAGACCGTACAGTGACCTATTGTTGCTAAAATTCACGTCATTTGGACTGTTGGATGATGGTTATACCATTGGCAATCACGACCAAAAGTGTAAAAAGCCAAATATATTAAACGTTTAAGATAATACTCTAATTAGAACAATCAACACCGTCCAGGGACAAATATATTGGGGGAGTTGCAGAGTTCTCGAATTTTTTCCCCTCTGATGGTCCTTGAAGAAAATCTGCTGGTCCTCACTATCATTTCTATTGCAAAATACCAAAATTGTATTTGTCATTCGCAAAATTTTGGTGGTCAAAACCTGCGGACCACCACTTTTCGAGAACTCTGGAGTTTTAATTGCAGCACAATAAACCGTCCAGGGTCACCAAGTCTGGGGGAGTTGCAACCTTGATTTCTGCATAATAAACCGTCCAGGGTCACCTATTCTGGGGGAGTTGCAACCTTAATTTCTGCACAATTAACTGTCAAGGGTCACTCATCCTTGAGGATTTGCAACCTTGATTTCTGCACAATAACCGTTCAGTGTCATCTTTATTCTTTGGGAGTTGCAACCTTAATTTCTGCAAAAATAAACCGTCCAGGATAACCTTTTCTGGGGAGTTGCAACCTTGATTTCAGTACAATAAACCGTCGAGGGTCACCTATTCTGGGGAAGTTTCAACCTTAATTTCTGCACAATAAACCGTCCAGGGTCACTTATTCTGTGGAAGTTGCAACTTTAATATCTGCACAATAAACCATTCAGGGTCACATATTCAAGGGGAGTTGCAACGCTAATATCTGCACAATAAATCGTATAGGATCACCTATTTTGGGGGAGTTGCAACCTTAATTTCAACAACATAAACCGCCCAGGGTCAACTTTTATGGGGGAGTTACAATCTTAATTTCAACAAAATAAACCGTCGAGGATCACCTATTCTGGGGGAGTTGCAACCGTCCAGGGTAACCTTATCTAGGGGGAGTTTAGACCTTAATTTCAGCACAATAACATAACTAAAACATAAATTTAAAATTTACAAACAAAATGTAACATTTAAATCTATATCATACCGAAGCTCTGGCTACTGGGTCGAAGGAACCTCCAGGGATTGATACACCATTATCAGCGATACCAACTCGGTGGTAGTTTTAAATGATCAAAGATAAAGATATACTTTGTCTAATACTATAACCAAACATACCGAAAAAAAAATATATATACGTAGATGTTGAGTATTCGTAAATGAGATAGCACCCAAAAGTACAAAACCAATTTAGATGTCAGCATACCGTTTAAAAAGAAGAAAAACTCTAATTGTAAATTGCATCGACACCAAATATATTATCAGAGACCACAAAAGATCTTTCATCAACACCAAACTTCTTAATAGGCTTAAACATTAAATTGTAAACAGACAAATTCATGATCATGTGGCGGTTTAAAGGTGTAAATTAAATCTTCCCGTTTCATATCTCAGAACGCACATTTTAAAAGTCGTTGAGAACACTGCCACTCTTCCTGGTTTTTTGTTTGATTCGTGTTGCTTAACCTTTCGTTTTCTGTGTTGGGTTTTGTGACTTGATGTTTGTCGTTCGTGTTCTTAGACATTGATTGTCCAATTGGTATATGCATGTTTAACTTGTGTAGGGAAAGCAACACATTCTTGATCACTGACATAAAAACCATGTATCCCTTCATTCTATGGTAGCCCAATGAGCTCGGTCGCTGAACTGCCCTCTTACTATGACTTAGCAATACTAGAAAATTAATACATTTATAAGAGAGAGCCGAAAGATACCAAAGGGACATTCAAACTATTAAGTAAAAAATAAACTGACAACGCCATGGCTAAAAAAGAAAAAGACAAACAAACAAACAACAGTACACAAAACACAACATAGAAAACCAAAGACTGAGCAACACAAACCTCACCAAAAGCTGGGGGATCTCAGGTGCTCCGGAACGGTAAGCAGATCCTGCTCAACATGTAGCACCCGTTGTGTTGATCATGTAAGTACAAACCCGGTAAAAAGTCTAGTTCGGTAGGTCACACTCGGGGAAAGGGGGATTTGTAATTACGACAATTGGAACATATCCGCTATCATCTGTGAAACGGTCAACCAACTCGTGATGGCGTCCGTATAATTTACGAAGGGATGGCTTCAACTTCACCACTTGGAACTCTTGGTTCAAAAGTTTCCTTGTGAACAGCAACCCTATATCAAGGAAATCATGATAGGAAATACAAGCCCTGGAATATCTTATCAACTGGGAGATATATAATCCGTATGCAGTATAAAGAAGTCTATTCAGTCAGATAATAAAGATTTTATGGGTAATATTCCTTAACTTGTCTGCTAAATAATGATAAAGTATCCATAAAAAGCTTTATGTAAAATGCCATTTTGTACTATAAATTTCTGCAAGTGGAGTAATACTTCAATGATTGATATACATAAATATATATATATATATACATTATGTTTGTAGCAAAAGTAAGCTTAATGTAAAAGAATTTTTAACCAATTGATGAGATATAGAAATTAGTGATTACAATCTATTATGTTCATTAAAATCTGAGAAGTCATTTCAAACATTCTCACAATGAATTAAATAAGAAATGTGAAATCTGGATTGTTTTAGAGAAATCAGTTAGTGGATCTGTGGGTCTTTTAAAGGATCAATCACACAAAGGGGAAGACCATTAGTCACTAAAGGGTGATACAAACCAAAATCTGATTTTAAACGAAACATTTCTTTTGAAGTTTTAAGCAGACATATCTACATATATTTCCTAATATTACTAGTATGTGATTTAAGTATGTAAACTTTATATTTTAAAACAATAAAAGCACCAGTATGCACAAGGTCACGTATATCGGAAAAAAACACTGACAAAAAGCATTCGAGCTAGCGCTCAGACATATTAACTGCATCTTTTCTTCTTATACACTTAAATTTGACTTAAAACTACAGATTTTAATTTGATTGTTTTTATTCCCCTGATAATAGAGCTGATATTATGAAGGTGTTAATGCCTTTATATTCATATAACATGTGTCTGCATTCTTTTTTTCCAATAGTAACTTGCATGTATATCAAAACCGAAATATTATTTTAGACGAAACATATTTTTTGAAGTTTTAGCAGACATACTTGGAATGTTTTTCATTGATCATCTTGAAATTGTAATATTATAAGCTTTAAGCCATTGTTTAAGAGTGTTTGGTTTTGAAAGTTCTAAGCCATTAATGATCAGATTTAAGCAGAAAACTGAAAATATAAAAAATAATATAGCAGTGTTTATTCTTCTGGCTCGAGCTTTGAGTTTTTGTCTTTTTTTGAAAACATAAGTGTCCCCTGTATGATCAGTAGCCATTATAGGTATTGGATCTGGTTCCAAAAGAGTTGATTCTTCTGTGATATCGTCCTCAGCAGGAAGCATCGTACGTCCACGTTCCATGTCTCCGAGCTCTATTAAGGCGCCTTCAACATCCAGTAACAGTATAATTAATATTCCTATCACCACTTGTATGAGTAACGATAATGAGATCATAGCTATCGCTACTTTTGGTTTTGCTTCTGTTCCTAGATCCTCATCTATAATTGATTTTAGCTGGGCTACATTTGACAGAAAGAGTGCCGTATCTAATATTCCTTGTGATATAGCTTTTCTTGCATTTTGTCTGGTTTTATGGATATTCTGTAAAAAACGAAAAGGGGAAACATTTTCAAATTGGCTGTAAACATTTGTATTTTCATAGAATTAACATGCTTTACAGAAATAATTGACAAATTATAAAGGCAATGCTCCTTAACCGCTTGACAGAATTTTGTGGTTTCATTGAATCTTACTCATATGAGTAAAGGAAAACACTTTTGCACCACCCATTTCATTTCTTCATCTGAATGCTTGGTGTTTACTTTGGCATGACATTAACTTTGTCATATTCGCACACTACAGTACACTTGTGTACCCTTTTCTCCTCCTAGACCCCGGTCATAATTAAATAAAACATTTTCAGAATCTTCACCATATAATGCAATTGTGCACCTCATATTTTGTTTTTTATCCGAATAACTTTTGGGGTTTCCCTTACCAAACCATGAACCTTGACATAGCTTAACACGAATCTTATACGGCTTCTGATTGGAAGATACAGGATTGGAATTACTTTTAATCGAAAGCTTATCCATCTAGGTTTAAAAAAAATCTAGAAAATCAAATGCATATTTTACAAAGTATGGAAAATATATTCAATTTCTGGACGTAAGAGCCATTAAAAAATTGCCTTTTTCATTAAGCGAAAAAAAAAATAGACGTTGTTTTTCAATTGCATTTTAAGTAAACTTTTGCCGCATGACCATGTATATTGTTTTGATTATTATACAGAGCTAACATTTCTAGTAACAGGAACTGGTTCCTATTTCTTTCAAGTTTGTGTAGTCGTCAAGAAATAAAAATTGGAACACCACCGGTACCCTATGGAAAATGCTTTTCGAATAATTGCGTTCTTGTACTAAAAAGGCTTCTTGATAATCTTCTTTACATTAGTGTAGATTCTTTCTGTGTTTGTTCCAAGTCGGGAGCCTGTAATCCATTGGTTGTTGTCTCTCATAACTATATTTGAGTTGATTGCCCCAAGGGTGACTGGGGAATAGAAATAAGGTCATCACAGGTATTATTCCAATCGGCAGTAAAACCCTTACCAAAGTGGGGCTGTGCGGGATGTATCAAGTACGCAGTCACGTCCGGTCAGAATGGGGACGTTAAATCCAATGCCTCGTGTAGAGAGAGTGTCACGCTCTTTTCACGTTAAGAACCCTTGCAACAACTCTTTGAGGGGTCCGTAGGTGGCCTGTTGCAAGGTAAAAGTTTTTTTCCCTATCCAAGCAAGGTAAAAGTTTTTTTCCCTATCCAATATACCCTCATTTTCCAGTGGCATTCGAAATTTCCCCGACCTTCATCCCGGACGGCCCCTATTACGAGACATACCTATTTTATCTCGTCCTGAATATGCATGAAATATTTGCCACTAGACGTTAAGCAACCAACTCTCTTTTGAAATGTTTCTTATTTTGTCATGCTGGGCTTTTAATGATTTTGTAAACGCTATATGTTTTGCTCATTGTTGAATGCCATACGGTGAGAATGTTTACCTCCTCTTCCTTTGGTCTCTGGCGGATTCGGCAATCATACCACATCCCCTTCTTTCTATATTTTTCATATCATATGAATTTATCGGAAACCACAAGTCAAGGACTGAGTTATGTGAAACATACGCAATTCAAATAATTAGAAAAATGTGACAAGCGATGCATGTTAGTTTGTTTCCTTTCCTTTTTGTTGATTTTGAATGCGCAGAAGGATTTGTTTTATCATAGCTGAGAACTTAGATCATAGAAAATAACGATGATAACAGAACAAGGATTTACTGTGTTTAATGGATAGTAATTGTAACAATAGCTTAACCGACATTTTAAACGTGCAGAATAGGTATATTTTGTTCTTGTAAAATAGTGATGAAATAATACCATGTGCTTTACTTATTACTATATCTTCAAATTGGAACAATTACATATTTCTCTACACAGTGGTTTCCATCACGTAAGCTGGAGATAAAACGATTAGGAACAAAAATGCATAAAAAGTTTAAGAGCATAAAAATTCAAAACGGAACAGTAAAACTGTCTACGAGATGTTGGACAGGGAGTAATTTCATCCCTTCTACCACCCCTTCTCTCATTCCTCCTTCTCCTCTTCTTTAATTCATCCTCCCCCTCTTCTCATTTCTCCTGTCCCTCATCTGTCTGCTCCATTTTATAGGATATATCTCCCAATACACACACTATAGAAACTTAATAATAAAAAACAAGAGGCTCCTATTGGTCTGGATTGTTCACCTGGTGAATTTACTTTAATTTTTTAAGAGAAAATTAACAGGTTACCAGGATGTTCAGAAATGAAAAAAAAAACAGGAACAAATAACAGTAGTTTTTAGAGGAACAACTGGACATAATCTCTGCGAAATTTGATTCTCATCGGCCAAGCAGGTAATATTATAAAATGTGAATGTTTCAGTACATTTAGAACACTAATTACATTAAACATTAAAATATCAGAGCAAGAACATAATATGTATTAGATACACCCTGAGGGCGTTATCCTGAATGGGTGTATCTAATTTACAATAAGATATTATTGTCAATGCAGAATGATATTTTTTCATTATTTAGGAGGGGGTCTTTCAGCGATTTGACCACGTTATTGAACGGCATGATAAATGCAGGGTATCCAATGTCATTTAACAACATCTTGGTGTAAATTTTTTAAATAAAATCTATTATGTTCTTTCTCTGATATTACAACGATTGACAAAAATCATGAACGATCATTGTATTACTGGATGCTGAATAAAATTGGGATCTACGCAAAAATTGAATTCAAGGAATTTTTCGATATTAATCAAAGCATGTTTATCCCCATTATTTATGGTTTTCCAGCCATAAATATAATTGTCACATTATTTGGTGAAACTATCATCCGAATTTTTTTTCAGTTATATTCTTTCACTTTCATCGTATTTTTACTGGGGTTTAAAATTTGGAAATTTCGTTTCATTTTGAATCATAATTTCAATGCAATGAATGAAATGATTGTGAATATGTTGAGGTTATGCGTTTATTGTTTTCCGATTACCTTGGGGTATGCACTTTATAAGTCATTGCCTGTTCATTTTTCATACTGTTTTTTTTTTCAAATAAATTTTGTTTCTTGTTTTGTTTTGTTTTGTTTTGTTTTAATTTTCTGTTTAAATAAATGAATTTGAAACAATTACTTAAGTGTTTTAACTTACTGTCAATAGATCTGACATCTTTGCACAAGTCCTGTCACAGTTGTTTATTGTTAGTAAACAATGTACAACTTTTTATAGTAAGCATTTAACTTACTACGCATTAAAATGAATTGAATATGAAACGTTCATCACGTTTACAACAACATATTTGTTTTACTTCCAAGTTACACAAGTGTATATCATTCTACAGACCATCACCCGTTGGTATCTATAATAATAATAATCGTTGAAGTGCTTTATACAAAAGGTCGGCATTTAAGCTGGAATTGTTGAGATTTTTTTGTTTACTTATGTATATTGATGTATTTTGCGGGGAGTTATCATTTCATCAAGTTGTTACATGGGACTATGTCTCTATGAACAAGCGAAAAAGAATGTCATATAAAATACGTTGTTTGGTTTGTTTGTTTGTTTGTTCGTTTGATGGTTTGTTTGTTTAATAGGTATTGATTGTTATTGCAAGATAATGATAATGAAAAATGTAGCATTTTAATTGCTTTAATAAAAATTATATTTGCATTTTTTTTTAATTATAAGAGGGTTGCTAGATAGAAAAAAAAGTGATTGATTGATTGATTGATTCATTTTTGGTGTTTAATTCCACTTTCAGCACTATTAGCTATTTCGCGGCTGCTATATTTTATTCGTGGCAGTAGCCCGAGTACCCGGAGAGAACCACCGACCTTCGACCGGGAAACTGGCAATCCTAGTCAACAAAATTGGAGTCTTACCCACCTTCCACGTTCGGGGTTCGAACTCACAACCTCAATGTTGACAGGCTAGTGATACAGTAGATGAACTACTTACACCACTCAGCCACACAGGAAACCATGGAAATAAGATATTATATACAGTGTGTGTACGATTAGGCTAACTTCGATTTGTATGGCAATTAAATCATATCTATCATATGGGAAATGATCAAATGTGAATAGAAGATGTTTGGCTTTTGTCAATTTGACAAAAACCCAACGACGCAAAGGAAAATAAAACATACAAAGGTCAACATAAGGTCTTCTATGATTGGCAAGTGTCTATACGATATGTCAAGCTCGAAATTTTCGCGAGTCTTGAAACAGTGAATAAAATCAACAGACTTTTAGAGATCTTCCATTAACACCAATTCCTTCCAACAACACAAAGACGAAATAATACTGATAATGATAATACTAATGGAGATACAATCAGCTCTGAAAACGTACTCTACTTGGGAATATCGGTATAATGGAGAGACAGAACAGATTCATCCAAACCAAAATAAACACATTTCTCATCAAAGAATGCTCTCGGTTAAAATCCAGAAATCGCTGATAAGGAAAACACGTAGTCTTACACTCTAATATCGGCGGCTTCAATTCCAAGTAGATTTCAAACTGCAAAGTTATTAACAATACAGTAAGACATGATCTTACACACTACGCACAGTAATTACTTTTTAGAATTTAAAATTTTCATTTATTATTGTTTTAAGCCATCATATCCGTAAGTAAAAAAGAAGGATTTGAAGGACAATTCCTGCAGTTGGAAACATTCTTTCACAACAAATCCCCTAAGGCATTACTGGCATTGTGATTTAATTTAATGACATATTTACCAATATGTTATCTATATCCCTGCTGAAAAAAGTGTTTTAATAATGAAAATGTAACATTCGTTGAAATCTGAGACCCATTGCAAACATGTGCATATCTTCTACAAAGCTATTCAAGTTTGTATTTAATTTGGCCTTCCAATTGTTTTGATTCAAGCGTCACTAGTGAGTCTATGTAGAAGAAACGTGCATGCGTCCGGTGCCCACAATTTCAAGCATGGTGTCATTAATGAGTTATTATCGCACAAATAAAGGAATGTAGACCCTTTCAGAAAAACAAAGAGAAAATCACCATAAAGAAAAAGGCAAACATCAAAAGGTAAAGTAAAGTCGTCCTGTTTGTCATTAATTTTGGCATGCAATTACCATGAACAGTTCATAAATCAAGGTTTATAAATACAATGACCGATTTCAACGTTTTGTTTATCAAGAATAAGGTGGTAAGATTTCATTGCATATTTAGAATTAATCAGGATTATTTAAAGATATATTATTTCATCTGTAATTGTAACTTAATGTTCTTAAACAATTTTTAAAAGGACAAGAAACATCACACATTGAATCTAGTCTACTTCAATTTTGATTTCGTCGTTGTCTGAATCTGTAGTATTTATACTAGTCGTCGATGCAACTAGTTTCCTTAAACTTGCTGTTGAACCCTTTTCCTCGTCTTGAATATCTGAATAAATAGTTGTTCTAGAGTCGTGTTTATATAGATTTCCTCTGTTAAGCATTAAACTGCCTTTAAAACTTTGATCGTCTGAAATTGTGTCAAGGCTTACAGAAGAACCCATAGGCTTTTTCTCTGTGGACTTTCTGCTTCTTCTTGAATATGTATCTTCTTCCTGAATCGTTCGTAACGTCGCTTTTGAAGTGAAATGATTTTCAATAATGCCTTTTGAACGTAAACTGTCTCGTCTAGATTTTGCCGAGGATGCTCTTGAAGAAGGCACAGACGGTAAAAATTCAAACCGAGCGCACGTTTTCGCGCCTGTGTCATCTGAAATATAAGTCCCTATCATTTCAGTTCCGGCAAATTCTAATTCAACAGTTCCAAAAACACGCCGAGGCCATTTTCCGTCTGGGGGTGATACAACTATTTCTGCATGTAATCGGCAGCCTTCATCAGTGGTGTAAACAGGATCTTCTTCATCACTTGCAAATATTTGAACTCTGATTGGGGAGAACCTTTTCTCTTGAGCTTCTTCAGTATCAAACGCATCTATAACACGAATAGATCTTACTTCGCCTTCTTTAATTTCTTCATTTACAATAAAAAGTACACGAAAAATATTGGAACAATAAGGCTTTCCATTCCATATTACTCGATGAGAATCAGGATGACGTCTTTTACTAAAAGGCAGCATGGCATTGACGCCATATGTAAAATTGCACAATCTAGTGCCAAATGTTCTTGGGTTATGCCCATAAATGACTGCACCCTTAAGGACAGCGAGACCACCCTCCATCGGAATGAAGAACTGTAAATCGGGAAAAGCATTTTTTATTTCCAATTGTAAAATTTCAGATTCAGAAAAGCCTCCAACCATTAATATAGCGCTAACATCTTTACATCGGGGGTGGTTTAAGATTTTCCTTATTTCTTGTGTTACATTTAGTACAATGTCGGAGTATAGGTATTCAAACACCTCAGGCGAGAGACATAGTTTAGACTTTTTGAACTTTATTTTACCTGAGTACTTTGACTTGCAGATTGCATCTTCTATTTTTCGTCCAGTATATGTCTCAAAAAGATCACAGAGTTCAAAGGGAAGTCTCATAACGATATCATTTTTTAAAAATCTGTTGTATGTCTTCTTTTTTAATTCGAATTGTCGGGTCAAATCTAAGTAATCTGGACCATTAAAGTCTCTAAATTGTTGAATGATATCATCTCCAAATACATTACATAGTAACTTTATAAATTCTTCATTAATTTTGTCGCCACCCCAAGGTCCACCGGAAACTTTATACAGCATATCGATCTCCTCTCCATGACTAACTTCCTGTGTCGAAATATTTACAGTACCTCCTTAAAGAAAATGAAGGTGAAAATCAGAATTGTCTTTTGTGAGTAAGATAAACATGTAAGATAAAAATGAAGAGACTCTAAATAGCCTGCATCACTTACTTGGTATATTTGCCTAGTGAAAATAATTTTCACTTTCAGACCTTCTAGAACATGCAACAAGTCTTTATCCTCCTTAATTTTTTTTTTATAAAAACTGACAAGTTACAGGATTTTTCTATTTATTTTTTTTTTCATTTGATATCTGTCATGTTTTCTGCTTTTAACAATGTTAACTGCAATATTTTAGATTTTGATCATCTAATATTATTTGTAATGGATTAACAGTAATAATCCGTTGGATGTATACTGATTGATACCTCAGACTGGTTGAACATGATTTATTTATTAGTTGTTGTTGGCTTTGCAGTAACTGCAGTAACTGCGATAACTCTTAAATCGGTACTTTGTGTCTTTTGTCTTAATGTTAGTTGTTTTTCTGCTACGTGCCGATCTAACCAGTCAAACCATTTTCAACTGATTTTCACAGTTATCTTACACATATGTATGTTCTGCTGTTACACCATTGTTCCTGGTTAGGGAAAGATTGAGCACTTACAAACATGTTTAACTCCGTCACCTATGTGACAGCAGGAGCCTGTAGTTCAGCGGTTATCGTTGGCTGGTTGTATTCTGTTATATTTGTTTTTCGTTTATATGCGGTGACAATTTGAATAAGCAAGCGTATATAGCTGATTCGGAAAACAGCAAGGTACTTACTTGGAAAGATTTGTCCATTGAATGTTTGACTTCCAAAGATTTGTCTATTCAATACTGAACGAGCATGCCATTCATAGTAAGTTGAATCAACCTTAGTCTGTTATTTTTGTTTTATCATATTAATTATTTTTTTTAATGTTTTTTTTTTCTGATTCTGCATATTCATGGTGGTAACTTTAATCATTCAGATATGAACCAATTTACTTTTTTTTATATATTGTACATTTTTTGTGTTCATGTGTCGAAGAGTACACATGTGTACTCTTCATTTGTTGCACATGACGGATTGTCACTCTTAATATGTGGATTATGACACATTTGTTCAAGTATATTATTTTGGGATATTGTACACTTGTACACAATATATGTGTCAGGTATAAAAGATTAACATTATTTATAGTTTTTTTTTTATTGAACACATTTTTACTTTTCATTCATGGGATATGAGATATATTTTCTCCTTGATTGTTTGCGATATGGCATAGTTCAACCATTTAAATTGATACAGAATGTCAAAACTATTCATAGATATTTGATGCGTGGGGATATTTTTGTTACCCCTCTTAATTTTACAAGAATTTAAGACATACCGCCGGCGTCAACAACTATATATTTTCTACCAGCTTCGAATGATTTAAAACTCGTCACTTTGTTTTGTCCAATGAATTTATCAACAGGAAGTAGTCTACAGTATATTGAAGCTGCTTCCGGTTCAAACAATATGGAAACCTTTTGCCGATCTAGACTAGCCTAACAAAGCAATATGAATATAACATATTAGTAATAGTTTCGTGAACTTAAACAGTACTGAAGATTTAAGCTATGGATAAGTATGATAATAAACGATATTTTGTACATGTACGTGCAAAGAAAATTTCGCAAGAAAAAAAAACTAGGATCAATCCAGTCAGTGGTTGTCATTCGCCTTTCTCATAATTCTTCATTTGTAAGATACATAGTTAAGATTTAGATTTTCGCACTAAGCATTCTGCAAAGACTATGAATGAGTATTGTTACATTTATTATTGATAGCGTATTACACAGTAGAGCAATTCAGCGTTCAATGTCAACTCATGGATCTTCCCTCATAGTTAAACTGTTGGTATTGGACTAAAGCAATGAGGTAGGGGCAATTTCTCCTGCATTTGTTTCTTAGCAGGCTACGATTATGAAATGAGGTACGTACGATTGCCAATGAAGAACCGAGAATCAATTTGGAAATCTTTTTCACATTGTCTTTCTTTCAGCCTATTACTGTTTTATTATTCTTATCAGTTCAAAACTTTAACTTCAAAACCACCCACGCTGCGCAAAAGTATTTCCGAAGCATAATGGTCTAAGAAAACAGTGCTTTGTAACCTGTAAGTGTAGTTAACTATCCACCAGAGTCAAAATGACATCGATTTAAATTTAAAGGGACATTTTCAAAACGTCTTCTAATCTTTACCATATTTTCATTACTCAGTATGTACCACAAACAAGGACTTGTTTCGACTCAAATGCTTAGGTCGTGTTCACTTTCAAGAAAACCCCTATCACAGAGGACAACGAATATGTTAAATTCCTGTTAAGCACAGTCACGCTTTCGGAAACCAAAAGTTAAACCATTTCAGTTGAACTCGGCCCAAGGAAGATGCAATCTTAGTTTTAGTACTTTTTACAATATTCATTAACCGAAAATTTACAATCACAATTTATCATTTTAATCATGCACGTATGTTCACAATTGTATAAAACCATATATGCGTAGGTTAACAAACGTAACTCAAGCTCTAACAATTTTGAGGGGAATTGGGAATTAATTAAATGACAAATAATGGTTTTCTTATCAGGTGTTACATTATAAATTATTTTGGGTATTGATTCGTATTCGTAATATTCTATTGTATTAAGAAATAATCAAGATTATCGGACTTTATAATTATTATCACCTTTTCTGCACATTGCATCATAAACTCTTTAGCAGGTTCAGTCCATATTGAAGGTACTGTAATAGTCCACCAAATTTCGCTTTCGTGTAATCCAACATTCCGTTCACGGAGCTGTACCAATAAATGTCTACGTAGATATCCGATAGCGATGGAAAAGATACGTCGTGCAGACATAGATTTCCCTGTGACATCGTCTATCTTGAAATCTCTGGCAATATCCTATGGGATTAGAGAAATCACAACTTGTTATTTTGATGTACTAATGTGTTATATTTTTTAATATTTTATTAGATATTTGAACGTATGGTATCATCGCACAAAAATTAGGCTGACAAATCGATAAAGAAATGACCATAGCATGCTATTGATATAAACATCAGAAAATGTTGTGATTGCCAATGAGACAACTCTCCACCATAGACCAAATGACATAGAAGTTAACAACTATAGGTCATCATATGGCCTTCAACAATGAGCAAAACCCATACCGCATAACAAGCTATAAAAGGCCCCGAAATTATAAATGTAAACAATTCAGTGGAGAAAACTAACCTGAATAATGTACAAAACAATAAACGAAACATTGGCATTTCATAAAGTATCGTAAATGTTTGTGAATACCATGCTAAATTTTGACGTCACTGCAAAGTTAAGATGAGAGTTAATGGATGCTCTGTGATTAAGCTCCTTGGATTGATAATTTTCAATTGAATGAATGTTAACTTTGAGGTCAAGGTCACAGCAGGAATTGATAGACAGAAATTGGGTCGGATTTAGGCTTCATGGGGATTTTCAAGGAGGTTATGCCCTTTGGAAAGAACAAGACCCTATTTCTTTTCCGGTCAGTAGGATAACGGTCAAGAATATTTTGAAGAAGTCTTGTTATGAGACAATATCTTTTGAGAGTCCTAAATTAGATCTTTATCCATTTTCGGTGCATAATGTGCCTTGAGTTAAAAAAGACTTGTAGTAATTTTTTGACCACTTTGTCAAAAGTCAAGGTTATAGTTGCAATTAATAGACAATAATCTTAAGCAAGTTTCCCGTAACATGATATAAATTGTCAGCAGACTTTACAATTTTAATCACTAAAACGAAAAAAATAGGACCCGACATTCAACTATTTATAGCTCGTTATTATAACTATAGCTTTAAGCAGTTTTACGTTTTCTAAAATTTACGCCTCAAACACTTTTGCATAGAAACAAATGACACTAGTCATGGTTATACATATGTTGACATTATACATTCATTTGTAAGGAAATCAAAGTTCCTAATTTAAGTGTTAAGAAAATACAAAAAAAAAAACCCAAACTGTATCTAAATATTGAACTATACCTATCGTTTTACAAGTAATTCAACTAAGACAAGACTGACTACTTACACCATGGGAACCAGCAGTGAAATCAATCCAGTAGTAGTAAATCAAAATTGAACATACCAAATTCGCTGCACGTGATAAAATCCTTCATCATAAATGATGCAAGTTAAGTTGCAGTCTCTATTCGAAATAACGAATTAAAACAAAGCTGCTAGATCCCCTGACGTTTCAAAATCTTAGCTTAGTCAAAATGTTGTTTTTATAACAGATATGTCCACCTCTCACAACGGTAATTACCACCACTACAAACATAAGTTTTTTGGATTTTCACCGAGATTTTCACAGCATAATAGGTGTTTATTTTCCTAATGTGTCTTTTTTATATTAAAGTTTCAGGTCATTTGATTCATTTTATCATGAGTGACGAATAACAAAACTTGCAGAAATATGGAAACGTTAAATACAAGCTTGAGGTTACCCTTTTCTTTTCAGTTTATAACATTTTAGTCGATGACTTTGTTTTCATTAACTTTACATTCTGTACGATTTCATAATTTAAGTTGCAAGTACTTAGTGTTGCCCTAACTTCACTATACTAAACTTTACATTCAATTCCTTGGATTTTTTTTTTATTATTATAAGAACTTTTTCTTTTATACCACAAAGTGTTGGTAATTTATATGGTTAGATTATTGATATTTCTGTGTTTTCTTAAATTACTTTTACTGCACAAAATACTAATAAGAGTTTGCACCTACCTCCCCATTCTCAATAGCTTTGTATAGTAACATTTTGAATCCTTTGAAGTAATACCAGTCATCTTGGAGATTATTAGCCAGTATTCCTTCATACTTATCTTCAGCTTCATATCCAAATGCTATAAATCTCTTCTCTAAGTCCAGGAGAACAGAACAAGGCGCTTTACTTGTAGCAATATCATGATTTCCAGTCGTCCAAAGGAAAGTAGAAATATCTAAAGGGTCTTTTCGGTATTCATGTCGGAAAGAGAACGCATATCCAGCTGTTGTACTGCCAAAGTCGATCGCAGCTACGAGAAGTTTATAATCTTCATCCATATATAGCTTGACTTGAAAGAAAAGGATGTAACTAAATATAGTTAAAATGCTTTTTTTCGTTTTGTAATTATTTCCTTATAAAGTATGCAAATCATCCGCTTAACATTGTGTAATTCTATCATTTTGAAAAATGCAAGATCGACATGGAGCTTTTTACAGTTGAGGTACATGGAACCAATCTTTAATAAGTTTAAAGTTTTACAAGTCTTTAAATGACTTTTAACAAATTTGTAAAGTCAATGATTAAATTGACCTTTATGTTCATGTACCTTTCCCAGACCAGAAATCTCGTCCTGTACTTAAATTCAGTTATCACGGTGCGCTGTACTATTATTAGGTTGGTTTGGTTATTAGTGAGTTTAAGAGAACTCTAATTTCATTGGTTGTTAGTGAACCATACAATTTGACGTCACGATCCTTTTTTAATTCGGATCCAACAGGAGAGGCTGCATATGTTAAAACTTATTGTTATCAGAAGAAATTTTAATTCAAAAACCCTCCCTCCTCCCAGAAGTGTATATGCATTGTAAATATAATGTATTAGAATAAGATACTGCTGTGTTGTAATTTATAATTTCAGGTGATGTTTAAGTTGTCATTTTTGAACAACTATATGTATTTGGCCATTTGGACAGACAGGACCTGTGAAGAAGTCGGATCGAAGTTATCGAACTTTCCAACAAAGACTTTGATTTACCATGCCTGTGATCTGCATAATTCGCTGCATCAAAAAACATTTTGTTTTATGAATAGGATCATTTACTACAGATGAACAATGTAAGGGTTTCGATCCATCACCTGTGTTCCCACGGTGATATCCAAATTGTTTTAATCCTATCTCCAGTTACCATTATCTGTGGTAGTAATTCATATATATATATATATATATATATATATATATATATATATATATAAACGAGTCTAAATTGAAAACAACGTCCAAACCAAATATTTATATATATGACAGTACGGTTGCCATAATCAGCGATATGCGAGTAACCTCATTGTTCAGAAAGCATCATTTATGGTTTTATGTTTAATCATATATCACTGACAGTTCGGTTGCCAGCAATTTGCGGTAACAGCATATATTGAATCAGTATATACAATATGTATAAATTTTGAGAATAATAATATTAAAGGCTGTGGCCAAATACTGCCAATTTGTTGTTTGGTCTTAATAAGCACCTGGCATAACTTCTTTATATTTAAGGCATAAAAAAGTAAGTAGAGAAATGAAATTACGTGTAAAACAAAGAATCATCAATTTTTAGGTAAAGTATTGATTTGGTCCAGTTAAAAAAGGTAAACAAATAGTATGTATGAAGCTGTCAAACCGAATTATAGACCCTCTTAACAAAATATTATTCATATTTTGAGTTCGAGCTAATAGACCCTGTTTCTGGAAAAAAAAATTATCAGAAACGCTCGTTGTCATAAAATAGAAGTTCCTTCATAAGATAAGTTCCAAGTGGAAAGAAAAATTCTGTAATATCATTTCCATTGGAACAAATATTACAATGTTACGGAATAAAGGGTATAGAGTATTTGTTCTTTATGGATTTGTCTATAACAAAGTTTCCAGGGAACTTCTGTTAGACGGAACAAATATACGTTGACATCGTGACCGAAAGTAGGGAAAGCCAAAACTATATTAAAACGTTAGAGAGCAAGACATCAAAAGGGACTAGGACCCAAATAGAACACAAACATACACCAAAATCAAACAAGCAACCAGAATATAACTGAAAATCAAATGAATGAAAAGTGAATGCGAAACCTCTGACAGACTCTTTTAAAACTTACCAAGACTCGTTCATCAGCGTTTTCTTTTTTTTTTGTCTTTTAAAAGGTGCCGTTTCATCAATATAAAATGTTGGAGTCCATATTGTTTTACATATTATACTATAATCAATACCTATTAATTAGCATGAAATACTGACCTGTTAAATACAATGAAGTCATTTAATAAGATGTAGCGTTAGATAAAGTTATGCTCGAATGGTAAACCTTTATACATTCATCGGTAATATATTAGTGTAATTAATTTGGCAGTCATACCTAAATATTAAATGCATTATTATTCTGAATTGCTAAGACAAAACATTTTAAACACAAACACAATAGATACTGGTTAAGAACAAAAATATTGCACATACGTAGACATTTAACTTTTTCCAACGATATTAAAGTCCATTTTGGTGTAAAAAATCTTTGCAGTCAGGAGTATTTTATTGAATACAACTGATTTTATACAGTTAGTGATACTACATATAACAGAATAATCTTTTATAATGAATTCACATAAGTTACTTTTTGAATTACATTAAGGTTCTTATATGGGTCGTTCTGTTTGTTACAATAACAAATACAGATTACTTACTTGATGCAGCACTATATTTTTAATTGTTTCAATTTCTGTTATTCAATCTTTAACCTTTGTTAGGGTTATACTACTATCATTTGTATCTTTCATTTCTTTGAATTATTTTGACATTTTAATGGTGAATTCTAGAACAGTTGTTTCTCCTAGTTTGTCTTTTACTTTAATTTTTTTTTTAATATTTTATAGTAGTATACACTATCTTTCTTTTGTTCTGACTTGGGAAAGGCAAATACAGAATATGGTGAGGTTACACATGTTTGGTATGCGTTCAACATCTCCCTTATCTAGGATAGTGGTGTAACAGCACAACATTAAAACACACTTGACTTATCAGATCGGTACTTAGTACAAAATTCCCTAACAAAATGTCAATAGACACAGGAGACTGATTGAAGAGGACCGTAGTTACTGGAAGCCAGTTCGAAGCACAATTTCCACCACTGAAAAGACCATGTCTTTTTATACTAAATTATTATAAAAATAAGATGTGGTATGATTGCCAATGAGACACCAATCCTCCAAAAATTAGCTATTAAAGTTCTCGTTTCAAGTCATATACTTTACATTGTTAATTACAGGGCCCAGTTTATTCTGCCTTTATATCTAATCGGAACTAGAAAGGTGATTTCAAATCATGTTCATGTTATTACCGTATATTACAGTATTTGGTCCCTGTGTCTTTCGGAAAGTTTTATGGATACAAAAAGAGAGGCGAAAGATACCAAAAGGATATTCAAACTCAGAAGACGAAAACAAATTGACAATGCCGTGGAAAAAAAAAACCAAAAACGACCAAAAAAAACCAAACAAAACTACACAAAACATTACATAGAAAACCGAAACCGGGGTTGATCTCAGGTGCCCCGAAAGGGTAAGCAGATCCTGCTCCACATGTGGCACCCGTTGTGTTGCTCATGTAAGTACAAAACCGGTGATAAGTGTAATTCGGTAGGTCACATTCGAGGAACAGAGAACGGATTATGGTTACGACAATTGGAACATATCCGTCGTCATCTGTGAAGCAGGCATTTTGTAACGGTCAACCAACTCGTGATGGCGTCCGTAAATTTTTTCGAAGGGATGATTTCAACTTTACCACTTAAAACTCTTGGTTTAATAGCTTCCTTGTAAGCAGCAGCCATCTATTAAAGTAATCATGATAGGAAATACAAGCTCTAGAATATCGTGTCAAGTGGTTTAAAATCTTATTCGATGTATACATGCTTTCAAAGCCCGAATGGGACGTGTAGTTTTAGAGTACTTAAATGTTGTAAGATTGAAGGAAACAATTTTAAACCAATTGTAAAGGTAGTCTTTCTTTCCCAAACAGAAAAAAAGATCTATTAGTTTTTTGGTTGTTGATTGCGTGAGATTCAGGGATAATATTTGAAGCATGTTCATTGATGGAGATAGACCTTTGTAATGTGGAAGAAATGATCGAACATCCAGTTACATATATTTTTGGAATATTCATTCTGATACGATAAAATCTTTTAATACTGGTAAGGGTCGCTAAGACAGGGACAAAAACGAGGACATGGTATCACTTAAACAATATTTTGAGATATGTGCGACCTATTTATCTGTATAAAGGTTTTGGTGTTTCTAGAAATTTGAAATAATATGATTTAGAAATTTATCAATATCACCTCTTCGTTGATATACCACATTATTTCTTTTTGTAGCCCCCTCTGGCATTACATTTTGTTTTATTCTTTTATTATTTACTAGTCCAAGGTGGCGGAGCGAAACAGTGCAATAACAACTTCTGAGATGAAAGTTAGAGCACTGAACGAAGCTCCTTCCATTCTTTGCTTTTCCTATGACAAGCGGTCAATGGCTGGATTGGATAGTGCACTAAATAAAAAATTATTTAGTTAATGCACTCTTCTAAAAATAACAGAAGTTAACTCACTCGAAGATCAAAGGAAAAATTGCCATTCATGTAACAAGGTTTTGAGGACTCTGAACAGAACTCTTTTATTTTTCAAAGTAAAACTATAAACTGCAAATCCGGTAGTTGTTAACAACAAAAAGATATGCTGAATTCATCAGTAATTAAACTACACAATCTTACTTCACTCGGAGTTATAATATGAATGGTAAATCGTCTAATTAAGTTTACGGATTGGATGTTAACAGTTGCGGTCTGGAATATGTCGGTGAAACGAAAGACAGACTAAACAAACGAATGTGGGGCCACTAAAGAGACATCAACAGCAATGCAAATAACATTCTTCATCAACAATTTCATTCAGTCTTTTCAGTACGAGTTCGCACCACCGAAAAAATATACGTTGTACTACAATACTCATTCGCACTGCTACTGGGAACTGAGACACCCATGTCCTTTCTGCAGCATGGTGAATGATGAATAATTTTAATCCTGCTCCTCTGCGTAGACGCAGTCATGGTAATTGTTATTGTATATATTACCTTCACTACAAACAGATTGTATATAAATGACATTTTAACAATGTATAGAGGTTGTTGGGTGTACGTTATATACACACGAAGCTAAAATATTCTCTACCTCTTCGAAACATAATTCTTTTTACAAAAAAATTTGGAAATCCATGTTTCAAATCGCAATTCTAATAAGCCCAGTCAGACTTACAGCTATCATCTCTGGTATTGTCTATCACTTATAATCATATGACTGTTTTGTTTTCCTATAGAATTTCAACCAAAGACGAAGAACTTGATTTTCCTCCATTCTACTGCTCTACGAAGTTTCTTTAAAATTATTACCATATACCAGCAGTATAAACTTGGATTCAACGATACCTATGTATTATAGCTTCTTCAAATGGTATGTCTGCAAAGTTACTTTCTGTTAAATTGGAAGATTTTAGAAGTAATTGTACAAACCTTTAATCATTTTTTATACATTTGGTCATAAAATGAAAAGAAATGAAGTCATTGTCATTTTTTTGAACTCATAAATGATAACAAACCTCGGGTTTTGTCTTCAAAACCAATCAAAAGGATTCTTTGCTTTTATCAGGGACATAAAATGACAAATTAAATAAACTCATCAATGATACCAGGATTAAAATTGTGTACGCCAGACGCGCGTTTCGTCCACAAAAGACTTCTCAGTGACGCTCGAATCAAAAAAGTTAAAAGGCCTAATAAAGTATGAAGTTGATGACCTAAAATTCCGAAAGGTTTTGCCAAGTACAGCAAAATCCATTACCGAAACAACACAAATGAAAATGTCTGTTAGCGAGAAACACGTCCATGAATCAAATATATAAATTTATAGTTATAATGACGCTTCTAACATTCTGTCCTGTTTATTAATGGTTAACTAAAGTTAAGATATCAAAACATCTGTAGTTTATGAATTTGCAATTATCGTTTTTTTTTTTTTATTCTTAGTTGAGGGTATTGGAGTATAGGGTGGGTGGTTTTTTTTTTGCTGTTTGCTTACTTCATTTTGATATTTATTGTTACTTTTATTCATTAAAATTATTTCGAATTTAAAATTGTGTAATCATTTCAAATATTTTGTTATTGTAGTTATCTGCTGAAAAAGATAACATTGATTACCAAGGATAAAAACTTAATAGTTGTTTGTTAAATTCTACTGTTCGTAGTTAAAGAAACCTCATTGAAAAATATAATTATATCTTATTCTAAATCCTTAAAATGTTCACAGTTTCTATTCAAACTTTTATAGTCGATTATGCGTTAAGATTATGTACAAGTATATACTTGAACAGATGCTTCATAAATTTGATAATGTCTTAAGGTTAGACAAGAAACAATAACCAAGCTACTTCTACATGATGGTGTATAACCAATTGTTACTAATTTTCTGGTTTTAACATACAAAAGAGACGACTTTTCATTCCCTATTGTTAATTTTCCTTTTTTAGACGGCGATGTTCCTTTGGCTCCATCATACGGTGTTTATATATCCCAACTCGTTCGTTATGCCCGTGTGTGTAGTGATGTCATAGATTTTAACGAACGTAATCAATGCATCACTGGTAAGTTATTAAGTCAGTGATTTCGTTACCATAAATTACGTAAAACGTTTACTAAATTCTTTCATAGATACAAAGATTTGATTAGTAAATTTGGCTGTACCTGTAGAAAACTAATTAAAAACGGTATTTCACATCCTAAATTTTACGGTAATATTGTACTTAAAGCGCGGAAATCACTATGTGATCCGTGTATACTCATCGAACCTTTAAACAAACTTATTAGTAAAGGTTATCTTACCAATGTTGTAATTAGATCTTTGAATATAGTTTACATTGGCACTAATATCGATTTTGTCACCAGCAAATTAAAACATAACTAAATTTGTATTCTTTTCAAACAGGATGTATAAAGACACACCCACGTTCATTTTGATCTATAAAGAGGTTAAACTCCTAACTATCCTACTGCCTGTCGATACATTTATTTTTGGCATTGCACAAGTCATGTCTTCTTTGACTGTCCATGACGTTAAAATACTAAATCCCTGGGATGTGTTTTAGTTGATATTAGTCTCTGATGCATGATTTTTTATTATTAATTGTTTTTGGCTTTTAACTAGCTGTCAGTAACTGCGAGTACTCTCAAATCGCACTTTCTTGTTTATTTGACCTGTTGATACTAATTGTAATGCTTTTTTGTTATTTAATGTTATTCAGGGTTATATCTGGTCTATATACCAGCTTTGATAAGTGTTTGGTATAACTATAAATTTTCACTTCGTACTATGAACATCAAAATTAATTATTGTGTAAAAATATTTCCTATCTCTATTTGAACTGTACACGTATACCTAACAACAAAATTATTTTCATTTACCTGTGTTTAAAGTTATTGCAAATGGCTGATATTTTTGTTCGAGCATATTGTTTTTCTTAAATTGTTTAGCATTTCATAGCGGTATAACATTTTACTTTTATTATTCTTCCCTTAGTTTATTTATTTTGTATTTACATTGTATCATAGGTCAAATTTATTTGTTCAGTGTATGTTCACTGGTGTTAATATGTCCTTTGATTGAGTTAAGCTATTTCAGTTGATATTTTATAGTGTGTCTTTCTATGTTGTGATGTTACACTATTGTTTCAGAAAAAGGGTGAAGGTTTGGTACCATTAAAACGTTTAAACCTGCTGCATTTGTTTGCACCTGTCCTAAGTCAGGAATCTGATGTTCAGCAGTTGTCGTTTGTTGATGTGGTTCATAAGTGTTTCTCGTTTCTCGTTTTTTATATAGATTAGTCCGTTGGTTTTCCCGTTTGAATGGTTTTAAACTAGTAATTTTTGGGGCCCTTTATAGCTTGCTGTTCGGTGTGAGCCAAGGCTCCGTGTTGAAGAGCGTACTTTGACCTATAATGGTTTACTTTTATAAATTTTTACTTGGATGGAGAGTTGTCTCATTGGCTCTCATACCACATCTTCTTATATCTATATAAGTAAAACTACGGTGTAATCAGTTTTGCAGGTACTACTGATGCTTTCATGAGCACAGTATAGTAGTTGTTTTAAATATAAAAATACCTATATTCTGTTCTATATTTTTTCACTTTTCTCTGACTTAAATTATATATTTTGTTGAAATTGTCCAAACATAATAAAGGTTAATAAAGTAACCTCATGTTGCACATGCTTTGTCATAATCTACGTGTTTAAGATATTAACTTGTATATGACTATTGAAGTCTTTCAAATTTGAAATGAATGAAGAAATACGTAATATTTGTATCTTTAATTATATTTTACTAGATTGTTCCGGTGATCCAAAAAAAATAAATATGAGATGTTTTATTGACTTCTACAGATCAAATATTTCAAAGGAAAAAATGATTAAAAGTGATATTAATTTATAATTTCCAATATTCATTGAAATCTAGTTGTTTTGTGTTCATTTTTGCACAATAATTCTAATTTTCGCCGACGTCAATTCGTTTCATTTGATGTTTAATGCATCGATTTATTTATAATGACTAACCATCTGTTTAACCCCGAGATGACATGAGCTCGCTTTTACAGCTGTTACACAGAGTAGACATTTTTTTTTCATCACATACCAACAAGACTACAAGATGAAAAGATTGTGTTTTTTGTTTTGTATACTTTTCTTTGCAGTTGGTGCATTTTCAGGTAAGTTTTCATCAAAAAGAACGTTTTGCCAAATTCGAACGTACAACAATTGAAAATTGGTTCGTTATTTGGGATTTTCTGTTATGGTCTATGCTGTGAATATGTTCTTTTCTATCGTTGCTTACATGTAGCTATAGAAAAGGATCAGTCCCATTTCTACCAAAACTGAATAATAGTCTAAGGCTCGAAAATCTTGAATACTGTAAACAAAAATTTATTTTAAAATGTAGTTGAAAACCTTATTTGTACAAAAAGTCTCATCTGCATTAATTGTACAACAGAATCTACTCCAAAAAAAACAAAACTTTAACTTTCAGTTACTCTGGTTCGATATCACTGCTGTTGCTCTCCGATGGTATTCTCCGACACATATACTAGTACACTTACTGGTGTTAACCCCATATCTCTTTTTATTCTTTATATTCATACCGATACATGCAAGACGATTTTGTTACTGAGCATGATGTCATAAGCACTTATTAGATTAAAATAGAGCGATACAAGTCTCTTATCTTTTATTTGAATTTGTAGAACAATACATGTTTGAAACCCATTAGTGTGAATCGAACATGACACGTACAGGAATTGATTATTCCATACAAAAAAGAGGCGGAAGATATCAATGGGAATTTCAAAACATATTAATCGATTGAACCTGACAAACCATGGCAAAAAAACCCAAAAAAAACGAAAGAGGTAAAGACAAACCAGTTCACAAAACACTACATAGAAAACTAAAGGCCAAGCAACACGAACTCCACAGAAAAAGTTGATTTCAATTGCTCTAGAAGGGTTAGCATATCCTGCTACACTAGTGGCACCCGTCGTGTTGATCATGTTAAATACAAATTCGGTGATGAGTCTCATTCGGTGATGTCACAATCGAGGAAAAGAGGAAGGGATTGTTGTTATGATAATTGGAACATATCCGTGGTCTACTGTAACACAGATGATATTTCATAATGGCAAACCAACTCGTGATTGCGTCCGTAAAACTTTCGAGGGCAGCAGCACTTTATCAAGCAGTTAATGTAATGTGATTCACACTTAAAACGATGTTGTTTGGGGTTTTATCTGCTAGACAACAACATATTTGTTATGGAGGTAGGACAGGGACTTAGCAACATATTGGTCTTTAAACATAGATGAAGCATGATCGTTCGTAGACCTCACAGCCTTATCCCATTGGGAAAGAGTATCCATTTCTTCATTTTTGAACTTCTCCCATCCGAACGTAAAACCTATGCTAAAAGGGGTGTCCATTTAGCTGTGCGTGATGTATAAGTACGCAATCAAGCCTGGACGGAATGGGGACGTTTAATCAGACGTCTCGTGTAAAAGTAATAACAAAAATACCAAACTCCAAGGTAAATTCAAAAAGGGGATATGCATAAAAACTAACAAAACCAAACGCTTGATTATATCAACCAACGGAACGATTGGAAAATAACTCATTTTCTTGACTTGGTACACATATTCTCCGAAGAAAATGGTGGATTAAACCTGGTTTTATAGCTAACTTAACCTCCCACTTGTATAACAGTTGTATATAGTTCCGTCAAGAGTGCACGCGTTTTTCGTCTATAAAAGACTCATCAGTGACGCTCAAATCATAAACGTGAAAAAGGCCAAATAAAGTACGACTTTGAAGAGCATTGGGGACACAAAATGCGAGAAGAGGTTTTGCCAAATACAGATAAGGTAATCTATTCCTGGGGTAGAAAATCCTTAGTATTTCTAAAAAGTCAAAGTTTATTTATAATTATGATCATATCAACGATAATTCATTTCTTCAATAAACCACAACATAAAAAACTAAAGACTTGAGCAACATTAATCCCAATCAAAACCGGGGTTGATTTCAGGTTCTCCCGTAACATTTTCGAAAGGTTAATTTCAACTTCACCACGTGAAACTCTTGTTTAATAGGTTCCTTGTGAGCAGCAAACCTCTATCAAGGAAAATATTATGAAAAACAAGGTCTTGAATATCGCATCAACTAGGAGATATATACTCCATATGCAGGCGCTGCTGGAATGTTGCTACATAGAAATGGGAAGATTACAATTGAGAAGCTGAAATCATCTCTTTTGTCGTTAAGGTTTGTTTTCAACTGACCCTCTTTGTTTATTTCTAGATGTAAGTCAAGATATGAAGCAGACAAATCTGAAACTGTTGTATCCTTTATTTCCAGTTCGATGGGATATATGCGTTCAACATAGTCACCAAACTTTGAATTATTTAGTCATAGGACATCATAAATTAAACGTGACTGAAGTTTTTTTTATTCTCAATATGTCTTCAAACGTATGTTAAAACATATTTAAAAAAAAGTTGTTTTCAACATGTTCATTGGAATTCTCAACATGTGGAACTATATGTTGAACCATATTCTATTGGAATGAATTGATATAACATATAGAAAACATTTCATATGATTTATTTTCTATATATATAAAAAGAATACATGATATGAAATGATAGTTTGTTACTGATGAAGGTTAATCCAGAAAGTGCTTCAGACATATTGACAAGTGAGAGGTTTAGCTAGCTATAAAACCAGGTTTAATCCACCATTTTCTACATAAGAAAATGCCTGTACCAAGTCAGGAATATGACAGTTGTTTTCCATTCGTTTGATGTGTTTGAGCTTTTTGAGTTTGCAAGTTGATAAAGGACTTTCCGTTTTAAATTTTCCTTGGAGTTCGGTATTTTTGTTATCTTACATTTTGATAGAGTGTTAAGAAGTTACCGTAGCCTAAGTAAAAGAGGTAGGACCAATTTCCCCTGAATTAATTTCACGCCGGGGTAATCTAAATAAAGTCTTCTGAACGTTTCTAATATTCATAGAATGACAGCTAACTGTATTTACTTTTAGGTTCTAACAACATTTAGGCGTATTTCTGAAGGTGTATATATATTCTAAATGGTCTTAAGTGCAATGTTTGGGCAGATTTTGTCAAATATTGAGTTTTTATCGTAAAAATAGATAAGAAGGACATTCTTAATCAAAACTAAAATTCTATAGGGAATAAAAACTATACCCACATTAATGTATGTTGGTAAAAGATGTCTATTATTGCACAATTTAAATAAAACATGTAAAATGTGCGATATTGTGTCTAACCTGTCTTCAACAACAATGTACAGAACGGGAAAATTTGATTTATACAGTTTTAACTGTTACTTTTGTTTTTATTTATAAAACTTAAAGCTGATTTCTTGCCCGGCTTTGGCTATACATTTTTGTCCTTTTTGGATTATAGTTCTTCATCTTTTTAATAAGCTTTATATTTTCAAACATTTTGGTCTCGAGCATCACTAAAGAGACATTTATTGTCGAAATGCGCATCTGGTGCAGAAAAATTGGTATCGTTAATGTTATTAAAATTTCACACACTAGTTTGATACTTTATACCACTATTCCCAATGTCAAATTGAAAAATCGTCTAAAAGAAATAATCCACAATGCTTTTCAATATAAAAATGGTAGCATACGCTATAAATTTATTGCTTTGGGATACCATACGACAAATTTTGTTAATATTGAACAAAAAGGTAAAACATTCTACAACGAGGAACAAGTGATCAGTATACTGGAGTTTCTTACTGACAACATATTTGTTGAATTTGGAGGTAGACTTTTCAACAAATTGTCGGCCTTCCTATGGGAACGAACTGTGTGCCTCTCCTTGCCGACCTCTTCTTTTTTTCATTTGAGTCGGAGTTCCTTCAGACACTAGTCAAAAACTAGAAGATCAAAGAAGCCAGATAATTTAATTTCACATTCCGATATATTGATGATGCTCTTTCCATTAACAATCCAAACTTTTCTGATTTGGTTCCATTAAAATATCCTCCAGAACTAGAAATTAAAGAAACAACAGACACGCCTCCGTCTCATTTTTAGACTTATACCTCGAATTTGACATAAGCGGTCATGTCAGTACCAGAATCTTCTCTTCAAATGAAACGATTTTAATTTTGAAATTATAAATGTCCCCCACCTTAGCAGTAATATACCAACTTCACCTGCATATAGAATATACATTTCCCAACGAATTCGGTATTCAAGAGCTTGCAGCTGCTACTCAGACTTGATAATACGTCACCCGTGTCTGGGCAGAAAGTTGATGAACCAAGGTTATGTCAAAGAACCTCTCGTCCTTTTTCTAAAAAAGTTCATCGGAAGATACCAAGACCTTGTTGATAAATATTCAGTATAAACTTCACAAATAATACATGATGGTCTTGAAGTATAGATTTTAGGCACATACGTTGTTTATCATCCTAATTACATGTTATTGTGTTCTTTTTATTTGTCTTTGTATATTTTTAACCTTTACTGTTTAGTCCATTTTTGGTAATAGCCCTTTGGCGTGGTTCGGTATTTATACATCCCGCCATTGTGTTATTGTGCTAAGGTCATTTTTTTGTATTATTGTCTTTCATTTTTGCTTATGTGCTTTGTCTATAGAGTGTCTACATCCCATTTAGTTTTTCTTTGATGGCATAGTTGTTTGTTTTATAGTGATTAAGATTATATCACAATGTTGACTGCTGTATCCCAATTTTTGACATTTTTACCTATTATGTTTGTTTGTTTTGCTCACACATAGTTGTCAATATAATGGAATTTAATGCGACTGTCATACAAGTGAGAGGTTTAGCTAGCTATAAAACCAAGTTTAATCCACCATTTTCTACATAAGGAAATGCCTGTACCAAGTCAGGAATATGACAGTTGTTTTCCATTTGTTTGATGTGATTGAGTTTTTGATTTTGCCATTTGTTTAGGGACTTTCCGTTTTGAATTTTCCTTGGAGTTCGGTATTTTTGTTTATTTACCTTTTGAAAGTAACTTTTTTTTTCTAAACACAAAATATTGCCAGTCATCATACGTCTTGAAATAAGGTATTTTAATTTATTTAAGCCTTTGATTCTTTTAAATAAATGTGTAGTTTTGGTTGTGCATGCAGAAATAAACTTATCTGTATTTACGGATTTTCTTCCAATTATTAATATTGTTTTTTATTTCAGATCCTATTAAGATAGATGGACGACATGAGATCTACAAAAGAGCACTAGCAGGTAAAATCTGAGACAACAGAAGTTTAGCAATGTTCTTTTCTCATAAATCATGTTAGAAGATACAAAAAAAAATTAAAAAATGGGGGAATCGCATTAACTTCAAAAGGAGCGAGACTGAGTGCGTCGACGGGATTAGCGTCTCCTGCGTTACATGCATCACCCACCATGTGGATCCGCCCTCAATCAAAATGTCACAAACGGGACACAAAATGTAAATGTACAGATCAGACAACTATTCTGTTGGTTAAAGATCTAAGTTCGCGTAAAAATGTCGCTTTGAGTCGAGACTCATAATAAGAGATTAACTAATTTGTAATGGTGAAGGTAGAGTTATGTAGTGTTGATTCCCGTCGTTCTTCCTTTAGTATACTTAATCTCAAGTTCACTGGGATATATGAGATACAAGCCCGCACTGAAATGATGGTTATTGAATGAAGAGAAACATCAATATACTTTAATTTGAGAGTGTGATAAGAGAACTTTTCCAAGTGCTTTTTCTTATTGTTTTTTAAGAAGGTTTTGCAAGAATTCTGCTTCATATAGTACAAAAAAGTTGCTCAGTAGGAGTGCACAATTACTGCCCATTAGAATATCGACTGTCTGTTGAAATAGCAATCCGCCAAACTCAACAAATAGGTTGTCCATCAAAGTCCAGCATTTTAATGATATTATCATGGGTGCATTTGTTGTTGACATCAGTGTGGGTCTTACAAAGGAAGATTTTTAATTATCTTAAACAAGGAATTTGTATCTACGAGTCCCGTTTGTAGAAAATGCTTTTGTTTATAAAGACGATGCAGTCATGAGAAAATAGTAGTGTAAATCGTAGGAAAATCAAAGGTTTTGGTATTTTAAAGATTGCGATTTAAGATTTTAGAGTAGATCATATAAATTTTACTTACGGCCATATTCCACTGTAGAAAAATGGTAGTAAGACCTTTAAAAAGATACTAATTAAACATTTTGATGAGCCCACTTTATATCGTTCTTTATAAGGACTACTGCGAAATTTATATATGCATTACAAAGACGAAAGTTTTTAATCGTCCTTTATTTTATTTTCATACCAAAGGACAGAATGACGGGTTTGTGATTTTCTCAAATCTGTTCTTACGTAAATGATGTAGGGTATGTGTGGGATTCCTAGTTTTGTTGTGAATTCCAAGTTCTTTAGTCAGACATTCCAATTAATGATTTTTGCATATAAAACAATATTGTTTGAGGCTTTGTCTGCTGGAAAACTACATATATGTCGTGAAGAGAGGCTAAATAGTCATCAGCATTGCGCTTCCTGAAAGGGTTAGAAACATATATGCTCATGATAAATCGTTTTTGAATGCAATTATGAATGAATTTCCGAACAGCTTTGATCTATGCAGATAAATTGTTCAGTTTTAAGTTATATGGCTCGCGCTTTACCTTGACATAGTCTTCATTTGAATCCATCAGTAGCCTGAAGATTTTCTTCCAGTTGATGGACCTTTGAACTCTATATTTTGGGATTTTGGATCAACACTTAGTCTAAGTTGTTCGTTTTTAAACGATGCCAAGGTTTAGATATGTAACATGACCATCCTTGATGGTGAAGGTCTCTAATACCCTCTTGTGGTTTAAAATGATTAAAGCAATATGATTGGTGTTGGTATATAAAATGACAGGTGTAGTTTTATATTTGAAGTTATAAGGTATTGTTTTCTATACAGATAATTGGTGGAAAATATTGCTTATATATAAAAACATCAAAACTCTTATTAGCGAATTCTACTTTAAAAAACTACACTTTTAATCATCTTTGGAAATATTTGTCACGGATTTGAATAGTCTGTGAATAGCAATGTACATAATTATTAAAATAAATTGAAATCAATAACGGAGGTGTTTTGGACCTCGGGAAATAGTGAATTGAACCTTGGTATGAAAAAAAAGTTTAATTCGATTCTAATTTTTTGAGGATAGGATAACAAACAATTCATAGACACGGTATAAACTGCAGTTGGTGTATATTTTCAATGACAATGATTCCTACTGCGTGGAAACAAAAAAACTGATCAAAGATACACAGACGTGCTAAAACAGGGGCGAAAGATACCAAAGGGACATTCAAACTCACAAGTCGAAAATAAACTGACAACGCCATGGCTAAATAATTCAAATTTGTTGATATTACTACACCAGAAATTAGACAAAATACATGCACCATCAGTTTTGTCATTGCATCTGTAAGGAATAGCTATTATCAATTTCTCTATAATCCCGACTTTCATCGAAACATTGGAATGGTTAGTCTGATTTCAATGTTTATAGAGAAATTTATGAATAATTAACATTCAACCGGTGGTCATTCATCCTTTCGTTTTAGCTTTGTCGTGCTTTACCGACATAGATAAAACGACAAAGAGTTCATTCCATACCATACACAAAACAAGAACCAGTACAATTCAGATCCTCATGACTACGCGTATTGTGACATACGTTGAAAACAGGTGTCAGTAGTGAGAATACTACAGGTTTTACAGTTTCTACGATTGCGATCTACTTTACAACTGTTAAAACTGGTCGTATCAGCTCTTAGGTTCAACAGATGGGAAATCCAGTAAATACATTTTTTTAAATGTCTGTTGGTGAAGTTTAAACAATTCGAGATACCGAAATCGTGATCAAGGATTAAATTCCTTTACAGGTATTGTTAGGATTCGAGATAACGGATCTCGTCTGTTGGAAAGTTGTCTCATTGAAAGTCATATCATATCTATTTATTTAAAAAAATTAGCAAGTATACCATGCTTATAATTTGTTACATCAGACGCGCGTTTCGAGTACATCAAAATCATCAGTGGCGATCAAATCAAATACGTTACCACGAATTATAAAAATATGTGATAACGAATTTCATCCGTGGTTACGATTTATAAAAATCTGTGATAACGAATTTCATCCATTATCACGCATTACAATTTTTTTTATCTCAAATGCGTTATATCATAATTCAATCCATGGAAACTAATACAAATTCGTTGTAATACAATTCGTGATCACGATTTTTCCATATTCAAATCATATTTCTAAAGTCCTAAATTGTTCCGTACAAGTAATTCCATAGAAATCCCTCGGTTTTTTTTTTAACTTGTGAACTAATAAATGCAATTACGGAAGCCTATTTACGTTACAAAGCCTGTTGGATTTGATAGAAATTCAAATTAATAGTTGCTGAGTTATGGAAGATATAAATCGTCGAAACCGAGGCAATTTTTAATATATTCCATATTTACTCAAATATGCTATCAGAATTCTTTCTTAATTTAAACACAATGTTAGGTTTTATCAAGACAAGCTTACTTTCGATTTTAATGCTTTTCAGTTATGTCGTTCCATAGTAATGCGTCTTTATTCGTCAAAAGCAAGACCGGGAACTTTTTCATATTATTGGTGATAACAAAAGTTTGATTTCTCCGAATCACATGAAAGATTTTGACAAGGTCCCTTTTGATTTTTTATCAGGCTTTTCCATGTTCCATTGGACTTCCACGAAAAGTTGAAAAAACTGAAATTTTAGATTACAATCCGCCTTCTAAAAACTGGGTTAACAATGATCATATACTATCCTTGTTTTTTAAATTGACTCTCTGCCTAAAAATTGATTCTCTCAGGGAAAGTAGTACCCGAGCTAATAGTGATTTAATAGTTCAGTTAGGAAGCAAGGTAACGTGAAATTGAGTTCCTTTTTACATACTCAAAAACATCGGCTGTAATAATATTAATGGTACCACGTTTTACTGCACCAGATGCGCATTTCAACTATAAATGTCTGTTCAGTGATGATCAAGGCCAAAATATTTGAAAGTCAAAAACCTAATACAAATATTGAAAAGCTAATAAAACCAAAAAAAGACCGAAAGTGAAGCCAAACCTTTACAAGGAATCAGAGCTATGCATAAAGACGATACGTTCATTTATTTAAAATGATTTCGAACTTTTATAACAGCAAATTTAAACAGAACAATATCCGTATTTTCATGCCAGTACCATGTTGGTAACGTATCTTTTCCTATCTGAATGTGTATCATATCTAAATATGGATGACACTATCTCAAAGTTACGAATTTAATTATACAATTCCTAATAACGATTTTAGTCCGTAATCACGATTTAACAAATTTAATGATCTCGAATTCATATTATATTATTGGGAGGTCCTAAATGGGCTTCCGTAATTTTGCAACATATTATTGTTGTTTAAATACAAAAAGTTTGATGCAATATAGTAAATATGTAAGACAAGAGTTGTAATACACAACGTAATTTTATTAATATATAGAGAAGTTTGATAGCAAGTCTTCCATAATAAAAAATAAAGAACTTGTCTTGGGCAACAAACAGGGACAAAAAAGTACAACAAACTGCTTAACCTAGCAAAGTTAAATCATTTTTTTCAGTTGATATTTCTCAATTGTTAGGTTTTCATGTACTGTTGTGTTTTTTTTATCTCGTCGTCTTTGTAAATTTTCCCATATAGTTATCTGTCCTTCTTGGTATGACCACTATGACACATTCACAGGCACTTGTCTCTGAAAAAAATTTCCTATATACCTTAATATAACACAAGGTACTTAACTCTCATTTTTGAATTATAATTGTCCCTTTGGTATCTTTTTCTTCTCTTATACATATCTCGGTTTCCGAATGGTCAAATCTTATTGCTAAAAATTAATGTTTTTTGTAGTTATCTCAATTTTATATGTAAAGTCCAGAGAGAGTCTGAATGAAATTTATGGAATGGGAGAATTTGAGTCCAAAAATAGAAATTCGTAACTCATTAGACATACCTCAAATAACACTTATTAGATTTTGTTCACGGAATCTTTAAAAAAATTACTATCTGGATGATAAGTTCTATTCAGAGAAAAACTAACAGGTTTTTAGGAAATAATTTTTATAATTAACCATTTACTGCGAACCTTATATTTCCAAAGGGCTGTGAGAAGAAGAAATAATTACGATTGACATACTTGGGAGGCCTGCTACGAATGATTCCGACAACAAAGGAAGCGTGTCATACCCGAGGAATTGAAATATAACAAAAGTTCGCGACCGATAGTCATTTTCAAAAATGCGAGTTAATTTCCTTGTGTTATATTAAGGTATATAGGAAAAAAAAATTTCAGAGACAAGTGCCTGTGAACATAAGATCATGTAATTGTGCTAAAGCTAGGTTGCAATTTCCTTTGGTAAAGTAGATGTTTATCAATTTTGGTTGTTCTGTTAAGGTCCATTTTCTTTTGGTATCTTCTACCAATTAATATACTTGGCGTTCCAAACTTTGATATCGCTCGTATCCGATAATTTTTTTTTACGAAATATTTGTGCGCCTCCAAATAATAGCCTGATAAATTCAACAACACTTACCGTTATCTTGATGATATTTCTTCATTAAATAATCAAGAATTCTCTAAATACACTGTTGAAATTTACCCAAAGGAACTTACTTTAAATAAATCAAATATTAACAGCAATAACTGTCCTTTCCTAGATTTAGATATTTCAGTGTTACACCAGAAACTTTACACACAATTTTTTTCCCCTGTTGTTAATTTTCCTTTTTTGGACGGTGATGTTCCTTTTGCATCGTCTTACGGTATTTATATATTCCAACTCGTTCGCTATGCCCATGTCTGTAGTGACGTTTTAGATTTCAATGAGCATAATCTATGTATTACTAGTAAATTATTAAGTCAGGGATTTCGTTACCACACAATACTTAGAACCTTTACTAAATTCTTCCATAGATACGAATCTTTGGTTTGCATGTTTTGCTGTACCCGTAGAAAAATCATTTCAAACGGAATAGTACATCCTAAATTTTACGGTGATGTTGTTAACCGAGCCCGGAAATTTAGATACGATCCGGGTAAACTTAGCAATCCTTTAAATAAACTTATTCTAAAAGGTTACCAATTCAACACTGTAATTAAATCTTTGAATATTGTTTTTATTGGTATAAATATTGATTTTGTTATCAGTAAATTAAAACCATACTAAATAAGTATTGTTATACACGTATGTACTTTCACGGTACTACAATCCGTCGATACCTATATTTTTGCATTGCACAAGGTCATATTTTTCTCTGACTGTTAATGACGTCTTTACACTAAATCCATTGGATGCCAAGTTGGATGTGTACTGATTGATATTTTAGTCTTAGATACATGATTTTTTTTATTAGTTGCTATTGGCTTTGAACTAGCTGTCAGTAACTTCGAGTACTCTCAGATCTGTACTTAGTGTCTTTTTTGTTGTTAGGAATGAGGGATGGATAAATATCCTGCCACGCCCGGTCTGTGCTTTTGTTTGATGTTTTTCTGCTTTGTATCGATCAGATGATTTAAACCTTTTTCAACTGATTTTTATAGTTTATTGTTATGTTGTGCTGTTACACCACTGTCCCATGATAGGGTAGGGTTGAGCGCTCACAAACATGTTTAACTCCGCCACATTCTTTATGTGCCTGTCCCAAGTCAGGAACCTGTAGTTCAGTGGTTATCGTTGGTTCGAGTTTGTCATATATGTTTTTCGTAAATTGTTCTTTTTACATCGCAATGACCGTGAGGGCATTCCGATGTATTGCTATCGCCTAGATTTCCAAGAAAAACGTAACTTTCGTTTTGGGTTTGTAACCGATCTATAAACATGATAAATACGCGGATATTAACGAGTGCAAACTAATATTCCTTATCGTTTGTTATAAATACATCTCTTCAATGAATACTGATAAAAATATTTTTGTTTAGAACATAAATTAATAATATGAAAATGTTTTGTCGTTAGATATATAATATATATAAGTAAAAAATCATTAATAATATCTATGCACACGTACCGAAAAATTGTATTAAAGCATGCGGAAGAATATCTCAAGAACGTTTTGCGACAATCCCGGCAAGGACCGGTAACTCTGTAATTGTTTTTGCGGGAAAATATGAATGCTTACTCATATCCAATCTTTAGAAAAATCGAATTTTTACAGAAGAGTGTCCACCATGCACTTGCACTGCACTATTATTAGAATAGTATAATAGAATGATATACAAATGGATGAAAATTATATATATATGTAACTGTTATATTAATATAATATATAACAACAAACCAGTCTATACTGATTTGTATCACTACAATACAATAGTTATTACGGTGAGGTTAAATTCCCTGTCATTTATTCATTATCCACGCACGAACTTGTCTCAGAAAAAAAATATATCTCTGTACATTAACCTCAGTTTCAGGTATAGAGATGTGATTTTTTTCTGTGACAAGTGCTTGTGACCATCCACAAGAACTTGCGGTCCTCCGATGTTCAGTACTTCAGTACTTTGATTATAAATTAGTCCGTTAGTTTTCTCAATTGAATTGTTTCATATTTTTCATGTCGGGGCCTTTTATAGTCGACTATACGGTATGGGTTTTTCTCTTTGTTGAAGGCCGTACGGTTGCCTATAATTGCTTACATCCACTTCATTTGAACTTTGGTGGATAGTTGTCTCATTGGCAATCATACCACATCTCCTTATTTTTATATACACGATAAGACTTCTGGTGTTTTAAAAAAAAAAAAAAAACAATACTGTTTAATGTCTGACTGAAATGAAAATCTATGCTATGTTCGTGTATTAATAAACTTTCTATTACAGAGTCTAACCGTTAGTTTTCTCAATTGAAATGTTTCATATTTTTCATGTCGGGGCCTTTTATAGTCGACTATACGGTATGGGTTTTTCTCGTTGTTGAAGGCCGTACGGTTGCCTAAAATTGCTTACATCCACTTCATTTGAACTTTGGTGGAAAGTTGTCTCATCGGCAATCATACCACATCTCCTTATTTTTATATACACGATAGGACTTCTGGTGTTTTAAATAAAAAAAAACAATACTGTTTAATGTCTGACTGAAATGAAAATCTATGCTATGTTTGTGTATTAATAAACTTTCTATTACAGAGTCAAGGAATGTTCCCGTTAGAGAAGATCGAGGTATATATGATTTTGTTTTAAAAGTTGTAGATAATTCAAGTGACAAAAAATTAAACAGTGACACACCATTCATTAAAAATCTTTAAGGTAAAGCACAAATCAGAAATCAGAGGAAGACGCACAAAAACACAAAAGACACAATGTTAAGCAGTCTTGCATGACAAATTACTTTTGACTTCTGAACTGTTCGCTAACAGACATGCCTCGAAAAATCTATAAATATTAAAATTACTTAATATAACATTTTATAAATTTCGGTGCGTATGAAGCTCTTTTTTTTTAGATGTACCTTCATCACCCAGAATGTGAAAGTAAAAGGATGTATAAATACTTAAACACAAACACTTAAGGAGCTTTATTAAGCTATCATTAGCAACACATGTGGAAATGTTTGTCGATTTACCAAAGATAACGTATTGTTTCCAAGCAAACTAAAATATAATGATTTCTATACGAGTGGTTAATATAAGTTTGTTGTTCAAGGTCGAAAAAGGTTACTTGTTTGTATCCAAAACTTAGATCATCAATGAGTTCAGTTTCTTATCATCAACTTACCATGATTGAATTGTAACATATTTATATCTGCCAGCAACCTATGACAATTTCATATTTTATTTGATACGAAATGCAAATGTTTGTTCTAATTACTGTCATAAACAAACGAGTTATGATTTTAACCAGATGATGGTATAAAGCCTTCCAAACGAAGACTCATTAGACCACCTTAACTATACACCCCTAGTGACACATCCTATATATCATTCAATTCATCTTGACATGTCAAACAAGAGAAATATATGGTATCCCAACCATTTTCAAGATATTGAACATAAATAAATTGCAGATGGCGGATGACCCCTTTGGACATGTCAAGCAAAAAATATATAGTGTAAGGGTTATGGATTTCAAAAATTTGCAAAATATTTTGAACAGTTTCAATGGTGGAGGGCGGGAATGACTCACCCTATAATTCATGTAAGTAATCTTAACATGTAAAACATGAAAATATATAGTGAAGGGATGGTGATCGCAACCATTTGCAAGATATTTGACTTTTCTCAAATGACGGGGGTTGGGGATGACCCTTGGTGACTCACTTTATATTTCATTTGGTGTGTATTGCCTTGTAGAACATTGTCCAATAATTAGATTTTTTATACCGATTATGTGTAATTTAAAAGGTGACGATTAAGGTCAACAGTTAAGGTCACAGGTGACCATTGACCCTTTGGCCCTTAAGCAGGTCATATGATCATTACTAAAAACTCTGTGTCTTGCCCACTTGCTATTGTCAAGTTAAATTCACTTTAACATAAAAATTACAATGTTCAATAGAGTTCTCATTAGAAGAACTGAGTGAAAAACAATTTTTTCGAACTTTGTTTAGATTTGACTAGCGAAAAACATTGATTATGTAAAAATACCTGGCCATGAGAAATATGTAGGAACGATCATTTTAAATATGATTTCTGTTAAGGTCCATTTTCTTTTGGTATCTTCTACCAATTAATATACTTGGCGTTCCAAACTTTGATATCGCTCGTATCCGATAATTTTTTTTTACGAAATATTTGTGCGCCTCCAAATAATAGCCTGATAAATTCAACAACACTTACCGTTATATTGATGATATTTCTTCATTAAATAATCAAGAATTCTCTAAATACACTGTTGAAATTTACCCAAAGGAACTTACTTTAAATAAATCAAATATTAACAGCAATAACTGTCCTTTCCTAGATTTAGATATTTCAGTGTTACACCAGAAACTTTACACACAATTTTTTTCCCCTGTTGTTAATTTTCCTTTTTTGGACGGTGATGTTCCTTTTGCATCGTCTTACGGTATTTATATATTCCAACTCGTTCGCTATGCCCATGTCTGTAGTGACGTTTTAGATTTCAATGAGCGTAATCTATGTATTACTAGTAAATTATTAAGTCAGGGATTTCGTTACCACAAAATACTTAGAACCTTTACTAAATTCTTCCATAGATACGAATCTTTGGTTTGCATGTTTTGCTGTACCCGTAGAAAAATCATTTCAAACGGAATAGTACATCCTAAATTTTACGGTGATGTTGTTAACCGAGCCCGGAAATTTAGATACGATCCGGGTAAACTTAGCAATCCTTTAAATAAACTTATTCTAAAAGGTTACCAATTCAACACTGTAATTAAATCTTTGAATATTGTTTTTATTGGTATAAATATTGATTTTGTTATCAGTAAATTAAAACCATACTAAATAAGTATTGTTATACACGTATGTACTTTCACGGTACTACAATCCGTCGATACCTATATTTTTGCATTGCACAAGGTCATATTTTTCTCTGACTGTTAATGACGTCTTTACACTAAATCCATTGGATGCCAAGTTGGATGTGTACTGATTGATATTTTAGTCTTAGATACATGACTATAATATGTAGGAACGATCATTTTAAATATGATTTCTGTTTTAGGTGAAGGCTTTGGTCTTAATGGTATTAAAGACCCAGACGAGTCCAACGAGGATATTTAATTACAAATCTTTCATAGGACTATTATATATAGCATAAAAATACAAATATACATTTTTATTTGTCATGTTTACTTATGTGTGGAAATGTTTATATAGATCAATGATGCAGCAATAAACGACGGAAAAATAGACAGTCTTCAACAATAGACAAATAACACCGTATAACAAAATCTTATTATTTTATTTGAAATCCGACGGATACAGTCATGTACCACTGTTGTCATATAGCACCAAGAATGATTTTTCTTTTCTTGTTATTTCGTCACTCGTTGATGAGATAAGCTGTTTTTTTTTTTTAGTTTAAACAATATTTTATTTTTTAAAAAGTGCACTTAACAAAAATAAACAATAGAGATACAGGGATTCGGAAAAATAAACAATAGAAATACAGGGATTCGGAAAAATAAACAAAAGAAATACAGGGATTCGGAAACAAGAAAAACTTATATAAATCCGTCTCCCTTTGCAAGATAACAGCATTGGGAACTTTGTGTAAAGAAACTCGCTAAAATATATTTGAATTGAGTTAACACGTTTATTATGTGGTTTTCCAGTTAAACTCAGAAGTCAGTTTGATCTAATATAATATTTTAAAAATTATTGCAGTTGGCCAAGAGTAAGTTGCCGTTGAAGTCACCCATGACCACAATACTTTCTATACCGCTATTTACTGCGTTTTAGAATGATTTGTTTATATGATTTAAAATATGGTATGGTGAATCCGGAGGTCGGTAAATAGACCAAACAATACTTGCCGATCCTTAGCAACTACTTCAACCCATAAGCATCCAAGAGTAAGTTGCCGTTGAAGTCACGCAGGACCATAATACTTTCTATACCGCTATTTACTGCGTTTTAGAATGATTTGTTTATATGATTCAAAATATGGTACGGTGAATCCGGAGGTCGGTAAATAGACCAAACAATACTTACAGATCCTTAGCAACTACTTCAACCCATAAGCATCCAAGAATATATATTTCTAGATCATTGGTCACCCGATCCAATCCTATCATCTTCTCTGTCATTACGATATGGAGCCTTTAACGTTTTGATAATAAAACTGATTTGTCGGATATGTTCGGCTTTAACCAAGATTTTGTAACCATGATTATACCTCTATCTCCAAGCTCTGCCTAAAGTTTTGGCTTAACACTTTGAAAGTTAATTCAAGTAAATGTAATAAAATCTAAAATTCGAAACGGAATCAATAAGGCTAGCATCGTTTGTAATTGATGGCGAAAGGATTTGTTTCAATATCACCACGGATCAAAATAATGAAAACAACAATAACCATTATGTAACAAATAAACTCAGTTTTCACAAAAAGGTATCTCGATATGTCTTTATACACAGTTAGAGTTAAATCTGTACTTGGCAATGGTATATTGGAAACTTTTCTAATTCAAATAGTACAGTACATCATAAAGCTACATATCGTGATATCTAATAATTCGTATCTAAGCAATAGTAGTACAGAGTTGGTCTCGTGTAATATAACCCATCCTTTACTACTTAGTATTCTATAAGTAGTTTTAACAGAAGACATTAAGAATTACACCAAAACATAATACAACAGTATAAGGGTGGGGCTTCACCAATATAATAACCAAGATCAAACGGACATAAAGCATGACAATCCACATAACAGGCATATATAACACAACACAATACAATAAACAAAACTAGTTGAACGTACGTACATACATGCTATATATAAAACCAGGATTAATCCACCATTTTCTACATAAGGAAATGCCTGTACCAAGTCAGGAATATGAAGGTTATTATCCATTCGTTAACGGTGACGGTTTGATGTGCTTGAGCTTTTGATTTTGTCATTTGAAAAGGGATTTTCCGTTTTGAAATTTCCTTGGAGTTCGGTATTTTTGTTAATTCATTTTTATACACCAATTGTTCAAATGTTAGTTAATGCCTTCCAGTGTTTCTTTTATCTGAAAATTAAATTCGTATAATTATTTTTCTTAATGATTTCACAATTTATGTGGACAATACAAACAATTTTCATTTTAAATAAAAATCGACAAAATATTTAATGCCAGTGAAATAAATTAGCCCAAAAAAAAAAAATTTATGAAAAATTAATAAAAAATATATTGCAGCTAGGTTAATGGTTTCCTTCAAATAAAAAAGTTCTTAAGGAATGCTACAGTATCTATCGGCGTAATCTGTATTGAAATAATTTGATTTCATTTAGAAGAAGCATTCTATTTAAAGTGAACACAAGAATGTGTGTATTGCTCAATAAGAAATTCTACGTTTTAGCAGAACATAGAATTTTCAAAATCACCATCAATAATAAAAAAAAAATAATTTTTTAAACCAAACAAACAAAAAGCATCCTGCCATGACAATACTTGAAGTGGGAGACAGCTCTTGCATATGGGTCATTACTAGTGTCAACTACTAAAGAAGAAAATATGTACTATTCTTTTACGATTTAGTGCTGCTAAGAGTTTAATGTCAAAATGTGTCAAGTAATCAGAAGGATTGAAAAAATAAAATGAAAAAAATATTTTTTACAATATATCAAGTTACGGCATTTCAAATAGGCCCTATATTAGTGTAACATGTATTTCAAAAACACCAAATAATATTCTTTTAGTCTATCAAAACAATTATTATTTAAACAACTGACAAACTAGAGTGAACTGTTTGCTTGAAACAAAACCATCGAGATAGAATCAGTGATAGAAGCGCCCAGATTCTATCACTACTTCACCAGTTACAGGTCGGTTTCAGGTGTAGATTCATCGTCAGAGATGTCTGTGTCGATTTGGCATAACTCAACATCTTGGAGATTTCTATTTCATTCCGGATAACGTGTATAGTTTCTGATAGGTCATATACAAACATTTCACCTCTATCACAAAATTTGACTTGATTTTCTTCCTTCTGACTAATTGAATTGCTTCGTTAGCTAAACCGCTTCTTGATACGGTGAGATATTGGTTTATTGAGATACCTTGAAGATCAGGTCTATCTTTTAACTGTTTTGACGGCTTAAGGGGTTTGTTTTTTAGATTATGAATTGATATTCGAGCTATGAGCAGTCTAGATTCGCCTTTCCCTGTACGATGACTTATCATAGGTTCACTTGGCTGCATTTCAACACCCAATTATTTGGCGATTTCTATAATTTCTGTATCGGTATTTTCACCTGTAGAATAAGGTGCTCCACTAAACCTTACACACTGATTCCGGTTATGTTGTTACAGCTGATCACAACGAATTTTTCAGTAGTCGATTTGGTTTTTAATGTTTTTGACATCTTCTCCAGTCTAAAAAAAATCTAGGAAAATCGGAAAATTCTAATTCAAAGAGTTCAAAGAGGATAGATCTGTGCTTTTCTTCAATAAGTGCTTTGAATTCATCATTCATCATCACTAATGCTGACAGTTGGTTATTGATTTGTCGCTTCCATGCCGTCAAAAGATCTATAAAGGTCAGAACTCCTTGTACAATTTGTTTTTAGCAGTCAGTGTATTTTGAGGGGATGGTCTAGATGATATTCCGAGTCTTCGCTTTTTGACTATGGAGTTTGGCGATTGGACACCATCCCCTGTATTAATTCAAAATTTGGTGACTATGTTGAACACATATATCCCGTCGAACTTAAGATAAAAGATAAAACAGATACAGTTAAGTCTGCCTCATATCTTGACTTACATCTAGAAATTGACAATGAGGATTGGTTGTAAACAAAACTTTACGACAAAAGAGAAGATTTCAGCTTCCCAAATGGGAACATTTCATTTCTATGTAGCAACATTCCAGCAGCGCCTGCATATATCTCCAAGTTGATACGATATTCCAGGGCTTGTATTTCCTATCATGATTTCCTTGACAGAGGGTTGTTGCTCGCAAGGAAGCTATTAAACCAAGAGTTCCAAGTGGTGAGGTTGAAATCATCCCTTCGTAAATTTTATGGACGCCATCACGAGTTGGTTGACCGTTATGGAATATCTGTTTCACAGATGACAACGGATAGGTTCCAATTGTCGTAACTACAATCCTGTCCCCTTTTCCCCGAATGTGACCTACCGAATTAGATTTATTACCGGGTTTGTACTATTATGAGCAACAAGACGACGGATGTTACATGTGGAGCAGGATCTGCTTACCCTTTCGGAGCACCTGAGATCACCCCCAGTTTTTGGTGTGGTTCGTGTTGCACAGTCTTTAGTTTTCTATGTTGTGTTTTGTGCACTGTTGTTTGTCTTTTGGTCTTTTTCTTTTTTAGCCATGGCGTTGTCAGTTTATTTTCGACTTATGCGTTTGAATGTCCCTTTGGTATCTTTCAATTTTAAATGTGTTTGGTTTCTTCAGAAATATTGGACACAAATATATTGAACGTCAAGTTTTGTTCTCAAAAACTGCCACTCGAGTAATATAGTTCATATCACTATCTGGTGTTTGTTTGCATTGTAACGGTGTACTCGAATGTTACTATTGAAACATTCAATGACACATCTTAAATGTTTCAAATGATTCAAAAAATTAAGTGTCCGTACTGTAGAAACACTGATCGAAATAAAGACACTGAAGCATGTTCAAGTCACGCCTGTATGCTGCTTTTCTAAGAAAATCCCATATTCGTATCATAGATTAAGGTTTATGACCCCTTCTGTGGCCTGTGAATTATGAACTTTTCAAATTGCAATAGCATCTAAACAGCAAATATAATGAATAATAAAGATGGGTCATTTTGTACATATACCGAGGGGAAACTTCGTGCAAAGCATAATTATTTATAGTTTCATTGTATTTAATAGAAAAGGGGAATTTGGTGAAAATAAAATCAAGAATTTTGTAGAAAATCCACAGACTTTTATACAGAGATTTTTGTTATAATATTTGAAACATAGTTTACTCACTTGTTTTTCAATGATCAGCTAGCGTTTATTGTTTACAAAAAGTCATAAACAACCTTTAAATCCCAAAACACCTCGTGCTGAGTCACTAAAATCGAGCGCACCCTAGAAGGTGTACTTGAATTGGTCCATATTTTTATTTATTTTAACCAATATCTAAATGTATAAACTTGTTTTAAGGAAATCATTGCTAGCACTGCATGCAATAATCCTCTATCTATCAAATACCGAATTGCCAAATATGTGAGTACAAGGGGAAAGGCTGTGGATTTTCTATAAAATTTCCATATGTTTAGCATTGAAGCAACACAAGGGTACATAATCCTTAAAAACACTCTGTTCCTTTCAGGCATGCGCACATGCTTCTATTTGTTTTAAATTATTAAATATCGAAATAACACAACATAAGTAATGACAAAATATTTTTTTTCAATTGTTTTTGTTTTTGTTTTAGGTTTTGAACAGAATTTGTATTTATTTCCTTTTTTTCAATAAACTGATCATACTAGGTATTGAACCACTCATTCAGGTTCGGTCAGAAAGAACATTATAGAAGTACTGCATATTTTAAACTACGAATAGATGTAACTTTGTAAATGAGTAAAATGTTTGGGTAATTTTGGTATGAGATGAAAGCTTTAGGATTTGGTATCACTGAAGAACCCTTGTCTAAAGTTTATTTTGCATAATAAACAAATTTTATGAAATTGAAATAGAAGGGCATATTTTGCCTGTTGTTACGATCAGAAGTACCTGTTACTGTACTAACAAACTTATGCATGGAACCAGTGCGCTCTTGTATGTTCAATTTTTCGGTACAAGCCCTTAGGGTATCGTTTTGACATGAAATACCTTTTTCTTTGTTCAAACTTAAGACAAAATAGCTATGAATGCTTGCAATTGTAGAATTCAACATTCAAACATATGGGGCTATGAATTGGTAGTTTTACAGAAAAATAATCCATTGAGACTAAAATTGAAGCAATTATGTTGGAAAATGGAAATTTTTCGATGTTCCCTTGATGACAATGATACATTGTGGACCTCCGTGAATATGTAGTATCCTAAGTCTTTGTATGCATTTTAAATAAATCGGTAATAGAGGGAGAAGGGAATAAATAAAAAAATAAAATGCTGATTAATCGAATACCTTTTAGCTGATATCTTAACTGTTTGCTTGAAAATAGGACGATTTTTTGCTTATATTTATTGGAAAAAAACCCATCATACAACCACTTTTCACATAAGATCATGTCATTTTTAAGACTGAAAACAAGACCAATATAACATCGAATCGCTTCTCCTGTCCAATTAGAATAAAAATGTAAAACAGAACTCCAGTCGGGTCAATAATTTTTTATTCAGGAGAAAACAAGATAAAATAATACTTACTTCCTGACACGTTCTTCATGTATACATCGGTGCGTGATCGTATTTGTCGGATTCTGAAGGAAAAAAAATGATACAGGTCGATTGAACGGTCTTCAAATGAGACTGTCAAAGATCTACAACAACAAAAAATCCCATGAAGGAAAAAGGTATGTTAAAAGATGTATGATTCAAATAAAACAATGATACATAAACCTATATCAAATAATTTTCACAGTAACTGAAAGCAACCTCAAAAGCATAGTATGCTGAAATGAAATTATGCCGTTCTACACTCTTCTATCGGTGATTGTACTTCAGAAAAGATTTTCTACAGGAACGTCAAAAACAGTGTAAAAAGACACGATGTTGTGCAACTCCAAAAATATATTTATGTTTAGTTTCCAGCAGAAAAATAATGACAACTTTTAGTCTCGCTATCAACCAATATACCAGAAGAAATAATTAAACAACAGCTGTATAATCATAACTTATAAACAATAGAATAGAGAATGGAAACAGGGAATGTGTCAAAGAAACAGCAACCCGACCAACGAGCAGAAAACAGTCAAAGGCCACCAATGGATATTCGACGCAGCGAGACAATCCCACAGCCGGAGGCGGGCTTCAGCTGGCCCCTAAACAATATTTTTTACTAGTTCAGCGAAATGGACGCCACAGTCAACTCAAATGAACCAAAATTAAAAAAAATGTTAAAGAGCATTAAAAAACGGCACAACTTTTCTGAATTTTTGGTTTTTAATGCTCTTCAACTTTGTATTAGATTATGCTACCGTCTAACTGTTTTTGTTACGAGCCACGGGTTTTTTTCTAGACAAAACGCGCGTCTGGCGTACAAAATTATAAGCTGATATTTTTTATGTTTTTTTGTCACTCAGAATTCGCTATGATTAGTCATTCTTATTTCCACGTCATCTATTGGAATCCTCTTCTTTCTCCAGTATGTTCGTTCTGACTTCTGACTTTCATGGTCAATTTTTTTTCTTTTAATTTTGAATTCCTTTCGACTATGGTGTTTTCTCGAAAAAGATTCTCTATATCTTTCTCTGCTACACCGACGTTATTCCATAGCTGGGTTAGTTCATCTTTCCACCACGGGTTTTTTTCACTTGTTGTTTTTTTTTTGTGCTGTTTATTTATCCAGATGACATTTTAATCAGTTAATAGTTTATATTTTCCGCCATTTCGGCTTTCCATAAATTTGTTCAATTTCAGAATAATTTCCACTTTCTACTTCCAATGATGATCTTTAATCATTAATAATTTGTGTTTTTCTAATAATTCTGGCATATTGATAACTTCGAAAGATAAAACAGATTAAGTGTTTCATACGGAACTATACAGTAGTTTACCACAGATGAACTCAGAACATACGTATAATTATTTTAACACAATTTCTTCCATTCTTCCAAAGATACAACAATTTGAATTTATTAAAATACTATAGTATTCACAAAATAAATCCCCGTATGAATTACTCTTATAATCGACTATATTCCTTTCCAGGATTTTATTAATACCTGAATTATAAAAAAATTTCCGACATGACGCTGTCACCACTATAGAAATTATTTGATCGTTTTGACCGTTTTCTCATGCAACACATCAAGACTATTGAAAATACTATAGAAAAAGAAATAGTTCTTTGCATTTTCTACTGTATTTTCGTTGAACGGGAAATTTAATATACAGAATAAGTAACCAAAGTATTAAAATATCGAAAAATGTTCAACTCGGGACCGAAAAACACAGACTTGTGCGCTACGCACATTCGTGAATTTATTTGAATATTTTTTTCTTTTCTATATTTGAAGTCCTAAATACGCTATTCTATAATAATCAGTAAGAACGAAGCCGACGACCGCCTGTGATTTCACTTGACGTATGAAAAATATCAGTAAAAATCTTCTCAGTAATAACACTATTTCTCCATCAAAATTCTAATGCAGGATTCAAGAAATCGCAATTGTGAGTACAAAAACAGTTATTTTTTAAGCCACTTTTACGTGCATTTTATACATTAATACCTCTATTTCACAATTTTTGTATTGAATAAATTTCTGAAAAGGCTTCAAAAACAGACGGAAGATACCAAGGGACATTAAAAACTCAAAAGTCGAAGAGAAACTGAAAACGCCATGGTAGAATGCGAAAACCGACGAAAATACACAAAAAAAAAAAAAAAACCGGGGTGATCTCAGGTACTAAGGAAGTAAAACAGTTCCTTTTAGTCACGTGTGTCTGATTCGATGATTTTACAATGGAAGGAAAAGAGGACGGGATTGTGGTTCCGACAATTGGAACAAATCCATGATCATCTGTGACACAGATATTCCATAACGGCCAACCAACTCGTGATGGGTCCGTAAAAATCTTCGAAGGGATGACTTCAATTTTACCTCTTGGAACCCTTGGTTCATTAGTTTACTTACAGTCAGAAACTTTCTATCAAATTATGAAAGGAAACGCAAGCTCTGGAATATCGTATCAACTGGGAGATATATACTCCAAATGTAGGCACCGTTAAGTTTGTTCTCAATCGACCTTCATTCTCCTTGAGGCCCATAAACAACAAATAGATAATTAGGTTTTGGCAGTATTTGGCCACAGCTTTATCTTGAATAAAGTATTATAACATATATGATATATAATATGTATTTAAATTGGCAAACTTGCTCTGAAATATATTTATCAATGTCTGTATTTAATATATATGTAAATTATAATGTGGCTACCGCAAATTATGGCAGACCACATATATAAATATATTTAAGTAATAAGTCTGGTACGAGAAGTTGACTGATGAGCCCTAGTAATCAGAGGCTATCATTACTGTTTACTGAATATATGAATGTTGAATCCAGCGCAACGAAATGTGCCAGTCTGCCAATGTCCAACTTTTACATCTACATTATGTTCACTAGTTGTCTCCTACCTCGGTACCATTACCGGAAATAAGCTGAAATATAAACTTAAAATCAGTATTTGGTTTCTTTCTTCCATTCAGAACAAATAACACAAAATATTTACATTGGGAGGGATGTGTTTTTTTTAAGAAGATTCTTTTCTTGTTAAATTTTTGTCGTCTGCAACCTTGCTGTCGTATTTCGGAAAGACCAAAGCGAGGTTACGATCAAACTAACCAACACAAATGTTAAATACCCAACAGTGAACAACCACCTACCCAAATTAAGATATTCAAGTTTGTACTCAATGGATAACGGGCTTTAAAATTGTAGATTTTAAATCCTTTTATCCTTGAGGCCCATAAACAACAAATAGATAATAAGGTTTTAGCAGTATTTGGCCACAGCTTTATCTTGAATAAAATATAACATAACAAATAGATAATAAGGTTTTAGCAGTATTTGGCCACAGCTTTATCTTGAATAAAATATAACATATATGATATATAATATGTATTTAAATTAGCAAACTTGCTTCTAGATGAAATGTCTGGTACGAGAAGTTGACTGATGAGCCCTGGTAATCAGAGGCTATCATTACTGTTCACTGAATACATGAATGTTGAATCGAGCGCAGCGAAATGTGCAAAATTCTCCGATGAGATCGGAGTAACAACTTGATCTGATTGGACAACCGCCACCGAAAAGAGGGGGTGAAGATGCGCAAAGCTGTGCCAAATACAATTTAATATAACTACTTTCAAGTTACTTCCTAGTATCTTGCTTGTGACGTCAGATATAAAATGTTAACAGAACAGCCATTTTTGTTATCTAATTACAGCCAGGGAAGGTTAAATTCTTGCCAAGATTACTGATAATAATTTCTAATCCTCCCTGGAGGGTATTCAAGAAAATGTTATTTCCCAAAGATGTCAAATGCATTCCATCTTTCATTAGGAATGCTTCATTAGCCTCAATATCAGGGTAACGGATGTAACAACCATATGTTTTGGTTAAGAATGATGCTATAAAGGTATTAACCCTTATTCTACATTTTTCCAGGCATCAATATTGTCAGAGTAATGCCAACTTGATCTCGGAATAATTTGAGATCAGATAAAAACTGTGTCCAACATAAGTTTACGTATCCAACCGAACAGTTTCCTTATTAGTTCACAAACAGTTTTTTGTACTTTCTTTTCCTATATCATTGCCTCCAATATGTAAAACTAATATAGTTGGCGGATCTTCATATTTTAACATGGTTCTTATTTGTTGTTTCATGTTCATCACTTTACCTCCACATTTTCCCTGCCACCAAATATTTACTCCCATCCTCTGCAGCCCCAAGTTTACCCCTCCCAGTCGTCCTCTGGCTTCCACAAAGGCATGCTTAATAATCGAGAATCCAACGATCCAAACTGTAGCATGTCCTGCAATTCTTAGAAACCTATTATTACTTGCTTATATTGATGCAGGACATACCATTTATTTACATAATGCAATATTTATATTCAAATGCCAGCTCAAGACTGCACTATGAAATAAGCAATTATAGAAACATATTTACATGAAATAAATGTACAGTATAATATTCAGGCACATTTTTAATCCTAATATAACGCAAAAAGGCCTGTGACTTCCAACGTCCCATTTCTTTAATTTGTTCATCAGAAATACCCTCTAAAATGCGGATGTAGTTGCCATGCCAATTCTAAACGAATGGGACTTAAATCCATTGTTTTCTATACCAATTACTGACAGAGACCTTTTTAACAAAGTTGAAAATTGGTATCTTGTAAGGGGGGATCCATCAAAATGACAAAATAAAGGTCCCAGATAAAGGGGCGAACTTTGATAAAATAAGCCGTTATTTGTACTGGACAGACATTTTTGTTTTTGCTTAGAACTAACGATTGTTGTTCCAGAACCAAACTGATCAGTTTTAGATATCGTCAATAAAACCTCTAATCGTGCATCGCAAAGCTTTATATTTTCAAATTTCACAGTATGCATCTGCATATTTGTGCAATTGACTGTTATTTCACCTACTCTCATAAAACCATGAAAGGCTAGCGAAAATGCGGTCATAAACAGTTTTGTCTCAAACCCGTTTTTGCAAATCACCACCAGTGACCTCAATAAGTTTTCCAATATATCTCTCGTTATAGGTAATCTAGTGTCCTTTTGATTTGGGCCCCAACCTTTTTATTCCTTCAATCAATTTTCTGACCACAAATTTCTGTGTATTGTCTCCTAAATTGTTAATTGTGTTAAAATAACTGAAGCCTGAAATATAGCTAGATACTGTTGAATTGGACAATTTCTTCCTAAACAGATAAACAAGAATGATGTCAAGTCACCCAGTGGAATAGGCCAGATATCAGAAAAACCCTGATTTTCTCTGAATTTAACAAATATGTCCTTGCTGTGCAAATATGCTTTCTGTGTACTGGATGCTAATGAATTTATAAGTAAGTGATTCATTTCAGTTCTGAAATCATTGTCAGGAATTCTTGTGGGATTGCTGATGGAGCACTGTCTGCATTCGGGACCAAGTCCATAAAACGTTGTTCCTGAAATCGAGAAAGAGAATCTGCTATTGCATTGTGCTCACCTTCAATATGTTGTGCCCTAAATTGTATGTTGTTGTCCATAGTGAGAAAAACTAGTTGTCTTATCAATATCATAACTCTCTTTGATTTTGATGTTCTTTTGTCCACATGCTTACTAAAGCCTGATTATCTACTCTTAACAAATCTTTTTATTTCTAAATGAAGGACCCTATATCATGAAAGACAGCACGATGGGAATAAGCTCCAAACATGTTATATCCAATAAATTGCTAGTATCAGCCCAACTACTGGGCCACTGGTATTGTACCCAGTGACCTTGAAAATAAGCTCCACAACCTAATAAAACATTACCTGCACTATCAGTGAAATATTCCAGACTTTCATTAGTCGACCAAAATCTATCAGGAAAATAACATTGACCATTGAAACGATCTAGAAAATTTAACCAAACTCTAGCATCTGCTTTCACCTCTGAATTCAATCTGACAGTATAATAAGGCTTCCCATTCTTAACTGAAGCTATCAAATCGTAAAAACGAAGAATGAACGCACGGGCTGATACAATAGCCCTTGAACAAAATGCCATTAAACAGTAATTGATTCGAGTTCCTTCAGTGCCATATTCTTTTTTGACAAGACCTGATCAAGCATAAATTTAAGTCTATCCAGTTTTTCAGGGGGGATTCTAACCAACATAAGCACTGTGTCAATTTCAAGGCCTAAAAATGTGATACATGTGGTAGGACCTACTGTTTTGTTCTCTGACAGTGGAACACCTAGCTGCCTTCATACTTCATTAAAAGAGTCCATCAAAATGGTACAATTATCTGTTGAACTTTCACCAGCAAAGAAAAAGTCATCTAAATAGTGGTCTAAAGTGTCAATGCCAGCTTTCAATGCAACTGTTTTATGCAAAACAGTGGCAAATTTTTCAAAGAGGGCACATGCTATAGAGCAGCCTTCAGGCAGACATTTATTAATATAATATTTCCCTCAAAGAAAATTCCCAGAAGGTCAAAATCAGCAGGGTGAACCAATAAAATTCTAAAGGCCTGACTAATGTCCATTTTTGCACAAAGCACGTTATTTCCTAATCCTGAAATTATTCCAACCACTTTATCAAAAGAAGAATACTTTACTTTGCAAATTTCTGGATCAATGACATCATTCACACTCCAGTTTGGAGGATAAGACAAGTGGGTTATAAGACGACTTTCCTCGTCATTTTTTGCAACCACCCCAATAGGCGATATTCTTAAAGTTGAAATTGGTATTTTTGAAAAGGGGCCCAACATTCTACCAAGATGCACTTCTTTTTGTAATTTTAAATTCTTTTCAATTTTTTTAAAGTTCGATCGGATAGATGTGTTCATTTATACTTTTTTCAGTATTTAAATATAATTCAACGAGCTCTCAGTGGGTACAAAATTTCATAAAAATGCTGCCCAATCACAATCAAATACACTAGTACTTAATATAAATATGTACGAGTTCGTTTCGATCACAATCGAATTTTGAATGCTAGAAAATGCTGATGCTTGAATTCATACCATCCTACACTCTAATATCTGTGACTACACTTTAAGATAGTTTTCATTCAGCAACGTCACAAACAGTACAAGAGGAAAATATTCGTGTGCAATACTCACAATAAATGTGTACAGAATTCAAATACAGATAAATAATAGTATGCTTAAAACTAAACGAAATGACTTCATTCCCAAATGTACAAGACTTGAAAACTTTTTAAAATAAATCTTTAACTTCATTGTAACATGTAGGCTAGGCCAGAAATAAGTAACAACGTTCGTTCACTCTGACTGATATTCTTATGATAAATACAATTATGTTGGTCTGTTATTTCTCTAAAAAGCTACTTATTTACATTTTTCATTACAACCCTGATTTACGCTGTACTACTATCTGAACATAAATTATTAGTTCAGTCACGTTTAATACGGTCCTATGAAATTAGTACTACCAACGTCGTGATGGAATTTTGATTTCGATTTGAATCATCATTTAATTATAGTTCAAGGCTTTTAATTTCAAAGAATTAATAAAGGGTTGAACAAGGTTCAAATAGAAAAATAAAATAATTAGTCTAATAAACCATTAACGATATATAATAAGATTGTTGTTAACAGTAAGTGCTTTTAAAATTTACATTATTTGCACTACAACATTGAGAAATGAGAGAAAATTAGTATGCTTTTATGTGTAAACTGTAAATACCTTTATTGCTAATATAGACATGAACCAGACATTAAGGCATTTGTATGTATGTTGAACGAATCTATCCCATCGGACTTGAGATAAAGGATACAACAGATACAGTTAAGTCTGCCTCATATCTTGACTTACATCTAGAAATTGACAATGAAGGTCGGTTGAAAACACAACTTTACGACAAAAGAGATGATTTGAGATTCCAATTATGAACTTTGCCTTTCTATGTAGCAACATTCCAGCAGCGCCTGTATACGGCGTATATATCTCCCAGTTGATACGATATTCCAGGGCTTGTATTTCCTACCATGATTTCCTTGATAGAGGGTTGCTGCTCTCAAGGAAGCTATTGAACCAAGAATTCCAAGTGGAGAAGTTGAAATCATCCCTTCGTAAATTATACGGACGCCATCACGAGTTTATTGACCGTTAAGGAATATCTGTTTCACAGTTGTTGTAACCACAATCCCGTTCCCTTTTCCCTGAATGTGACCTACCGTATTAGACTTATCACTTACATGAGCAACACGACGGGTGCCACATGTGGAGAAGGATCTGATTATCCTTCCGGAGCACCTGAGATCACCTCCAGTTTTTTGGTGGGGTTCGTGTTGTTCAGTCTTTAGTTTTCTGTGTTGTGTTTTGTTTTGTGTACCGTTGTTTGTCTGTTTGTCCTTTTCTTTTTTTTAGCCATGGCGTTGTCAGTTTATTTTCGACTTGTGACCCTTATGAGTTTGAATGTGTCTTTGGTATCCTTCGCCTCACTTTCGCATCCACTTCATTTTGAATCCGATGGATAGTTGTCTTCTTGGAAACCATACCAAATCTCCTTATTTTTATACTAGCATACAGTGGAGATCACTTCTAACCTCTCATTAGAACTGTCAGAGTAATCTTTCATAGAACTGTTCTAAACTGTCCTAGAACAGTTCTACCCTAGAACTGTTCTAAGTAGAACTGTCAGAATCAGTTCTAGGTAGAACTGACCAAATAAGTTCTAGGTAAAACTGTCAGGATCAGTTCTAGGGTAGAACTGTCTAAAACTGTTCTAGGTAGAACTGTCCAAATCAGTTCTAGTCGTAGAACTGTAAGCAGAACTGACCAAATCAGTTCTAGCCGTAGAACTGACCAAACCTGTCAGGATTGTAGAACAGTTCTAAATGACGTCACTGCAGTTAGGGCATCTCAATGGTCACCATTCAGTGTTATTATTACCGTTGATAAAGCCACACGCAAAATGCCTCCTGTCAAAGTTAACAGAATTTCAATGTCTTTGAGACAGCGAATATTATATAATATATATATGGATAGAACTGACTAAATCAATTCTAGAATTCTAGCCGTAGAACTGACCAAATCAGTTCTAATCGTAGAACTGTTCTAGTAGTAGAACTGTTCTAGCCGTAGAACTGTTCTAGTCGTAGAACTGACCAAAGATTTGGTCAGTTCTAAGTAGAACTGTCTAAAACTGTCCTAGGGTAGAACTGTCAGGATCAGTTCTAGGTAGAACTGTCTTTATGTTCTTATTCTTCAACTCAAACAAACATAAAATATTTATAAATAAAAACCAAACACTATTTGGGATATCAGCTCGCCTGGAAAGTACAGTTTCTAAAATATTGGGTATATAAGACTGTCTTATAAATATATTTAGTTGCTGTAATATAGCTAGTATCTGTTCCCTTTCTTTGTTTTCTTTCGATGCTTAACTGTACTGTCCAGGCGAGCTGATATCCCAAATAGTGTTTGGTTTTTATTTATAAATATTTTATGTTATCCATACTTTCTTTTATATAACCATCTTTAGCATTTTCGCTCTTCCACCGCCCGTGCTTTTTAAATAGACGATCTTCAACTCCTGCTGCTGCTGCAGCGGTTGCTCCACCTGAGCGTAAACTGTGTAGACCAAACTGTTTTTTATCTAAACCGATGGTTTCAAATGCATTTAACAATACTTCTCTAGCTCTAGAGTATGAAAGTGGTGAATTTTCCCTTAATTTATAAGTATCACTTTTACTACAATAACTTAAAGACCTGAATACAAATTCGTCAGAATTTTCTATTATTTTAGCTAACTTTATATAACGTTCTAACATAGCCACTGGACAAGTATCATTTCCAGTTTTAGAAATAACTACATCACGGCCTTCCCTGTAAACATCAGTTTTGCTCTGTTCTAAATACAGTTTAACATGAGTAGGAAAAAAGGTTATATTAGATCTTTTCAAATTAGCTAATTCAGAAAATCGTAAAAATCCTGCATAACTCAATAAGCACATGCATGCAGTGCGTACATCTTTAAGATTTTTACAGTTTTGACCATATATATAAACAATTTTTAATAAAATGTTAGCTGTAATAGGTTCCTTTTTGCTAATTTTGTGTCCAATTTTTCTGTATGACCCTTCACGAACAGAAGTAACCAAGTCAGACTTGCAAGGGTTCGGAAATCCGGCTAGCTTGTGTGCCCAAGAAATCGCATATACAGCCTCATCTATTTTACTTGTAGAGTTGATGTTTCTGATATATGAACTAAGTATAATGCAATATGTACAGTAGAAGCTGGTAATGAAGAAATGCAATGTAATTTTGACCACTTACACCAAGAGTTGAATCCATATTTGTACTTCTTTCTAGTGCTGTCCGCCCTCGACGATAGAACATAATCTGGAAGTTTTTGTACAAGATGATTAGGCATACTAGGGTGAATATCGCTGGACAATGATTGCCATATCCCAACGTTGAAAATGTCTGTAAAATGTGTTGACAATATAAAAATTAATAAGCTCAAACATAATCATAAATATTTAAAAATCATGACCATACTTCACATTAATCCAGAAGTCTTGTCATATACATTTGACCTTGTCAACTACAATTTGACTGTATAATTGACCTTGTCACCACCAATATATTATTATCATTAAAATCCATCAATACACGTGACCATGTCAACTATTTCTATATGACCGTGTCACCGCTACCCAGTAGCGTCTAACATAACCGCCAAGACTGGTGTTATGAATTGTTCTTGAGCAAATATAGAATTTGGGTTCGACCCTCTTACAAAGATACCTTCTGTATCTATAAATTCAATGACATCTGTAACATGTACCTGGTACTCTAAGTTTTTAGTGAAAATCTTAGTCCAATAGGCTGCTGATTTCCATTTAGGAACAATCAAGGTACCTCTAGCTTTACAGTAAATCAAGTGTGTAATACATCGAATAACAGAATAAACAGGTGGTACTAACCAGTTATTCTCATTTGACCAATCTTGTGTGAAAGCATCTACAGCTATTGCGCATGGGTTCCAAAATAGAGAATTATATCTACACACTTTTGCATTCTGAGAATTAGCAAACCTATCTATTGTGTAAGGACCCCATAAATCATTCATAAATTGAAAAAACTCATTTGATACACCCCAATCCTCGTAATCAACCATTCGACTGATGTAATCAGCTTGAGAGTTTTGTGATCTAGGAATCCATTAAATGTCAATGGAAATACATCTCTGAATACAGACCGAAAATATCGACAAAGCTATCATTTGTAGTTTTTCATTCATACTACCAGATTTTACAATTTTCACACAGTTCTGATTATCTGTGTACCATTTAAGTGTTTTGCCTTCAAAAGCAATTTTGAAAGATATCAAGGCTAGCTCTATAGCTTTCAACTCCCTCCATGTTGAACTTTCTTGTGCTTCAGAAAGGTCCCATGTTTCATGAAAAAATTTCTTGTCAAGTTCTAGTGAATATGCACCTGCCCCTATACCACTGGCGTCAGAGTAAATTACAACATGTGATTTTGAGTAATGACCCAACAACTTAATGTTTAAACTAGTAATGTTATCTAACCAGAAATGCAGTTCTGATAAGACTTTGTAAGGACATGGAAACAACAGCCATTTGTCCCATTCTGTTCTACACTCTATTGCCATATAACAAAATTTTGTCATAATTCTAGCTACATTGCCAATGACTGGAGCCATGGAAATAATTCTACCTACAACCTGAGCTAAGGTCCTAGCAGTTATTTTTGGAAATCTTCTAATAACTGATACAAGGGATACACGCAAATCATCTACACGTCTGTTTGGAATAACAAGACTAAATTCGCTAGCATTCCAAACAATACCAAGCCATTCTAATGACTGTACAGGTGAAAAAATTGACTTTCCTTCATTTATAAGAAAACCGGCGTCTTCTAAAGATTTCTTAACAAAATTTGAATCTTCTATACACTTAGATTTATCTGTACACATACCAAAACCATCATCAAGGTACAATACAACATCTATACCGTTTTCACGCCAATATTTAACCATAGGACATTTTGTAAATATGTGTGGGCCCGTACATATACCAAATACTAAAACTGTAAAACAATAAAATTTATTGTTCAAGCTGAACCTAGAAAAGTTTGTTGCTGCGGACAAATGTCCAAGTGAAAATATCCAGAACTTAAATCAAATTTATACATGTACGAATCCTTCTGAAAATACTGAACTGCTATCTTCAAATCTTCAAATTTTATTTTGTCTTTTTTGATTGACTTGTTTAAAACGGATAAATAAAAAATAAGCCGTTTTTTTGCCAGATTTTTGAATCGCTACGCTTAAGGGATTGACAACATGAGGTTGAAATGGTACTTCAACTACACAACCTGTAGAAACTAACTCTGAAACAGTCTGATTGACAAATGATTCATTCAGTAATGCTGATTTGTTATTCTTAAAGAACATTTTAACCGGCGGGTCAATAAATGGAATGACATAACCGTTACGTATTGTGTCAATAACAAAAGAATTTGCTCCAATATATTCCCAAAATTTTACATGCTTCGCTAACCGTCCTTTTACACCCGTAAATGACATGCAATTATGACTAATCTTTTCAAAATAATGAATGTGAGTTAAGAAAATATCTAATTCATACTGTGACCCATATTCACATTCATAACAATCAAATCCAGTAAAATTATACTTATCATTTACATTTCTGGATGCATCTTCAGATTTACTTCTGATTGGCAACTCCTGACGATCCGACACCAACGGATCCAGATTTGAGGGGGCAATTTTTTCTCCAATGCCCGAACTGCTTACAGAAGAAGCACATGTCCCACTGGCACGGCTCACGCCGTGCGACGCTGTTACGAAAGGGCTGCCCATTGAAACTGTTGGTTGTAAGCGGGATTAGCATAGGTTTCGGCTGGTGGCAATCTGGGTTTATTTGAATACGGAGCGGGACGCCCTTTAGTCTTGTCTTTCATAGTGCGCATGGCTCGGCTCTCCGCCTGGCGAATTTTCTTCTCATCCTCGCTGTCGGAAGCAATATCATTAGACTCGTACTCCCGGACTGTTGACCATCCTGCCGGTGAAGAACCTGCAATCCGTATTAGCTTATTACGGCCTTTAACTTTATCTAACAAATCCAGAACAACGCGAATACTCTGTGTCTCTGTTGACGGAATTAACTTGTAAAGCTTATTGAGTTCATTCGCAGTTTCTTCATTAAACTTGAACTGAATTCTGTTTCCTTCGTGTTTGAACTTGATAGAAACCTCTTCCTTTATCTTCTTGGACATCGTGTCTTGTTCGCGTACCAACTTGGATTCAAGATTATCCATTTTCCCGTCCATGTACAGCTTAAATAGAGAGAACGTGTCGTGTAAGTCTCTATCAGAAGATGATCTGGTTGCACCATCACTGCTTTTATCAGGCAACGAGTCGTCCTGCAGAAGTAGACTTTCTTCTGTATGTTCGGCCATATTGAAGTAAAAATGACCAGACTGGACTGTCCGAAGGCAAGCGTCGAATGACACATAATTAAACATAGATTTACCGTTACAATTCTTCCCGCTTATTTTGGCTCGTGAAATACTCAGTAATTCAGAGTAGACCTTATATCTAGTCATGTGACAAATGTCAAAACAAATACACGTGTTCATTATAACATTTATAAATACATAAATCAGTTCTAGGTAGAACTGACCAAATCAGTTCTAGGTTAGAACTGTTCTAGCTAGAACTGTCTAAAAGGTGTCAGGATGACAGTTCTACATACTGTCCTAGAACAGTTCTCCTGGCAGATTCTGACAGATTTGATGAGAGGTTAGAAGTGATATCCACTGTATATAAAAGCGCCAGCCTGGCTGTTGATTAGTGTGAAGCTAACAGGTAACAACCGAAGTTAATATTCATGAGACCAGCCTGCAAGATAATCACTAAATCATGGAGATATTTCTCGAAAAGCAGACATTTCATATAAAAAAAACGCATACAAACGGTTCTAACTAATATCTCGGACATATCGAAGTGAGAAATAAACATGGATGTTTTACATTTAGACATTGCACGCACTTAACTGGCGGTATTTTAGTAAACTGATCGACAAATGTAACTTCCAGCTAACATTACGATCGCTCTTCTGTAATTTTAATTAGATCAAACAAAAGAACAGAATTACAATTCATGAAAATAGCAGAAACACGAAAACTATCAAATACAATTTCAATATAAATATCATTATTGAAACATACGGAGAGTAATGAGAGTCGTAATTAATATGAAACATAATCAGACCTAGGTCATAGAAAGGTAGACATAGTATCTACTACGTACCATAATTAGTCTGACAGCACGTGTTGGGGGACAGGTATCCGGTATCTAACATAGATCAGCTCGGCTATAGATTCTCTATGTGGCCATGGTATCAGAAGTAGAGGTAAACGTGGTCGCTACAATGTACCGTACCACAGATATTCTAGTCCTTTACGGTATGAGAGTTAACAAAAATACAAGTACATGCAAAACAACAATAAAAATACAATATCAAAGAATGTTTGGAGTTTTTGTTATTTAATATTAAAGTTCTTTTAATATGCTGAAATGAATAATTGATGAATTTTTCTTACTTAACGTCCATTGAGAAATATTTCATGCATATTCAAGACGAGAAAAAAAAATAACAATTAATGCAATATGTAGGTGCTTCAAAGTAGGTTGGGAAATTTGGCACTCCTTACACGCGGCATTAGGTTTAACGTCCCCATTCCGACAGGACGTGTATACATTCCATACTCCAATATATCAAGGGTTTTACTACCGGGCGGGAGATGTTCGGGGATAACCATATTTCTATACCCAAGTCAACTCTTCGGGTTTGATGAAATGAAATAACTCCCAGTGGGAAGCTGTAGATTTCATGTAGCAACACCATAAATAGTAAAGAATAACACAATTTAGTGCAATTATTCAAGATTAATTTTGTACAGAAAATCAACAAAAAAAACCCATTTTAGTCTTGCTTCAAACTATAGCAGTATAAATTAACGAATAGATATTTTTTCTTTCTTTCTATTATCACACATAATAACCCTTTGGGTTAAATCTTAAACATTTCTTCAGTATTGACTTTATAAGCTAGGCCAGAAAAAATACAAAGTTCTTTTTTATTTGACTGATTTTTCAAGGTTATAATAAATGCAAGCAATTTTTGGGGAATGTTCATTTTCACAATAATCTACTTTCTTTGTTCGCTTTATGAGCTAGCTGATGATTTTGTTATTTTTCTAAACTATGTTTTTATTTATATTATTTTTATATCTTGACATTGCCGAATAGGGCAGTTACCCTTAATTCGCTCGTGTATTTTTTAACCTTGAAATGTGAGGAAATTTTAATTTCTCTTTGAATCATTGTTAATTTGAAGTTCAAGGATTCTATTTTCAAACAACAATACCTGATTACAGAGTTCAATTTTGTATTGAAAAAAGAAAATTATAGATAAGTAATCTAATAAACTTTAATGATATCAATTAGGCACATTGTCAGAAGTAAGGGATTTTAAATTTCACATGATTTTGAATACAAAATTGAAAAAATGAGAGAAAATTAAAATCATTTACTGTTTAAATAGCTGTATAATAAGACATTACGCGGACATTTCGGCATCTTTGAAATAGTATAAAACCACCACCTGGTAGCTGGTTTTGCAACTGACAACAATAATGATAGGGTTTTCGGTCTTCAGTTTGGTTTATCTATTGAGTTTTCTTGGACATTCTGGAGCGATCGAAATAGACGAGTATCTTGCCGTTGACAATTGCGATGAATATAAACAGTAAGTAGATTTCCCTTGTTTGATTTAATTTTACTCCCTTAGAAACTTATGTAAAAGTGTGAGGACACATGTTAATTTTATTTTCTAAAAATATCTGCATATTATTATGTTATACAAATTGTAAACGACAACTTTAATGATGAATATAAACAGTAAGTTATGTATTTCTTCTTATCTTATTTAATTTTACACCCTTAGCAAAATGTGTAAATGTTTGAGGACCCCATTAAAAAACTCATCAAATTTACCAGACTAATAATTTTGAACCAGGCGCACGTTTCGTCTACAAAGACTCAATAGTAACGCTCGAATAAATAAAAGTTACAAAACCAAAATGATGAAGTTTATTGAGGACCTAAAAGTTTTGACAAATTAAAGTATCTTTATACATTTTTATTCTAAAAATATCCGCGTTTTATTTAGTCAAGTTATGGTATGGCGCCAACAAACTAGTTTAACCCCGCTACATTCTGTATGTGCCTGTCCCAAGTCAGGAGCCTTTTATTCAGTGGTTGTCGTTTGTTGCTGTATATCATATTTGTTTTTCGTTCATTGTTTTGTACACAAATCAGGCCGTTAGTTTTCTCGTTTGAATTGTTTTGCATTTTTCATTTCTGGGCCTTTTATTGCTGACCATGCGAAATGGTTTTTGCTCATTGTTGAAGGCTGTACGCTGACATATATTTGTAAACTTCTATGTCATTTGGTCTCTTGTGGAGAGTTGTCTCTTTGGCATTCATACCACATCTTTTTATTTTTATATTAGAAAACAAATGCAATGATTAAATCAAATAATTTTATGGTGTAAATTCCAATACAGGAATGATACAGGCTGACATATACAAATACAAAAATAAGCAAAGACAAATATACTGAGACAGTCACATATTAAGAGCATACGATACATTTTGATCCCACGGTGATCTTTTTACGAAAACTTGCATACAAGCCATTTTACACCTTGTCAATTCAAATTTGTAATAAAAAATATACCTTCATGTGCTAAACTTAGAGATAAATGGGGTCAAAATTTTAGATATTTACTTAAAATTTCGGTTTCGATCTTGGCCATTTCTATCCTTTGAACAGACAAACTTTACTTTTTTGTTTCAAAAGATAAACACATGCGGATTTATGTAAACAGATTTGGAATATCTTCTTGAAAAAAGTATACTCTTAATTTTTGTAACAATTCTTTAGAAATAATTATTTTTTATACTTGAAAAAAACCCTGCATTTTTGGCTGTATATTTATCTAATTTAAAAACAAATCATCGGTGATTTCTTCATAAAAATTGGAATAAATAATCTGTATACAGTATCAAGTCAGATGTCTTTTTAAGAAAGAGAGGTCTATGTACTCATTTTCAAGCTTATGATTAAAATCACTAGAAAAATGAATCTTTTCCCGATATGTCGCAGTTTGACGTCGCGAAAAATAACATTTTACGTTAGCAACGTCATTACCTTCCCTGTAACTAACTGTATCGTGTGCCCTTGAATATTAGACTATATTATAAGTAAAGGTTTGATCGCTAAAAAAACCCATCTTAGAATATTACAAAAAGACATATATATCAAAGGGACATGGAATTAAATATCGTCCTTCTTCTTGACATTAGCTGTTACTGATAGTTATCCAACCATGAACTGAGTATCAATATTACAACATGATCAAAACTGTTTTTAGTGTTTGACTTAATTGATTACTACCTTTGTATATTTTTTCTTGAAGACGATATATTGATTCAGGTTTGTAGAAAAAACATCGCAAATACGTTTCCCATGCTTTGGCTGATATTGGGTATATGGCTAAGACCATAGTAAAAGAAAGGATATGATGTAATTATTCATGAAACAATCTATTCTTGCACACGACAACACCCAAAGTAGGGGAACAACACTTTATTGATTGATGTCCTTCACCGGAAAGACCAAGATAGGCATTCAACAAAGAGCAAAAGCTCACATATCATTGTAGTTTCAAGACGGTTCCTAGCGCTGGTTATTATATTATTTTGTATGTCCGTAACGTTACACGAACTTGCACCTATGGTTATCAGTGAAAAAATAATTTGAATTATGGTTACATTTTATTCCTACTTTGTTTTTAAACCCCTCGTGATGGGAATATAGACACTTAGATTGATTGATTTATACTTGTTTAACATCCAGTGGTAAATATCACCATCGGAGTTAACGTACCCATGCTGACCGGACTAGACTGCGTATTTATACATCCCGCACAGCCAATGGACGCCCCACTTTAGACACTTTTACCGTTCTACAGTTATGGTACTTGATTGTTGAAAACAAATCACAAGAATTTAGAAAGATTTGTTATATATCATTTCGGTACCGAAGTACTGACCACTGAACTGGTGATATCCTCGGGGACTTATAGTTTACTAGCAGCGGTATGAACCCAGTGCTTTAAGAAATGAAAACAACAATCACTTTATAAATTTAAATCGTCCGAAGCGTTTTTCTGGATAAGCCTCATTAGAAACGCCCAAAACTGAATATTTGAAAGCCAAGGATGTATAAGAACCTAATCAGTTGAACCCCTATATGACCAACAAGGACCTAACAATAATAGTCTGATGTATCTAAGGTCAACTGTGCCAGAGGGAGTTGAAATGTTTTGCAAGTATTGAAATATAAGAAAAAAATTATATAATATTATTTAATTCTTAATGTTTGATTGATTACATTTCAGAGAGAGAGAGAGAGAGAGAGAGAGAGAGAGAGAGAGAGAGAGAGAGTATTCATATAACAGGATAAAATATACGGATCATATCTGGCGTGATAAATTTTTTTTTTTAAATATTCGCTTTGTTTTCTAAACTCGAAAGTAATGTACAAAAAAAACCCACTGTGTTATACTTGATATTTTAATTGCAGACAGTCAGCTGTGCCACTACCGATCACTGGTAACCCAAGATGTATTACGATAGCACAGAACAATAAGCGCATTACTGATGGAAAGCCCCTATATACCAGTTTTACTGATCAATTGGATTTTAAAGACAATACTCCTCGCTTTTGTTTCGACCAAAGCAATAAACTTGTTGCTTTTGATGCCTCTTTCGACAGGTAGGTTGCTGACTATATATGCTAAAAACTATTACTTGGTCATTTGTTACAGTTTGAGATATTGCTTGAAAGTAAGGTTTTGAGAATACTGATTAATACTAATGCTATGTTTACTCTGACCCCCAAAATATGATATCTATATCATGGTTGCCTAAAACTAAAATGGAATTATATATATATTATACTGTGTTGAAATAACTTCAGGTACTTGAATCTGCTAAATCAAATAATTCACTCTCTTTTTCCATTCTAAATATTATGCAGAACTAATTTTTAATTTCTATCTTTAGCATGTTTTTTTCCCCTTTGATTTTTTTAGCATTACCAGGAGAAGTAAGTCTTAGGACAAAAAAGTATAGTAACGCAATATACAATACTTTAAACGACGCACGCAAGTACATGTATTAGTAATATGCATCATTTATTTTCACTCTCTATGACACGGCTCTAACCTAATACTGTAAATTCAGAAATTAATGCGTGCCTTGTTATTGCGAATCCTTGACCTCTAGCAAAAATGCGAAATATTATCATTATATTATTGATTGCAAAAATTTACTAAAATTATGACTGCGAGTTTTTATTATTGCGAACCTGGTACTGTATCTTTTTTTTCGCATTTACAATATAATCGCGATAATTTCTGAATTTACATAACACAACAAAGTGAAAGAAATAACTATGTTTAAACATTCTACCTGATTACACTATAAACACTCACTTTCCGTTATAGTAACAATCCAGATAAAGTTGCCAAGGTTGAGATTACACCATGTAGAAATGCGGGATACTGGACCAATGGAAACGTATTTTGTACTGTTCCTGAATGTTCGAAATATGTAGAGCAAACGAATACAAAATATTTTGAAGATGAACTGCATGTTACTGTGAATATGAAAGACCTTTACGAGATACCGGTAACAGGATTGGGAGTAACACGTGGTGTCAATGTTATAAAGTTTGGTGGAACGCCCGATCATCGTTTGATATATAATATTAAGACCAATTTGACAAAGAAGCTAAACACCGAAGATTTTAAAGAATACTGTGAAAGATATGGTCCTTGTTATAAGGGAGAGTTCCTAGGGAGAAGCGATATACTCTACCTTAACGGTGGGAGGCCTCCATTAGTTTTTAAACGACAAGGTGATGAGGTATTCATTGTTCTCAGGTACGATCCAAGAATGTTTGCTTTTCGCGATCGCCCTCCTTATGTGTCCTGTTATTACACACCTGATAAAACTTCCGAAGAGTGTGACTCACCAACAGGTTCCTTTAAGTGGACAAAATTATGGAAGGCTTCATTACCTTATGAAAAAGAATGGTTGTCGTTGCGTTTCTCCACTCGATGGTCTTCCAAACAAGATTGCATCATTCGAGTCACTGATACCGAGACGGGAAATGATCTTATTAACTTTACTGGGCCCTGTGGAAGATATGCTGATATGGATTTAGGGAATTTTCCTTATCCTAGGATTGGCCTCTTTGGTAAAGGTATAAATGGATCTGTCAAAATGAGATTCAAAGATATTATGTTCAAATGATGATTCTGCTCTACTGTAAGCTAATTTACGTCGAATAGCTATGTTTTTAGACTGAACTCATTGATTAGTTCCTCTTTTAATAGTATTCCGATAAACGACCTTGATAATATTTATTATAGCATATAAAATAAACATGTATATTATTAATTAAGATTCGTTACATTTATCCATTTTGAAATCGAACTGAAATAAATAAAGTTTTATTTTCGACCTAGTCATTTTTTTTTAATTTCTTATACAAAATAACCTTATTTTAGTATAAGCACCAGTTAGCACTTCGAACATTTATTTCTTTCTTTGAACCTAATATCAGAAATCAATGTATCAAAAGAAGAAGAGCAATAAACTAAAATCATACACACAAAACACTTCCATATCAACACACCAACACTCACACGCACACACAAACACGACATCAAAAAACCAAGGAACCGTTTGCATTGAGATAAACAATTAATGATGGCAACTTTTATATGTATAGCAAGCGTATAAAAATGCACTACAAAAGTATAAAAGTCTGAAAAGACCAGTTTTTGTCTTAATTTGCATGAACTTTTACTCGACATTCTCCAAAAGTATGACTTGTGTCTTAATTTTTCTTGACAAATTCTCATTTATATTAAATTTGTATGAAATTTACTCGACATATTCTCGGCATTCTGAATATGGTCTTAAAATTTCTTGACAAATTCTTGACATTTGAATACTGTCTTGAAATTTCTCGACATATTCTGGACATTCTTATTTTTTCTCAGTATGGCTTGACATATTCTGAACATTTTGAATCGTGTCTTAAATTTACTTGACAGTTCTGAGTTTTACAAATCATGACCAATATTCATGATATAACTTTAATCTTTATTTCTCTTTATATGATATACTGTTGTTTCAAGTTACACTTCTTTACAACAAAAATAAAAGTTGGGCATGTAAAATAATTGAAAATTTGGGTATATAAATATTTTTACAAATGCAAATATGGCTATGAAATCTAAAGTATAAAATAATTCAAATGTGGGTGTGTTGATATAAAACAATTTCAATGTGGGTTTTTAAATAATTACAAATTTTGATTCCTAAATCTTATAAATTAAATGATTCAAACCAATCATACTGTAGACATATTTCATTCTACATTCATAATATTCAATGTTGATATGGTAAATAATTATTATACCAAAATGTGGTTTATATAAATAGCAAATTATGATGATATACAAATCATTCATTTAACAGAAGAAAAATTTGTGTAATGTCATCTGTTGGAATATATTAAGTATTACACATGGACAGGATGTTCCCCATAAAATTAAGGTATTCCACACCCCAGTGTACACGCAACTGTCAAATAGAAGTTATTGCTTTACCTGTAATCAGCCATACAACTTATTAGTTGACCGACCATGCCACTACAATTTAAAAAGTTTGTTGATAGATGAAAATGAAAATCATCATTTTGATGAAAAAAAATTGAATTGAAATGGATTTTCTTCATCAAAATTATGAAGTTAATTATTTTAACATAAAAACAAATTGAATAATTCCCAAAGATTAAAAGAAAATTATTATCTACTCCAGGAATAATAAAAAAAATGTATTTATAATGGGTCCCATCAATGATTTCTATAGAAATCATCGGTCTTATGAAATGGTTCTCAAACAGACATGCATAATATAGATCTAAACATTGTTTTCTTTTCAGGAAGGAGTTATCACCAATATTTATTTTTGATAAAAAATTATAAAATTCAACACTCAAATTTGAATAAAAAATGTTTTTGGGTTGTTCTAAAAAATGAATAAGGTTTTTGAATCAAGATGGGAACAAATTCTTTGACCTAAACGAAAGCCCCCCCCCCTCTTTTTTTAGCCACACAAACCCAAAAGATGAATTGTGGGGTCCAAAAGAGATACAAGACACCTATTTCAGTAAAGCAAATTTGACTGGCAGTTTTGCGAACGGCAAAAATCTAAATGCTGTTTGTCAATACCTTCGCCTTATATTCCAAGTGAAAACAATTACTTAAATGTTTAATAAAAATAAATCAAAATTAAACTACATGGGGGATCATTCAGGGTATTCCAACTTAGTTGCACCAAAAGGGTATCTTACTATACCAAATTAATCCTTGATTCTTCAAAGTTTAGTTTAGCCATAATAAAAAGGAGTATATAACAGCAATAGAATGTCATAAACAGTGCAGAATAAGTCTGTTCACATTTCAGACGAAATTTATACTGTTGAGATAGTGTCGAGACATATTCAGACATTATTTAGAATGTCAAGAATATGTCGAGACATATTCAGACATTATTAAGAATGTCCAGAATATGTCAAGACAGATCGAGACAAATTTAAGACAGTCAAGAATTGGTCGAGACTAATCCAGACTCTTATCAGATGATACAGGAAGTGTCGAGAAATTTTAAGACAATGTTCATACTGTCAAGACACTTGTCAAGAAAAATCAAGAACCTTATTAGACAAATTCATACTATGTCAAGAATTTTTAAAAATTATTCAGACAAATTAAGAATGTCGAGTAAAAATTCATGCAAATTCAGACAAAAACTGGTCTTTTCAGACTTTTTGACTTTTGTAGTGATGTGAGCTCAATAAATGGATCCATGAATATGTTTTATGAGATAACCTGACTTATGCCTTATGGTAAAAGCTTACCAAGGGAACGAATGAAAAAACACTCAAAAACTCATTTAACTCTTTAAGATTTTGTTGGTGAAAATCTATTTTGAATATGCACTAGGGTTTAAATACCCTTTGTGTAATATTTGACACTTTGCTTTATTTTCTCATATCAATATTAGCTTATTAAATAAAACAAAACAAAGGTGGCAATATGTTATAAGTTGCAAGCATACTATATAATAATTAATACGTCTTATGGGGAGATAATTCCGGCGCAGGAGAAATATGCTTTATAAAACAAATAGAAAATGAATTTCATATTTTTATATATGTTAGACACTTTTGTATAAAGGTTGTCTGGTCAAAGCAGGTTTTATCACATAAAGCATTCCATCTTAACGACAGTCTTTTAATATTCTATCATTGAGGATTAAAATATATTGCAGAATTTCGATTTCACCTTATACTAGTATTTAAACGTGACAACATTCGTTAATATGAGCTTCTCTAAGCGTATTTTTTTTTATTTTGAAAAATATATACTAAAAGCAGAAAAATGCTTGCTACAAGAAACAATGTAACAAACATTTGATATACAAAATCAATTCATACGTGGAATTTGAGATACGGAGATTGCAAAATTTTAAAAGATTTTTTGTAATTTTTTATTTTATCAGAAAAAAACTCCAATCATTGAGATACATAAATATATAAATAATTTATGATATAAGTATTAATATTAAATTTTTCAATAGCAGTCTCAAGCTGAAATGTTAGGTACGCTAATTTTATGCATATATATATGGTAATTATATACTAGAACCTACTCATCTTTTATCACTCTGGAATAAATTACATGAATACGTCGAAAAAGTTAATGATGGCATTGGCCTTCTCCTCTGACCACATTCATCTCTGTCAATACTATGATGTAGAAAATGAGAGGCACCAGGAGAGGCCACCAGATCATTAACATATAAGGGTCAGACATGACATGTTGGACAGAATTACAAAGTAAATAACAAGCAAAGTCAAGAGGAGACAATTCAAATACAATAAAACAAAATTAAGTATATCTATATATATATATAACCAAGTCTAAATTGAAAACAACGTTCAAACCTATGATTGCGTTGGATAAAAACCGCAATTTTTATACGTCTACATGCAAAACAAATTTCTTGGTAGAGGGGTCTAAACACAGCACAAACAACATTTTCCAAAAGACCAAAAAAAGTGAAAAAGTATATTTTAACAAAACGCATTTGACTAGCAGGTCGAACAACGGATGTTATTAAACCCTGCTGACTGCCATTGGCGATTGCCAAATAAACGGATCACCAGATGTTACAAAATGGATCTTAACTACTAATTTAATACCAAACAGAAAACAATAAACTTGTGAAAAGATGGTATACCGCAAACAAAAGGTGCAAAAATTAGTACACCATATCCGGATTTCGACAATTAATGTCTCTTCAGTGATGTTAGGAATCGAAACGGTATTTGGAATGCCATAAAATTTACCTCAATTTCGGATAGACTCTTGAATTTGGAAGAGTCGAAATAGGATGAACGGATCATATAAACCCGAAGGCAAATATAAAACAAGCCCAAACGAAAAAATATAAACAAGTCTAAATTGAAAACAACGTTCAAACCTATGATTGCGTTGGATAAAAACCCCAATTTTTATACGTGTGCATGCAAAACAAATTTCATGGCAGAGGGGTCTAAATACAGCACAAACAACATTTTCCAAAAGACAAAAAAAAGTGAAAAAGTATATTTAAACAAAACGCATTTGACTAGCAGGTCGAACAACGGATGTTCTTAAACCCTGCTGACTGCCATTGGCGATTGCCAAATAAACGGATCACCAGATGTAACAAAATGGATCTTAACTATTAATTTAATACCAAACAGAAAACAATAAACTTGCGGAAATGATGGTATACCGCAAACAAAAGGTGCAAAAATTAGTACACCATATCCGGATTTCGACAATTAATGTCTCTTCAGTGAAGTTAGGAATCGAAACGGTATTTGGAATGCCATAAAATTTACCTCAATTTAGGATAGACTCTTGAATTTTGAAGAGTCGAAATAGGATGAACGGATCATATAAACCCGAAGGCAAATATAATACAAGCCCAAATGAAAAAAATATAAACAAGTCTAAATTCAAAACAACGTTCAAACCTATGATTGCGTTGGATAAAAACCGCAATTTTTATACGTGTGCATGCAAAACAAATTTCTTGGTAGAGGGGTCTAAATACAGCACAAACAACATTTTCCAAAAGACAAAAAAAAAGTGAAAAAGTATATTTTAACAAAACGCATTTGACTAGCAGGTCGAACAACGGATGTTCTTAAACCCTGCTGACTGCCATTGGCGATTGCCAAATAAACGGATCACCAGATGTAACAAAATGGATCTTAACTAATAATTTAATACCAAACAGAAAACAATAAACTTGCGGAAAAGATGGTATAGCGCAAACGTAAGGTGTAAAAATTAGTACACCATAACCGGATTTCGACAATTAATGTCTCTTCAGTGATGTTAGGAATCGAAACGGTATTTGGAATGCCATAAAATTTACCTCAATTTAGGATAGACTCTTGAATTTTGAAGAGTCGAAATAGGGGTGTCTTCCTCAAATGCCAACATTTTATATGTTACCTATTCCTTGAACGCCAACAAAAATATTTCAATAGATGTTTATATAATAACAATAGGTGTTTTTATAACTATCTAAATGCTTTTATAAGTATTTAACTGTTAAAAATAATTAGTGAACTTGAGAAAATTGCAACATTTTATCACTTTTTGATAAGAAAAAATAGTAGATTTTGGGGTTAAAATTATTATGAATTTTAAATAAATAAAGAAAATTAAAACATTTTTATTACTTATATTAAAAAAAAAAAGATATTTTGGGAATGGAAATGTTTATTAACATAAGACATATTAGAAATATTAAAGAAATTTTAGTTAAATACAATTATTTCAAACTAAAAAAAAGAATATTAGAGATTTATTTAATTCCATATCATTTTAAATATTTTATTAGTTAATATGAACTATATGAAATTTTCAATTGAACAATTAATTAAACTTTAAAAATCATAAGAAATAATTAAGTAAATTTGATAACTTCCAAGCTGGAAAATGGGTGAGCATGAGTATGAGCACAGTCCAAGCTGACACTGAGTGAGCACAGGTCCAAGCCAATAATATGCACACAAAAGGGGAGGATAGGCACGTCAAGTATGGCTAATGCACAGTTAAATATAGTTTGTTGAGAATCGTCTTGGCAAAGAAAACTTGGTCTACAACTACAAGTACAGAGTAAAGACTAAACGGGAGACAGATGCTACACTTGTAATAGACTGTTAAATGTGAAATGTGCTTGTATAAACTATTCAACAATTGTTATCAGATGACATATGTAGTGCTTTTTGCCAATCTGCTAAATGTTTGCTTATGTTATATGTATTGTTTTCTGTGTGTTCTGTGTACAAATAAATAATATATTATTCAAAATTGATCTTTTTCTTCTTTTTATGCTATGAAAAAAAGTAAGAAAATATCTTCCACAACTCTACAAAGTTTCAAGAAAATCCATAAAATAGGGTAACAAGAATTCCGATGAGTTACGAACATAACAAACACCTAAACAATATATTATGAATTTCTTACAATAAAAAAGGGTGTAATATTATAACCAAGAAAAATATCCTGAACAACTGAACAAAATAAAACATAGTAATCTAACACGAGATACAAAGTCCAAAGAGTCTATTGTAGAATTTGTGCAAACTGGAATTCCTATCAATATGCATATGTTGACTTTGTAATACAACACTTTTCAAAGTTTCATTTTAAGAGAATCCACATTTGTTCAAGCAGTAACAGCAAAAAATGATTTTCAACAACTTGACAAACATGAACTAGATTTAGCTACCTGTAATTTACCTATCTGTTTAATTAGTATGATTGTTTTGATAAGCATGCACTTTTGTTGTGATAACTACTTACACCTATTCCTCGAACGCCAACATAATTTTAGAGGTAAATTGTCGGTAGATCAAAGGATGTTTGCATTCAAGGAATAAACCGAAAAAGGATGAACGGATCATATAAACCCGAAGGCAAATATAATACAAGCCCAAACTAAAAAAATATAAACAAGTCTAAATTGAAAACAACGTTCAAACCTATGATTGCGTTGGATAAAAATCCCAATTTCTATACGTGTGCATGCAAAACAAATTTCTTGGAAGAGGGGTCTAAATACAGCACAAACAACATTTTCCAAAAGACCAAAAAAAGTGAAAAAGTATGTTTTAACAAAACGCATTTGACTAGCAAGTCGAACAACGGATGTTCTTAAACCCTGCTGACTGCCATTGGCGATTGCCAAATAAACGGATCACCAGATGTAACAAAATGGATCTTAACTTATAATTGAATACCAAACAGAAAACAATAAACTTGCGGAAATGATGGTATAGCGCAAACATAAGGTGAAAAAATTAGTACACCATATCCGGATTTCGACAATTAATGTCTCTTCAGTGATGTTAGGAATCGAAACGGTATTTGGAATGCCATAAAATTTACCTCAATTTAGGATAGACTCTTGAATTTTGAAGAGTCGAAATAGAATGAACGGATCATATAAACCCGAAGGCAAATATAATACAAGCCCAAACGAAAAAAATATAAATAAGTCTAAATTGAAAACAACGTTCAAACCAATGATTGCGTTGGATAAAAACCGCAATTTTTATACGTGTGCATGCAAAACAAATTTCTTGGTATAGGGGTCTAAATACAGCACAAACAACATTTTCCAGAAGACCAAAAAAGTATACTTTTATAACAAAACGCATTTGACTAGCAGGTCGAACAACGGATGTTCTTAAACCTTGCTGACTGCCATTGGCGAATGCCAAATAAACGGATCACCAGATGTAACAAAATGGATCTTAACTATTAATTTAATACCAAACAGAAAACAATAAACTTGCGGAAAAGATGGTATACCGCAAACAAAAGGTGCAAAAATTAGTACACCATATCCGGATTTCGACAATTAATGTCTCTTCAGTGATGTTAGGAATCGAAACGGTATTTGGAATGCCATAAAATTTACCTCAATTTAGGATAGACTCTTGAATTTTGAAGAGTCGAAATAGAGGTGTCTTCCTCGAATGCCAACATTTTATATGTTACCTATTCCTTGAACGCCAACAAAAATATTTCAATAGATGTTTATAAAATAACAGTAGGTGTTTTTATAACTAACTAAATGTTTTTATAAGTATTTAACTGTTAAAAATAATAAGTGAACTTGAGAAAATTGCAACATTTTATCACTTTTTGATAAGAAAAATTAGTAGATTTTGGGGTTAAAATTATTATGAATTTTAAAGAAATAAAGAAAATTAAAACATTTTTATTACTTTTAAAAAAAAAAAAAGATATTTTGGGAATGAAAATGTTTATTAACATAAGACATATTAGAAATATTTAAGAAATTTTAGTTAAATACAATTGTTTCAAACTAAAAAAAAAGAATATTAGAGATTTATTAAATTCCATATCATTTTAAATATTTTATTAGTTAATATCAACTATATGAAATTTTCAATTGAACAATTAATCAAACTTTAAAAATCATAAGAAATAATTAAGTAAATTTGATAACTTCCAAGCTGGAAACTGGGTGAGCATGAGTATGAGCACAGTCCAAGCTGACACTGAGTGAGCACAGGTCCAAGCCAATAATATGCACACTAAAGGGGAGGATAGGCACGTCAAGTATGGCTAATGCACAGTTAAATATAGTTTGTTGAGAATCGTCTTGGCAAAGAAAACTTGGTCTACAACAACTACAAGTACAGAGTAAAGACTAAACGGGAGACAGATGCTACACTTGTAATAGACTGTTAAATGTGAAAAGTGCTTGTATAAACTATTCAACAATTGTTATCAGATCACATATGTAGTGCTTTTTGCCAATCTGCTAAATGTTTGCTTATGTTATATGTATTGTTTTCTGTGTGTTCTGTGTACAAATAAATAATATATTATTCAAAATTGATTTTTTTCTTCTTTTTATGCTATGAAAAAAGTAAGAAAATATCTTTCACAACTCTACAAAGTTTCAAGAAAATCCATAAAATAGGGTAACAAGAATTCCGATGAGTTGCGAACATAACAAAGACCTAAACAATATATTATGAATTTCTTACAATAAAAAAGGGTGTAATATTATAACCAAGAAAAATATCCTGAACAACTGAACAAAATAAAACATAGTAATCTAACACGAGATACAAAGTTTCAAGAAATTCCATCAAGTAATATTGGAGGATATTACAGCACACACAACTATAGAAATATTGAGAAAAAAAAACATCAAAGTCCAAAGAGTCTATTGTAGAATTTGTGCAAACTGGAATTCCTATCAATATGCATATGTTGACTTTGTGATGCAACACTTTTCAAAGTTTCATTTTAAGAGAATCCACATTTGTTCAAGCAGTACCGCAAAAAATGATTTTCAACAACTTGACAAACATGAACTAGATTTAGCTACCTGTAATTTACCTATCTGTTTAATTAGTATGATTGTTTTGATAAGCATGCACTTTTGTTGTGATAACTACTTACACCTATTCCTCGAACGCCAACATAATTTTAGAGGTAAATTGTCGGTAGATCAAAGGATGTTGGCATTCAAGGAATAAACCCGAAGGCAAATATAATACAAGCCTAAACGAAAAAATATAAAGTCTAAATTGAAAACAACGTTCAAACCTATGATTGCGTTGGATAAAAACCCAAATTTTATACGTGTGCATGCAAAACAAATTTCTTGGTAGAGGGGTCTAAATACAGCACAAACAACATTTTCCAAAAGACCAAAAAAAGTGAAAAAGTATGTTTTAACAAAACGCATTTGACTAGCAAGTCGAACAACGGATGTTATTAAACCCTTCTGACTGCCATAATCGATTGCCAAATAAACGGATCACCAGTTGTAACAAAATGGATCTTAACTAATAATTTAATACCAAACAGAAAACAATAAACTTGCAGAAAAGATGGTATGGCGCAGACATAAGGTGTAACAATTAGTACACCATAACCGGATTTCGACAATTAATGTCTCTTCAGTGATGTTAGGAATCGAAACGGTATTTGGAATGCCATAAAATTTACCTCAATTTAGGATAGACTCTTGAATTTTGAAGAGTCGAAATAGAATGAACGGATCATATAAACCCGAAGGCAAATATAATACAAGCCCAAACGAAAAAAATATAAACAAGTCTAAATTGAAAACAACGTTCAAACTATGATTGCGTTGGATAAAAACCGCAATTTTTATACGTACAGAGTAAAGACTAAACGGGAGACAGATGCTACACTTGTAATAGACTGTTAAATGTGAAAAGTGCTTGTATAAACTATTCAACAATTGTTATCAGATCACATATGTAGTGCTTTTTGCCAATCTGCTAAATGTTTGCTTATGTTATATGTATTGTTTTCTGTGTGTTCTGTGTACAAATAAATAATATATTATTCAAAATTGATTTTTTTCTTCTTTTTATGCTATGAAAAAAGTAAGAAAATATCTTTCACAACTCTACAAAGTTTCAAGAAAATCCATAAAATAGGGTAACAAGAATTCCGATGAGTTGCAAACATAACAAACACCTAAACAATATATTATGAATTTCTTACAATAAAAAAGGGTGTAATATTATAACCAAGAAAAAATATCCGGAACTGAACAAAATAAAACATAGTAATCTAACACGAGATACAAAGTTTCAAGAAATTCCATCAAGTAATATTGGAGGATATTACAGCACACACAACTATAGAAATATTGAGAAAAAAAACATCAAAGTCCAAAGAGTCTATTGTAGAATTTGTGCAAACTGGAAATCCTATCAATATGCATATGTTGACTTTGTAATACAACACTTTTCAAAGTTTCATTTTAAGAGAATCCACATTTGTTCAAGCAGTAACAGCAAAAAATGATTTTCAACAACTTGACAAACATGAACTAGATTTAGCTACCTGTAATTTACCTATCTGTTTAATTAGTATGATTGTTTTGATAAGCATGCACTTTTGTTGTGATAACTACTTACACCTATTCCTCGAACGCCAACATAATTTTAGAGGTAAATTGTCTGTAGATCAAAGGATGTTGGCATTCAAGGAATAAACCGAAAAAGGATGAACGGATCATAAACCCGAAGGCAAATATAATACAAGCCCAAACGAAAAAATATAAACAAGTCTAAATTGAAAACAACGTTCAAACCTATGATTGCGTTGGATAAAAATCCCAATTTTTATACATTTTATACAAATTTCTTGGTAGAGGGGTCTAAATACAATATATATATATATAACAATATCAATAAACATCATAGATAGCAATGTTATGATGCACACAAATCACTGTCCAATTGTGATGTGCATCAACATCTTTTTAATTCTACATGAATTATTAAAAAGCCTTGAGTGAGTACAAAAAAGATAGATCTCCCCTCACATATACACTAAGGTTTTAATCAATTTCCATTTACTCTCAAATTTCTCTCTTGCTTTAGGTGATCTGTACAATGAGGTAGATATATTTTGTATTTGGTAGGTATTTTTAATCATAGCTATCGCACCTATAAGAGTTGTTAATGAAGTGTTAAAGCGACATGTATAAATGTAATACTTAACCAGAACAGTGAATAAGTTTAGGGAAACATCCCTTGACTCTGACCCAAGAACAATATATTTTGCATTTAATATTAAAGTTAAATTACATTAAAGTTGAAAAAGTGCTGAAATTTCTAACCATAAATTCTCTAACTCGAGTACATTCCCAGAAAAGATGACTTAAAGTTTCTTTATTTTCATTTCAGAAACTACATAAATTGGTTTCTTTTAACCCATATTTCTGCAATAATGCATTTGTAGCGAGAGTTCTATGCAAAATCTTAAACTGGAACATACCAAATTTGTTGTTTTTAGTACAACAAAAGGGTAAACTATAAATGAAATCCCAATTTTCTATATGAGTGCTTAGTTCTTTACACATTTTGTCTTCTTTTTTTGTAGGACGTTCTGTATACCTTGACAAGAATTTTTTATAAAAGAATTGAAATGATTTTTTATTGTGTTTAATCAAATAAAATCTTTCCAAGCTTTTGGATTCATATGAAGTATAGAATGGTATTCCAGGAAATTAATATTAAGATTATATTTTCTGCGGAACTCCTTCAAAGTCAAAAATTCACTGTTCTCATCAAGTAAATCACCTACAAAGAAAACTCCTGATTCAACTCTGGTAAAAGACAGTTTTATTATTTATCGTCAAATCTTTGTTTAGCCATATGGATTGTTTCATGATCCCTTCAGCAGTGTCATTAGTGACAGTGTTTAGGATATTCCAGTTTAGTAAAATGTCTTTCCAAAAATTATTAAAATTTGTTGAAATTTTAAAAGATTACCCAATGTATGAAGTCTGCTTTTTTAATCGCCTGGACAAAGTCTGGAATGTGTTCTTTGGCGGGTTAACATCGTGTTAAAGTTTGCGATTAAATCACTTTAAATGGAACCAGTAATGTCAGTATAATGATATTTGGTAGCCATATAACTGTCTCAACATAAATGAGAGAAAAATTTGGAATATGTAATGAGACAGCAACCCAACGACACAAATAACCATTAAGGTATTTAGAGGGCAACATACAGTTACCACCAATGCACAAGTGTTTTCACAATATATCAAGCTCTAAAGCGTCCATAGTTAATAAAGATGTGATTAAGTTTATTAGAAACAATGAGCTTCTGCTATCTTAACCCAATTACCTCCTCAATAACAACAAACATTAAAATATGACATAGAAGAACAACTGCATGAATCCTGGTATAGAACAGACACAGGGAAATGTGTCGGAGTTAAACTTACTTTTGTTAAATCGACCCATCACATTTAAACAAAATCGATCAATAGAATAACAAAATGTACATAAAAGAATATACAATAAAAACCAGTACAGGAAAGGTAAATCTGAAGTAACGGTATATAACAGGAAGTAAAAGAACATACAATAAAAACCAGTACAGGAAAGGTAAGTCTGAAGTAACGGTATATAAAAGGTAATAAAAAAATATACAATAAAAACCAGTACAGGAAAGGTAGGTCTGAAGTAACGGTATACAATAAGTAAAAAAAAACACACACAAAATAAATAACAAATTATTCCGTATTACAATTGTTCGTAGTCTTCTCTCTTCTTTATATTATTAGATAAATGTTTCCTTGGTCAAGTTTATGGTGTTTATGTTTTGTCAGTTTCTTAGATTTAACATAGCTTTTTCTCATTATGGCAATTTCTTATACAGAAGTAGGGTATTCTAATCCCTATTGACTTAAAATACGATCAAACTTAGCACTTTAATAATGTTTACGATCACCTTTATAAATTGGTTGATCATTACAGTGATTTAATATATCCTACGGTTCCACTATTTCAATCTGACATTATCACCTGTTTCGTCAAGTTCCTTGCTTTGATAATTACTAACGGATATGACTTTGAAATCACGTGATTGGTGATGTATGCCGAATAGGAAAATGCCTGTACCTTGTCGAATTACATGGTGTCCCTCCTTTTGGACTTCTAATTGTTTTTTCTTCCATGTTCATGGGTGTTTACTATTTTATACATAAAATTGTAATAAATGAACAAAACATCAATATAATACCTCCATATATTGTTTATTTTAAAATGAATAAGTGTTGAAAAAACAATATAAGTTGCTTTAAGCTTATATTCACCATTGTCAATGAGAATGTTTTGTTTTACTACTGTTAATTGTGAATGTATTCATAATAACCGATAAATTTGTCCTGTTTTTTCATCTTTATTTTCTCTGGTATTCTGTAAAAGATTAGACAATTTATAAAGCCCAGTAAAAGCTAAGTTGACACAAATAAGATAACTTCACAAGAATAAACGTACAAGAACCATTTAAATTACGTTGCATCTCCGCATCTAGTAAGTGTTCTACTACCAATCTACCAGTGCTTCTAACTACCTCCCTTACTACTATCAAAGAACTTGTTATTAACTCTTGTAATAAAGCTTATGAAAATAATGGTATTAATAATTTTTGGAGTGTTAAAAATTCTTAAGAGGTTTTAGATAAAATACATGCTTTTGATGGCCCTTTTAGTTCTGTTGACAGCTATGATTTTTCTACTCTCTATACTACACTTCCACACAATCTTATCAAGAAAAAGTTTTCATATTTAATTAAATGGTCTTTTGAAAAATCTCAGTGCAAATTTATTTGCTGTAACTCGTTTAAAGCTTTTTCTGTAACGAAAAAGGAAAGTATGCTAGATACACTTACTGGAAATGTGAAGATATGATTGAAGCTTTAAATTTTCTCCTGGACAACATATATGTACGTTTCGGCGATAAAGTGTATCGACAAGTAGTAGGTATTCCTATGGGCACTAACTGCGCCCCGTTAATAACAGATTTATTCCTGTATTGCTATGAATCTCAGTTTATGACCAAACTCAGTAAAGACACGTCATTGTTACATTTGGTTGATACATTCAACAATACCTTCCGTTATCTGGATGATATTTTTTCGTTAAATAATCCAGAGTTCTCTAAAAATACTACCGAAATTTACCCAAAAGAACTTACTTTAACTAAATCTAACATAAACAGCAGTAGTTGTCCTTTTCTAGATTTGGACATTTCAATCTCTAAAGGAAAACTCCATACTAAAATTTACGACAAAAGAGACGACTTTTCATTCCCTATTGTTAATTTTCCTTTTTTAGACGGCGATGTTCCTTTGGCTCCATCATACGATGTTTATATATCCCAACTCGTTCGTTATGCCTGTGTGTAGTGGTGTCATAGATTTTAACGAACGTAATCAATGCATCACTGGTAAATTATTAAGTCAGGGATTTCGTTACCATAAATTACGTAAAACTTTTACTAAATTCTTTCATAGATACAAAGATTTGATTAGTAAATTTGGCTGTACCTGTAGAAAACTGATTAAAAACGGTATTTCACATCCTAAATTTTACGGTAATATTGTACTTAAAGCGCGGAAATCACTATGTGATCCGTCTAAACTCATCGAACCTTTAAACAAACTTATTAGTAAAGGTTATCTTACCAATGTTGTAATTAGATCTTTGAATATAGTTTACATTGGCACTAATATCGATTTTGTCATCAGCAAATTAAAACATAACTAAATTTGTTTTCTTTTCAAACGGGATGTATAAAGACACACCCACGTTCATTTTGATCTATAAAGAGGTTAACTCCTAACTATCCTACTGCCTGTCGATACATTTATTTTTGGCATTGCACAAGTCATGTCTTCTTTGACTGTCCATGATAAAATACTAGATCCCTGGATGTGTTTTAGCTGATTTTAGTCTCTGGTGCATGATTTTTTATTATTAATTGTTTTTGGCTTTTAACTAGCTGTCAGTAACTGCGAGTACTCTCAAATCGTACTTTCTTGTTTATTTGACCTGTTGATACTAATTGTAATGCTTTTCAGTTATTTAATGTTTACTTATTCAGGGTTATATCTGGTCTATATACCAGCTTTGATAAGTGTTTGGTATTACTATAAATTTTCACTTCTTCTTACTATGAACATCAAAATTATTTATTTTGAAAAAATATTTCCTTTCTCCATTTGAACTGTACAGGTATACCTAACAACAAAATTATTTCATTTACTTGTGTTTAAAGTAATTGCAAATGGCTGATATTTTTGTTGAAGCATATTTTTTTCTTAAATTGTTTAACATTTCACAGCGGTATAACATGTTACTTTAATTATTCTTCCCTAAGTTTATTTATTTTATATTTACATTTTATCATAGATCAAATTTATTTGTTAAGTGTATGTTCACTGGTGTTAATATGTCTTTTGATTGAGTTAGCCATTTCAATTGATATGTTATAGTGTGTATTTCTATGTTGTGATGTTACACTATTGTTTCAGATAAGGGTAAAGGTTTGGTACTATTAAAACGTTTAAACCCGCTGCAAATGTTTGCACCTGTCCTAAGTCAGGAATCTGATGTTCAGTAGTTGTCGTTTGTTGATGTGGTTCATAAGTGTTTCTCGTTTCTCGTTTTTTATGTAAATTAGACCGTTGGTTTTCCCGTTTGAATGGTTTTACACTAGTAATTTTTTGGGGCCCTTTATAGCTCTAGCTGTTCGGTGTGAGCCAAGGCTCCGTGTTGAAGACCGTACTTTGACCTATAATGATTTACTTTTATAAATTTTGACTTGTATGGAGAGTTGTCTCATTGGCACTCATACCACATCTTCTTATATCTAAGAGGTGTGTAATTAACATATTTTAATGTGAACTCTTTATTGGAATACCCTTGAGCAGTGGTGTAAGAAGTATCGATCCAATTTTGACTTAAAAAAAACATTGAAAAGTTAGTTATCTATAAATTATATGTAATTTGATGAAATGTTAACATTTTATGTCAGGTTCAAATGAAAAGTTATTTCCAAGGTTAAGTTAACGACCAATTCAACTGATGAAATTATAGATACATGCTGAAATATAATGTAAAAATAAGGAGGAGTGGTGTGATTGCCAATTAGACAACTATCCTCCAGAGTTGAAATGACGACGATAAAAGCAATTATTGGTCAACGTACGGCCTTTAACAATGAGAAAAACCCATACCCGTATAGTCAGCTATAAAAGGGTCCTACATGAAAAATGTGAAACAATTCAAATGAGAAAACTAACGACCTGATTTATACAATACAATTTACGAAAAACAAATATTTTTTTTTATGATTGAAACAGTTTTTCTTGATGTTTTTGATGAGTAAACTTGGACAATTTAACTCACAAACTGAAAAAAAGTCCGAATGACATTTATGTTAAGTTTGTGAGTGAGCGGCTCAGGTTTCACACCTATAACCTTGAAATAAATTCTTATAAAAGGTAAAATAACAAAAATACCGAACTCCAAGGAAAATTCAAAACGGAAAGTCCCTTATCAAATGGCAAAATCAAAAGCTCAAACACATCAAACGAATGGAAAACAACTGTCATATTCCTGACTTGGTACATGCATTTCTTTATGTAGAAAATTTTGGATTAAACCTGGTTTTAAAGCAAGCTAAACCTCTCACTTACATGACTGTCGTATAAAATTCCATTATATTGATAGCAATGTGTGAACAAAACAAACAAACATAATAGGTAAAAATGTCAAAAAATGGGGCAAAACAGACAACATTGTGATTCTCAACCAAAAAATATTATACTTTTTCTGTCAATTTGAACTTTCTTGGAACCCCAGGATTCCATTCATGCATGAATATATCACAATGAAATCGACATGGTGTGTATAGGCTACAAAAGTAGTTTCGGTAACATGGTCTATAGAAGTGTAAACCAATGGAAAACATTCTAACGGACCAATAAAGTATTTGTAGATATGCAAATCAATTAAGAATTATTATCATGTGTGCCGTCACTAACTGGGTATATAACTCAAGAGTCACGATTCTAAACGAGTCGATACTCTCGAATCAGAGACCTTGGTGCTCCTTGCATATTAGATCTCGTTATTTTAAACGACAGAATAAACATACACGTAATAAACGTTAAATGTACGATTATGGGTACTCTCAATCTGAAATCCGTTATTTTTTCGATCATGCAAAATATCGTGTATAGATTAGAATTCGGTTGGCAGCAGTATAGTACAGTCATATTTTTTATTTTTACATGTGTGATGTTAAATGAAACGAATTTTTAATACCGCACTTGTCTGAACCCCATATGGACGACACACAGCATTTAGCTCTAGAGCCAACGATTTCACAGCTTCCTCCATTACTACAACCGATTGAACAGGGATCATCTGTAAAAGAAGTCATTACATAAAGGCAACAGTAGTATACCGCTATTCGAAATTCATAAATCGATTGAGAAAAAAACAAATCCGGGTTACAAACTAAAACTGAGGGAAACACAATACATACAATACATCATTATTATACACTCATCTGGTTCAGGGTCTACACAAATATTAGAATGAGTAAACTGACTCAAAATAAACTAAAGTACTCAACTGGTACATCGAAACTAGAGGTTATGAAGAGCCTGTGTCGCTCACATAGGTCTATGTGCATCTTCAACAATGGACACTCTCCAACATTGTGGACTAGAAAGGAATTCATGTAAAAAGATTTTTTTGTTGATCTTGTATTGCTGATCATTTTATTCTGTTAACAGTTTTTCTCTAAATTTTTCAGTTTTTTCCCAAAACATAAAAGCAGTTAGTAATCGTCATTTAGGGCAATTACTCCTATAAAGCGTCTACTAACGATTTCGGCAAAATTTGACCTATTTGTAGATCTTGTTTTGCAAATCATTTTTGCTTTTTAGAGTGTCTATGATATCTTTTATATTTTTCAAGAAAATAGGCAAAAAAGCAAAACAATGATACAAATTGTAGATTGTAGATCTTCATTTGCTGATCATTTTTGCTATTCAAAGTATCTATCTATCTGTTATTTTTGTTCAAAATAAAAGGCAAAAACACTAAGAATAGGTGAAAATCGTCATTAAAGAGCAATATCTACAATAAGCAATCGACAGACGATTTCGGCCTTTACACTAATTGGTAGAGCTTGTCTTCCTGATATTTTTTGCTTATTTAAGTTTTTATCTTTCTTTTTTAGTTTTAAGGATAATAGGCAAACACACTAAAAATGGGTAAAAATCGTTATTAAAGGGCAATAACTCCAAAAGGGAGTCTTCAGACAATTTCGGCAATGAAAATTATTTGTATATCTTGTCTTGCTGATAATTTTTTATATTAAGAGTTTCTCTGTATCTATTATAGATTTGATGAAACAAGGCAAAAATGAAATAAAAACATTGGTATAATTCGTCATTTAAGGCAATAACTCCAATAAGAGGTTGTTTGAAAGTTTTGATGAAAATAGACAGTAGGTAGATCTCAAAAGAGGGACGAAAGATACTAGAGGGACAGTCAAACTCATAGATCGAAAACGAACTGACAACGCCATGGCCAAAAATAAAAAGACAAACAGACAAATAATAGTACAGATGACACAACATAGAAAACTAAAGACTAAGCAACACGAACCCCACCAAAACTGGGGTGATCTCAGGTGCTCCGGAAGAGTAAGCAGATCCTGCTCCACATGTGGCACCCGTCGTGTTGCTTATGTTATTACAAATCCGGTAAATAGTCTAATTCGGTAGGTCACAAAGGGAAGGGTATTGTAGTTACGACATAAGAAACATATCCGATATCATCTGTGAAACGGTTATTCCATAACGGTCAACCAACTCGTGATGGCGTCCGTAAAATTTACGAAGGGTTGATTTCAACTTCACCATTTGGAACTCTTGGTTTAATAGCTTCCCTGTGAGCAGCAATCCTCTATCAAGAAAATCATGATAGGAAATACATGCCCGGGAATATCGTATCAATTGGGAGATATATACTCCGTGTGCAGGCGCTGCTGGAATGTTGCTACATAGAAATAGAAAGTTCACAATTGGAAAGCTGAAATCATCTCTTTTGTCGTAAAGTTTTGTTTTCAACCGACCCTCGTTGTCAATTTCTAGATGTAAATCAAGATATGAGGCAGACTTAACTGTATCTGTAGTATCCTTTATCTCTAGTTCGATGGGATAGATTCGTTCAACATAGTCACCAAATTTTGTATTATTTAGTGAGAGAACACTATCTATATAGCGGAACGTAAAGTTAAAGGATATTGCTTACTTCTTATCTTTCTTTCTAAGAAGTTCCTGTATGAAGTCAGCCTCATTATAATAAAGAAACAAGTCGGCAAGAAGAGGGGCACAATTGGTTCCCATTGGAATTCCGACAGTCTGTTGAAAAACACGTCCTCCAAACGTAACAAATATGTTGTCAATCAAGAAATGAAGCATCCTGATAATGTTAGTTTCAGAGAATTTTTTGTTTGAATCAGAGTGATTCTTTACAAAGTAGGATTTATCCCTCCCCAAGACAAGAAACTTGTATCTACGTTCGCCATTCTTTTTAATGAAACAAAGTAATACCAACTCTTTCAATTTGTCTTTTAGTTTGGAATGGGGAATACTTGTGTAAAGTGTAGAAAAAGTCAAATGTTTTAATACTATTGCAAGATGAGAGAGTCTTAGATTGTATGTACTCTACAAGATCTTTGGAATTTTTTTAGTATCCACATCTGATTCACGCCACCTCTAGAATAGGCAGTTTCACAATAACTTTTGAACCCGGCTTTGATTGCTGACAAAATAGATGTTAATAATTTAGAAAGAGGTTTCGTGGAGCACTTGGAAGACCCAGCAATATACCGTTGTTTGTAAGGACACTTATGTAGTTTAGGTATCAAATACAGTGATGGAAGATCCAGTTCTTCATCTTTAGTTGAAATTCCAAAGGAACATAGAACAGACCTATGATTATCCAGGATTTCCTCTTTGGTAAGTGTCGTGAAGGTATATGTTGAGTTTCCAAATGAATTGTCAATACCTAATTCATTTATCAAGCAGTTTATGTAATGATATTTACACACAAAAACCATGTTGTTTGGGGCTTTATCTGCGGGGACAACAACATATTTGTCATGGAGGTAGGACAAGTGTTTTGCAACATTTGGGTCTTTAACAATTGACGTAGCGTGAGTATTGATAGACCCATTTAGTTTCTTAATTCGGATTTGTATCAACGACCTCACAGACATAATCCATTCGGAAAGAGTATCTACGTCTTCTTTCTCGCGTTTAGCCCATTGCCTGGCATAATCCTCGACTGAATCCATCAGTATTTTGGAGTTGTATTTCCAATTGATGGATTTAGGCTCACAATATTTCGGACCTTTGGATAACAAATTTCGCAGGGAAGTGTTATTGACAATGTTGAGGTCTCCGGTAATAACGTGACCAGCCGGATTATATATGAATTGGGAACTAGCACAGGTGCAATCAGGAGGTTTAGACTTGAAGTCGTCAATGTTGAGATCCTGCAAAACGTGTTTGTAATTAAAAAAATTTAGTTGCAATTGGTCTGGTATAGGTATAAGAAATTATTGGTACAGACTGATCTTTAAAATAAGGAGGTATTTTCGACTGAACTAATTTATAATGAAGAATATTGCCTAAGTTGACGCCATCGAGACCTTTGTTGGCAAAGGAAAGTTTAAGAAAAGATCTTTTCTCTTTTTCATCTTTTCCAATGCGAACTGGTTTAAAAAGTCTGTGACTTGCAATATCCGAAATGATAGCTGTAAGTTTGTATTGGTTAGAATGAGGGTTTGTAACAGTGGTTTCCAAACATAAATTGTACAGAGAATGAAGTTTTGAAAGGGGTAATAAATAAAGTTAAGGGCGAATGTGATAAATACCTAACGGCTTTTGTATAAATGGCAGCAAGTCATTAATAGAGACATCATGCAAAGTAGGTGATGTATAATGATGATGACCATGACTGCGTCTACGTCGAGGAGTAGAGTTGAAAATATTCATCACATTCACCCAGCTACAAGAAGGACTAGATAGAATACCTATACCATCAATTTTGTCATTGCAACCATATGGTGTCGCAGTTCGCAATTGTCGAATCCATTCGTCTTCTTTTTGTCTACGGAGAGGCGTTGCAAGTTGAGGATTGTTAGTCTTGTGGTATATTTTTTCGATAATACGAACTGTCATAGAAACAATGGAATGATCAGGCTGATTAAAATGCTGGTACCGAATGTCGTTTGCATTGAGGTTGATATCTGATCTATGGCCGCACATACGTTTGTTTAGCTTTCCTTTCGTTTCACCGACGTAAACCAATCCGCAAAGGTTACACTCTAATCCGTAGACAACATTTATAGATTTACAATTCAGATCATCGTTACTTCTAGTAAAATAAGACTTTTTAGTTAAATTGCTAGTGAATTGAGCATCTGTTATTAAAATTTCACAAGTTTTGCAGCCATTTGTTCCACATTTCGAAATGAGACAGTGTTGTTCAGAGTCATCAAAATCCAAAATGTCTTTAAGGAGAACTGAACATGGCTGTTTATGTGTACTATTGCTATTGTCACTAGTATGATGATCTGAATGAGTCATGTTTGGGATTCTGAACAACTTTGCTACGTCAGATTGTATCTATTCATAGCAATTTTCAAGATAATAGACAAAACTTGCATTTTATCCCTATGTTCTATTTTAAGCTATGTCGGCTATGTTGGTTGGCCGGCGGGGTCATCGGACACATTTTTAGTACTAGATACTCAAATGATCATTGTGGCCAAGTTTGGCCCAGTATTTTTATAGAAGATTTTTGTAAAAAGCTGACGAACAAGTGATGAGAAAAGCTAATTTGGCTCTATGGGTTAAGTGAGCTAAAAAGGTACATATACAACTCAAATAATAACAGTGCTCTTTTTCAGTCAGTGTCCTCCAGAGCAATGCATTCCGGCGTTTATGTCATGGGCGAGCGGACTGTATCGACTGGATTAGTCGGGTTAGTACATATGTTATCTATGAAATCTTTACCGGTTATGGTGAGTCAATGAATATGATGACATACTTTTGGAGTGTCTAAAAATAAAATGAAACATTTAAACGGTACAGACTGTGGTCACAATTCTTCACCTGGAGAATATGCAATTGGATATAGTCAGTTTAGAGAAACTTCAAAACAATAATTTGTCTACGCCATAAACCGTCACAGCAAAAGTTCGCTTTACAGGAAAATATCTTGTGTACCCGAAATTAGAAATATTTCACATATAAACCCTTACACAGCTACTTTTGCATAGGTACTATTTCTGTACCAAAAATCTATAGTACTGAAAATCTACTTTTAATATTCAGTACTATTTTGTTACTTTAAAATTATTGTAATATTTAGGTACCTGTATTTTACAGTACTTGATATGTACTTGAAATTTAAGTACACCATTACATTTTCAGCATTTTGAAAGTTTGTCTATTTCAAATCTCTTAAAGTTATGATTTTCAAACATGGAATATTGTTATCACTGTTGGTATTACTGCTGTACCAAAAAATTCGAGTACAAATCATGTACTGTAAAATACAGGTACCTTAATATTACAAGAATTTTAAAGTAAAGAAATAGTACTTAATATTAAAAGTAAATTTCCAGTACTACAGATTTTTAGTACAGAAATAGTACCTATGCAAAAGTAGCAGTGTACCTGCAAAATATTATACCCTATCTACAAAATATATTGCTTACCATTTGATTGTCAAAAATAGCTATAAAATAATGATAAAAAATCAGTTGCAATGTGGCTGGTGTTGATCAAGTTTTATTTAACAATTAACCAATCAATATAATAATATTAATAATAATAATAATAATAATAATAATAATAACAATAATAATAATAACAATAATAATAATAATAATAATAATAATAATAATAATAAGGTTGAAATGCATAATTTTAATAATAATAAATTCAGAGAATAATTGAAGGTCTTTCCACCTTACATGATGTTAGTTAAGGTTGCAATACATAATAATAATATTAATAATAATAATAATAAATTCAGAGAATAATTTAAGGTCTTTCCACTTACATGATGATAGTTAGGGTTGAAATGAACTTTAAAACAGATATGAAAAAAAGTATCCTTGTAAACAAAAACGATGTCAGAAGATAAAGTATCTTACATAGATTCCAAAAATATATAGTTTGTAGTTGTTATTTTTTAAGAAATATTCATTATGTTGAATGTGGTCAGTATTTGGAAGAAGAAGAAGATAAATGACCAGCTACTTCCGACTAAACTTGTCATTTCCCGTGTCATTAAATGGCTCACTTTTCACTCATTTCAAAAATATAAGGTTTTTAAGTATTTCCTTTTTAAAATAAAGGAGATAATTGGCCACTTCTTGTGTACAAAATGCCACTTCCGGTGTCATGTGATAGCTTTATTGCAATGACAATCCTGATAGTTGTTGACTTCTATGTCATTTGGTCTCTAGTGGAGAGTTGTCTCCACAGGCACTTGTCTCTGAAATAAACAATTCCTAAATACATTAATTGATGTATTTAGGAAATTTTTTTCAGAGACAAATGCCTGTGGTTGACTCATTGGCAATCGTACCAGATCTTCTTATTTTAATTTACACGTACGTTTTACTGTTTCTCATGGCGGAACAGGTGATGCATGCATAACAGGAGGCGTCTTCTTTGTCGACACAACGAGTCTCGCTTCTTTTGGAGTTCATGTGATTCCCTAATTTTATTTTTTATCTTGATTTGTATCTTCGTAATGAATTTATAAAATTTGAACATCGGATTACTTCTGTTGTCTCTAAACAGTTACCTGTATTTGGCAAAATCTTTCGGAATTTTGGATCCTCAGTGTTTTCAACTTCGTACTTTATTTGGTCCTTTTGACCTTTTTTGATTTGAGCGTCACTGATAAGTTTTCTGTAGACGAAACGCGCGTATGGCGTACAAATTTTAATTCTGGTATCTATGATGAGTTTATTTACCACTAATCAAATTAACAGTACGCATAATAAGATCATTTTTGAATGATTGATTAATTGATGGATTGTTAGTTGCTTAACGTTCAGCAAATATTTCATGCACGTTAAGGGCGATAACAAATGAACAATACATACAACAGGTAGGTCATGTAATAGGGTTCGACCGTTAAAATAAAATCAATCTTTTAGTTAGTACTACCTTAGTTCAATGAATGCACATAATTCATGGAGTAATGTATTTTCTTATACTGCAGTTGAATTAATTTCATGTTTCTTTTTACATTTTAATTCTTAAAAAAGTCAAAATTACTTTAAATAACACTAATGATAACGACATCTTAAAATAAGTACCGATTATCAGGTTGTCTGCATATTGATATTAATATCAGCTGCGAGCCACAATATGTAAGGCCAGGTCAACGTATGAAGTTTTTTGTCGAGTGAGCGTAGCGAACGAGTTAAAATAGGCTTCATATTGTGTCGAACATCTGACATCTTACAATATCAATATGCAGATATCCTGATAATCGATTTATCGGATTGTAATTGTGTATTTGCATGATAGAAACAAGTGTTTTTCTTTGTTTCGCCAGGAAACCGGAAGATGACGTGATAAGTTCGGGTCAAACTTATCAATGTCGGTTCATTCATTATGACGTCGATGATAATTTATGTCCAGGTCAAAGTTATTAAGGCCAGGTCAACGTATTTGCCGTGATATGCAATTTTATGAAGAGCTGAGCAGAGTGATACAAACAGTGGGAACACCGATAATAGTGATTAAAAGTTACGACATACCAATATCGACTGAGTCAACGGAACTGGTACTCTTACATCAAAAACTGTATACTTACACTGACAGTATGTTCCGTAGTAACCAGACGGACAGGAACAGTACCAACCGGAGCCGGATATTATACAGTGTCCGCCATTGCTACATTGTCTATTAGTGCAAGGTGTGTCTAGAATATAATATGACGCAAGATACATTAAATCAACAAATATACATGGACTTTGATTATTTTAGAGAAGGTTCACGATCAATGATTAAAATATTCTCTATACTCAACGTAAGGAGTATGAAACATAAGATAGTAAAGCACATTGAAGGTTCGTTGTTATCACCGAGATCTGAACAAAAACAGATAGGATAATATATTAAAACTATATCTGTGACACGCCATCAATTGGTCTCCGTCGTCTGAAGTCATTAGTCCATTATCGTCTGTTAAACTAAGAATGTATACGTATCATTCTTTGTAATCAAACCCAGACAAAGATGATCTTAAATAAATCGTGCTATTCATTTTAGATCCCCTTTGGTCATATGATTCCTAACGTTTCTACGTGTTTATACATCCCTGACTTTTAGGGTTTGAAGTTAAATCCAGGAAAACGCATCGGACATACGAGCTTTATAAAGACTAAAGTGTTATTTTCATTTAGATGCATTCTTTAATGCCAACATGACTATCTCTACTAAAAAATAAGATTTGCCTATTCCTCAGAGAAACAAAAGCATTGCGAAACAATGCTAGATAAGCAAATAGTTGTGATAGTTTGCAATAAAAATTATTTTAAAGTACCCCAGTTCGACAGTTAAGGTGACCGATATCTACTAAAAATAATCGTAAATCAAACAATCTTTTTATATTACAAATGGAGCTTGAAATTTCTGTTGCATTCAAACTCTTTTGTAAAAAGTAAAATAACAAAAATACCGTACTCCAAGGAAAATTCAAAACGGAAAGTCCCTTAACAAATGGAAAAAATCAAAAGCTCAAACACATCAAACGAATGGAAAACAACTGTCATATTCCTGACTTGGTACATGACCAATACACCAATAAGGTCCATTGATAATTATAAGATATTCAGAAAAATACATTATTCCAAAATTAAGGAGCAAGTCCCAACTTTGAAAATTTAAGCACTGACACCTCTTGTTTACAGTACATCTTAAATTATTCTGAAAACACATAATTTACAATTTAAGGCTCGTCCAGTGTCCGTTTTGACTGGTGAACAAGAGCGTCCTTATACGGGAACTATTATGAATTGCAAAACAGCTTAGATGTGGCGATTCATTGGCCAGTTTAAATAAGAAAAACACATGTTCGTTACACCCACTGACTAGGTTGTTTTTACAATCCACATTGAAACCCTGGGGACACTTAAGGGTTTTCAAAGACAACAAGAAGCAAGACTTCTAAAGGTTATGGTGCACATTACTATAAGTTACAAAACATCTTTGATGGCGTAATTCACCAGTTCATTCGTCTCAACTATGCTTCAACAAGTTTTTTACGCTATTGGTTTATACTTACAAGCGACACAAGCAACATTTGGGGAACCTACATGGGGTACATGTCCTTATTCTTAATGCTCTTTTATCTTTTAACTTTTGAATATTTTCTTTAGAATAAATAAGTTAAATTGCATTTCATATACGTCAGGTTATTTATTTAAACATCTATTGAAAACATGCGTACAGATGATAGGTTTTATATTGATATACTAACCTACTTACACATACACATTAACACGTTTTACTGATGATCCGTTTAGTTTTGCTTGATTGTAAAGTAATATGCAAATGTAATTATGTGCAGATGATCTATTTCACAGAAAAAAAGAAAGTAAGTTAAGTATGTGGTTTAAGTGTCAGCGAAGTGATATTCTGTATGGAAAGACAACGGGGTCAAAATTCTTAATTCGTAAATTGTCAATTTGTAACTTGTAACTGTGTAATTTCAAAATTCTTAATTCGTAAATTGTCAATTTATAAATTGTATCTTTGTAATTTCAAAATTCTTAATTCAGCCGTAAATTGTCAATTTGTGTAACTTGTACCTTTGTCATTTCAAAATTCTTAATTCGTAAATTGTCAATCTGTAACTTGTAACTGTGTGATTTCAAAATTCTCTATTGGTACATTGTCAATTTGTATATTGATGTTTTGTAACTTGTAACATGTCGATTCGTTAAATGTCGATTTGTTAAATGTCATCGTTGTATTATGCTAACGATCATTATGACGACAGATGGCGTTCGGTTTCTTCTTCGGTGTATAAGCCTCCTGTCAGTAGGAGCACCTCCATATGGAGAATATACCTTAGTAATTTACATTAATTATGTACAGCAAATGCATCTAAAAGAAAACAAATTGGAAAATATTTGCTTTGTTTTTATATGGCATGTATACAGGAACCCGGTTTTATTTTGTTTTCTGAAGGAGACAGGACCATGGCCTTTCGTTCGAGGACGGAAACTATATAAACATACAACCCGAATAGTTCAGTCCCTCCACTTAATCGATCCCTCCTACTTGCGAGGTTAATGAAGTAGTCGTAGATCAGCGGAATATAACGACTGAATTATTCGGGTAAATATATCTGGGAGCAGTATATCTAACAATATATATGTTCCTGAATAGATATAAGGAGATGTGGTAATGAACCGTATGATTGCCAATGAGACAACTATCCCCTAAAGTTCAAATAAAGCCGATGTAAGCCATTATAGGCAACGTACGGCCTTCAACAATGAAAAAACCCATACCATTTAGTCGGCTATAATAGGCTACATCATTACTGGAAAACCCAGGTAATAAACGGTTTCTATTAATCCTAAAATGTTATTATCGGACTATTTTATTTTGAAGGAGGGGAAGGGCTGACCGCTATATATATATATATTAATATACATGCCTACTAAACTTTTCTGCTCAAGAAGTTTAACAATTGCCGCTTCCTGATTTTCCGTTCAATAAAAATTTACAAAACAAAAAGACCAAAATATTCCTGATTCCCTACCTCTCAACTACTGCTTAATGCCCCGTACTCCCGGTATCCCACCGTGCCACCCCCTCCTTAGATATCCTTAGCCTGGCAACCTGACCCCATACTGAACTATTAGTTCGGTCAAGAAAGACAACTCGTACTCAAAAAAGGGAGGTAACTCAATTTTCTTATAAAGGGAAACGAGTTTATCAGTATTTCCGAGGAACATGTTGATTTTTGCACGCCAATTTGTGTACATAAATAATTAAATATCGGATCACAACAGGTTTTGAATGTTTGATGATCGATATCCACGCTTAATTCCAATATTATAATAATTTGTAATCTTGATAGGAAACCGAGTTTAGAATCAAATTAGAATTATTACGGTTTATATATAATTATTTCAATTAGTTTTTATTAAACGAGATGCGTATCTATTGTGAAAAATTCTTTCTTAATCTTTGAACATTTTTCTAAACATGCAAATTCTGTTAAGAAAAATAGAAGTATTTGATTTTATAAGACAAAAAAAAAAAAAAAAAAAAAACAGAAAAAAAAAAAAAAAAAAGAAATCTGCCCACTTAAAATATTGAATTTTGCCATGTCTGGTTGAATGACTATACATATTTTGATTCTCATACTTACAGACAATGCATTACATCGGTACATAGAAAAATTATAAACTCATATTAACTCAATTTAACTATTAACGAACTTAGTGAAATGTTTGCTTCTTTTTTCATCTTTGAACTGCTAAATGGCGAAATGCATCTAAGAAATCTAACAAATTTTGCAAGTTCAAAATAGAGAACCATTCAAAACAAAATTGATTTTACTTCTTCAATACTGTGGTATGCATAACTTTGGCCACTTATAATAAATGAAAAATAATTATGTAATCAAATTTGGTTAAATATCTATTTCAAGTTTATGATCTTTTATATGTAAAGGTAGTAAGGTAAACATAAATAAACAGAATTAACAGCTTTATGTTATTGCTTCGAAAACGATGATGTCCTATACTGATTTTATTGCCATCATACTCATACTTATATTCCTTAGTTTTAAGAAGACACATTTAACCAATTAATTGTATGGTGTTATAACTTTGGATATCAAAATAAAGGTATATACAGAAAAGCGCGTTGGACGCATCAAAATCATTAAGTGATATTGTCAATGTTAGACATGAATCCCAAAGTTTTTCATTTGGAAAAGTTTTTTTTCTAATTTCATTTTACATTTTAGCAGATATAATTTCAATATCTCAACATCTCGGGTAACTTTTCCCGTTTGTGCATCCAGATAGTACCACCGTGTCCTTTAACTATTTTCTTGATTTAAAACACTCAGTATGTCCACATTCTATGACAAACACTAGCTCGTGGTCTTTATTCAATATCGTTTGAATTCAAATCTTTTTCTAGTCCGAGATTACTCTGACGTCCAACGGCTGTTTTGCCAGACAAGCTGGGGCCGTGGGACGTCAGAGCTCGTCCCATATCAAAAAGTGGATATTTGCCCGTCCAAAATAGATGCGCTGCTTCGTCGCTTCTGGTGCCAACGGACGGCCTTGGAATTATATAAATCGGGTATCAATTTGTTCATTTTTCATTTATCTCTTCATTTATGTAAGTTTCACCTACCTGCCACCCTTTATTTTCTCATATTTAGACAGTTTTCACTGTGACCCACCGATTCTGGCATTTTGACTTTCATTTTGAAAGATTGTCATGTGATCACGAGAAAAAAGTAAGGCACAATGGACTATGGGAAATGATGTATGCATATGACCCTAGGTCAATATGAATATATAATCTAACACCTCGCTCATTTACGATGCAAGCAATGTAAATATCCGAGAGCTTCCGAATGTTATCATGGTTGGCACTAAATGCTTAATACCGATCTCCTGTAAAGGAGGTGAAAAATCGTGGTTGGCTACTAAAGGTTAAATACCGATCTCCTATAAAGGAGGTGAAAAAAGTATAAATATTTGCATATTTGAGTCTCGAGGTCGCGAAATCTCTCGTAACTTGACGTCCATTTGAAAATAAAAGTAAAAATGTCTGAATCGATGGGTCACTGTGAAAACTGTCTAAATATGAGAAAATAAAGGGTGGCAGGTAGGTGAAACTTACATAAATGAAGAGATAAATGAAAAATGAACAAATTAAAACCCGATTTATATAATTCTAAGGCCGTCCGTTGGCACCAGAAGCGACGAAGCAGCGCATCTATTTTGGACGGGCAAATATCCACTTTTTGATATGGGACGAGCTCTGACGTCCCACGGCCCCAGCTTGTCTGGCAAAACAGCCGTTGGACGTCAGAGTAATCTTGGACTAATCTTTTTCTAACCTTCAACGCACCCATCGCACATTCTTTGAAAGATCATTGCAGATCATGTTAAGCGTGATAGAACAGTTTAGTGTTGTTATTGATTTATTCAGTCGGTTGTCCATTGAATTAATACAAGCTTCCCATGAAGGGTTGAGACATAAAAAAGAATGAACAATTTTAGTGTGAATGCACCTTGAAATATAAATGAGAATTTTTGTCATTCTACTGCAAAGTTTTCGGCATCTAAAGGTGCAAAAGATGAATTTTATATCATGCGTGGATATGATTGACGGATTTGCTTGGCGTCGAGTGACAAATAGTTCATGCATATTCGGAACGAGAACAAATCAACAATAATTCAATAAGTGGAATGACTAGGAAGAACACAATGAAGAACAGAAATTTCGAATGCAACTCGAAAATGATTTTTTTGCCATCAACTCCCTGGAAGAGTTGTTGCAAGGGTATATATATATGCTAACGTAAAGGAGATGTGGCATCGGACGTGGCTGCGTGTTTATACATTCAGCACAATGAAGCGAATAGATATAAAATGATGTGGTATGAGTGCCAATGAGACAACTCTTGTATTTAATTTGTAAAATAAAAAATTATAGGTCAAAGTACGGCCTTCAACACGGAGCCTTGGCTTACACCGAACAGCAAGCTATAAAGAATACCCATTTACTGCCAGATAGAAGAAGTCAATAGATTGCCATATATGTTATACACCATTGCTTGGGATAACTTTTCTACTGGATATGATGAATTAACTAGCCACAGACTGGCACAAAAGTCTTGCTCATGCAAAATCATGATTTGTAGAATATTTGTCATACAATAATGGAATTTTCCAATGTACTTTATATCAATAGCTTTAAACATTAGCTTGGTTAAAAAAAGGGACATGTCGGTGAAAAGAGAACCATAATTATTTCTGATGTGATTGCATATGGTCTCAGTTGAAAATAAAACGTCAACCTAACATAATAATAAAAAACATTTGGTCAATAAAAAAAATCAAACATCATGTCAGTTTCACAGTTTCAACATTTTTGTCGAATTAAAGAGTTTTTTTAAAATATGATTTGTCCGTTCCTAAAGTATGACATTTGTTTTTACTATGGCCTCTTAAAAAAAATGGACTTATAAGTCTACTTTGTGTTTAAGTTAATAATGAGGAATACGTGTGTATCTTTTATTTGACACAGTAAATGTAAACCTCCATGCATGCTGCGAGACTTTATGATTTCGGTCGTTGTGTAATCAAGTAACAATCCATTATGTGATTTTTTAGAATTAAAACTTTTCAAAATATGTTACAGTTTCGAGTATTTTTTATTTATTTTCATATTCGTTTTAATTAATAATTTTATAATTATGCTTATTTCTAAAGGAATATATGTAACGGATCTCCGTGAGCTATGACAAAGTATAAAGTAAACACGGGGTATTTTCCAAATACATGTAGCTAACTTAGCCAAATCAAAAACTCGTCAAAGATAAAACTCTGAAAGATTTCAACTTGAAATGATAAGAAAAGTGTGAGAAATTAATAATATATACACGGTCACATTAAACGCATCACTCCCTAAGGAGAACAATCTTAATTAGCTACTTGAATCACACACATCAATGTTGGTATCCCGGGGTGTGTAGGTTTATGCAGTACATGTAGTCGTAAAAAGTTAATTCGTAAATATTTTTTGTTAAAAACATATTTTAAACTTTATCATAGTATTGGGAAGTTTATGTGTTTTTTCAGGGAAGATAATACTTCGTCGATCGGATCGTTAATTAACAGTTGATTCACGATGTTAATCAATAACGTTTGAATTATATAAGCTAAATTTTTCGAAATTTGCATTTCATATGAAATAAAAAATAATTTGCAATGAATTCGTAACAATATAAATATTTCCCGCCCGATGATATGTCAAGAAATGACGCTATCCTATGATGCATCATTCTAATATTGAATTGACGAAACCATGTTGTTGTATTCCGCCTGGCTGTTATGTCGAGCAGTGAGCCAGGATCCAAGCTACCATCTCCGCACAATTTGCCACCATATTACTCTCCAAAATGATCCCCAAATCATGCGCAAAGATTTTAATGGAGAAATAAAATTAGGGTAAGCAGATTGGAGATAATTGCTTCTGTCATGCAAATGGCGAGATCGTCTCTCTGACAAGTCAAAGGGGTAGGGTGTCACTTTGGTTAAAAGTGGGTATAGATGTGTAATAAAAAAAAAACAGTTTCATAGTTTTACGATCATGGTCATTGAAAAAATATCCAGAGGGGAAACCTCCTAGTATATGTCGATCCATTATCTGTATGATCTGTATGATCTGTATCTGTATCTGTAGGAGTACGTGGTGAATACCAATACTGGTTTTAATACAATGGTAAAGAGAGCGCCATCGATTTATTGACAGTGCACGAGGGCAGTTTCTGAACTTTGCTATCAACGCTCGGTCTTCAAGGTGGTTCCACTCGATTACTGTTTTTACGAAAAATCCCTTGGCAGCAATTGTTCTTTTTGGACGAGGTTTTTTTTTTTTTTTTAAATTTGTCTGGTTCTATAGCAGGAACCAGCCCCTCAGCCACCTCGTACAGAAATATTAGCTTCTGGCTTGATCGTCTTTTCTGTATGTCATGTAGTTCAAGTTTGGTGAGCGTGTTTGAGACGCAAGAATCTTCTCTGGATTTGTAGTCTCCTGTTATAAATCTCGCAGCTTGTCGCTGTATTCTTTCAAGCATGCTGATGTTCGTAGATGTGTAAGGTCCCATACTATTGCCCCATACTCCATAATTGACCTGACCAGTGAAATATATGCGGTTTTCTTGCATTCTGGTGGGCAATATCTCAAATTCTTTAATTATCAGGAAGCCTAGTGTCGAGTTTGCCTTATTGGCTACGTTGGAAATATGGGTAGTCCATTTTAGGTTATTGCTAAGTTTTCTGGTTCCTTTATATTTTATACAAAATATTGTATATTCAATACAGTTTTAATATATAGTAAACATTAACTAAGTGACTTATTTAAAATAATACTTCATTCAATTTGTTTTGCAAAGTACAAACACGATATAAAACATTTTTATCTTCATTACTCAACTTTCTCAAGAGCCAAATAAATAAAGATTTTTCATCCATTTGCTTATTGTATTAAAAAATCATAAGATGATTGAATTCTTTTTCAAAATTTTAACATTGAGATTATATTATTAAGGAATAATGGGTGTCAATCCATTTCTCCCATCATACATTTAGTCCAAAATTTGCGACCCAGAACAATATAGGTATGAATTTTCCAGCTCAGTCTTATATTTCATGTATTTAGTATAATTTTGACCCGGTCAAATATTAAGAAGAAATTTCCTGCCAAGTGACGGTAATATATTTGCGAAGTTGATAAGGGAGCCCATTGCAGCGACACATCTATATTTACCTTTATACAGGAAGTGACACACCCCCTTCCAGGTGTGGTGACCAGGGTGTCTTCCTCCTATTCCCACTTTTTAAAAATGATTATTCCTTCTATTCCCACATGCAAATAACAATAGATGTTTTGATAAATAATTTGTTTTTATAACAATCAAGGTTAGTTAAAAATCACCTAAGATTTACCTGTATTTTTGAAAAGAAAACATATTTCTTACACTGTTTAAATTCTTAATTACCTTAAAATAAATAATAATAAATCAGATAAAAATAAATAAGATTAAAAAATCATTGAATTTGTAAACCTAAAAAATTGTCATCCGAACACATAAATTGATGATAGTTAATATTAAAACAAACTTTCCCATCTTGCAAGATTTCCATGTATAACAAACGCAAGAAGAACCTACCAGTTTTACCAAAAACGTTGATGACATCAACATAGAGGGTATTTGGACACGTACTACCAAAGGTGACCCATTCCTGATAACAGACGACAACACAGTTGGGTGTATGTTAATCTTCAGTACTCAAACGAATCTAACACATAAGCAGCAGCAAATATCATATACTAGTATGATGAAGGTACATTTTACTCATGTCTAAGCCTATTCTTCAAATTTTACACATTTCACGCAATGGTTGACGGCGCAATGTATCCACTGGTACACAGTTCACTTCCAGCCAAGAGCAAACTAATATACACAAGGTTCCTGACTTTACGCAAAGATGTATGTCACCAACACCAGCTACAACTTCAGCCTAACACTATCTTCCTGGACTATGAAGTCGCCATCCGAAATGCAGCATATTATGTATTTCTTTACATCAACGCAAACCAATTTTTTTCCCACTACACACAATGCATCTGGAGAAAAGCACAATGAACAGGGATTCAGGTTTCATACAAGAAAGACAACAACATTCATCAACTAGTACGCCGTGCTGCTGTCCTTCCACTTGTACCTACTGCTGAGGTCGAAGATGTGTGGTTTAATGCCTTAACCGACATTGATCAGATTAATACTAACATCAGCTAAACGCCGTTTACAGATTATGTAACAAAATACTGATGGGACCATTACACAACACAGGGACTGAGGACTACACATCATCTAGAGGGAAGGCAAAGCAAGCTGAAGAAATATGTTCAACACCAACATCCAAACATCTTTAAACTACTGAAACATGAGGAAGCTACGCCCTGACCATGATCCAGTATGCAGTCGGTGGGAAGAGAGAGAGTGGCCCAAAAACGAAAGTATGTCGAAATCAACAACAGATTAGAAGATCTTATGGATAAATACCACAACCAGGAAGTACCTTATTCACGCTGAATAGATTAATAAACTTTAATAGACTTATATACATTGAATTTCTAATGTGTGTGCTACAATGTTTGATTTGTTTTAATGCTGTTAATTTGTATTGTTTGTTTCATATTATAATGATTGCTTGAATCTACTGTTGAATTTGTGTTATAAAAGAAATAAATTAATTTACTTTTATTTGTTTCCATTTCTTGCATATTTATTTAAATTAAAAACGCAGAATTCATACACATACAAAAATAATCTATTACCTATCCAACAAAACACTTGTCATTTAAAAGTTGATTAAACAATGTTTATACAATATAATCCTTTGTTTGCACAAGTTTTACCCATATTCCCACATCAAATTTTAACTTTTCTTACTTGATTTATAAAAAGTGGGAATAGGAGAAATGAACCGTGACCAGTACAGTAGACATACATGTTTATTCGAGGTCACCTCTATATAAAACCGTATCCCTGGTATAATATGCCATATAGAACAAACAATGTATTTCTTTTATATGTATGTGCTGTACATAATTGAATTAAATTACTTTGATATATACTCCATATGGAGGTGCTCCTACTTACAGGAGGCTTATACGCCAAAGAAGAATCCGAGCGCCATCTGTCGTCATAATGATCGTTAGCATAATACAACGATGACATTTAACAACTCGACATTTAACGAATCGACATGTTACAAGTTACAAAACATCATTATACAAATTGACAATTTACCAATAGAGAATTTTGAAATCACACAGTTACAAATAACAGATTGACAATTTACGAATTAAAAATGTTGGTATTTCATAGTTACAAATTAACAATTTACGAATTAAGAATTTTGAAATTACACAGTTACAAGTTACAAATTGACAATTTACACATTGACAATTTACACATTGACAATTTACAAATTGACAATTTACGAATTAAGAATTTTGACCCCGTTGGCTTTCCATACTTCTTGGATTAAGACTGGAGGATTTTAAAAGTAAATAAATAATCTGGCAAAAATTTCCCCGTTTTTAGATATATCATATTTATCCCGTCAGTTTTGTTGTACGCTTTCAAGTAATAATTAACATCAAATGACTTAAAATGTTTCAATTAAAGTTACTTATTCAAAAAATCAAGTTTCTGTTTTCACGTGAGAAATGAACTTGACAAAAACAGAGAGTAAAAGCTTAGGACAACCTTGTCAACGATTACTTTAAAACAATATCGGCGTATTTTTAGGGCGTTTGACAATTCAGATATAATTAAATATCCAATTTGTTTGTTGTTATTTGTCCAATTGTAACTTCAGAGCAATGAGGCAGTTCGATTTAAGTTTTAATAAAAACTAGTATATCACATGCACCTTTTTATTTATTTTATTTTCGTCATGGATATGTGAGAAGATAACTTTAGTTTTTTTTCTTTGTCGTTAAGATGCTATCTCTTTGGCGTGTTGTCGTGATCTTTTTTATTTATATTCTACAGCAACCAAAACATTGGTTACATTTCATAAAATCTTTAGTAATTTCTACAATGAAACTCATCAAAAATTGTAAACCGCGATTTGTCAAAGTAAATTATGCACTTAAACGACTGGATTCGTTAGATACAATCACGATATTTCCAGGAGTTTTGATTAACTTGATACTTGAATATTCAGGATTATATGATCGTTGGAGTGTTTTGTGTGACTGTATAATTAAAATTTTGTTTTATGCAAAACTCTATATAGTTCGTAGCAAGAAAATAATTTTTCATTTGGAAGATTATCCTTTGATTACTTATCCGTAAGTTTCATTGCAATTATTTAGATAAGCCAAAGTATTAAACATAATTTCCATTGGCAATACGATCCATAGCATAACCATCCAGAAAATTACAGTTCCAATATGATCCAGATATTTGACAGGAACGCTATTTTAACAATTTATACCAGTACACAGCGTGTCTGAAAATCTATTAAAATGCTTCTATTTCAAATATTGAACTTTCCCAGTTAAAATTACGTGGCGGTTTAGCGAAGGAACCGAAAAGATCTAAAATAATGATGTCTTAATATTAATTTATTAACTTGGATCTTACATTGTTGGGCTAAATGCTAGACGAAATGTATATATAGATGTATTCATTTATTTATTAGAATAAAAAACAATAAAAATGAACAGCTTTCTCGACAGAGAATTAACAAGCGAAAAAACGTTGATGCTACATATTGTTACTTTAAAAACTGTGATATAATTCTAGGACACACTTTTGATGGTAAGACCGAAAAGGATAATAGATAGGATACAATTATCAGATAAAACTTTGAACATTTATGACACCAAATTGAGAGTAAAGAGAGACATATAAAACCTATAGTTAGAGGAGGGGATGAGGCGTCTGCTCAATGCTAGGCGGTGTTGTCGTAGAAGTGAGAAGTGAAAAGTACAGGTTCCAGCCCCGGCCGGGGAGGAAGTAAAGAATCAAATCTACTCTAACATTGTTAGGTCGATTTTCTAGGCATTTTATAAATATTCTAACGCCTGGTATTTCATAATCATAAGATATCCGATGGCAAGGGGGCCACAGACCACTATTAAATTCCTCTATTAGTTCTTTATAACGTTTTGTTTCATTAAAAAAATGCCCCGAATCTTTTTGTCAAATATTTTGTGTGTGTAAAGTACAGTACTAGTCCAAACATATATCCAACATTCAGAAAGATTGCTCTCCAGTATCTTACAAATTTAGCCAATACACATCCATACCCCTATGGACAAGTCAAGAGATGTTCCGAAAACTGTAAATATCACCTTTTTACACCTGGCCTAATCACTCTTTCCATATCAAAATCAGTTAAAATACAACATCCAAAAGTTTATTTTACCTCTCTTCTTTCATTTCCACCAAAAAAAGCTACGAAATGAGGGAGGAAATGAAAGAAAAAAAATTAAGAAAAAATATACTCTAATTAAAAGGAACTATACAACGAAATGCAGGGTCATTAATTGTGCTCTTCAGCCAGGTATAATTTACAGTTATCACTACACGTAGGCAGACATATCTCATTATAAATTCATAGTGATTGTATGCTTCTACAAATAGAATAGCATCCTGTAATTATACTGAAATGATAAGTAGATGATCATTCCTGTACACTTAAATATAATTCGTGTATTGCGTTATATGCATGTCCTTGTTTAATACCTACGAGAAGGTAACAATTCCCGAAACGAAAGCTGATTTATATCAGCTATTTAGAGGAGGGGATGAGGCGTCTGCGCAATGCTAGGTGGTGTTGTCGTAGAAATGAGAAGTGAAAAGCACAGGTTCCAGCCCCGGCCGGGGAAGAAGTAAAGAATCAAATCTACTCTAACATTGTTAGGTTGATTTTCTAGGCACTTTATATATATATATATACAACAATTTTGTATTCAACGACCAGCACTACTTGCAGATTGACGGTACCAGTATGGGAACCAAATTGGCACCTTCTTTTGCCAACATTTTCATTGGGAGTCTCGGAGAACGCATCCTTTCGAATGTACCATACAAACCCTTGTCTTGGCTCCGTTATATTGATGACATCGACATCAAATGGAACGAAACTGCAGAACGTCTGCAAGAATTTCTCGATTTCTGTAATAACTTTCATTAGTCTATAAAGTTCACATCTGAAGTTTCAAATGAGAAAATTGCGTTTCTCGACACCACCATAACTTTAGAAAACGGAGTCATGACAACCGACCTTCACACCAAAAAAACTGATAAACACCAATTTCTCTCTCCGAAGAGTTGTCACCCTAAACACTGTTCCCGGAGCATTCCGTACAGCCAAGCCATCAGGTTAAAACGGATTTGTTCATCGGAATCAAAATTAAACATCCGTTTGGGACAACTCTGACAGCAACTTAAATCAAGAGGTTATAAGAACAAAAATATTTCAGAAGCTTTCGGTAAAGCAAAAGAAAAAGACCGAACAAACCTACTTGAATACAAAGAAAAGACGGCCCAGTCAAATAAAATGCCGTTTGTTGTTAGCTTTCATCCTGACCTGACAAATCTTTCATTTATTGTCTACAAACACTGGCGTCTTATTGAAAATGATCCTTCCTTAAAAGAGATTTTTCCATCACCTCCCGTCATGGCTTACCGCAGACCCAAAAACCTCAAAGATATTCTAGTAACATCCAAAGTATCTAAACAGGAGGTATCGACAATAGAAGGTTATAAACTATACGGAAGGGGCAATTGTTAGTGCTGCAAAGTCGCCAACATCGAAACCCAATTCGTCAGCACAGTCACAAAGAAAAATAAAACATATTCATAACATCAAATTGCAAAACGCAAAATTGTATTTATGTTCTAACGTGTGGAACATGCAAGTTGCAATATGTTGGTGATACAGAAACACCATTTAACATCCGACTAAATAACCATCGGTCATTTTATACAAAAGAAAGAAACTGCCCAATCACAAGATATCTTTTAAGAGCAGGACATGATTTTGAAAACGTCACATTTCAAATCATTGAGAAAAACCAAAATTGGGATACACAAGGAAAACAAAAGAGAGAGAGATTTTGGATGCACAAGTTACGAACTCTTGAACCTGATGGACTCAATGAGAGAGACGAAAAAAGATTTAAAAACAATAATCTTGAAATCATACAAATTAATTTATAGAAATTCATACAATTTATAGAAATTCATACAATTTATCGAACATCAATAAATATGTTAAACTTTTACTCCAACTGTATGTATGTAGTTGAAGCTACAAACATATATTTTTTATAGAACATCAATAAATTTTGTTAAACTTTTACTCAAATTTTGTGTAGTTCAAGCTACAAAAATATTTTTTTGTCATGCATCCAATTTCACCTTGAGAGATGCACACGCCTGATGAATCTAATTTGTTTAGCGAAATATTGCGTATTTCTATTTAAAATCTAATAGATCTTTTTAATGCATTAATTAGCGTGTTTAAGTTATATTCTTAGACATTTATATAATTTTAATTCAGTAACTGTATCAGTTTATTTTCACAAACTGATCCACGGATTGGATGTTGATTGTTGCTATTTTTAGACATTTTATATATATATATATAAATATATATAAAAAATTATAAATCAATCCCGCAATATAATTTATTCGCTTTCCTCATCGACCACTTTTAATATGAACAATTTGCTTCATACATGACCTACAGAAAATACACCTATTCATTAAGTTAAAAAATGATCTACTATTCTGATAGAGTGTGTACCTTTTGGTTCGCATGGTGATAGATTGTTCAATATAATAATTCGGTATATTAAAAGTTACATTTTTCCTTGCTTACACATTTATGAATTAGAGAATTCTGACTCAGCTTATACTATATTACCAAATAGTCTTTATACTAAATCTTTTTCCATAACACTTCATAGGCATTCAGCTCGTTTGGGATCTATCAGTTTCGATTGAAGATGACATGCTTTTGAATAAGGATTATATTGAATAAAGATACATATATATATACACGTGTTCAGATTTCACTCTGTGGCATCTTACAGTATTAAAATAAGATGTATTACCAGAAGGGTGGTAAGAAAACCCCAGGGCTGAAACGTATTTTTTTCGTCCGATAACAATTGAAACAAAAAGCGAAATAGTGATAATGTTGTTAACTTCATAGCCATTCTGTGACCTCGTTGTTTAAAACAAAAAAACGACAAATATGGTTGTTTAATAATACTTTTAGATATTTGGATGATATTTTGGCTCTCAATAATGACGACTTCAGTATGTATACTAAAGAAATGTATCCTGTTGAACTTACTTTAAATAAAGCTAATACTAACAATGACCACTGCCCTTTCCTCGATCTTGATATCTATATCATGAATGGAAAGCTTAATACTAAAATATATGATAAAAGAGATGATTTTTCATTTCCTATCGTTAATTATCCATTTTTAGATGGTGACGTTCCCTTGTCACCATCTTACGGTGTTTATATATCTCAACTTGTACGATTCGCTCGTGTATGTAACAATGTTTTAGATTTTAACGAGAGAAATTTATGTATTACTGAAAAATTATTACACCAGGGTTTTCGATATCACAAACTAGTCAAATCATTTACTAAATTTTATCATCGGTATAAGGACATCATTCGTAAATATAGCTCAACATGCAGACTTCTTATACGTTCAGGTATTTCACATCCAATTTTTTATGGAAATATTCTTTATAAAGCACAAAAATGTCACTATTCACCTCTGAAGCTAACAAAACCTTTAAATAGACTTATTAAGAAGGGATATAGTTACGATACTGTTGTCAGGTCATTAAAGATTGCATATTTTGCGTTAATATTGATTCACTTATAGGGTCTTTGCATCGGCACTAAACACATTTATTAAAAAACCAGTTGTTGGCATGACACGGGTTATGTTCTTCTCATATATGTTATGATGGTATGATACTAAACCCCTAACGGGAAGGATTGTGCCTGATATTCATATGATGAAGACATAATCTTTCAATCAGTTTAATTGAAGTCTGGAGCTGGCATGTCAGTTAACTGCTAGTAGTCTGTTGTTATTTATGTATTATTGTCATTTTGTTTATTTTCTTTGGTTACATCTTCTGACATCAGACTCGGACTTCTCTTGAACTGAATTTTAATGTGCGTATTGTTATGCGTTTACTTTTCTACATTGGCTAGAGGATTAGGGGGAGGGTTGAGATCTCATAAACATGTTTAACCCCGCCGCAATTTTGCGCCTGTCCCAAGTCAGGAGCCTCTAGCCTTTGTTAGTCTTGTATTATTTTTAATTTTAGTTTCTTGTGTACAATTTGGAGTTTAGTATGGCGTTCATTATCACTGAACTAGTATATATAATTGTTTAGGGGCCAGCTGAGGGACGCCTCCGGGTGCGGGAATTTCTCGCTGCATTGAAGACCTGTTGGTGACCTTCTGCTGTTGTCTGTTCTATGGTCGGATTGTTGTCTCTTTGACACATTCCCCATTTCCATTCTCAATTTTATTATTGCTGTATCGATATTGTTATAAGACCAAAAAAATGTCTTTCGACCACAAAATATTATCTGCAATAAATACAAGTTTGCACACTCTAATCAAATACACTAATATTAGACAGATATTTTGTTACGTAGAATCCATCTTGACAATAGCATGATGCTTTTTTCAATCCAAAACGAAATGATCCACAATTCGGATACAGGGTTGTACCTAAAATACTTAAATTAAATGTTTTTCGAAACCTTTCCCCTCTCTCTCCCGATGTAAACACGAAGTAACTGTTCAATCTATTATAGCACGTTTTATGCAGTATTCAGTCATATATGAGGTTGTTTCGGGAGTACTTACATTGACAGGTTGTTCCATAGTATCCACTTGGACAGATACATGTGTACCTATTCACTCCATTACGACATGTTCCAGAGTTTATACATGGGTAAGAATCGCATGGTACATCTAAACATAAAAATAAAAAATTACCAATATTAGAAATAAACAACCGAATTAAAATTGTATTGATAGTTGAAATATGCAGAAAAGTTGACGTTTCACATTTGGGATCAGAAAAATGGAATATGATAAGAGGGCAATCAAACACTAAATAAAAGTCGAATAAAAAGGGTGACAGCAGATAAACACGAACTTAATAAAACGAAACAACAGTAAACAAAACACTACACCGAAAGGTAATGAACGAGCAACACGAAACCCATTAAAACTCAGAGGAAAAGAGGGCGCTCCATTGCTCTGATGTTTCAATAGTTGTTATTGGCTTTGAACCTGCTATCAGTAACTGGGTGTACTCTCAGATTTGTACTTTGTGTCTTTTGTGATTTCGTTAGTTGTTTCTTTTTTGTGTTTTGTATCGATCTGATGAGTTAAGCCCTTTTCAACTGATTTGTATAGTTTGTTCTTTTGTTGTACTGTTACACCACTGTCCCAGATTAGGGGAGGGTTTGGGGCCATCTAACATGTTTAACCCGCTACATTCTGTATGTGCCTGTCCCAAATCAGGAGCCTGTAATTCAGTGGTTGTCGTTTGTTGCTATATATCATATTCGTTTTTTATTTATTGATTTGTACATAAATCAGGCCGTTAGTTTACTCGTTTAAATTGTTTTACATTAGTCATTTCGGAGCCTTTTATAGCTTACGGTCCGGTTTGGGTTTTTTCAATCTTGAAGGCCGTACGGTGAGTTACTAACTTCTACTTCATTTGGTCTCTGGTGTAGAGTTGTCTCATTGGCAATCACACCTTGTTATCTAATTTTCATAAACAGTTTTTCCTTATTCAAATGTAACTCATGGCAAGTGAACATCCATGGAGTCAGAAGTCGCATCCTGTGATGTCCAAAATGTGGAAAGGACGATTTTGATAACGAAATAATCGCACTCATAAACATTCAAATTTAATAAAAAAAATCTGTGGTTCAATAGCTTTATTATTAACAGTTACCCTCTATCGAAGAAATCATGATAGGAAACGCAGGCCCTGTAATCTGTGGTATCCTTGATTTATTGTTAAATTTGATAAATGCATCAACAGATTAAGTAAGTTTTGTATTATTTAGAGAGAGGACATTCATCTTTACAAAGTAGCGTGAAATTAAAAAAAAGATACAAATCAGGATAACGAAAACCTGCAGGTTTTCCATTTACTCCGAATAGAGTGAGACCAGGGGTCGATAGGTAAGTATCTCCTGTTTTGCTTGTATCACCCGAAATGTGAATCTGCTCTCAGTAAAATGTCATAATAGAAAGTAGGACGCAACCGATAAATGTGCAGATCAAATAACTATTTTGGTATCTAAAGATCTAATTAGAGACAAATGTTAATCTGTTGATGTTCAAAACTGAGGAAATCGCATGGACACCAAAATAAGCGAGACCGAGTGCGTCGAAATATTGAGCTTATTCTGCTATGCATGCACCACAGTTATTATGTCATAACAAAACAATAAATATTTGGTTTACAAAAGTACTAGAATGTATAGTTTGCATACATCTTACCAAATGTTACACACACATATTGGTTGTAGCAAGCTTCTACACAGTATGTTTTTTCTTGGCATGGGTTTGGATAGCAACGATTTACCTCCTGTCGAAGAAATACAATTTTAAACAACAGAAAGCTTGTTCATGGAAATATATTGTCATTCTAATTCATTAAATTTCGAATCATCATGTAACTCAGAATTTTTACTTTTCGAGGTATTTCTAGGTATAAATATTTTAATCCGGGTTTAGTAATTAATCTTTTTTCGTTTTAGCATTTAGAGAAACTAATATGTGATCACACTATCTAATGGGTTTGTTTTTAAAGTATTAATCAGTGCAAATTTGAATTAAGGTATAATCAAATATTACGAAATATTGTAGTATTACACAACTACCAATTTAGGTCGCAGACATTCTAGCCCGTGTTCTTCTTCTTATGTTATTCATTGCAATTAATTGTATCGTTTGGTTGCTGTCGCGTGACGAAGATTCGGTATCTTAGATTTTGATATGAATTTTTTTATTTGAAAAGAATATCAAAATGTCGAAAAAATCCATATTGCAGCATGACAAAAATAAAGCACATATTTTTTTCATAAACTTTTAGCTTTAGCCCTACAAAAACACATTAGCATAGCTGAGAGAGATATTAGGTGCTACAAAAATAAAAAGAATTTATAATATTCCATCACTACTTTTATTTGGCATAATTTTTTGCTATTTTTTGTTTATTTGAAGATTTTTTTAAATTATTGGAATTTAAATGAAAAAGGATAGACGTGTGGCAGGATGCAAAAATGAATAAAACCCCCTAGAAATAGGGAAATACAGTAAGAAGTGTAATATTAAGATCGCTGTATCGCAAAAAAACCCAATTTCAGATGATTATAGGTTGTAAGAGAGCATTTGTTAGTTATTCCATGTTACCTGCTATTTTATTTCGTCCCTTCTTTTTAATACTAATAAGCTGGTATTTTATTAAAGGTCTTGATGACTGTTAAGTGAGCAATACATATTCTTGTGATAGTTAGAGTATCTATTGCTTAGAGGAGAAATGGATTCTAAATTTAATTTCGGTTTCCTAAATAGATACAGACATATATGATTGAATATTTTGATTATACAAACCGTTTTAAATAAACACACTTATCAAAATTTTGAATTTAAATTTTAATTTCAATCCGAAATGTTGGATTTCAAAATATATTTCGACTGCTTATTACATGTACATAGTATGATAACTTATAATTTCTAAAGAAATTCATAATAACTATAGCAAAAATTGACGAATTTAAATAACAATAACATTATTTTTCAGGTAATAAGCTGTGACAATACATTTGATAGTTACCTGCGTCCACTCGGTAATATTTGTAAAATATATTCCATTCCCGTATACGAGTTTATCATCTGGGTAGGAGATAGACAGCAACTCACAAGTTAGTCCGTCTCTTATGTAGTTCACACCATTACAACCTTTGTACAAAGTACAATCTTTGACACACAATTTTGGTCCAATTTTATCTTTTGCAATTATAACATGGGAGTCCATATGCTTATTTTTATGAAAGTTTCCTCCAATGATATTAAATCCAAATATCATTGTTGGAATGCTACATAAAATCAAAGGTATTTTCATATAAATCATTTTTACGAATACTTTCAACATTTACCACACTATTTCTACCAAAGTCTGTTTTAGCAATGGGTATGAATCCTTGCCCATTCTTTAGATGATTAACATAATGCACTTGGTTAACTGTAATGTAACAATTAACAATGTAACAAATTGATCTTCAAAGTGAAAATGAATACATAATATAGTCTTTCCTATTAAAGACAAATTATTATCAACTTTTTTATTGAAAAAGATAATTAATAATTCATTAGAATATAATACCTGATCTGTTACATTTATTTGATAAATTGTAGATATCAAATACTTTTATCCATCGAATCAGATACCATCCAATAAAACAAGGCTACAGTAAAAAACGCGAACAAGGGTTGCAAAGAAATTAAAACAACATGTTATAAATTCCGTGCGTCCGAAGCGCTTTTGTTGATTTACCATCACCAGGAACAGTCAAAGCCAAATATTTGATAGCCAAGAATGTGTTAGAACCGAAACAGTTAATGAGCTTTATAACAAGAAAGGACCTAAAGATAATAGTCAAATCTATCTAAGGTAAACTTTTCCTGAGGGAGTTAAAACCTTGGTTTCTGGATAATTGGTAAATTTATAAACGTATACGCAAGATACATTGTACGTATGTTTAAATTTTGGGCAAGAAAGTTTGAAAGAGGCTTATTCATAAATGCAAATCGAATAGCTCAATTATGAATGTTTTATTCTGACTTTTTATAATTGAGACGACACCACTGCTGTTGCTGGACTGTTATACCACGTAATATGGCCTTCCCAGTAGTCAACGTTTTGTCATTTGACATTATTTATCACGCATGCATTTACAATTTTAAGAGATAAATGCAAATTTCGTGAATGCATAGAATACATTGCATCCTTAATCATTCGAGATCACGTCAGTGATAGAGAATAATTAAAGGAATGCAGTGTTGTGTTAATAACTAATCATTTTATCTTTTCTCTGGTCATAAAATATCATGAAAATCGATTTGTTTTGATAGATTAAGGCGAGAGCATTTTTTTTTCTCTTATGATTTCTTAATAAGATGATTTAACTCATGTTTAGTTACTTAAATGTTATTACAACTACTTAATAAGATAATATAAAAAACTGAGTATTCAAGCAGAATATGAAATTTTGTGAATGTTGAAAAAAAAAATTTACTTCTCCAGTTCATGTTGTCCATGAATGGTCTTGGTGTAAGTATTTGTGGTGTTTTATCGCTTTTCTATCAATTTCTTGATGTTCAATGAAATTACATATATTAATTTTCTATTATTTTGTAAAAAAAGATACGTTGTACAAAAATGGTGAAGAATTTTAAAAGATAAAGGATTGGAATGACATTTTCTTAACACATTTTTGACATCAAATCCATACCTTATCTCTACTTACTGTATGTAGGTGTTGATGGCATGATGTCACACAAAATTAAAAGCTCACAATGCAAACATTAATATTAAATCAAGTTGCTAGTTCTTTTTCGTAATGTTTGGTTCTAAATAGATCCTTAGCCACTCTCGAACTGTTAATACAAATTGAGATATGAAACTAGCCTACCTGTATATGTGGTATACTTTAATTGTAGTGGAATGTAATAGACGGGATCAACACAAACTTAACAAGAGGTGTGAAAGAGATACTAAAGATACCAAAGGAATAATCAAAGTCGAAAACGAACTGGATGTTGGACGTGTATAAATTGATAATATAGTCTTAGCTACATTATTTTATAAAGTTGTTATTGGCTTTGGACTAGCTTTCAGTAACTGCGAGTAATCTCAGATGTGTACTTTGTGTCTTTAGTGTTTTTGTTAGTTGATTTATATTAATCTGATTAGATAAGCTCTGTTCATCTGATTTTTATTGTTTGTTCTTATATTGTGCTGTTATAAGTTGGGCGCCTGCAAACCTGTTTAACCCCTCCACATTTTGTATGTGCCTGTTGCAAGTCTGGAGCCGGTAATTCAGTGGTTGTTGTTTGTTGCTGTATATCATAGTTATGCATTTATTTTTTTGTACATAAAAAAAATCGAGCCGTTATTATTCTTGTTTGAATTATGGTTTTGCTCATTGTTGAAAGCCGTATGGTGACCTAAAGTTGTTATTTCTTTGTTATTCGGTCTTTGGTGGAGAGTTATTTTATTGTCAATCATACCACATCATCTTATTTTCATTTTGACAATAACATGGCAAAAAAAACGAAGAAAAAACATCACCAAAAAGACAAACAAAAATTTACAAAACATAACAAACAACGCCGTGACAAATATGAAGGACGACGAAAAGACGAACAAGACTGGGGAACATATATAACAGAGCCTGGTACTCTAGTGGCAAAGACGAACAAGACTGGGGATCATGTATAACAGAGCCTGGTACTCTAGTGGCAAAGACGAACAAGACTAGGAATCATGTATAACAGAGCCTGGTACTCTAGTGGCAAAGACGAACAAGACTGGGGATCATGTATAACAGAGCTTGGTACTCTAGTGGCAAAGACGAACAAGACTGGGGATCATGTATAACAGAGCCTGGTACTCTAGTGGCAAAGACGAACAAGACTTGGGATCATGTATTACAGAGCCTGGTACTCTATCGGCAAAGACGAACAAGACTGGTGATCATGTATAACAGAGCCTGGTACTCTAGTGGCAAAGACGAACAAGACTTGGGATCATGTATAACAGAGCCTGGTACTCTAGTGGCAAAGACGAAACAAGACTGGGGATCATGTATAACAGAACCTGGTACTCTAGTGGCAAAGACGAACAAGACTTGGGATCATGTATAACAGAGCCTGGTACTCTAGTGGCAAAGACGAACAAGACTTGGGATCATGTATAACAGAGCCTGGTACTCTAGTGGCAAAGAAGAACAAGACTGGGGATCATGTTTAACAGAGCCTGGTACTCTAGTGGCAAAGACGAACAAGACTGGGGATCATGTATAACAGAGCCTGGTACTCTATAGTGGCATCCGTATCTTCCTCGTAGTAACTAAAAGTACAAATTTGGTCGCGTCACAATCGAGGAAAAGATGATTACTATGCTTGTGCCAAGTCAGGAATATGACAGTTGTTTTCCATTCGTTTGACGTGTTTAAGCTTTTGGTTTTGCCATTTGATAAGGGACTTTCCGTTTTGAATTTTCCTTTGAGTTTGGTATTTTTATTGTTTTACTTTTTTCTAGTTTTTCAAACTTTGAATTATTCAGCAAGAGGGTATCGTCCATATTGAGGAATTTGAAATTAAAGGATACTGCAACTTTCTTTACATCTTTTAATACCTTCTGTAAGACGCCTGCATGAAAAATATGAAAGGCGTTACTGGAAAAACAAATAAACTTATCAAAATAATACTAGTATTCATAAGAAATCATTCAACACTCACTGACAATCACAATTTTCAATAAATTTCTTTTTATTGAAAACTAAAAATGTATCCCTTTCACCTAAACAATAAAATTAAAAAAAATGTACTATCAAGATCAATTATTTGGCAACAGTTTATTATTATACCAACAGATGATGTGTTTACTTGATTAATAAGTCATTTTTAGAATTTTGATATTCTGCTGAAATTCAATTCGTCAAAAAATCATTTTTAATACCAAAATCATTGAAGTCGTATTTTCAATATGGTGCAAACGTGTACTTATACACCAAAGAATCATCCTCTGGTATTCGCATACAAACATGTTATATAAAAGGCTGAAAGATTTTCAAAGCATTTCCTGATGTGATATACTGGTTCAGTTATAATCAAATAATAGCAAATATGATACGAGAAGTGAAAATAAACACACGAATTTTCTTTCTAATGACCGAAACTTTTAACTGGTATTTTGATATATTTTAATTGAAGATATTAAATGTCTTCTTTTGCTAATTTGCAAAAGCTTATATATCAACATACTTTTAATGGATAGATTAGAGTTACATTCAATAAAACACTAAATCATTGTCATCATGATAGAAAATAGGGAGTTTTATAACGCTATATAGTACAATCGAACGCTATCAGCTGTGCTGCGTCGGTTTGACTTTCCGGTACAATGTTTCCATACAATAATGAATGAACCGAAATCAAAACTTTAATGCAATTTAAAGAAAATGCCACAGTGTGTATGTGTTGTTTACAAGACGAACACATAATAGTGTATCGTGGATCGTATTGTCAACTATATGGGTGTACCCTGATATACCCTGTATTTGTTTTTGTACTCGGTTCTCGTAATTTCCGTATTTTGTCGGGAACTTGAGGAAATTCCTGTGTGGCGGTTCATATTTTGGACGCCAGTTATTGCTATATATTTTAATATCATCAGACTCCGACTTCTTATAAACTGAGTGTTACTGTGCGTATTGCTGTGTGTTTGTTTATTCCACATTGGCTAGAGGTATAAGGGGGGGGGTTGAGGTCTCACAAAACATGTTTAATCCCGCCGCAATTTTGGACCTCCCCCAAGTCAGGAACCTCTAGCCTTTGTTAGCTGATATGTTTCGGAGTTTAGTGTGGTGTCCATTTCGCTGAACTAGTATACATTACTGTTAAGGGACCAGCTGAAGCCTGCCTCCAAGTGCGAGATGATCTTGCTGATTAATTGGATTTTTTTTTTTATATTCAGAAAATTGACAAAAACAATTTAATAGTTCAAATTGCCATCTGCTACAAATATTGATTTCTAATTCTTAGAGCAGTTTAACTTCTCCGTGTTAAAGAATAAATGCAAGTTAGTGTAGTAGACATCTTTTTATAAAAAATTACAATGAAATCTGCAGTAATAATCAATCTTCATGATTACATGTCATTTGATTGTTTTTCAGCCAATCGTAATACGGATACTTTACTTTAAACGTTAGTTGTCCAAATCTGTTGTCATATGGATATTCTATCCTGCCCTCGTGTTCGCTTACCTTGAAGGTTACCTGAACTGAAAAAAAATATTTAAATGATCATTAATCGTTTAATATACAAAGCCATAGAGAAAGCGCAACCGAGCTTACATGTGCTTTTTAAATATACACAACTGTATTGTCAACATCTTTTGAATAATAGAAAACTTTACTGTGTTGAAAAAAGTAAGTTCTTTGCAACTTTTTATGTTTCTTTGATACATATGACGTGTCTCTGTACTTTAAACTTCCCGCCATTGTGTTTTTGTTCTATTATAATTTTTGCATACTTTGAACGACAAAATTATTTTATATCTCTACCTGTGTGACGTTTACATTCTGACGTCTAACACGCTATTCTACGCCAGAGTTAATGTTAAAATTACGATTCGGTCCCAGAGCCCTCGATCCTTTATGGGTTGATTTGGCATACATAAATAAAATACAAAAATAAGTAAGCAATGAACGAGGTTGTTAAATGTAATATTACGTGAGGGTACCCAAATTGCACCTATTTTGACAGTTTTTTCACCTACGTTTATTTATGATCCAGACAAAAGTTTCCATTCTGTGTTTATTTTGTAGATGTATCCTTATTTACTATATATAGTTACACCAATTTAATTTTGAACCCATCTTGAATCATAGAAAAATGGGCTTGAACCAACCTCCAAACGATCCATGATTCTGTAATGAGGAGTACCCAAATTGCATCCATGCTTAAATTCACATCCTTAAAAGTCTAATAACAGATGTTTTGTTTTATTTCTTCAAATATTTAGAACAATTTGACATTGGTCCATGTTTACTATTCATTTTTCAAGAAATGGATGCTTGTAACATATTTTATTTGCTCATTTTTAAAAGATGACTTTTTGTGGACGTCGCAGGGTTAAAAAATCTTGCCAAATGACGTTAACGGTAATTTTTTGTGCATGACGATATAATGTACATTTCCTTTATGACGATAAAAAAAAATTGACTGATTTTGATGAATCACGTTAAATTTTTTCCAAAAATAACGGTAACGGTTAATTATTTGAGACCTCCGACGAACAGGATAAGGATATTTTAACCAATTTAAAGGCTAACGGTAGCCGAAAATGACCGTTTGACGCCAGACGGTAAAGGGCATTCCTACCCTCAAACATGAGAATAGATAAGACAAAACTATTTGTCTGATGATTTGAACAAAGTTGTACTATCTTAATTAAGTTTTATGGACGACTTTAAAACTATTTTGATAAAATCTGCCGAAAAAGGTATACCTATACGTAATTATATAATGTACGAAGAAGGATTATACATAGCCTTTTAATTTAATGGATTTCTTCTTAAAAGAGACATGAAAAGGATTGAACAGTCTCATTGTGTTTAAAAGTTCACTGAAGCCTAAAAATTTGTATTTATATTTTTTAGATATTTATTTACGACGTATTTTTCATATCAGATATGATTGAGATATATCCCATATTATAATACTTTTTTATGTACATCAATGTGTTATAATGCTTACAATCTTTAGCGGTTCCTTTGAGTGCATGCCATTCCCTCAATTTTTATTTGTTATCTTGATTTGTATCTTGTTAATCAATGTATGAGATCTGAAAAGCGGTAATATATTGTTGCCTTAATTTTCATAGTTGCCTTGATTTGGTATTCCAACTGTTTTAATTCGAGCGCCACTTGTCAATAATCTTAATAAGACGGCTACTAAATTTTAGGTAGCGTATCTTTAATGAGTGACTGCTTATTTATAAAGTAGTAAAGCTTTACGGCAAACTTTTAACATTGTCGAATTTTTGAAAATTGGCATATACATGCATATCTCTTTTATTTTTCCCTTGTTACATGAATGTTAGCAAACTAATCTTACCTTACGTCTCACCTTCTTTTAAACCATGAATATATAACATGTAGTAGACGAAACATGCTAACAATTTGAACGAATCTTATGATAGAAAATATAAAAGATTTTTTTCCGCTATATTTTTTTAAATTTTACTTATCCTATTTCCATGTTTCTTACAGAAACCGATTGGTCAGTATTCTAATTTCAAGTTTTTGAACTGGTTTTGTTAAAATGCACGGATAGTTCTTTAGTGATATAACTGTTTGGGGTTCTGCAGTCCTATGTGTAGTATGTATAGAGGTACTCACAATAACTTTAAAGTGACACATGTTTCTGCAAAGTACTAATATATGACATTGATTTACCATACAGCTTTGATTTGTGTTTAATTCAATTGAGTGTTTCAATTGTCAGTTCCTGCTTACCATATGATTTCCCTCTGAATTATTCATGTATATAGATGAAAAAGGGTTTCAATTTGGACAATCAATTTTGGAGGTTTGGAATGATAAGATTTCGAAGATAACCAAGGTATTCTAGGAAAGGACAGTAAAAAAAACACATGTGCCTCCTGTTAATTTTGGTTCATTTATATATTTCGGAGTTAAGGTGGCTCGGGTCTTTAACAGTGCGCATATTTTAACGCATGTTTCTTACGACGAGCGCCTTGGAAACGGTCGCTTTGAGGGGTTTTCTCAAAAATAGTTTTGACGACATTTGAACGCGGGCGTGTATGAGAGCACCCTTTCCCGATGTCAACAAACCATGCAAAACGTTCTAAAAAACAGGAAATACGTACGGTCAAAAATACAGAGTGATTTGAAAAAAAGGACAGAATTATAGATGATATATGAAAGCATGACATTAAAAAAAAGAAAATATAAATATTGACATGTACGACGGTATCTGGTGCGTTCGCTCAAAAAACACATTCTCACCATACACGTTCGCACCCTATTTTCATTTAAATACTGGATGAATATATCAAAAGATGTCAATTAGATGTATTAGTATATATATATATATATATGAAAATATTTTGCCAATGACGCAATGTTTAACCGTAAACAAAGGGTAGCGATGTAAACAACTGCATGTCACCTTACGGCTTTCAAAAACAAGTAAAACCCATACAGTATGCTATAGTATAAAGGCATCGGGGTTCATCTGCACGCTATAAATAATAAATAAATAAATAATAATAAATGAGCTTTATTTAGAGTCGGCAAAGTCTACAAACAGAGTCAACATAAGCTCTAATGAGCTTTTAGCCGTTTTGTCCGTTTTGCGTATTATAACATTTTGTTACTGTCATAAATCTCTTTTTTTTACTTGAAATATCTTCATTTCCCAGTATTGGTAGGATCTTATTCCGGAGTATGTGAAATGTTTTCCCACTGCAAAATTTTGATAATAGTTACGTATTTTTTATTTGCCAAAAAATTTTGAACATAACAATTCCCGAGTATGTGAATTATTTTAACACTGCAAAATTTTGATAATAGTTAAGTATTTTTTATTTTCCAAAATAATTTTGGACATTACAATTTTCAAACAAAGAATAAATACTTGATAGTCACACATATCATTTTTATTCAAAGATTTATATACTTTATCAAATAATGGGCACGAAAATATCTAACAAATTTCACGTATCATGATTCTATGATTTTTGGAACTCTAGTCCTATAACATGAGATCTCGGGGCCAATGTTTTCTGTTTATGATATTATCCTTTTACTTATTTTGCTATTTGTTAATTAATACGCAGCCTCGTAGGGTAAAAAGGAGGAATTTGCAGTGGCGGAACCAGAATTTTTCATAAAGGGGGGGGGGGGGGGGGGGGGTTGACTCCCTAAGAGAGGCTTGCACCAGTCATGCTTCAGTGATTCCCTGTATAATCAACCAATGGGCCCTCCCCTAAATCCGCCTCTGTTACAATCATCTCATCAACCAAATATTTTGAAACATATATAGTATGCCAGTAACAGACAAAACCATGAACATGAAGTTAAGTCCAGATAAACCCTGCAAGACAGGCATATTTGTTTTTCATTCATTATTTTGTACATAAATCATGCAGTTATTTTTTCTCATTTGAATTGTTTTAAATTGTACATTTGTCATTTGGAGGCCTTTTATATCCAACTATGCAGTATAGGTTTAACTCATTGTCGAAGGTCGTATGGTGACCTATAGTTGTTTATTACTGTGTTATTTGGTTTCTTGTGGAGTGTCTCATTTACAATTATATCACATCTTTTTACTTAATATTTCCAAATATTCATTTAATAATCATACCATACACCAAATATAATGACCTATAATTGATTACACATTGCAGCATGTTAAAAGAGGACTTACCATTGACCAATGAACCATGCAAATGTGGTCAATGACAACTGCCAGACAGACATGTACTCCTTACATTTGTGAATCATTACATACATATAGTTTATCTACTACATGTATTTTTAGTACTAGAAAAAACAGACAAAAACACAACAACAAATGACCTATTGCTAACAGTAAACTGTATCTGATAAACAACCCTAATCAGGTAACTTTAACCTTGATCACTGATCCATGAAATGAGGTTGAGATCTTTGTTGCAATCTGTATCAATTTGAGTGCATATTTTATTTTCAAAACAATATTAATCTGGATCATTGTGATACTGTAAATTTAGAAATTATTGTGAGGTTTTTATTAATGCAAATAATGCGACAGGGTGAATATCGCAATAATAAGAACTTGCATTCATGATTCTGATGACTGAATTATAGATCTTTATGCAGATTTTTTTGTAATCGCAATAATCATGATAATTAAACTCACAATTTAGTCCATTCGTGAAAAATCGCAATAATAAATGCACACAATAATTTCTGAATTTACAGTAGGTAAAAATGTTGTCAGTTAGTGAGACACAAATTTTCCAAGACAATATATAATTCTTTTGGTTGTTTTGTTTGGTTGCTGTCTCATTGAACAAAACTGTATTTTATATCTCCTTTTATCCAGAAAATATAACTTTTGAAATAGAAACTGAATAGCATATGGATGGAAAACAAATGCCAAATGATGTAAAATAATCCAAGTGGCCATTTAGGTAAGGGGTTGGTGAGGTAAAAGATGAGGCAAAGGCTTGTGCATTTACCACAACTGCCACTTGGTATTATGATTTCCAAAATTAACAAATCTCATAGCTACCTTCTATATTAAAGACAACTGCATATAATGCAGTTTGCATACCATGAATCATGTTTGCAGCAAAATTCACTACAGACAGCAAAAAAAAAAAATAATTCAGCTCAATTAAAATTCATTTTTTGAAACATTTTTTATCTTTATTCCTAAAATGTCTATGAGATCAAATTTATAAAACATTTATTAGCATTGTAAATTTCAATATACTAGTAATTGTTGACATGTATACATCATGTACCTGTACAATCATTAGCTGATCAGCTCTATATTTTCATTATTTTTATATCAATATTCTTCATCAGTGTTTTTTATAAGACTCAATAATCTGTATTTATCATTGGGACTGGTAGGTAAAGAAGGTCCTTTTGATCTTGGATTTTTTTTATGGATTTTGACAGCACTAAAGCATATAGTTCCAAATTATAGTTGATCTTGGCTTCTTAAGTGGATTCTGACAACACATTGCAAATAGACATCAAGTGTAGATGATCTTGGGTTCTCTCATATGGATTCTGACAGTACTTTGATTATACATGTAGTTCCAAGTATTGTTGATCTTGGCTTCTAATGTTGTTCTTAAGTTTCAGCACTTTACATATAGTTCCCAATTGCAAGACAAGATGATACTGGCTCCTCATGTAAATTCTGTCAGTGCTTTGCCAATCGTTTCCAAGTAAAGTTGAACATTCAAGGATCTTTCACGGCAAATCACTCCTTCCTCTTACATGTACTTGAAGCCTGAAATTAAATGTCAGAGTAATTCTGTCAGAAAATCAACCATGATTGACATTTGAAAGCATAATGTAGTTCATATTTTAAATAAATGGGGAATGTGTCCATATATGGGACACTACCCAAAGTTTTACTTGATCTGAGTTTTGTTGTAATAAGTAATGTGTATAAGTTTCATAACATTTGGATGAGGCAAACTAAAGTTTGAGAACGGAAACAAAAAAATTCAGCAATTTTTCCATTTGTAAAGGGGCCGGCATAACTCTAGAACAGTAAAAGTGACACCACCAAAAAAAATTCAAACTTGATCTGTTTTTTTGGTAATAACATTGTGTATAAGTTTCATAACATTTGGTTGAGGCAAACTGAAGTTCGAGAACGGACACCAATTTTGGGACATACGTACAGACAGACAAGGGTAAAACTTAATACCCACTCCGCTACGGCATAAAAAAAATGAAGAATTTGTGGCAACAATAATGAGCAAACAAAATAAAATTACATGCACAGTAAGTGTAAATAGTGATTTTGTTTTTATATATATATGTTGAATACAAACTTCTCGGGGCATGCTGTTTCGCTGCCAGGGACAAGTTATTTCTTTGCCTTAAAATTCTGAAATGCAGCTGAGCTGCATTTGTACTCCTCGTCAACCAAATTATGCTGAGGTGTCTTGTAACCTGTTTGGAACATGGGATACACAAATTTTACACAAATTTTGTATTTAAAAATACTAAGCACAAATTCAACTCAAATGTATGTGTTATTTGGTAAACAAGATAAGCCCTACGTGTATGTTTGAACCTGATACTTGATTTTGTATACCAATGAGAGACGCGGGGGTAGGGGGTTTAATTGTAAACAAATTGTGATTAAGACGAATCCATCAATAAAATGTATTGCCTCTTACTGTAGGGTTAGAATTTACAAATTAGGCCATTTATATTCTCAAGAAAAAACAAACAAAATAATTGAACCCCTTGAGGGGTTGGACAGGGGTAAGGGAACATGAGAATGAGGAATCAGGAAGCAGGAAAAGGGGGTACCATGTTCAGGTCCTTTAGTTAGCCTGGTCTGAAGTGAAAACAAAAGTAATTAGTTTGGTAGAAGTAAATCTTATGAAGATTATAAATAGAAAAGACCCTTTGATCTCGTGTGAGTCATTTTATTTTTAAACAATGAAAATAAACTTAATATATCTTTATTTTATTATGTTATAGAACTATACTAACAAAAGCCTGATTTAGAATTAAAGGAAGGGTAAAAACAGACTGAGGAAACATATTTTGCTATTTTTTTGTCTGGGAGCAAGGGGGATGGAAGTAGAAGTAAGGAGAGAAAATTTTAGAGTAAAAGGGAAGGGAAATGCGAGTTGGGGATAAGGAGTGGGAATCATGGACCCCTGTCTGAGGGAAGTTATGGGGTACCCCTCATTACTAGTCATTAGACGTTAACGATAAGTATTTTACTCCATTTGACCCTAACGTGGCTACGAAATTAGATTTTACGAATGACGATATAAAATCAAGACTCGTTTGACGCTAACGGTAGCGCATAAAGGACATTGTTGATGCTGAAAATGACCATCCCCTCCTCTTTGACTGTTTGACACGAATATTTTTCAAAACAGGCTATACATGTTCACAACTTGCCAGTTAAGGACAAATAAACACATAAATAAGATACCAGCCATAACGATTATACATAGAACAGAAATAAAGCCCATGCAAGGTTTCAGCCGCAGTGAATTTCGGGTAACACGAATGACCGAATAACACCGTTATTATCCAAATAACACTTGTAATTACCGAATAACACTTGAAAATTAATATTAGCACATATTGGTGACTTTTAAACATTGATTATTAAAAAATATTATATTATAAGTGTATTTTATAACTTAAAAATGATTAACAGAAAGCAGGTAACTTCATAAAGATCTTTTTAAATTTAGTGTGTACATCCAACATGGCGACCATTGTGATTTCCTTGGTCGCCATGTTGGATGTACTCACTAAATCCTATATCCCTCTTACGGCAAGATGGGGGTATTGGTTGTATATACAAAATATATTGTGTAACAGTTCAGTTCTTTAATAATATTGATAGTATTGCATTTTCAGTAAAATTTACTTTTTATATTATCATGATTGTAGTACTTAAGAATTACTATATATGCATTGTACCTTTACAACACTGCACAATTGGAGAACAAAACTACTTCTTGACTCATGAGATTGACACTGAGGATGTTTTGGTATATTAAACCAGAAGTAATGCTAATATCACAGGCTCGTTTCGATTCTTGTGTACTGTCAGTCCCCGAGGTTATCACCAGCCCCGTAGCCAGTTCTTCGATATTGGCATGAAAATACGGATATTGTTTGATTGAAATAAGTTGTTATAAAAATTTGAAAATCATTTTGTTTAAAGCGTATATCTCTCTAATGCAAAGTTCTGATTCCTTGTCCGGACTAGGCCATACTTAATGTCCTTTAGTGTTTTATAAACTCTTTAACGAATGTATTAGGTTTTGGATTTTCAAATGTTTTGGCCTCGAGCATCAGTGAAGAGATATTAATTGTCGAAATCAGTGACGCCCGATTGAAAAAAAGCTAAAAGGCCACATAACTTTGAAACCCTTAACGATTTATTTAAAGACAATAAACTGCATAGTACTATCTTCACCATGCCACTGTAATGTTTATTGGTCGTTATGGTTACAGATAAGAAGGATCTTATTGCAGCAATACAATACCGTTCAAAACGTTATACCTCCTTATTTTGATAACATAGAGCCACCTATAATTTCTTTTTCGTATAAAAAACCCAGTAGAAGTTTAATTTTTAATTATACGTCAGTTACATCAGACGTCAGTATAGAAAATAATGCTCCTTCAACATGAGACTGTGAAACATCGAAGTTTATATATGACCCAAATGGCCATGTAATTACAGGCGACCTCAACATCGTTAAAGACCGAAAGGTTATAAACTTTCTGAAAAAAGGACCAAAATATCGTCCACCGTCAAAAATAAATTGGGAAGAGTGTCGTCAGGTTATTAACGATGCTCTTTCATCCTATTGTAACAAATGGTGTAAGCGGGAGAAATCTGACAAAAACTCACTTGATTCCTTTTTGAATAAATGTCTCAATATTGTTGATAATCGAATATCGCATTTCGAAAATAATTTAGAAATAAATAAAAGAGTAAGTAATACGCCAATTTCTAGGATTAAAACAAAATTCAAGTACTATCAAAGCGTTTTGTGTTCATACCGGCCGACAAAGCAGCCAACAATGTGGTGGTGGTATGACGTAAATACTACACGGAAGTCCTTAAAAATGAAATTATACATTCAACTACATTCAAGGCCGTACGCTACACAGAGAGTCATTAGTAAATAATCATGTCACTACCACAGCTCAGCTTAAGGCCTCCTCAGAACATTTGAAGGTCCCAACTATGTATTGGTTACCTAAACCATTTCAAATATTTCAATCCTTTATGGGTTGATTTAAAATACATATATAAGTAAGCAATGAATGTGGTTGTTAAATTTGATAGATGCTTTTTGTGCTTCATTGTTAAATGTTTTTTGTTTTGAGATTGTGACACAGTGATGACTACTGTACCCATATTTTGACAATGTTACCTATTATGTCTTTTTTGTTCACGCATCGTTGTAAATATAACGGAATTTGATGCGACAGTCATACAAGTGAGAGGTGTAGCGCTATAAAACCAGGTTCAATCCCCCGTTTTCTACATTTGAAAATATCTGTACCAAGTGAGGAATATGACAGTTGTTGTCCATTCGTTTGATGTGTTTTATCATTTGATTTTGCCATTTGATTAGGGACTTTCCGTTTTGAATTTTCCTCGGAGTTCAGTATTTTTGTGATTTTACTTTCTACACACTAAAATAGCGTTTCATCTCGGCCTCTAGTAAGTATTCTACTACTAATCTTTCGGTGCTTTTAATGAGTTCCTTAACTACTTTCAAAGAACTTATCGTTAATTTTTGTAATAAAACATCTTAAAACAGTGGAATTAACCATTTTTGGAGTGTAAAAAATTCTTTGGATGTTTTACATAAATTACGTGCTTTTGATGGTCCTTTTGATTCGGTTGACAGTTTTGACTTTTCCACTCTTTATACTACACTTCCACACAATCTTATCAAACAAAAGTTTTCCTATCTAATTAAATGGTCGTTTGATAAATCTGGTTGCAAATTTATTTGCTGCAACTCATTAAAGCCTTTTTTTCTCTAATGAGAAAGGTAAATATGCTAGATATACTTATTGGAGGTGTGATGAGCTGATCCAAGCACTAAATTTTCTCCCTGACAACATTTATGTACGTTTCGGCAATACAGTTTATCGACAGATTGTAGATATTCCTACGGGCACCAATTGTTCCCCTTTAATATCAGGAACTTACTTTAAATAAATCTTATATCAACAGCAATAACTGTCCTTTCCTAGATTTAGATATTTCAGTATTACACCAGAAACTCTATGCGCGTGTGAGTGACGTTTTTGGATTTTAATGAGCGTAATCTATGTATTACTAGTAAATTATTAAGTCAGGGATTTCGTTACCACAAATTACTTAAAACCTTTACTTAATTGGACCATCTAGGAAATATTGTGTTCGCCCTGGAGTATATAAGCGGGTGCGGAATACAATTCGGGTTCTGTCGATGTTCTTATAAAGAAGTCTCACTCGGAGGACAGACTGCAACAATCCGCACTGTCCCACTCGGAGGACAGGCTGTACCAGCCCGCACTGTCTGGTAGTAACATACTGTACCAACCCGCACTGTCTTATAATGACGGATTGTCCCATTCGGAGGACAGGCTGTTTGATAATTATATTTGTGTATATATAATTGTTCATTGTTACTTTATATCGGCAAAGAGCTAGTGTATATATTTTAGTTCATTGTGAATAACATAGATTGATAGATATATAGTATTGCCGTATTGTTTATAGACAGCTTGAATCCAGGTATTTACTGGAACGTTCGTTTAAGATATAAACGCCTTACTGGTTACACGTTACACCACTATACATCTTGTACGTTGTTACAACCCTAGATTATGCCACTGAAGAAAGGCATCATCTTTATTTTTATATACCCTAGTGGAATGAGTAGTCTTGATCGATGGTCAAAATGTAGATGGTGTTGTCGTTGATATAGTCGTAGTTTACAGAGGACACGATATTTATTTTGCATTTGCAAAAATGCAATTCTTACATTGATACGTATATACATGTATAAGTATAACATAATATTTTATATAGTTTGGCTGAACTTATGACGTAAAAAGTATACATATATATGTTTACCTTGTATTTGCATTGTTGAATATAATTCTAAAACTAAGTTTCCAACAACAATATCACTTGGAAAGTAAACATCTTTGTTCGCACAAACGTAATGTAAGCAGTCACGGAAACAATAGATATTTCGGAAGTAATCAGATGTTATAATCGGAATCCTGTTGTACTTTAAATGATGTAATGATTTCCGACTTATTATGAATGATTACCGTAAGATGGTAATTAGACAAGGCAATCGTCATTTCGTAAAGAATCAAGAACAACTAAAACACAAGTAATCCTGTGTTAGGATGCTAACAAAAAAGTCGCCAAAATCGGTCACAATCATTATTTCTGCTGTTTCCATGATAACGGAACCCATTTTGAAAATTCCAAAGTCGGATAGCATATCAACACATTACTATCAAAATTCATAAAAATTGGACCAAATTTCAATTTTTGCATTTGTGTTGTTTCCATGGTAACGGCGGTCATTTCAATCATTCCAAAGTCGGATAGTACTTCTACACATGACATGTCACACTACTATCAAGTTTCATAAAGATAGGACTAATTTTCTATTTTCTACATTTTTGCCGTTTCTATGAAAACGGCGGTCATTTAAGAAATTCCAAAGTCAAATGCCACATCTACGTATGCCAGTTCACATTTCTGTAAAGTTTCATTAAGTTTGAATCATATCAAAAAAATTTGTAGTCTCTATCGTAACGGCGGCCAAAATCAAAATCAAACTGCTTTTACAGTTGGTGCTGCCCATAATAATCTACCATCATATTATAATATTTTATGTCTCTAAAATTCATTTAACACTGATGAAGGGTCAACAAAGAGAAGAATAAAAATAATGACAAGAAACGGAACAAAACAATAAGTCTCCAAGACTCTAGTTTGGGCGACTTAATAACAAGGACAACTTATCAAAAAAGAAGAAAGAAAAAACGAATATATCTCCAATAAAATCCATGCACCCCCTTAGCAAAGAAAATAGACAAGTAAAAAGAATAAAAACTTTATAAGAAAATGCCCGTACATCAATTAAACTAAGCTCGAAAAATAATCATATAATTGTAAAAACAACTGTTACAGTACATTTAAGTCCCTGTGTTACATGGAATTTCGACTTAATTCAAAGGAAATTTAATAGAATGTCCGTTTTGTGTGTTCTGTTTTATTTGAACCCCGAGGTAATTTTTTAGCCAATGGATATTGCCCTTTTCAACTACGATTGATCCCCTATACTTAGTAGACAAATTATGAAAAATATAGTCATGAAGTATATATTCAAATTTATCTAAGGTCATAAAGGCCTGAGGGAGTTGGAACCTTTTTTCTAAATAATTTCTGAATTTTTCAACGGAGAATTTAAGAAAAATATGTTATTAATCATGTTAGAACTATAAACAACTGTCATACAAGTGGGAGGTTTAGCTAGCTATAAAACCAGGTTTAACCCACCATTTTCCTTGGAAAATGCCTGTACCAAATCAAGAATATGGCACTTGTTTTTCAGTTTTGATGGATTTCTCCTTTTTGAATTTTCCTTGGAGTTCAGTATTTTTGTTATACTATTTTTTAGTAACAAAGCACTGACTACTGAGCTGATGATATCCTCGGGACTAACCGTCGTAGAAAACTATTTTGTTTGGCTGTATGAACTCAATATAACTTTGTTATATGTAATCGATAATTTATGAGGAACAACTTCAATGGTTAAGCGGGTTCAAATTGAAAAATCTTATTGTCAAACTAAGACAGTCTGAACTTTGAACTCATGATGTGTTTTATAGACTTTTGTACATCTTTTCGTGTTTTTTTTCCCGTTTATTTGTCATGGTATTGTCGATTTTTCTTCAACTTATTATATTTTCATTATCCTCTCTATAGTGTCTTCTGTCCCGTTCTTTTTTTACATCTTTTTCAGGACAGATTGTTCTGATATCTCTTCAAACATATAGGTAATGAACTATCATACTAATCGGCAACATAGTTAAGTATTTCTAATACTGCTATAATATAAAATCATTATGTTTATTTGGCTAAAGGCAATTCTCCATTATCAGATATAAATATACCACGACGAAAAACATATTGTTATATTTTTTTTAAAATATGTCAGTCAAAAAACATGATTTAAAATTTTCTGATGGGAGCATTATAACTAGATTATGTATTGCAAGTACTGTGCTGATATGGAAATCTGATATAAAGGTGAAATAGTCAATTTCCGAGGGTAAAATACCAAAGGTTGTAATTGGTTCTAAACATACGTCATTTTTTTCTAATTGAAGCACGTTAAGCATTTAAAATATAATAATAATTAAATTCTGAAATGTATTGTAGGAAACTGTAACTGAAAAGCGAGGGGTCTAAATACTATTCGGATATGAATAGAGGACAGATTCTCAATTTGCACTAATAATTGGGCCAAATAAGAGCCTTTTGGCCCTACTTCCTTCATTTCGGCTACAATGTTGTAGTAAATATACTAGTTGAAATAGTATAAGTTAGAGAAGATATCACAACACTCAACTTTTCCATGGTATTATGAATCCCCTACCGGCACATAAAACCCCCAGTCTAGAATCCTGAATTTCTTATTATCACAGTATTTAAAATTCAAATCTAGAAATAATGCTACAAAAAGTATCTTAATGGAATAACTCATGTTGGAAAAATAACCCCAACACTTTCCCCTATCATTGTATTTTGAAACCCCTCAACATCTTTATAATATTTATATGTTGGATAAAATTCGCAACACTTTTTCTGAGCCATGGTAATTTGAGTCCCGATTCAACTTAGAACACTAAGTAATAGATGTCAAATTTTAAAGTATCATAGTATTTGACATAACATTATCTAGTTATATTATTTAAGAAGTTTTCTTATTAAAAAAATATATATTAGAAAAGACATCATGGTATTTTAACCTGCCAATCATGATATCTTTGATGTCTTCCTATTAAAGACAAAAACGTATTTTAACCTTCATATCAGGATGTCTTTGATTACTACCCATCAAAGACATCATGATGTTTTAACCTTTATATTATGATGTTTGATGACTTCCTTTCAAAGACATCATGATATTTCAACCTTTCTATCATGATGCCTTTAATGTGTTCCTATCAAAGACATCATTTTATATTAGCCTCCAATTATGATGTCTTTGATTACTTCCTATCAAACACTTTATGGTATTTTATGTACCTATCATGATGTCCTTATTGTCTTTCTATTAAACACTTTATGCTATTTCATGTAACTATCATGATGTCTTTATTGTCTTTCTATCAAACACTTCATGGTAGTTTATGTTTCTATCATGATGTATTTGATGTCTTTCTATCAAACACTTCATGGTATTTTATGTTCCTATCATGATGTCTTTCTATCAAACACTTCATGTTATTTTATGTTCCTATCATGATGTCTTTATTGTCTTTCTATCAAACACTTCATGGTAGTTTATGTTTCTATCATGATGTATTTGATGTCTTTCTATCAAACACTTCATGGTATTTTATGTTCCTATCATGATGTCTTTGATGTCTTTCTATCAAACACTTCATGGTATTTTATGTTCCTATCATGATGTCTTTGATGTCTTTCTATCAAACACTTCATGGTATTTTATGATCCTAGCATGATGTCTTTGATGTCTTTCCATCAAACACTTCATGGTATTTTATTTTTCTATCATGATGTCTTTGATGTCTTTCTATCAAACACTTCATGGTATTTTATGTTTCTATCATGATGTCTTTGATGTCTTTCGTCAAACATTTCATAGTATTTTATGTTCCTATCATGATGTCTTTATTTTCTTTGTATCAAACACAACATGGTATTTTATGTTCCTATCATGATGTCTTTGATGGCTTTCTTTCAAACACTTCGTGGTATTTTATGTTTCTATCATGATGTCTTTGATGTCTTTCTATCAAACACTTCATGGTAATTTATTTTCCTATCATGATGTCCTTATTGTCTTTCTATTAAACACTTCATGGTATTTTATGTTCCTATCATGATGTCTTTGAAGTCTTTCTATCAAACGCTTCATGGTATTTTATGTTCCTATCGTAATGTCTTTGATGTCTTTCTATCAAATACTTCATGGTATTTAATGTTTCTATCATGATGTCTTTGATGTCTTTCTATCAAACACTTCATGGTATTTTATGTTCCTATCATGATGTCTTTATTTTCTTTCCATCAAACACTACATGGTATTTTATGTTCCTATCATGATGTCTTTGATGTCTTTCTATCCAACACTTCATGGTATTTTATGTTCCTATCATGATATCTTTATTGTCTTTCTATCAAATACTTCATGGTGTTTTATGTTCCTATCATGATGTCTTTGTTGTCTTTCTATCAATCACTTCATGGTATTTCATGTTTCTATCATGATGTCTTTGATGTCTTTCTATTAAACACTTCATGGTATTTTATGATCCTAGCATGATGTCTTTGATGTCTTTCTATCAAACACTTCATGGTAATTTATTTTCCTATCATGATGTCCTTATTGTCTTTCTATTAAACACTTCATGGTATTTTATGTTCCTATCATGATGTCTTTGAGGTCTTTCTATCAAACGCTTCATGGTATTTTATGTTCCTATGGTGATGTCTTTGATGTCTTTCTATCAAATACTTCATGGTATTTAATGTTTCTATCATGATGTCTTTGATGTCTTTCTATCAAACACTTCATGGTATTTTATGTTCCTATCATGATGTCTTTATTTTCTTTCCATCAAACACTACATGGTATTTTATGTTCCTATCATGATGTCTTTGATGTCTTTCTATCCAACACTTCATGGTATTTTATGTTCCTATCATGATATCTCTATTGTCTTTCTATCAAATACTTCATGGTGTTTTATGTTCCTATCATGATGTCTTTGTTGTCTTTCTATCAATCACTTCATGGTATTTTATGTTTCTATCATGATGTCTTTCTATTAAACACTTCATGGTATTTTATGATCCTAGCATGATGTCTTTGATGTCTTTCTATCAAACACTTCATGGTATTTTATGTTTCTATCATGATGTCTTTATTGTCTTTCTATCAAACACTTCATGGTATTTAATGTTCCTATCATGATATCTTTATTTTCTTTCCATCAGACACTACATGGTATTTTATGTTTCTATCATGATGTCTTTGATGTCTTTCCATCAAACACTCCATGGTATTTTATGTTCCTATCGTGATGTCTTTGATGTCTTTCTATCAAACACTTCATGGTATTTTATGTTTCTATCATGATGTCTTTGATGTCTTTCCATCAAACACTCCATGGTATTTTATGTTCCTATCATGATGTCTTTGATGTCTTTCTATCAAACACTTCATGGTATTTTATGTTCCTATCATGATGGCTTTGATGTCTTCCTATCAAACAAATCATTGTATTTTAACCTTCCTAAAATCAGTTTTTATCATCACATAAAATTAACCCCAAAATGTATCAGAATTCTAGACACTAGATCTTATTAAATTGCTCCAAATGGTGTCCTTACATAATAAAACCAAAACAGAATTCTTCTGTACATGGGTAAGACGGTTTGTCGGTTGAAGCTACTTTAAGGAGACCACTTCGAGGAATGTATCATTAATTTTGTCAGACTTGCGTAAGGTTAGGTCCATTTCGAAAACATTTAGTGTAAACAATATTTTATTTTAGAAAATAATAACGTAAACATTACAAAATGACAATTTTATTGGGATTGGAAAACAAGTGAATTTTCACTTTTACAAATTCCTCTCCCATATAATATAATAATAGATGGATGGCGTCAAAAATATTTTTTTAACTGAATAAGAAGCATTTGTTGACCAAATTCACAACTGAACTACAGTGCTATCAAACATTTACTGACGAGACACTTTATATACATATACTCTAAAACCAAACAAAAGAAAATATTTGTACAAAAATAACGTTCTTCATGTAAGAATAATGTAGTATTTAATTCCTATTTTGAATTGACATGTTTTCCATCTGAGTAACACATTTCACGATTGATTCGATGGAAATAAACGCTGTGCCGTTGTTTGTTGATATATTACAAGTAGTAAGCAAAATTAATCCCAGGATTATTACAAAAATATGATATTTATTTAACAAAATCTTTAATTTCTGCCTTTGTTATGTCTAAATACTATTAAATTACGATAAAATTCAACCAGTAACATATGGATATTTGTCATAAAATGATTTAGGTATATTGTTGTCAGGTTTGATACTTGATCATTTGTGCTATTTAGCATGTTGTTTTGCTGTATATTCTAAAATGATATTTATATGAGTAAAGGCGTTTCTATACATTTCTAGTGCCGATTCGAGTTACCCGAAATATTATAAATGTGTATGTATTATATCGTGTGGATTTGTGTTTTCAGTTTTCGGTTTTCTCGTAAGACAATTTGAGTCTGTTTTAAGAAAGTTAAGTATTTAAAAAATCATTCATGTTTTATTAGTGTATTACAGTATTCAGCACCGCTTTTGGGTTTGGACCGTTTATATAGATAAGAAGACAAACAGATTATTTTTCCGGCGTATTGTCAGATTTCCAATTAATACTTGTTTAATTTTGTTTGACAAATGGGCCTCACTCTTCATTCTTATTTGAATGTGTAGTTGATATAAAATGATTGTATGCAATTTAAAGTGCTGTATTCAAATAAATTTTGAATTGCTTCATTGCACACGATTTTACGAATTGGCATTGTTATAAAACAAATAGGAAGTTCCGATATTTGAACTATTGGATTTCAAACATTGGAATGAATTTTAAATAAGGTATGTTTTTTTTCGTATATATATTTTATAAATCACAAATAAACTGATTGGAACTTTACAGAATGTTTATTCTGTTTGGTATTTCGTGCTCTAGTGTTTCTCTGTCGTTGACTGACAAAATTGTTTGTAATGAGAATACTAGAAGAAAAATGGCATTTCGCAAAGTTATTGCAATTTGATTAAAACACAAAGATTAAAAGACCCTTTTCTCACATAGAATAGTATTTTAAGTTATGTATACTTCTAGACGTACAAATATACTCAAAATGTTTTCCCGATTAACATGTTTCACTCACACATACACATATGTAGTTTTTGTTATACTGTATCGTTTACTATTAGATACATGTATCGTTGTACTTGCAACACGTATACTATTACTAGTTTATATTTTTACATTTACAGAGAGATGTAACAAAATTTCACCTGAATTTGTTTCACGTCGGACAAGGCCATTTTAAAAAGTTCTTCAATGTTTAAAACAATTCCCGGTATGACAGCTTCATGTGTGTACCTTGGTGTTTTTACAACATAATTTATTGAACATGATCAAAACTTTATGTATCGGCTGGTCTATGAAAAGAGATATACTATGAAATTTAGACCGAGGGGCTTTCTCCAAGCACTTAATTTCATAGTTAATTACACCTTATGTAAGAATCCTGGGTTTTGATTGGTTGATAGCCAGTGTATTTTTCACCAATTTACTTTTATCAAATGAATATCGTTCATTTTTAAACAGCGCCGGGGTATATGCAAAAAGAAAATATGCCTTTTTTACCCTCTCTGCCGTGGTATTTGCCAAAAAATACTCTATCCGACTGGACGCTTGTAATGTCACGATCATCAATGCGTTTTATGTCACGATCATCAATGCGTTTTGTATGTTAACATTCGGTGTAATTAAACAGATATAGCATGTTCATGAGGGGTATTTGCGAAAAATACCAGTCTTGAGAATGAATTTCCCTCGCCTTACGGCTCGCGAAATTTAACATTCTCTCGACTGGTATTTTTCGCAAATACCCCTCCTTAACATGATATATCTGTACAATATACCTTTTCATAGACTATCCAATTTAGCACATATTTACAACTCAAGTAATCTTTAAATTGGTCTATTGATAGTTTATTTTGCCTGACTACTTGTATCACAGGTGTTTGTAAAACGGAGTTCATTAACTAAGTTTAATGTTTTATAAATTTACCTACTAGTCGCATAGCTATCATATTTGTTCATTTTATGATAGTGATTTACCAGATAATGAGTATATAAATGCAGCAAACACGAATTGGAAAAATAGCGGTTTATAAGTCCTTCTCTCATCAAAATACTGAGTATGTGATTTCAAAAGGCCCTTGACTCCAGAATGAAAAGATGGTAGCTGCTGGTGTAAGTATGTATATTGATATAAATCGGTGTTTTACTACATATACTCCTCTACATGGTAAGATGACAAAACATTGAACAAAAACAGGCATATATAATTAAATCGCAGTGAGAGGTTTACACGTTTTAAAAACATTTTTCAATTTCACTGTAAAACTAAAGCTAGTATGCTAAATTTTCAATAACCCCTCTCCCCTAATAAAAAAGAGAGAAGATGAAAGCGCGTAAAAGAAAATAACAACACAGCACTTAAACATTAGTTACATTGAAATCATGATTCGAACTATAAATAATTGAAATTTATGAATAGTTGTCTCATTGGCAATCATACAGTATCTTCTTACTCTCACTAAATTATTCCATTCTAGGGCTACTACACACCCCCTCCCGCCCGTATTACTCCATGGTAAGCTTTTAGGTCAAATTTGCCACCCAAGACTTCTTATTCAATTTTGTTTCTGAATCAACATCTTTTTATAAAAATTGTATTGTGGTCATCATCACGGAAGAAACTACCACCCATTGTTTGTGTGTGCACTGTCTCTGATTTCATAGTATACGTCATCAGCATGGTTGAAACATCATACATGATTATCTTCTGTCGGACCAAATTTCGCATCTTTTTTCAACAAAACTACTGCTGATGGACTTTCAGTACTTTAGGGTTCCACCCGTCCAGTAGCTAGTCCTTCGGTATTGACATGATCTAATGATACCTTTTGTGTGTAATTTACCAGCTAATACTTTTAAACTAAACATAAATTAAGATTACAACTCCCCAGGTAAAGCTCACCGTTGATGGATTTGGCTGCTCTGTTTAACCCATTTTTGTTATCATGCTGTTCATTTTTTTGCATTTTTTATGTTTAAACTTTTGGTCACAAATTTAAGCGTACCTGATGAAGTTTATTGCAGAAACTAGTGTTGTGAGCACCGAACTAGCTGTTTTGTTGTGTCCCTTTTGGTTTTTATGCCTTCAAAGGCATGGAAATTATGGTGTTTACGTTAAGTATATTGTACAAAATGCTATTTGACTGTCCTGTTAGTATGTTTCTTTAAACCGTTGGATAAATCATGGACAAAATTCTGACCATCTCCAAACACTTAACGAATGTCCATTGGAAAAGAACATGTATTGTTGTTATACTACAAACAACTTTTTCCATTATATGCTTGTGGTCAATTTTTATATCTGTCATGCTTTTATAAAAAATAATTTTTCATTTATTTTGTAGATTTCAAAGCAACTAATGGCATCCTCCAAGAAAAAGAAACCTTCCATATTACGACGCTTGGCTGTAACTGGGTCGGATGATATTAGCATATCTGTAATTATTACAATGATGTCAATCTAATCAAAACGTAGATCTCTGATTTCGTTATGCTGATACGAGCACGCGAGTTCCGATAGATTTAAATTTTAATCAGATTGCATTCATTTCAATCTTTTTGTTATACATTAATATAATTGCGAACACAATATAGAAAAGCTAATTACCCAAACTCACATTTGGGTCATCTGCAAACAGCACTGGATGTGGTTTAAAACAAACATAAGAGACAAGTGTCAATAGATGCTTTTTGTTAAAGAAAAATAAAAGTTAGCCTTTGCATTTTTTAATTGTTTATCTTTGGTATCACCGATCTAATTCGAATTGAGTTATTCCAAGTAATAATTATAACCGGTTAAATAAATAAATAAATCAAGAATATGACTTCAAGAGATCTCAGTACAATGTGCAGAATGGATTTGGTGAGAAATTTGAACAACGTGTGGTTTATTAAAATCGATCAATTTAATCAGAATCAGTTTAAATGCATTCATAATTCAAGTAATTTTGATATACAGTTCATTAATGGTTCATAAAGCTATAACTTTCAAAATATAATTTGATTACCCTTCAACAACATCTATTTTGAAGAGCTGTAAGTTAAAATAATAAAAATATGGAGAAAAATCACAAATTTTGACATGACATATAGTTTGATTTTTAAATGATAACATATTGTTTTGTTTGGTTTGGTGGACGTTTTTTTTTTCAACAGAAGTCGGCATTCCCATGGGAACCAACCTCTTCTCACTGACTTGTTCCTATATTCATATGAGGCAGACTACTAATATGTATACATACTCCGATTTAACGTATTAGGTTATAAGACATAGCTGACCTTAAGCTGGAATACCCACTCCCCCTTAAAAAAGAAGAAAGAAGAAGAAATCAAAAAAGAGAAAGTAACAACACAGCACTTCTAAATTAATTACATTGACATCATGATTCGAACTATAAATAATTGAAATTTATTAAATATGTCTGAAAATCCATTTTCGTCAACATAATTGATCTTATGCGATCCCGATCGAACCCAGAATTATAATAGTGAAGAAGAGTGATTTTTATTACTATATTGTACTATTATAAAAATCATCTATTTAATTACTATATTTATAATAAAAGTTCACATATTTTGAATATCCAAATTGAATCTTAGTTAAAATTATTACTTGCAAATTTAATTCTGTGTATAATAATATACACTTTATTTTCTATGAATGTGCATTTGGGTTTTACTTGAATCGTTGTATCTCAATGACTATTAGGATTTTGGCGGTCAAGTTTAGTTTCCTTCGTTTTGAAACTAGTAGATTTCCACGAGACGATAGCCATGACAGTTGATTAGATTTATATCCCGTTTATATTGACCATGTATAGTTGTTACCTGTATACTTTATGTTACGTTTGACACGACATATTTACTATTCAGTTATATAGAAAACATGACTGTATGATGTGCTGTTAACCTTACCAGTTAAACTCACTCCACAAGTGAATTTGTTTTATGTTGTTGGTAATAATCACCAGAACCCTAGATCCTCAGATTACTGTTAATCCGTATTTACTACAATTGTCTAGACCCGGCATCTCCGGATGTGGTTGTTGTGGATAGATCAAATAAGAATTCTTTGGAGAGAGTCCGGGTGTGGTATTTGTGCTTTATTTCACGGCATTAGAGAGTAATAGATGTAAAACCCTACATAGCACGAAAAGATCTACAAAGCATAACACGGGTCGTTGATGAGTCCATATTTTTTTTACCTTTCCAAACTCTATTTTGGAAAGAAAGAATACGGTGTATCAATTATGTCACAAAATCACTACGTACACATGAAAAAAAAATCAAAGTCACAGTAGGGCATTTGACACAGAGCAAAAACTCTCATCTCACTGCAAGTTCAAGACGACCGCCTGTCGATCACTCCATATCTGTCCATCGAAAAATGCACATAACGTTGAGACAGAATAATTCGTCCCTTTACTGTGTTAAAATTAAGTGTGCATACGTCCATAAATCAATGTTGAACATTTGCCTGAATTTGGGAGTTCTTGATGAAGCTTAATAATCTAGAAATTCGCACAGGACGCAACGAAAACGGTACTTTTCACTTAGATGTTTGCAATCCGGTTATTCCCGGAGTTTCTGTGATATTTGCCTACCAGTTAATCCTTGCGTTTCTTGTGTGGCATTACTTACCTGTTGTTCCTAGAGTGTCTGTGACAATGCTAACCTGTTGTTCCTAGAGTATCTGACATTTCTCACCTATTTTTCCATTGCGTATCTGTTGTTCCGTGAGTGTCTGTGACATTGCTTACAAGTTATTCCTTGAGTGTTTGTGACATTGCTTACAAGTTGTTCAGTGAGTGTCTGTGTTATTGCTTACAAGTTGTTCAGTGAGTGTCTGTCACATTACTAACCAGTTGTTCTGTGAGTTTATGTGAAATTACTTACAAAGGATTCCGTGAGTGTCTGTGACATTACTAACTTGTTTTTCCTAGAGTGTTTGTGACATTGCTTACCTGTTGTTTCATGAGTTTCTGTGACATTGCTAACCAGTTGTTCCTTGAGTGTCTGTGACATTGCTACCCAGTTGTTCCTCGAGTGTCTGTGACATTACTAAACAGTTGTTCTGTGAGTTTATGTGACATTACTTACAAATGGTTCCGTGAGTGTCTGTGACATTACTAACTTGTTTTTCCTAGAGTGTCTGTGACATTGGTTACCTGTTGTTCTGTGAGTGTCTGTATTATTGCTTACAAGTTGTTCAGTGAGTGTCTGTGACATTGCTACCCATTGTTCCGTGAGTGTCTGTGACATTACTAACCAATTTTTCCGTGAGTGTCTGTGACATTGCTGACCAGTTGTTCCGCGAGTGTCTGTGACATTGCTAACCCGTTGTTGCGTGAGCTTCTGTGATATTTCTTACCAGTTTTCCGTGAGTGTCTGTGACATTCTTGCCAGTTGTCCATGAGTGTCTGTGACATTGCTTACCAATTGTTCCGTGAGTTCCTGTGACGTTGCTTACCAGTTGTTTCGTGAGTATCTGTGATATTGATTACCAGTTGTTCCGTGAGTGTCTGTGACATCGCTAGCCAATTGTTCCATGAGTTTCTGTGACATTGCTTACCAATTTTTCCGTGAGTGTCTGTGACATTGCTTTCCAGTTGTTCCCGTGAGTGTCTGTGACATTGCTTACTTGCCTACTTGTTGTTCCGTTGGTGTCTTTGACGTTGCTTACCAGTTGTTCCATGAGTTTATGTGACAATGCTAATAAGTTGTTCCGTGAATGTCTGTGGCATTGCTAACCAGTTGTTCCATGAGTGTTTACGACATTGCTTACCAGTTGTCTCGTGAGTGTATGTGATATTTGTTTAACGTTATTCCACGAGTTTCTGTTATGTTAGTTCAAAAATTGTTCTGTGTGAATTTCTGTGATAAATTGCGTTCATTTTTTCTCTCTTTGAAGATAATTAATCATTTTAGAGAAAACAATAATTATTTCAAAACGGTAAATCTAATAACCTGTTGAATTCATATTTTGAAACCAGTAGCGTTCAAAATTTGATACACCCTATTTCCATTCTCAATTTAATTAATTTATGCATTTCTATCATTCTAAGGACACCTTAACTGCTGATATCGAGGAAGAAAGAAAAATCCCCGAAGAAGTACGCGGAACGGCATGTGTAAGTACATAAGTTGTTATATATACTGTCTCTCTGTTTATTAGATTATACTGTAAATTTTGATCATTCTGCGCGGACAATGCAATAATGAATAACTATCGTGTTTCTTTCTATAACATTTTCAAGTTTTTATTGATTACATCAAATGCAAAGTTCAAATTTAAAGTTGTGTGTTTTAGTATTTGCCTAAGAGACTTATATTTATTTGAATTTGGAGAAGATGACAATTCGGCGCTGTTATACCTGGTGCAACCTACATTTTTCTCTTGTCAAGAATAAGGCAGTCCTTTTCATTTATCAAACCATGTTTTCAAAATTCATTTGCACGTAATTTTGGAGTTCCTTGGAGTAAGTGCACAATCTTATTTTCGATCCTATATATGTTTATTTACTTCAAAAAGAGGATTTTTACAGGACGAAGCGGCAGATGTTTTATCACGGGTAGCTACATTTGATAGAAAGGCCAAAGCTAATTTACACGAGGTGTATGAAGAAATAGAAGATACACTAAAGAGTGATCACTTCTTTCCTGAAATAAAAGAGGAAATGTCAGCAGAGTTTGGGGATATTATCAAAGTGATCCATTTACATAAATCTGATGTGTATGAAGAACTTTGTCCTATTGTTATCACAGGTTTGTATTTATGTGTTTTTATTGCAGGTTTGTATTTGTATTTTAAGGCAAATCATAAATAAGCTTGCAGAAAAAATGAAAGCAAAATGAATAAAAGTGTATTAACAACTAGCCAGAATCCATTAAATTATCCACAACAAGCACGACTTCCAAGTTTATGGAATGTAAAAAGAAAACCAACACAATAACTTGCAGGTTTCTATACGGTATGGGTATTGTTCATTGTTGAAGGTCGTACACTGTCCTATAGTTGCTTAAATCCTCGTCCTTTGCTCTCTGGTAGATAGTTGTTTCATTGGCAATCATACCACATCAACTTATATTTATACAAGTATATATATGAATATATTTTAAACCCATACGATCAATTTGAATGGAACAAAAAACTGTTAAGTGATATTTACTATCTATTAAGTTTATATACGTAGTATTCATTACATGAACCATAAATACTTATATCCCTAAAACGGTGACTCGACATGTCCGGATCGACTGCCAGCAACATACAAAAGCACTATTGAACTAAACAGGGAGAAACTAGCTGTCAAATTACTTGAATTTGGTCCTTTTCAGTCTACAATTAAATTATCAGTGTAGAAAACATTTCAGATTTGAACAGCTGTTGTTTATATTTTAGATTGTAAAGAGTATTGATACTTATGTAAAGATATTATGATAATACTATAAATTGAAAATTTAGTCCTAAGAAATATGATTTTACTATTCTCCTTTCACAACAGTAGCAGTAGGAAACTAATACTTATTCAAAAATAGAATTGTATAGATATGTACGTGTAGATCATGTTGATGTGTTTCAAGGGGAGACCAGCGCTGGTAAGAGTACTTTTGTAAACTTATTACTTGGAGTGGAACTTCTACCTCAGTCGCCTTTGACCTGCACTTCACCAATATGTCGTATCAGTAACAGAGATCACAAAGGAATAGTATTGACAGACAGCGAGGACATACAGCAAAATGTTAAACTTACAAATACGGAGGGAGCAGAAGAAATGCGAAGACGTCTGAAAGATTATATAAGTGCTACTAAAGCCGGCGAGAAGTACAAAGCTGTAGATATATGCTGGCCTATCCCTTGTCTGCAGGTAAATCCGGCCATAATTCTTAGATTTATGCATGGACAAATCTGCATGCATTTATAATTCATACTTTTGTTCTCTGCTTTGATTGTATACTTAATTTTTGGTTAATTTTTTTGTAGGTTTTCATACTTTTTTGGGCCTCAGTTCTATCTCATAACCTTATATTTATATAAATATCATATCTATGAATAATATGCCTTCCTTATTCTCATCTTAGATAGGTCCTTATGGTTTTATAGACTTGCAAACTCTTGGTCTCGACAGTGCCTGATGAAGGTTATTACAGCAACACGATTTCTGTACGGAAACATTGCATACGCTGTTTCCAATTGATTCTTGAATTTTGTATCTTTTTCCAAGATTGCGCCGACCGCTGATATATTTTCTTCAATGACAGAGGTATTTCACTAACTCAATAGACTATTTCAAGATGGAAAAACGAAAAACTATTTTTATATTGCATTTTTTGGTCGTGAATATGAGTCGAGATCGATGAATTTCAGATTTCCAACTTTCTGAAGTTCTAATGTTCGTACTGAAGAGCGAACGTTTTCATTTTAATTATATCTTAAATTCATTGTGACCAAAATTGTCTTTGTTCCTATTCTACAACTCGTATCCTTTTAGTGTAATCATCAAACCATCATGTATACACCATTGATTGATTGGTTGGTTGATGTTTGCAGACATATACATAGGGAAGATAATTAAAGCGACTGTGTAACCATAAAACGCAAATCCATTTAGAAGATCGAAACAATCTCATCAGAGAATGACGAACACACTATCAATCACTTAGATCAAAAATTGTTCTAAATGCAAAATATATCAAGATAATATTCCATGCAAATATGTTCAATTATCAATTTACAAAACGTTACTTTTGTTAGTTTTTTTTTTATATTTTTCAATTCTTTACACATTTTGTCACAACCTCAACAAGAGAAAGACTGATATAGACAGTTGAAAGTTGCACTCTGTTGACAAATCGGCTTTAATAAAAAAAAAAAAAAGAACCAACCTCTATTATATGTCCTAGAACTATTTCTTACCAAAGATCTGTCTTCAACATTCAATCATCAATGACACTTTGAAACAAGGAATAAGTGTCAAACTTTCAAAACTTGAACAAAACCATTAAAAATATCAGATAAAGAACGTTGATATGGTAATTAAGGTGATAATTAGGTGAAATGTGGTAACATACAAAGACAGTAAAATACAGATAAAGTACAAAAATGACGAACTTTGTTAAATTTAAATCCATGGGATGTGAACTGTTACGTATTTCAAACAGGGAAAACATGGTTTACTTATTGTTTGAAATTAGATTTTAACTTGATTTGAATAGTTTCGAGTACTCTTAGATCGGTACTTTGTGATTTTGTCAATTTGTTGTTGTTTTTTCCAGCCGAATTAATAAGTCAAACCTTTTCCTACTGGTTTTTACATTTTGCATTTATGTATTGATGCTACACCACCGTCATTGATTTAAGGGAAGGGTGAGCATGTTTAAACCCGCCACATCCTCAATGTGACTCACCCTACTTTGGAGCTCTCGTAGACATCTTAAACAGACTTGCCAACTCTTGGTCTCGATAATGCCCGATGAAGGTTATTACAGCAACACACGATGTCTGTACGGAAACATTGAATACGCTGTTTCCAATAAACCAGGAACCAGGAAAAACTAAATTGTATATATAGATAACTGTAGAAGATGGACATTTGGAAGATAATTTGTCGATATCGACATTTCGAACGGACGAACTAGGACTGTAGCAGATAAACATTTGCAACATAAGTTGTCGATATCGACTTAAACAGACGAACCATTGTCTATATAGATAACTGTAGCAGATAGACATTTGGGACATAATTTGTCGATAACGACAATTGTATTAGATGAATATAGTGTAAACTCATTGAAGGAAAAAAGAATAAAAGGTGCATATTGATATCGATACGATATCGTCGATGTCGTCGAAATCGAAAAAACATCGTGTCTTTCCTGAGAATGAGTGTTCAGTCTTTTGCGAGGCACTTTCTGTGTAATGATTAAGAAACTTAAAACATCATTAGTGTAGCTATTTAAAGAACAAGTATGTCGGTGTCTAATTTACTTATCAGAATTTCAAACATGTAGGCGTTCGTTTTGATTTATTGTCCATAACAAGTGTGCTGAAGTCACACATTATATATTACCGTAAAATTAAGAGGTTTATTGTAGCCCGTTTATCTTTGGAGTAGGTTTATAATCTCAGTCTGATAAACTCATTTCTTGACTGTGTTGCAAAAAAAGACGCTCCCAGTTCTGTTTTCCTTTGCCCTTTATTCATTTAATAATGTAATATCCATTTTTTTAAACCATGTTTATTATTTAAAATATTAATACACTTTATCAAATATTTGACTTTAAATGTAGATTTTCTTTCAGAATAAAATAATGATTGTGGATACCCCTGGTATAAGCCCAGATAACGACATACTTGCAAATCGTTTGTTTGATTATCTACCATCAGCTCTTGCATTTATATATGTCATCAATCCAACCAACGCCGGAGGAGTTCAGAGTGATAGGGTGAGTATAAAATTACCATGTTGCCATACAAAAATCTCCGGGATAGTGGTGTTTCCAAATTTTAACATACACAAAATTGAATGAGTTTAACGCTATCCATGCATTTTTCAAGCTTTAGGAGTGGATTATATGATTCCAAATGTTTTGTAAACATTCTTAAAGTATGAAATTCTTTAATTTTGTTATTGATGACTTATTTTCATTACAATAGCTTCAAAGAATATTAGACGAACAGGAAAGACGTAAATGTATGGGTGTAAAGTCTGTGTTTGATCCAAGAAGAGCAATATTTGTATGTAACAAATGGGATCAGATGCACGAGGACGAAGAACAAGTATTCGACCATATTAAACAGAAACTTTCAAAAAAATGGACTAATTTCGACAGCAGTAAAATCTATAAAGTTAGCGCCTGGGAGGTAATATATTTTACTTATAGAATTTATGTTTGGGAGATAATAATGATATAGTATGATACTGGGTAAAAAATGTTTAGCAACATAAACTATTTTAATAAAAAAAAACTTTGATTAAAAATTTCCAAAGTTAAAATCTATGTACTTGTATTCGAGTTTTTGTTGAGTGAAACTGGCTGCAAATGGTATATTTTCTTTGTTACAATATTTATAAAACTGACACGATATATACGGGTGAGTAAATTCCATATGGAGCTCGACCTTCGCTCTCGCCCCAAATGGAATTTACTGACCCCGTATATATCGTGTTCAGTCACTTTCACACTGTGTAACAAATATTATCTGATATGGATTAATCAATACCACACAACGTATCAACCCTCAACCAATATAATTCCTCGAGCATAGCTCGTGGGATGATATTCGTGCCGCGGGTTGATACGGTTGTGATATTGAAAAAGCTATATAATATTCTCTATTCATTATATACTTAGTTGTAAACCCACAATTTTTTCTTAAAATATCCTGTACCAAGTCAGGAATATGGCAGTTGTTATCAAATAGTTCGTTTTTATGTATGTTGGCGTTTGTTTTTGTTGCACTTCAGTGTTTCTGTTGTTCCGTTGTTTTCCTTTATAGTTGATGTGTTTCCCTCGGTTTTAGTTTATAACCCGGATTTGTTTTCTCTCAATCGATTTATGACTTTTGAACAGTGGTATACTACTGTTGCCTTTATTTAGTAATAAATAAGAGTAAATTGTATGTGTAATAAAATCAAAGCAGAGGATGTTCTTCCGGCTAGCCGTAAAAATAGCAAAAATGTCTGTTCTTCCGGCTAGATATTTTCTATGCTATTATGCTATTTTTCCGGCTATAAATAACAATGCTTAATGAATATGCTTTGGTTAAGTGGTTAATGTAGAATACAGTGAAGAATATAGTGGCAAAAAATTACCTCCAGTGTAAACACTGAGAATTGGAACTATTCATATTTTAGAAAAACAAAGGATATGGCACGTTATCTGCGCGGACGTTAATGGTTATAAGCTCAGTTCTGGAAAAAAGTAATAATGAAAAAAAAAAAATATATATAAAAAGGCTTACCAAGAGAATAAATTCCTTACGTACCAACTTCAATTTATTTTCTACTGGCTGTCCTTTTGAACACGCTGATTCTCCGTATATACAAACAGTTAGTCAAAAGATAGAATATCAACAACATCGATTGATATGCAGCAAAGCCACTTTTGAATGTAAGTCAAAAGTTCAAATTCACTTAAACAAATCAAAACAGAAATGAATTAACTTCATAGTATACAGCATACTAGTAATCAGAATTTTCCCTTCTTTTAAGGGAATCGGACCAAAAATGACTGTCCACTTTTCTATGTTCTTCATGTTAATGAAAGGTTAGGAGTCGGTCCAGTGATTTATTGCGTTTAATGGACATCTATAATTCCGAAAGAAGATCCTGAATTTATCATTTTCTTAAAGTTCAGTTCCATTAATGTCAAATGATTTTGCAAGATGTTTTATTGAAATTTTCGATTTTTAACACTTAGAAAATAAGAGAAATAGGTAGGCATGTAAACTGCCCCCAAAGACTGTAATAGCAAAAACATGATTTTTTTTTTATTGAGAAAAAAATAAAACAGAATAAAGTAAAAAGCGGTGTTTATACTCCAAGCATAATCTGTGCATGTTCATAGATCTCCGTTGTAGTAGAACCTACAAATGATGCTAAGTATATTTGATTTGTTCGTTTTTCTGTGAATTGTTTAATGAGTTTGCCTCCATTGATATAAGATATATATACAGGTAAAGCTGTTAAAGTAATGGAGTAAATCAGCGATTTCAATTTTATTTCGCGCTTTAATATTCCTATTTTGCGAGCACACGCTATTATTCTGGAGTTTGTCCTTTAGAGATTTAGTTTTAAAACAATTTCGATATCTCTAATTTTCTTCAGGACATCATCACATATAAAACAAGATCTCCAATTCCCAAAACGTCCATTCCATAAGCGCGTTTGCAATCCGACATTCGTGACACAATTCACCACATGACTCTGCTACTGATATTAAACGGTTGCGCATGCGCAAACGGATGGGGGAAGAATAGAGATTCAGGTTTAGCTATTTTTCCGGCTAGACGGAACAAAAGAGACTCCGTAAAATCAATGGCAATCACGCTGTATCAGCCATCCGTGATAATATCGATATCAGTCACGATTGCAAAGGCTTTATCAAACCCCTAAACGGTACACGACGTTACGTCATCGATATCAGTACCAGTTGCAAGGATAAGATAAGATGAGATAAGATATGTTATTGGTTAAAAATCCAAAGGCTTTATCACACCTTTAATCTGTATGACTTCACGTCATCAATATCAGTCACTGTTGCAAAGGCTTTATCAAACCCCTAATCTGTATAACGTCATGTCGCATAAAAACATCTACTAAAGGTATATAATAAAGTGTATATGATATGGCTTTTTCAATATCACACACCGCATCAACCCTCAACCAATATAATCCCTCGAGCAGAGCTCTTGGGATTATAAATAGAGAATATCATATGGCTTTTTCAATGTCACATCCGTATCAACCCGAGACACCAATATAATCCCAAGAGCTCTGCTCGAGGGATTATATTGGTTGAGGGTTGATGCGGTGTGTGATATTGAAAAAGCCATATCATATACATATAGATTCTACCACTGCATCGAGTGTGATACGATATTTATCCACTCGAGACAGTTAAATTTTCAAATTTAAAACGCGAGGCTCGCCGAGCGTTTTAAATATTTAAAATTTAACTGTCGAGAGTGGATAAATATCGTATTACACGAGATTTGGTGGTGGAATCTGTTTCTCTAATGATTTTCAAACAATACGCAGGCACATTTATTCCTTCTTTTCGAATGATCTGCAAAAAAGATGTGTTCTTTCTATGTGACGTCATCAGGCATGGTCGCCTTTTTTCATGCCGTCACAATAGGAAATTCAGAGGAAAGCAAGAAAATTCGACGTCATAATCGGATTTTAACCAATGAAGAACTGAGATCAAACGAACCACACGTTGATTAAATTTTTTTTATACAATGGGTGCAGAAAGGGATAAATTGACGAAGAATTAGAGAAATATAGATTCTACCACTGCATCGAGTGTGATACGATATTTATCCACTCGAGACAGTTAAATTTTCAAATTTAAAACGCGAGGCTCGCCGAGCGTTTTAAATATTTAAAATTTAACTGTCGAGAGTGGATAAATATCGTATTACACGAGATTTGGTGGTGGAATCTGTTTCTCTAATGATTTTCAAACAATACGCAGGCACATTTATTCCTTCTTTTCGAATGATCTGCAAAAAAGATGTGTTCTTTCTATGTGACGTCATCAGGCATGGTCGCCTTTTTTCATGCCGTCACAATAGGAAATTCAGAGGAAAGCAAGAAAATTCGACGTCATAATCGGATTTTAACCAATGAAGAACTGAGATCAAACGAACCACACGTTGATTAAATTTTTTTTATACAATGGGTGCAGAAAGGGATAAATTGACGAAGAATTAGAGAAATATAGATTCTACCACTGCATCGAGTGTGATACGATATTTATCCACTCGAGACAGTTAAATTTTCAAATTTAAAACGCGAGGCTCGCCGAGCGTTTTAAATATTTAAAATTTAACTGTCGAGAGTGGATAAATATCGTATTACACGAGATTTGGTGGTGGAATCTGTTTCTCTAATGATTTTCAAACAATACGCAGGCACATTTATTCCTTCTTTTCGAATGATCTGCAAAAAAGATGTGTTCTTTCTATGTGACGTCATCAGGCATGGTCGCCTTTTTTCATGCCGTCACAATAGGAAATTCAGAGGAAAACAAGAAAATTCGACGTCATAATCGGATTTTAACCAATGAAGAACTGAGATCAAACGAACCACACGTTGATTAAATTTTTTTTATACAATGGGTGCAGAAAGGGATAAATTGACGAAGAATTAGAGAAACTTTATTATATACCTCTAGTAGATGTTTTTATGCGACATGACGTTATACAGATTAGAGGTTTGATAAAGCCTTTGCAACAGTGACTGATATTGATGACGTGAAGTCATACAGATTAAAGGTGTGATAAAGCCTTTGCAACCGTGACTGATATCGATACCATCACGGATGGCTGATACAGCACGATTGCCGTTGACCGTATTATACATGTGTACATACAATTTATCTGTATTTACTACTAAGTATATAATAAATATATGTATCTAATCTCTGCTGAGGAGGTGGCACTACAAAGTTATTTATTACTCAATAAAGCATTTCTAGAATCGTACATATCACTAATGAATTTTACAATAATTCTAATTATATCATTCTCACCATACGTATACAAAAATTTAAATCTTGCTTCATTAGTCATATTCAAAAAAGAGGGAACTATTTCACTAATTTTAGAAAATAATTGTTCTCTAATTGTATTTAATTTTCTACATTTTATAGTTAAATGAAATTCATTTTCTACTTCTAAAAGACACAAGGGACAAATTCTTTCTACTATAGGAGTTTTAGTATGTCGAACTTGTTTAATTTTAAGAACACTATTACTTATGCGAATTTTGGCAAAATGTCTTATTACTTTTGTGTTAATGCTTATTAAATAACATTAAATAGGTTTCCAATTTGTAATTTTCTTTAAGCTGTCTATATGTTCTGAGCTTATTACCGTTCATTGATTTATCATCACAAAAAATATTTTCTTTCCAATAATTCAGGATATCTATCATTAAGTTTGGCGTGAAGTGCGTACAATAAACGCCTTTTTGAAATAGTATCCTGATTTTCCCAAACATGTGAAAAATTTAATGTAGAAAGTAACTGTTCAATCTTTATTGCAAATCCATTGGTTAATTGCAGGTTTGAACTATATACATCTTTAAGTAATTAATTATTACCAGATTTTATCACATGCAACCAAAAGCCAATTGACAGTTTTAAAGCTCTATAAAACTGGATACGAACCAAGTTAAGCTAGTACTGCTAAATTGACAGCTGTTTTATTTACTCCAATTAAAGTTTTTGCAAATTAAATCTGAATTTTAATGGAAGCCGATAATTACTTTTAAAAACATGAAACAACTAATATAATAAAAACATTTATTAGGCAAATGAAATGGATTCACACAACACAATAGTTCAATAATAATCAATAAACAAATTTTAGAAAAACCAAGATGGAAATTAAAAAATTGTTAATACATAAAATTAACCCTAAAGACCAGTAGAAAAATATAATGTAAAACCCATTTATAAATAGGGCGCGGGTGGGCGTGTTAAAAATGTTCTCTAAACTATTGAAATTGTTGATCGACGCTTCAACTCAAAATTCAAAAACAATATAAAAAGAACTAAGTGTTTACCGTGTGAAAACAAATCTTGGAGTGAAGAAAAAGGGTATGTAATTTAACACGTAAATGAAAGTGAGTAGAATTCAAATGGTAATCCAATAAGAAAAGTTATGACAAACTTAGGATGACGAAAATTAAGTAGCAATTTAACAAATTTAATTCATTAAGAGCAGAAAAAACAATAATGAATCCGTGAAAAAGTTAAATCTAGCAAGAATGGAAATTTCTTTCTCAGTAATTACTTAATCATTTTTATTAAAATAAAAATTTCCAAATTACTTTCAAAAACATGAAATAATTAATATAAGAAAAACATTTATTAGGCTAATGAAATGGATTCACACAACACAATAGTTCAATAATAATCAATAAACAAATTTAAGAATAACCAAGATGGAAATTCAAAAATTGTTAATACATAAAATTAACCCTAAAGACCAGTAGAAAAATATAATGTAAAACCCATTTATAAATAGGGCACGGGTGGGCGTGTTAAAAATGTTCTCTAAACTATTGAAATTGTTGATCGACGCTTCAACTCAAAATTCAAAAACAATATAAAAAGAACTAAGTGTTTACCGTGTGAAAACAAATCTTGGAGTGAAGAAAAAGGGTATGTAATTTAACAGGTAAATGAAAGTGAGTAGAATTCAACTGATAATCCAATAAGAAAAGTTATGACAAACTTAGGATGACGAAAATTAAGTAGCAATTTAACAAATTTAATTCATTAAGAGCAGAAAAAACAATAATGAATCCGTGAAAAAGTTAAATCTAGCAAGAATGGAAATTTCTTTCTCAGTAATTACTTAATCATTTTTATTAAAATAAAAATTTCCAAATTACTTTCAAAAACATGAAATAATTAATATAAGAAAAACATTTATTAGGCTAATGAAATGGATTCACACAACACAATAGTTCAATAATAATCAATAAACAAATTTAAGAATAACCAAGATGGAAATTCAAAAATTGTTAATACATAAAATTAACCCGCCAGACCGAAGGTCAGCCAAAAAAAGAAGGTGTCAAAAAATGAACCAAGAGTGCACTCTTATATTTAATATAAACAGAATCTGATAACAAATAAGCCTCCCTAGCGTCCAAAAAGGATAAAATTAGAGATAAGCTAAAGTCAGCCTTCTGAAAAATTAAGAGAGAGAAATCTGCTACAAAACTCTCCCCCTGAATAAAAAGAGGTCAGAATTAAACGTAGAGTGTCCTCTCAACTCAGATGAGCCAATGTATTGGCTATAAAATGTACAAAGTTTTGAATTCCAGCATGATTTAAATGTAATCGGTCTGTATTGTGAAATAACGGGAAAATAGGCCTAAACTCCTTCCCAAAAGTTGATTCGGAGGAAAAAAGGGTTATAATGGACCTTAGTTTTCCAAAAGGCAGCTCTGTTAATGATTGCATTGACAAAAATGAGTATTTCGGGAACAAGGTCAGTTTCAAACAAGGGAATACTACTTTGATCACAAGTTAGTCATTTTTCTTTATTGGGACATTTGTCCGAACATTCCGGATGAGTTTGTTTAGTCCCATCTTTCTGCAAACAAGTGGCACAAATGTGATGAACAGTCCTGACAATTCCACGAATAGTGGCAGAATGAGGGGAAGTTTTTTCCTCACATTTACTTCTTTGATATTTGTAACAAAACCAGGTAGTTGATTTAGATGATTGATTTTTCAACGAAGTTTTAGCACTAGACCTAAATTCTTGCGGTAAAATATTTCGGTTAAAACAGCAGACTCTAATACTTGAGGGTCATCATTCCAAGTTTTCTTACCAATTTCAAACTGTCGTAACCACGCAGCATAAAAATCAAGAATAGCTGACCATTGATAAACAGATGAAAAATAAGAAACTTTTTGTAAAAGTCTTAATCTACCTTCCTTGTCTGATTTGTTTTTGCAAAAGTAAAAATTTGAAATAATTTCTATTTCACCTGCAACAAACTTTTTAAAATTCAGCTGTTTGAATATTAGATCTTTATTAACATATTCAAATTGCAAATAATTATGTGGGAAAGACTGAGGATTTTTAACTTTATCCGTAGATTTACTGACAAGTCCTGATTTTTTCTTCTTTGCACTTTTTGTAACTTTTGTTTTTTTTAAGAATCACCACTACTAGTAACAGAACTAGAGTCTGAATCAGAATCTGAATCGCTACTAGATGAATCAGAATCAGACACAGGCGTGATAATCTTTTTTCTTCTGATCCACCGACTTTAGACAAGATTTTCCCTTCTGGCTGCTATGAGAAATGAGAATGAGCTTTATCAGAGTCAGGAAAACCTTTATTACTTAACTTATTCATTTTACTTAATGAAACAAACTTTGTAGTAGAAAATCCATTTTCATCGCTCTCTCCTGAATCAAGACCTAAAAATTTGAGCTGCTCATCAACTTTTTTGTTTAACTTTTTAGATTTTCTTAGGTCTTTTATAGTGACATTGTCTTTTTCAAGTTTGAGATTAATAACCTCACCTGACTTCTTTTTCTGTTTCTTTTTCTTTTCATTCGTCTCTTTGGACTCGGAAATAGGCCTCGACATCACAGCTACTTCTTCCTCTAGTTGTTTAATACGCTCTCTAAGTTGTTGCTTATTTAGGTCATCCCTCTTTTTCTCCTATAGCTGTACCCTCAACTCCAAATCATCATCATTTTTTTTCGGTCTTCTCTTCTTCTTTGTTTTTAATATGTTCAAGGTTTTTTGAACCCGAGGCCTCTCCCTCATTTTCGGAAGACTGATCCGGACCAACAGCACTTGAAACAAACTCTTCACCAAATTCTTCTTGTTCCTCTGGTGTCAATGACAAATCCAACAAATCGTCATCCATGTTTTCCTGAAATGAAAACTGAACAACAGGATCCGTTGTACCAAAACTGTTTAGATTTTTATAATCCCGTCGCGGAACCGATCTTTTGGGTCTACCGCTCATATTTTAACGAAACATTAGCACAAAAAAACTATAGTAAAGTAAAAGTCTAAAACTATCACATTAAGAAATATCTATCTAAATTTTAAAAATGTTCTCTAAACTATCGAAATTGTTGATCGACGCTTCAACTCGAAATTCAAAAATAAATATATAAAAATGTTTTCTAAACTATCGCAATTGTTGATCGACGCTTCAACTCAAAATTCAAAAACAATATAAAAATAACTAAGTGTTAACCGTGTGAAAACAAATCTTGGAGTGAAGAAAAAAGGTATGTAATTTAACAGTTATTCGGGCCCAGTCAGAAAGCTAATCCCAGAAAATAGTACATATTTAACACGAAATAGTTCCTACGCATGCGTGTAACTTTCAAAATGTGTAGAATATTTTGGTAACTGTGGTATTGAATGACTGGTGTGATAACTGTAGAACATTTTTTTACTTATAATTTTGAATAATAAAACAAAATGCATGAAATTTAAAAAGGAGGGTATATTTTGCCTGTTTGTCAGATCTGAAGTACCTGTTTTGGTACATCCGAAGTACCGGGAACTAGTTTTCTCTTATATGCAATTAAAGGTACGTTGATTTTTTCAATACAAAACGCCATGATGTGTTGATTTGACATGCAATGATTCTGACTTTATTAAGACTTGAGACAAAAGAACTGTGGCTGCTTCAAATTGACGAATTTAACATAGAAAGCAATGGGGTCATGAATTAGTGGTGTGCTTCCTATAAAGCTTTATCAAAGCCCTAATCTGTATTGCGGTTTAATCTACTTGAGGTATATATGATAAAGTGTATAAGACGTATAAAAGGTATGGTTTTTTGATATCACATCTGTTTCAACCCTAGTTACAAATATAATCCCAAGAGGTCTGGTGTGTGATTTATAGATTATCAATAGTTTTTCAAACGAGAGGCTGTTTCTCAGCTACAATCTCTTCTCAGGGCGAAAGCCCTGAGATGAGATGTGGCCGAGAAAAATCATCGAGTTTGAAAGACCATTGGTAATCTTTTTATCGCTATTTTGCCTATGACGTCATTATATAATGTTTAAATTGAAAACGGCACGTGTGCTCTTAGTTTCTGACGATAATTTTCTTTCTAAAGCGAGAAGCTTGATAAGAAAAATTATCACAAAAAAAAAGATCGAAGCAAAAATAAGCAAAATAGCGATAAAATAAGTTTCCAAAATCATTGATTTATTTGTACATGTATATTTTAATATATTCATTTTTGGGGGCAATAACTTTGTGTCTTGGTATTCTAAGGAAATGCAAAGATCTAAGAATGGCCAACCGATTTCTGATAACTTCAAAGCTCTACTTAAAGGAATAGATCAAATGATACCCGCATGCCTCCAAGAAAAGATATTTCGACACGTTAGGTAAGTCATACTACAGAAACGCAAGTATTTAGATATGTTTTATTGGTACCACGATGTCCAGATTGAAGTCGAAGGAGATGAGTATTTTAAAAAATATATAAACAAGAGATATTTCATAAGCAAACAATTAAATTATTTTTTAATCGTTGGTTTTGTGAATGCCCCATTAAATTTATAAATATGGGTTTTTTCTTCTTCAGTTTTATCTCTCACAATTGTTTTTATGTATTTGGCTGGACGTACATTTAGAAGATACAGTGTATATCTACGATAATTAATTAAACATCTTGACTTGACAAGAAAATTGTTTGCATCAATAAGCATTTTATTTAACCTACATTAGCAACTTCATATCATTTCACAAAAGATAAGCCCCGTATTGTTGTACGTTGTAGTTGGCAGAGGTATTTTCTAGAAAGACTGAACTTCAAACTTGCAGCTCGGATAACTAATGCAATGCGAACTGAAGATGAAAAACGAATGATGGCTAAACAAGTCATGAAAAGGATACAGAAAGTGAGAGAAAACATCAAAGCTGTAAGTAAGTGAGTTGAGTAATTAAAACAAAAAAAACCGTTACTTTGACAGTATTACATTCGCTATGGGGAAGTTATAAAGTATAAAAATGTATCAAGGAACGAATTTCAAAATTAAACACGGTATTTAGGAACATTATATCATATGATCAAAAAGGTTTGGGACAATTTCCCCTGTATTTGTTTAACTCACAGTGGTTAAGAATGTCCTTTTTATATATATTCTTTTTTAAATATGCGACGTTTGCCAAAATCTGTCAATATTGCGAATATTGGCTATCTTGAAGGGTTCATGTAATTGATCACTTGTTTGGATATATTTTTTTTAGATTGAAAGGATTATTGAAAATGGACCGGGGGATGAATAAACTCAGGGTATCTTAGCCGTACCTCTTTTTATCGAGGAAAATATTTTGATAGGTTTTTAAAATATTTTTAGTCTCATTTTCTTCAAATTTTTCTCAAATTTCATTTTCACTAGCCATGCAGTTTGGAGATTATTTAAATAGAACATACATTTTTGTTTGAACAGGTTCAGTCGAAACTGAAAATTGTAGCAAAAGAACAATGTCAGAAAAGTTCAGAACGGCTTAATCACTGCTTACATCTACCGGATATACGGAATAAACTGTTTTCATGGACGGATGAAGTTCTGCCGGAAAAGGACGACATTGAAACGATTGAAAAGGAAGTTATGCGTTTAGTGGAGCAATGTATAGCTGGACAAATACAAACCTGGCTTCAAGAATCTAAAAATTGTGGACTTTCTGAATTTATGGCAGAACAGTTTAAGAAAGAATGCTCTATAATTGAATCTGATTGTACTGAAATAGATGAAATAATTCTTGGACGATCATTTAGTACTTGTGAACTAGGTATGACCAAAGCACGACAATCGGACAGAGATAAATCAAGTTTTACAAGTATATCTACTTCACAAAAAGTCGCCATTCTTGCAACAATTCCAATATGGGTGCCTTTGTCTGTAGTCGTTGGATTATTTGCTTTACCGATTGGTATTGGATATTACACAGTTGGTAAGATAACAAACCAAAGAAGCGTAAAAGAATACAGGCAAAATAAACAAGGATACGTCAAAAATATTGCAGAAAAAATGCTTGATGAAATTACCGTACAATTTTTGAAGGAGAAAGTTTTTGGACAATTTTTAAATGAAATTAATACCCAAATAGATCAATTCTGTGACTCTACTGTTCCGAGACGAATTTCAGCTGGGGAAATACTGATCAAAGGAATAAAAAAAGACATACGGCAACCTATAGAAATAAGGAAACAATGCATTTTAGTGGATAGCGACTTTAAATCAGCTTATGGCCGTGTTTTATTTATTTATATCGAATATTTTGATATGTTTAAGTTAAGTCAATCATACGTTCGAAAGAAAGACCTTCCAAATGAGTTTGAAGTGTTTGTAAATGGAGAATGGAAAGATACAGTAGTAAAACAAATGAAATGGTCATACAGTAATAATTCAGACTGTTCAGTATTGAGTGAAATCCAGATATTAAGGTAAAAAAGATTATTTTAAGTTAACGTAGAAAAAACATGAGATAATAAAATCATAAAAACAAATGGTATTTATATCATATGTATGTTTCATTAGAATCCTTAATTTTGATTGGCTGACAACAATCGTTAAGCGCTCCAATATAAAATTTTATTTCCGTATGAAATGCAAAATCTATGACGGCTTGTGCTATCCATGACAATGTTAAAACAATGCCTAGAAAAAAGCATCTTGATTTTATCTCTTAATTGTATGGTTGTAGAATAAAATGTTATTATAAGAATAAGATGTCATATGTAACCAAATATACGACAAAATGTTGTATTAAAATGTTTATAATTTTATAGGATTGTAAAAGCGTTGATCGTGCGCACATTTTTTTCAGTAATAAAAAATCATGTATCTAAGACTAAAATATCAATCAGTACACATCCAAAATCCAATGGATTTAGTGTAAAGACGTGATCAATAATCAGAGAAAAACATGACCTTCTGCAATGCCAAAATATATGTATCGACATAGAACCGTGAATGTGCATATGTGTATATATAACAATAATATTTAGTACGGTTTTAATTTACTGATAACAAAATCTATATTTATACCAATAAAAACAATATTCGAAGATCTGATTAAAGTGATGAATTGGTAAACTTTTAGAATAAGATTATTTAAAGGATTGATAAGTTTGTCTTGATCGTATCTTAAACATGTTTGGTTGGAAAAGAAAAAATAAAGAACAATGACGACATAATCAGTTCATTTTGAACCTTTATACATGATGTGACGGTATAATTGATTCAAATGTTGTTTATTGTAGAATGTCTTTAGAGTCAATAATAATGGTCAAAATTTCAGAATATAAATGATTCACACATGAAAAAAATAACTATACGGAATAATGATATTCTTTGCTTTGTAGAAACATCAAGCATAAAAACATTTTAGATGTTCTTGGAATAACACTCGCAACTGGAAAACGAGAGCACATTCTGGAAATATACACAGAAAAATGTGATAAAAGTTTAGAGACCGCCATTTTTCATAGTACAAAACTAGCTGAGCCGTGGAGATGTATTCATCTTTATTTGTGTCAGTGTTTAGAGGGACTGACTTACCTTCACGAACATGGACTAATCCATGGAAATGTCAAACCTTCTAATATTTTGGTTAGTCCATAAACATTCTTAAGTATTGTTGATTGGACAGATGTCGATTACTTGTGTCATGCTCGCAAAATTAAAGCATATTATAGTTTATAAAGTTATTTAGAATTTAGGAAAACTGCTTACTGCAAGTCATAGAAAATTGAAAGACTGTTCAGTAAATGAAAGGAATTTGGATAACAACAAAATTTATTATTTTTACTAATTGACTCTCAATATGACAGTACACATTTGTTTTTTTTTAGCAAATTTCACAAATGTTTTTTTTTACAGTTTCTTTAGTAAATCAAAGCTTATCCGTGTCTTTTATTAATTGCAGATGAAAGATGGCATTGCAAGATTAGCCGGTGCTGGCATTCATCGACCCATGTTAAAGGGTCCAATTCATGGCATAGCAGTAATCAAAGCACCAGATTTGTTACGATCTTTATTTTATGGTAGAGAATCAGACGTATTTAGGTTTGGAATTGTACTGTGGGAATCTTGGTACCGTAGTTCTGCTCTAAATGACGACAATGAATCATCTCTTGAATCCTACGAACAGTTATCTTACATCATCCTTGAAGGAAGAAGACCTAATTTTGACGGGAAGATTATCAACAAATTAAAAGTATTAATACAACACTGTTGGAGAAAAGATCCAGTCGATCGGCCGACGGCTAGAAATATTCTTGAACGATTACAGAATATACGAAAAGATGCATAAGTATTTGAAACAAATCTTAAATGAACGAGATGAAAGAATCCAAATTACAAAAGAATTCTTTCTACATCTACTCTCACAGTTGTTTTACATCTTATGTTATTGCGCTTTTTGATTTTGCCATTTGATTAAGGACTTTCCTTTTTGAATTTTCCTCGGAGTTCAGTATTTTTCTGATTTTACTTTTTTCGTAAGTTTAAACTTATTATTAAGTTATTATTTAATTATTACTTATTATTAATTATTAATTATTACTTATTATTAAATTATTATTTAATTATTATTTAATTATTGTTTAATTATTTTTAACATATCCATGGATCATTTACATCCTATATTGTTTTATGAAGTACGATCTTACTGTATTATTCACTCTCATGATGACCATACAGACATTTCTGTTTCTCTTAAGTAAAATATCATGTGTTCAGATACGCGTACCATGCATTGTAAAGAAGAGATGGTAAACAAAGACTAATTTTTGGCCGTTCGGAAATAGTTTAATATTATCACAGTAGTGATAATCGTGATTTTGATTTATTTTTTTTCAATTACTAGTACTTGTTTTCTGTCTTCAACTTTAAGAAAGATGCGTTGTCATTATATTAGGGTGTAAAATGTTGATTCTGATCGAATCCTTATAATTACATAAAGATATTTGTTCATTTAAAAACGTATGGTGGTATATGTGAGCAAGACACCTGTTTATGTTTTTTGAAGAACCTTCGTCAGAAATGTTCGATATCAAAGTTAGGCAAGCCAAAATAAAATGTAAGAGAACTCATTAACAATAAGGATTTTAACAGAACAGACAAAATCATATAAGAATTGCACGTGATGGAGTTGCAATTTAAGCATTTGCACAATTACATGATTTCACAAGCTAGAAATTTACAGACAAAAAGTAGCATTTGAATAATTCCAATAGGTAAGCAGAGGTTGTGGGGTGGATGATGGTAATTTATCACATGGAATGTTAACAAAGGCAACGAACCAGTGAAAATCGGAACATATTTGATTTCTGTGTACACAATATGCGTAAATAAAGTAGTCATGACATATATAGATCGCACTTATGATGTTACTTTTTGTGTTTCATTTATCCTTATTTAAACTATCTTGTCTTGTGTTAAAGACCTTAAAAACATGCAACTGATATACATGTAATAAGAATTGAATCACGGCCCTCAATCGATATCGAGAAAATTCAATTTAACTTTCTTTCACAAATTGTTGTCAATATAATGGAATGTTATGCGACTGTCATACAATTGAGAGGTTTAGCTAGCTATAAAACCAGGTTTAATCCACCATTTTCTACATGAGGAAATGCCTGTACCAAGTCAGGAATATGACAGTTGTTTTCCATTCGTTTGATGTTTTTGAGCTTTTGATTTTGTCATTTGATAAAAGACTTTCCGATTTAAATTTTCCTTGGAGTTCGGTATTTTTGTTATTTTACTTTTTTCTAAAATTGATGAGAAAATAACTGGTTGTGTTATCAAAAGCCGGAACAGACCAGGAAAAAATCAACTATGTCTGTCAAAATGATTATTTCACAGTAGTATTGCACACTAAGGCAACGAAAAATGCATTTTGTTTAAAAAAAAAAAAAACACATGAAGACCGGCTGGAAACAATCACTTTTTTTCCCCAATATATTATGGTTACATTTCAATATGTCATACTACATAGAAACTAAATCGTTGGTGTGTCAGATACTACAGTTAAGTCTTTTTGTTTGATTTTCATTGAAAAGGTTACGATTATTTAAGAAAAAGTAGGATTTATTCATTATAACCATACTAGATCAGGCAATGCATTATTTTGATCACGAAAGGCAATACATGACCATACAAAATCATCAGAAAACCGCATTTCTTTAACAAATTAAATACTTTTAATTGGTTTAAGCATGTGATTACTTAATAAGTTAAATGAACAGTAGTTTACCGATATTCAAATTTCATGAATCGATTAAGAATACAAATAATAGTAACAAACAAAAACTGAGGGAATCCCATGATTCACATGCATCGACAGGGTGAGCGTCTCTGCTATGCAGGCATCATATCCCATGCAAATCAAAACTCAGTCAAAATGTCACAATCTGTAAAATAACAGATTATTCTGTTATCTTAAGATCTAAGACCGCGAAAACATGTCGAAAGTGAGTTGAGATACAGACATTTCGTATCGGGCAATCAACCGTAAATTTATAAGTATTCTTGATATCATTCGTTCTTCTTTATAAGATTGTTGGAACAGTTTTAGGGTAAGGAGCACATCCCTCCTAATAAACTCCGGATAGTGTGAACATGCACGAGGGTAAAGTATCAATTAAGATAATGTAAACGTTATACGATGTTACTGCTGAGAAATTGGAAGTAGACAATTGGGAAGTTGAAATCATCATGTTTGTCATATATGATAGTTTGAAGTCTGTTCATCTGTGTTAATATCGAGGAAAATATCAAGATATGAATTGGATTTTGATACGTGAAGAATGCAGTACCATGGAATACCAGCAAAAACTATCTGGTGAGCGCTCGCAAGAATGTTTAACCAGGCCAACTTCGTTATGTTCCTGTACCAAGTCGGGAACCTATGATTAAGTGGTTGTCGCCGGTTGTTGTCTATCATATTTGTTTCTCGTTTATTGTTTATTACATAAATCAGGTGGTTGGTTTTCTGGCTTGGATTGTTTTACATTTAGTTATGTCACGGACTTTTATAGCTTACTAGGGTTTTGCTCATTGTTGAAGGCCGTGCAGTGACCTATAGTTGTTTACATCTACATCATTTGGTATCTGGTGGATAGTTGTCTCATGGACAATCATTCCAAATTTTATCTTTTTGATATGGCTCTGATTCAGAATAATATGTGCGGGTACAGTAATATGTCTCCTGCGTACATTTATACCTTTTGAGAACAAACGTGAGAGATGCAGCTCGACTTGTCGGTCTAGTATAATTTGGGCATTATTCCAATCATATCGTATCATTCAAAGTTTACACCCACCGCTATATAGACATAGCGTGACAGTGAGACAAATAACAACAACCTAAACCATCAAATTTAACAGCACGAAGTCAAAATTCCCAACCGTTGGTGTTAAATACTTTGCTATATGTAATTACTATAATATTAGTTACAAGGTGTGTTAGTGACCTAATACGATATAGATGGGGTCAGTAAAATCCATATGGGGTGAGAGAAAAGCTCGAATCCCCATATGGAATTTACTGACCCCATATATATCGTATTAGGTCACTATCACACCGTGTAACGAATTTATCTTACCGACTATCTTCACATGTGGTATTAAGACTAGCGGCCTATCAAAGTGATTAAGTCTTCAATACTTAGTATCAAGAATCTACTTCCATTTTTCTATACAAAAAACTAAATGCCAACAATAACAACTTGTTAGCTTTAAATTTGTTTTATGAGTTTATTTCAATCGTTCATTATCAATTTCTTCGTCTGTTGAAACCTTTCAGATTTCTTTTTTGTTTTGAAAGGGAAGTAACTCCTTACTAACACCATAAGGTAACTTACCCCATATTTGTTAGGACACCCTTTATCAAATATATGTAGTCACCACGTGTAGTCCTTTAACCAATCATATCCCCAGAAATCTATAGGAGGTAAGATAATGTTTGGTTTGTGTCTTATTTGCTATATGATGATTTATACACAAATCCCCAATAATAGTGTCCACTCATAGTAAATATCAGATCTGTCTTTTACCTAGATGTAACCGGAGAAAAGACAAACTTGCATACACACGAGAACACTTTTTCGCTGAACATTGAATCTGAGTACATGTTAAGACCGATTCTCTGTAACCATCAACCATTTTATATAAAGAGGAAGGGGGGGGGGGTGTGTTGTTAGCACGTATGGTCATCAAATTTCCTCAAACTTAGCCTAAGTTAATGGGTTTCCCCGTACATTTTAGAAAGTTTGGCACTGAAAAAAAACCCAACTTCTTTGCAGCCATTCTGAAGCAAAACTAGATTATATATCACGGTTTCTCTTAATTATTTCAAGCAATTTGATGATTTAAAAAGAAAACAGCAATGCCAGATTTAGAAAATCGTTTGTATGAATATTGACACAACCGAATGGACCTGATGACCTTGACGTTTGACCCTGAGTTATATTAAGTAATTTTGTCAAAAAGATAATAAGTAGAAGCATCTAATTAATTACAAAAAATGTTCAGGCAGATTAAACCATTTGCAAATAAAATCTTCAATTACAAACATGTGTTGCGGATATCAATATCGACGACTTCAAGTCTAAACCTCCTGAAAGCATCGGTGCTAGTTCCCCATTTATAGTAGCTTTCGTAGTGTTGTCTAAGAAGGTAAGGTCATTTTTGTTCTTGAGTGGTGCGACTCCTCCATTATAACATCTCTTGCTTTTGATGTTACTCCAGAATATTTTAGGATATGTCTTTTGTTCTGGTCTTATGATGTCATGCACATAGGTGAAATATGCCTTCTTACATTGGTTTCTTTCTTTTGCCTTTATTTTTTTGTAACACTATAGATCTTTAGCTGATTTAGTTTTGTTTGCCTTTTTGTATGCTTTCTTCTTTTTTTTTGTTTTGCGTTTCACCTCTCCATTTATCCATGGTTGGTGGTATCTCGTTTCAGTCGAATTTTGTGTCATGAAATGGGTTAAACGCGAGAAAGAAGACGTAGATACTCTGTCCACATGAATAAAGGCTGTGAGGTTGTTGATACAAATCAAATAAAAAACTAAATGGGTCAATGAATATACATGCTATATCAATCTTTAAAGACCCAAATGCTGCAAAGCACCTGTCCTACCTCCATTACAAATATGTTGTTGTCCACGCAGATAAAGAGAACCACTGCTTCTAATCTATAATAGTTTTCAAGAATGGCAAACAATCGCATAAATTGGTACAAATGGTTATTGCAGGTAATACTACACACGAAGGACGTAAATTGGCAATTCAAGTTATGTCATCAACTTATTTGTATCTCTGCAACGTTTTTTGTAACTCTATGTTGTTGATCTGTTTTAAGAAAGTTCCTCTTTATCTGTTATAGTTCTTAAGATAATAGATAATGAAACGCGGAAAGGATGAAGATTATGATTTCAGGATAATCAATGCTATAAGGAGTTGGTTGCCAATTAGGTAAATAGTATGTTAACTTATTTGTTGATCTTATTTGCCTATCTATTTTTGCTCACTGTTTCTTCATACATTTCTTTATTCAAGAAAACGGTCAAAATATACCAATGAGTAAACGTTGTCATTCTGAATGAGACAAAAAACTTCCACAATGAGTTGATTCTGATTAAATCATATTTTGCTGATCTTTGTTGCTGCTTACAGTTTGTTCTATCTAATGTTACTTTTGTAACAAGTACCGCTAAAATCGTAAAAAACCGTCATTGTACGGCACTAAATCTAATCTTGTATAGCTGATTACCTTTACTGTTTAAAGTTTTTCTCTATTTGTTTACCTTTCTTTGTCGATACCTCTTCTAATGGACTGTTATTCCTCGGTTGGTATCATCATTTTAGTAGTCAGTGTTTCGGTTCTAACATGCAGATATAACAAATAATTCTAAAATTCCCCGTTGATGCATTAGAAATTTATTTGGACTAAGGTTCTAATTACCTCTAGCAAATTTGACAAACGTTAAATCCAGAAAAGCGATTCGGACGCACACAAATGTTAAAGTGTTGTTTTCTTTTACTGGAGCATTATTACTAGATAAAGAACTTCATGACTAGGATAGTTTGAAATCATGGCATCAAGCGGATGGAATGTGGCATATTATTCATTCAATCTTATTATTGGAGTTTTTGAGGTGGAAAAAATTGATGTTTGATGAATTAAGACATAAACCAACATTTTTTAATCAAACAGGCTTTTTCTTCTGAAAATAGTCATTATTCTCCGATGGGGTTGCAGCATTATTTGAGCATAATTACAGAACTTTATGATGTGGAAATTACCAAACAAATTGTATCATACAACATATAAAACGTTTGGGACATAAAACCAAAAGCACCTACATTGAACAGCCAAAAATCGTCTATGGGCAGCTTTATAGTGGGTCAGTATCATAGGCATATAATCAAAATATAATTTTAATCTTGTTTTTGTTTCACTTTTTACTGCTTGTTATGATTGACTCTTTTTATCTTTGTTTTTCGTTTAATGTTTTGTACCTAAATCAGGCCACAAGTTTTAACAATTAGACGCTGGATTTTAAACAGCCATCCATCATCACCATCAACAATAATGTTGAAGGCTGTACGATGACCTACAGTTGCTAAGTTCTATGTCCTTTGGTCGCTTGTCTCATTTGCAATTATGCCACATCTTCTTAATTTCATAGGTGAAAAAATTAAACATATTCAATTTGCAATTTTACCTATAAAATATATCATATAAAATATATTAGACACTAACAATGCAGCGGTACAGCAAAGCTTGTATCAAGTTTCTTCCTTGGATTTTAATTAACAATAAAAAATGTCGTAAGAATCATACAAATGGGTTAAGTAAAATATGGAGAAGATCATATTTTGAAATGTTCTTTTTGGTTATTAGTGTAATTAAGATATCTAATTAAACGAAGGATTATGAAAATTATATTCTTTGAACTTTTTGGTTGGTACGATCCGTTGGATTTTTTGGTATTTCCTGTTACATGTATCTTTTTTTCAGTTTATCTATTATTTATACGGAATGAAAAAAAGGACGAATTTACGTCTTTTCTAAAATTTTCTTCTTATCCGATGTTTTGTTGGTTACAAGCTTTTTAAACTAGAATTCAAAGTAATGATATTTGTGTATGCGAAAAAAAAATACTGTTACAGGCTTTTCAGGTAAAAAAAAACGACGTCAGCAACTTAATCAAAGAAGATGTTTATAGGAATCATATTTCCTCAAGTTATTAAATCATAGTGGTGCTCCTATTACATGAATGCATATTTTTGTCTAAACTTATATGATAGAACTGTATTGAACCGTTTAAATAAAAGCCTTAGGTTCAATTTGTTTCTTCCAATTTCCTAGTGTGGTCGCATGAAGTTATATTTTAGTTGATTGGCACAAATATGTAATATTTTGGACCAAAGCAAACAATATAAAAAGTTTATCATAGTTGACAATGTCAAGATAATCTCTGATACTATCACCAACATGACCATATTTGTATTCAAACGATTAATAAGAGCATTCAAAATTTTTAAAATTAATATCCTTAAAATTCAGTTTATATCATATCTCCTTTCTAGATTTGATGGTTTACTGTTGGTCCATTTGGTTTAACAGCTCTTCAACGTTTGTATTAGGTTTTGGGCTTTCAAATATTTTGGGCTCGAGCATCATTGAAGAGACATTAATTGTCGAAATGCGCCTCTGATGCAATAACATTGGTATCGTTTTATATCTTCAATTAAAAGAATTAGTGTAGAGAACATACATGAATGGTGCAGGTTTTTCCTTTACTTAGTAATATGGAATTATTTCTCCAGTAAACATGTTTAATTGAATAAATTCCTAAAGTGGTATGTCGAAAAGAATTTATGTTTCGAACATACTCTTTGACTTTAAATTTACTAAACAGCATTCAATTACTATTCAGTAATTCACAAAACGGATACTAGATAGAGGCTGTATGTCTAGAAATTTGTTACAGTAGATTATTTGCAATTAATCAGTATTTGAGTTTAAAAAAACCAACAAACAAAGCATTTCCAAATTTGATTTAGTCCTAAAACCTGATAGCATTTTATTGCATATTTTCACTAACTGCATCACTTTTCATTCCAGAAGCAACTTCTTTCGACGTCACGTTTTTTCATGTTTAAGGACAATAGCCCTGAATGATTCATTATATTATATTCACCTTCATTTTTTAAAGTTAAAAAATTACAAGAATGAGACATTGTTTGATCCAGGTGCAGTCATTCTTTTTATGATGCATTTTCTGTCATTTTTGCTTGTTTTTCCAAGAAAATGATTTTTTTCAATTAACAACTCGCGTCATTTGAAATATTTCATAAACTACTTAACAAAATTTTATACATATTGGGAAACTGACGAATATAACATTTAACAAAAAAGTATGAATGTTCGGACATTGTTGATATTTAGTATTGCGCAAATATCTCTCTGATATTTAAGCGAGTATCATCAGAAATTATAAAAAAAGTATTTACTTCAATTAGTGATATCTTCTAAAAACTACATTCACGTTGATGTTTTCACTTGTTGCTTCAGAACTTAAGTCAAGGTTTTAAAGTTTTATAACTTATATTACACTGTACAATATTATGATATTTTTTTCAAGCAGAGTTTTATTTTTCTGGTCATTTTATGGCCTACATAGTTCTATACAATTCCTTCATAAAAGCGTGCATTGTAAGTTTTCAGAATCTTTTATCTATTTGTATTTCATAATTTTGTAAATAATTTATCTGGTGTCACTTTTTTTCTTGTTATTCTCGGGAAATGCATAGATCAAAGAACGACCAACCGATTTCTGATAACTTCAAATCTCTACTAAAAGGAATAGATCTAATTATACCTGCATGTCTCCAGGAAAAAAATATTTCGACACGTTAGGTTAGTCATGTACCAATAAAAAGTAATTTGATATTGTAAATTGGCAAGGTTCAAGTCAAGTTTGATGTGCATATAGAAATAAGAAGATGGGAAATAATTGCCAATGAGACAACTTTCCATAAGAAACAAAATGACATAGATGTTACCAACTATAGGTCACAATACGGTCTTCAACAATGCGCATAACCCATACCGCATAGTCAGCAATAATATCCCCAAATGACAAATGTAAAACAATTCAAACGAGAAAACTAAGTAAATAAAGAACTGCGCCATGAGCGCATGATACGCCCATCGCTTTTTCAACGAATAAAGTTCAATAAGTCCTCAATGTCATATAAAAAATTTATAGAAAAAAAAACTAAAGGGAGCTTATTTTAATAGATATAAACCAGTTTTCAAAGTTTCATGAAAACTGCTCAAAGCATTTTTGAATTATTGTCCGAAAAGTGGAAAATCACCCCTTTTTATGAATAAAATCCCATAACTCGGAAACGTAAAAACTAAAATTTATAAAAATCGAAAGGGAGCTTACGTCAATAGATATAGACAATTTACCAAATATCATGAAAATTGGTTTAAGCCTTTTAGAGTTATTGTCCCACATGTTAACCATATATAGCAACAAACGACATATCAACTAAAGATCTTCTCATCAAGTGTCACCAGAAAAGCTCGTTTTGTTGTAAATTGCAGTTGGCAGAGAAAAACGAATGATGGCTAAACAAGTCATGAAAAGGATACACAGAATGAGAGAGAACATCACAGCTGTAAGTAAGTGAGGCAAAAATAATAAATAACTAGTACTAGTATCTCAATTGTTTGTAAATTATTGAAAGGTCTTTTCCTTTAAACTCTGATATTTGTAATGCACTCGTTACGACCAATCATTTGATATGCTACGAGCATACCTTCTTAAACTTTTAACTTTTCGCACTTCGAAAATATAAACCGAATATAAAAAATATCAACGAACAAATTGCAAAACTAAACACAATGCTGGTGAACACCAAATTAAATTTTCTATCGAGCAAAAATGTAGAACTTAAGATACGAATGAATGAAATATATTCATCGAATGAAATCGAATAAAAATAGTTTTCTTCGTACTGATAGGTGTTCTGTTATCTTTTCAAATGTTTTCATATTCTTTATTTTTTTTCTAAAATTTTATTCACTCTTCTTTAAGCCATGTGTAATGCTTAATAATTGGAAGATATTTTATATGGATCAAACGTTTTTATATAAATAGGTCCAGTCGAAACTAAAAAGCGTAGCAATTGAACAGTGTCTAAAAAGTCAGAACGATTTAATCACTACTTGCATCTACCGGAATCACGGAATAAACTGTTTTCATGTTCATTTATATGATTTTTAGGTTAAAAGCAACTATATGCAAGCATTTATTTGTTTTTTCACAGTTTGATTTAGAAGGAAAACCATTGTTATAAAATCCAAATAATTACACCATTACTAACACAATTCTATAATATTCTTGTAATGGTTAGAAAACACATCAAATAACACCATTACAAATTTAATCCCAATTTCGTATTGTATTTTTAGAAATTTACCCGTGACGTCACTTTTTGTGGCGTTGTTACATTCGTGTGACGCAAAGTTCATTATTCTATTGTGCTGTATTTGTGTTCTGTCGTTAATTAATTTTATGTGTTCGTTGTTATTTTGTGGTTTATATGTTGAAATGGACTATTATATTATTTATTTATGTATTTCTCTGTATTGAATGCTCTTGCATTTATTTGTGCTTTATTCCTGTCACGTAATGTTGTCATTTTAGCGGTATTTTTAACATTGCTATATAAGCGGGAGGTTTGGCTAGCCATAAAATCAGATTCAATCCACAATTTTTTCTTAAAATGTCCTGTACCAAGTCAGAAATAGTCCGTTTCTATGTATGTTGACGTTTGTTTTTGTAGCAGTTCAGTGTTTCTGTTGTTCCGTTTTGTTTCCTCTTATAGTTGATGTGTGTCCCTCAGGTTTGGTTTGTGACCCGGATTTGTTTCAGTTAAATCGATTTATGACTATTGAACAGCGGTATACTACTATTGCCTTTATTCATGGACGGAAGATGACCTACTAGAGAAGGACGATATTGGAAAGATTGAAAAGGAAGTAATGTGTTTGGCGGAGGAGTGTATAGATCGTCAAATAAAAACATGGCTTCAAGAAACTAGCAATGGTGGACTTGCCGAATTTATGACAGAGGAGTTAAAGAAGGAATGTTCAAGAATTGAATCTGACTGTACAGAAATAGATGATATAATTCTTGGATGATCCTTAAGTAGTTGTGAACTAGGTATAACCTGTACATAAAAATCAGAGAGAGATAAGTCATCTTTTACAAATATACTCATTTCATACAAAGTCGCTTTTCTTGTAACATTTCCAATATGGGCGCCTTTGTCATTAGTCGTTGGGGTCCTTGCTATCCCTTTTGATATTAAGAATTTTGCAGCTTGTTTGATTAAACACAGAAGAAATGTTAAAGATTAAAAGAAAAATAAACAAATATATGCAAAAATATTTTTAAAAAAAATGCTGAATGATATAAATATTAGATTTCCGAAGAAGAAAGTTTCCGGACAATTTCTGAATGAAATTAATAACCAAATCGATCAATTCTGTGAATTAACTATTCCGAGAAGAATTTCAGCAGGGGAAATACTGATCAAAAGAATGAAAACAGACATACGGCAACCAAAAGAAATAAGAACAGAATGCATTTTAGTATCTGCATACGGGCTTTTTTTTATACATTTGTATGGAGTATTTTGATATGTAAACGTAAGTCGATCATATGTTCGAAGGAAATGAGTTTGAAGTGTTTGTAAATGGAGAATGGAAAGATACAGTAGTAAAACAAATGAATTTATCATACAGTTAGAATTCAGACTGTTCAGTATTGAGTGAAATCCAGATATTAAGGTAAAACAGACTTTATTAAGTATACGTTGAAATACACGATATACTAGTACTAGAAATCAAAAATGAAGAATAAATGGCATTTATATCCTGCTAAGAACACTTTTTAAATACAGTTGTGTTTGTATTTTGGTACCAATTGGTACATGTGTATAGATGAATCGGGGAAAAAACAATGAATATTGACGATATTAGAAGTTCACTTTGTATTTCTATACATGAAAGACTGTGTTAGAAATCATTTATTTTAACTAATTTTTATTTATTTATGCATGCTTTTATTAGTAAATTGTAAGTATGAATGCTTATGGTCAAACTTTCAGATTATAAACTTTACATATACCTAAAGAATGAATTATGTGATACAATAGCATTCTTTCGCATTGTAGAAAAATCAATCATAAATACATTTTAGATGTTCTTGGAATAACATTTGCTAGAAAAGAAGGTCACATCCATGAAATCCACACAAAAAAGTGTAATAAAAGATTAGAGATTGTAATTTTCATAGCACAAAAGAAGATGAGCCTTGGAAAGTTATTCATTTATATTTGTGTCGGTGTTTAGACAGACTAACTTATCTTCACGAACATGAGATGATGCATGGAAATGTCCAACCCTCTAATATTTTGGTAAGTCTATAGATATTTTCTATTCTTGATTTATTTTAAATAAGTAATGGTACTGCAGAATTTAATTTAATTTAATCGACTGCAAACCAAGGAATATTGAAGGACTATTCGATAAATGAAAGAAATTTTGATTCTCTACTAGAAAACCTCTCGAAGTTCTTCAAAAACAAAAGGTTGTCTTTGAATATAGTTTGCTTACACAATCACATCGTTTTGTTATTTTGACTTTGGTTGTTATGTAAAGTGATTTCGTCAGATCGACCTGTTTACCTATTATCTCAAAATGACGATCAACAAATGTCAAAAATGTTTACACAAACTAATGTACCAAATAAAAAGGTTTTAAATGCTTGTTATTAATTGCAGATCAAAGATGGAGTTGCAAAACTAGCCGATGCTGGCATGCATCGATCTTGGGTCGATAAAGTGTCCCATTCATGGCATGGCAGTTATCAAAGCACCAGGTGTGTTACTATCTTTTACGGTAGAAAATTAGATGTTTGTAGGTTGGGGATTGTGCTGTGGGAATCTTGGTACCGTAGTTCTGCTCTAAATGACGAGAATGAACGATTACAGAATATACGAAAAGATGCAAAGTTACAATATAAAATCTTTTGACGTTTGATCTCTCCTGGCCCAAAGTGCCAGTATGCACTTCTGTCATCACTTGGCTTCTGTCGTCTATCGTCATCCGTCGTCCGACTGTCGTCTAATTAACTTTTACTAACATCATCTCCTGAAACTGCCCGCCAAAAGTTTGCCACGAACATCTTCGGGATATCTAGTTTTAAAAAATGTGTTAAATGACCCTGCCAGCCAACCAACATGACCGACATAGCTAGAAATAAGGGAAGGGGGTAAAAGGCAAGTTTTGTCTTTTATCTTGAAAAACGCTATAAATTTAGAAAATTTGACAGAGCAAAACATCAAAAATGTCAGACGACTTCGTGGAGGAGTGTTCGCACTTTGATTACGAATTTTACCAATTTGTTTAATTTTGCTTATTCCCTTGAAAATTATAATGAATAGACATAAACTTTATGTAGCAAGAATGATCAGCAAGACAAGATATACCAATAGGTTACATGACTGAAATCGCCATTCGGTTCCTTATTGGAATAATTTCCCTTTAATGACAATTTTTATCATTTTTGTGTGCTTTTCCTGTGTTATCTTATTATCTTGAAAACTATAATGAATAGATAGAAATGTTCTTTTTTTTTTCCCACGATAACAAATATATTTATTCAAGCATTTCCTGATATATGAATACCTTAGTAGCCCAGGTCGCATACTTAGGGACCCCTGTATTTTTAACAGCCTCATTTAACCATGGAAAAATCCAATGAGTTTAAACTCTCATAGTTTTACATACATGTCATTAAATAATCAGTACAATTGTTTTTACCTGATAAGCATCATTGTATCGTATTTCCGGTTCACTAACTACTATGTGTTGCTTTAACATTGAAAATTATATATGTTATTGAGAAATATAAGAGTTATGATCTGAATTGAAAATTATTGATGTGATTGACAAACATTAGATATCAAAATATAATGTACCATGTATGGATTATAAAAGGATAAATAAAATGTGGTAAGTACTAAAGTAGTGTTAAAGCATGATATATGTGGTAATTAACTAATATACATAATACAGTACATATGCACAGAAATAAATTCAAATATCGAATACAATAAAAATATTAGGAGTTTTCTTTCTCTCAAAAAATCTAAATATTTTTCACCAAGTTTACCCTAAGATACAATAAGTTAAGATTATTACATATGGAATCGACCACACACCTTTAGTTTAGAGCAGTAGAACTAAGTATCTTTTCCTATATTTTTTCGATAAAGAGTTCAACTTTAGCTCTGCATATATACTTTATATCCGAGCGTAGCAAGAGTATTTTTAATTCGTTTTTCATGTGCATTTTCAGCAAAGCCTGTAGAGACTGCATATTCAGTTTAATTTTATCGTATTTGCATTTATTACGTTTTTTCCAAATAGCCCATTTAAAATAAAGTATTATTGCGTTAACAATTGTATTATTAGAAATATTACATATGGTGTATCATTTTCTACTGTTTTCGTTGGTTATAACGATCACGTGATGCAAAGGATATAAAGGATATGGACTCTATGTTTCTATTTATAAATATATTGACGGTCAATATTAAAAATCTTGCAAAACGCTATGTTTTTATTTATATATATATATTGACGGTCAATATTAAAAGTCTTGCAAAATGCTATGTTTATATTTATATATATATATTGACGGTCAATATTAAAAATTTTGCAAAACGCTATGTTTTTATTTATATATATATATTGACGGCCAATATTAAAAGTCTTGCAAAATGCTATGTTTATATTTATATATATATATTTATTGACGGTCGATATTACAAATCTTGTAATATACACAGAAAGAACATTTAGGTCCATTTCCATAATACACTATCTACTGGACATATGCAATATATGAATTAAGGACTTTCACTCATTCAATACGTTATATATGGACCTGTTAGATTAAATTGAACTTCGGACTTCGTCTTAAATTTGCAAGAGTGTTTGTGGTATGGAACTTTTAATTCGTGAGTATTCCGAAATACACGGTTATGTTTATCTGTTAGTTGTTGGTATATTTCATTGCATGATTTGAAGTCTTTGGTATTATCGTCCCATATATCAGCAATTGTTTTTATTTGACATTTTGAAAAAGAAGAATAAAATGAATATTTGCCTTTAAATAAAATTTTTGAGTTTCCAAATAATCGCAGCTCCTTTACATCTATTTCGTTAAACATACCCTGTGTGATCCCTGTCAATTTTGACCACGATTGTAAAGCACTTTTGTAATAATGTGGTAGAGTTTTGATATCAACACCTGAAAAGTCAGAACATCTATACAGAAAAAGTTTATCGGCAAATTTCTTATCATATTTTTTAAACCAAAATTTATCAATTGCGTTCCAACTAGTTAAACCATTGTGGTGACGTCAGCCTATTAATTTATCGTGGATTCTTTTTCTAGAATCAACGCTTCCTAAATCTGCCGCTGAAATTGACTCACCAAATTATATTCAATTGTTTCCTCTGTGTGCCTAATTTCATTAAGTTTGAATTGGCTAATTTACTGATTTCTATTCACTAATGAAATTAATTTAAAAACTTACCTTTAATTTTTGTAATTTTTATATGCCTTCACTGGGAATCGAAACCTTCCTTGAAATCTGTTAAGTGTTACTGACATCAACACATCGACGAAACCTCTCGGCTACCAATGGGTTACACTATTAGTGTCTATTTTATATATTTAAATGAACATCTGATATACATCGGTTCATCGGACACACAGGGCTTGTACCTTTATATAGACACAATAGGCAGTCGTATAGTATGAGTTGGTAGCCGCGAGGTTAGCATGGTTAAAATCAATGAGTTAAAGATAGGGATTTGTCGGTTTAGGTTCGAATCCCTGTATTCTCTCTGTTGTTCTAATTCTTAAGTTATCCTGGTTTTTTTTTTCTAATTTTGCATGTTATAGTGGATACATGTATTTTTGTAATAATAGCGAGTTTTACCGGTTTTTTTTATTATTATTGGCTATTTCACATGTTTGAAACAAAAATGATTACATTCTATTTGTCAATTTTTGTTTTATAAATATAGTATGATTTCAATTGTTTTACTACATAATTTTACAAAGGTTTGTTCGCAAATTCCTATGCGAGAAAATCGTGATGTGCCTGGAGTGCTAGAAAAATTTCGATAACATACTTACTATATATATATTTATATATGCTTTTTGGTCGGGTTGTTGTCTCTTTGACACGTTCCCCATTTCCATTTTCAATTTTATTAGAGATAATTTCGAATATGTCTTATTTTGTATAAACAGATAATATTCATATGCCTGGTAATATAAAGATCTTTAAAGGTAGAAGTGTTATATTTGTATTTTGTTAACCAATTAATTGTGATCTGAGATTTATCAATGCATCGTTGGACACGATAACATGGTTATTTAAACTCACTTACAATACCTTCTAATTAGGAAAAGGCTTATATTTTGAAAAGAAATTAACACAATAGTTTAAGTTATAGATACAATGGATAAGCGTAGATTCATGAAAAACAAACCATTCGCCCTCCGGGCTCATGGTTTCCTTTTCAAGAATCCACGCTTATCCATTATATATATATAACATAATGGCTTGTGTAGTATCGAATATAACGATTTGATATGTTTATTTTCTATCCAACTATCCAAATTTACCATCCCCATGACCCCCTTTTTAACATCTAAATAATAAACCTTTCGGTCTACTTCATTCACTTTATCATCCCAAATAAAATGCCATATTATCTTATTTAAGTCTTTTTTGTATCAGTTATACCTCTTATTTCTAACTCATATCCACACACTGAAATAATTAAATTTTTAACAATAAGGACTTTTCCAGAGTATGTCAATTTTCTACTCTTCCAGACGTGTACACAAGTGATTTTATGTTATCTGTTGTACAGTTTATCTTATTAAAAGTAGGCCGTTTGCGTTTATTTGCGCCCCTATTTATCCCCTAAGTCTTTTCGTAATTGATTTTAGAACCCGAAGCCTTTTCATAGATAAAATTTTTAAAAGAATAAGTGATCAGTACGACAGGATCTACAAATGAGTCAGGTCAGTTAACTGTTTATAAGAGTAATTGCCCTTAAATGATGATTTTTACCATTTTGTTTTCATTTTTGCGTATTATCTTGAAAACTTTAAATGATAGATAGAAACTGTAAAAGACAAAATGTTCAGTAAGACAAGATCCACAAATAAGTTTAATTGCACAAATCGTCAGTTGACTCCTTATAGTAGTTATCAGCCTTAAATGATAATTTTTACCATATTTTGTTTTGTTTTGTTTTTGCCTATTATCTTGAAAAGCTATAATAGATAGATCGAAACTTTAAACAAAAATGATCTGCAAAGCTAGATCTGTAAATAGGTCAACTTACATATAGATGAATTTGTCAGTTGTCTTCTTATATTAGTCATTGCCCTTAAGTGACGACTTAAACACTTTTTGTGTTTTGGGAAACACTATAGAAGATACAGAGAAACCGTAAACACCAAAACATATCAGAAATTCAGGTTCCACAAAAAGAAATCTTAGTTCTGAATAATATTCTAGTCTACAATGTTGAAGAGTGTCCGTTGATGAAGATGCACATAGACCTAGGTGACCGACAAATGCTCTTTGGAGCTTTAGGGTCTCTAGTTTTATGTTACTGTCACTGGTGTTGTAAAGCTGTTTTTCTTTTTCATAGTATTGAGCTTATCCACTTTTTCATTAATTTAAAACATATCTGTGGGTCATTTACTTCCTTTATTGTTTTAAGTGTACGATGTTATCATATTTCTGACTATCATGTAACACTATAGCATGCTTAACAAATTGTTCTCATGAAAAAAAAATGTTATTTTTTTTTATGTTTAAAAAATTAATGTTTTGAGATTCGTGCCGTGATTTGGGAGGAAGTGGTGGTAAACAAAAGGCATTTTTGGTCGTTCGGAAATTGTTAAATAGTATCGCTCTAGTGATAATCTTGATTTGAATTTCATTTCTTTTCAATTTCTTGTTTTCGGCTTTAAAGAAAAAGCGATGAAATCATTTTGGTGCAAAACGTTCATTCCGATTATTACCCAATCATGCTAAAACATATTATCTTTTGTAAGAAGTTTCGTCAGGATTAATCGAGATCAAGAGTTAGCCAAGTCAAACACGTTAATGGTAGAGAACACAAATAACCAAAAGGACATAAACAGACAGAAAATTGTAGATAGGGAGTTGCAATGCTAGCATTAGAACATTTAGAGATGCTGTAGACATAAAAATAGAATTTGAATCATGCCAATAACTAAGCATTAGTAATTGGGTAGAAGGTACTCTCGTACATGGACTGGTCGATGAGGTACAGTACATTTTAAAATGAAATAGTATGATATTTCTGTGTACAAAATATTCATAAATAAACCAGTCATATAAATCATCATAAAATTACATTTCTTTTGCCAATTCATGTTCTTTTAATTGGTTTAAGCGTATGACTTACAAGTACATTATCAATGCAAACTTCAACAACGTAGTCGGAATTAACATGCCACCCCCTTGGTGATAACGAATCCTGCAGCAAAAAATCAATTGTTCTTTAACTCCTACATAATTTGAGATAAGAAAGTGAAAAATTACTACTGAAAGATTTTTCTGTGTCGAAGGTGATGAAATTTGATATATACGTAATCATGATTTGTATGAATAGTTATGGAATATCTGTGTCACAGATGACTACGGATATATTCCAATTGGCGTAGCCATTCTACCATTGTCTTTTACTCGATTGTAACAGTACTGAATGAGACTTTACAGCGAATTTCAAAAACGACGGGTTTCACATATGTAACAGTATATGCCTATCCTACCGGAGTATATGAAATCCCTCGAGGTTTTTTGGTTGGATTTGTGTTGCTCTGTCTTTAGTTTTTTATGTAGTGTCTTGTAGACTTGTAAGTTTTTTGTGTTTTTTTTTGTCATAATTTTATTTGTCTCCCTTCAAATTGTGAATTTTGATTCTCGCTTTGGTATATCTGTCTTCTTTTTTCAAGTAAATAGTAAAGTGTTATAAATTATTCGGTGTAAAAAGTTGATGCTTTAATCATAGCTTGTATTTTATAACAAAATGCTGTTCATCCCCAAAAGAAATCATTGAAAAACATTACAAATTAGAAACTTTATCGATAATTTATAAAAACACTTCAAATCTTGTGTGCCTTATACGGTATACTGCCGTGCAATGATCGATGTAAACAAAATATTTTTGAATAGATGCCTGCAGGAGGAATCATACTTTTAGAATAAATCTCTGCATTAGTGATAACAATTAGGTAAAAGTTTTCACGTTTTTATGATATCTATATCCTTACTGTAATAAAGAGAGGCGAAAGGTACGAAAGGGACATTCTAACTCATAAGTGTTTACCCACGGGAAAAGTGTGTTAATTAAAATCTACGACAATCACTGCAAATACGCATAAATTGAAACTAACAAATGTACACCATTTAGGAAGGAGTCATCGAATAAGTAAGAGTTAATTTAGGAGAATAATGTAGCAGTATGATAAGAGCCGTTATCTTTTTTTTTTTTGAAGTTTTAGTGCAGAAAGGTCACTTGTGATGTTGCACTGATGCCATAAACATGTACGTATTTGACCTAAAATGGACAATTTACGCATTATTTTTGGTCAAAATGTGTATGAGTTGAAGCTATAACAAAAAATATATTTTAAATACATTAACATCTTTGTTCAATGCATTTTGTAGCATAATATCTTTTTAGGTATAACATTTGCTTATACCTAAAAATTAATGACAAAAAGATCTCACAATGAGACCTATTTGGCAGTTTTGACAGTTTGCACTCTATGTCGGAAGTTTGAAGCCGTAATGGTATAAATAATGATGTCCAGCAGACTAAAAAAAGAGGGGCGAAAGATACCAAAGGAACATTCAAATTCATAAGTCGAAAATAAACTGACAACGCCATGGCTAAAAAAGAAAAAGACAAACAGACAAACAATAGTACACAAAACACAACATAGAAAACTAAAGACTGAGCAACACGAACCCCATCAAAAACTCGGGGTGATCTTAGATGTGTTTTGAACATCCTAAGGGTGTTATTTAGCAGAGTTATAATACTTTTTGATTTTTAATCTAAGGGGCCAAAAGTGTACTTAGCATACCTTCTCCTTTCACTTGTATATTTGAAAAAATTTTATTGTTGAGAATATATTTCGTAGGCATTGTAATTAATATCTATCAAGTTACGTTTTGTGGTGCATTTATCTGTGGAGATAACAGGGAAGGAGATTTCATTATCCTATCTCTAATCTGAAATAAAAGAGGCACCTTTAGTCCTCATCCGAATGCAAATAAATTTGTGGCAGTTGCTAGCCTCTGCGTCATTTGATGTCTGTAAGATAGTTGTATCATGATCAAACATCATGAATCAAACTAGAGGCATCTAAATTTCGAACCTGGAAAAAAATACAACATTTGAAACATTTATTTAGAGTTTCAGTCATCTTTCAACCACACAGTATGACTGTAAACAGGTTTGATTCAGATTCTCTCGAGCATTGTAAAAGGTATATATAAACCACTTGCATGTCTTGCGAATGTTATCAAGAAAAGCGCTACGACGAATGAAATTTATGAAATGTTGTTTTATTTTTTCTTGTCTTACTGAACATGTTTGACAATTCACTTTGAAACTCAACATATACTATACCCCCACGACACTTACCAAGGAGAAATCCTGGATAATCATAGGTCTGTTCTATGTTCCTTTGGAATTTCAACCAAAGATGAAAAACTGGATCTTCCTTTACTGTATTGGATAACTAAACTACATAAGTGTCCTTACAAACAACGTTATATTGCTGGGTCTTCCAAGTGCTCCACGAAACCTCTTTCTAAATTTTTAACAACAATTGTATCAGCAATCAAAGCCGGGCTTCAAAGTTATTGTGAAACTACCTATTTTAGAGGTGGCGTGAATCAGATGTGGATACTAAAAACTTTCAAAGATCTTTAAGAGTACATCCAATCTAAGACTCTTTCATCTTGCAATAGTATTAAAACATTTGACTTTTCTACACTTTACGCAAATATTCCCCATTCCAAACTAAAAGACAAATCGAAAGAGTTGGTCCTGCTTTATTTCATTGTTACGGCCAGAAATCACCTTTAAATTGTAGCCAACAAAAGACACAAGTCAATAATAAATTTAACAAGATTTATTATACACAAGTTTACAAGAAATATTAAACAAATTGAAATGTCAACTTAACTGTTAAAATATATGTCCGACCTTTGTCTTTTCTCTATCCGGAATTCTTCTCTTAACTTTACGGAATCCAATTAAATATATATGTCCAATAAGTTCACAATCTAGTATGATGTTGTTCGTAAATAAACGTGTCAATCTAATAACTCCAGAGATCTTCTGAGAATACAAGTATATAATGTCTATCTGTCTAATTTCGGTGTCTGTATAGATAGTTGTCACGGAAACTTCTAGAAAACTGTAAAAGGGAAACTCCTAGAAAACTGTAGAAGACAAACTTCAAGAATACTATAGAAGCTTAAATTACGCATAGTTGATAATGGTCATTCCGGAATTATTATGTAAGTCAAATAGAAAGTTATAATCATTCCATCAGCATCTATGATTGTTCCAGTGATTTCTAAACTGCACAATTATAACATTATTTTGTAAACAACTCAGTATAACCCAATTATATAAACATTATAAGGCCACACAAAACAGAATAGACCAAGATAAATAAGTATCATAATTACAATATCATAACATCATAAAAAAGAATGGATTACTTTGATACAAGTTTCTTGTCTTAGGAAGGGATAAATCGTAAGAAATCACTCTGATTCAAACAAAACATTCTCTGAAACTGACATTATCAAGATGCTTGATTTCTTGATTGACAACATATTTGTTACGTTTGGAGGACGTGTTTTTCAACAAACAATTGGTATTCCAATGGAATCCCTCTTCTTGTCGACTTGTTCCTTTATTCATATGAGGCTGACTTCATACAGGAACTTATTAGAAAGAAAGAAAAGAAGTTAGCAGTATCCTTTAACTTCACTTTCTGCTATAAAGATAATGTTCTCTCACTAAATAATTCAAAATTTGGTGACTGTGTTGAACGCATCTTTCCCATCGAACTTGAGATAAAGGATACAACAGATACAGTTAAGTCTGCCTCATATCTTGACTTACATCTATATATTGAGGGTCGGTTGAGAACAAAACTTTACTACAAAGAGATGATTTCAGCTTCCCAATTGTGAACGTTTCATTTCTATGTAGCAACATTCCAGCAGCGCTTGGATATGGAGTATATATCTCCCAGTTGATACGATATTCCAGGGAATGTGTTTCCTATCATGATTTCCTTGATAGAGGATTGCTGCTCACAAGGAAGGTATTAAACCAAGAGTTCCAAGTGGTGAAGTTGAAGTCACCCCTTCTTAAATTTTACGAACGCCATAACGAGTTGGTTGACCGTTATGGAATATCTGTTTCACAGATGACGACGGATATGTTCCAATTTTCGTAACTACAATCTCGTCCCCTTCCCCCGAATGTGACCTACCGAATTAGACATATCACTGGGTTTGTACTTACATGAGCAACATGACGGGTGCCACATGTGGAGCATGATCTGCTGCTTACCCTTCCGGAGTACCTGAGATCACCCCCAGTTTTTGGTGGGGTTCGTGTGGCTCAGTCTCTGGTTTTCTATGTTGTTTTGTGTACTGTTGTTTGTCTGTTTGTCTTTTTCTTTTTTAGCCATGGCGTTTTCAGTTTATTATCGACTTATGAACTCAAATGTCCCTTTGGTATCTTTTGCCTCTCTTTTGGTGTTTAGAGTTTCACGAGCTCTTTTAAAGCACCTTTCAAGGTAACAGCCAAAAATGTAATAATTGGTTTCGGGGACCTTTAATTATATTACTGTAGTGATATGTTGATTCCAAAGAACGGCGGAAGATACCATAGGAATACCAAATTGCGTAATGTATAACTTTGTTTGTTTAACCAATATTTTCCACTAACCGCCAAACTGTGTATACTGTACAATTTGTTTTACTATGACAAAATATATCCATTAAAACTATATCAAAGACACAAATACAAATGGCCGAGTTGTCCAAATATTTTAAACAATAGACAATGGTATATAAATAAAGGCAACAGTAGTATACCGCTGTTCAAAAGTCATAAATCGATTGAGAGAAAACAAATCCGGGTTACAAACTAAACCCAAGGGAAACACATCAACTATAAGAAGAAAACAACGGAACAACAGAAACACTGAAGTGCAACAAAAACAAACGCCCACATACATAGAAACTAACTATTTGATAACAACTGCCATATTCCTGACTTGGTACAAGACATTTAAAGAAAATATGGTGGGTTGAACCTGGTTTTATGGCTAGCCAAACCTCCCGCTTATATGGTAATGTTAACACATATCGCTAAAATGACAACACTACGTGACAGACAAACGCAAGAACTCTCAGCACAGAGTTTTGTATATTATAAAATTTAGATATATGAAGGTATAACATGTCAACTAAAGACTCTAAAAAGTATCGACGTTAGCCTGGTCTACGTGCATCTTCAACATTTGCTAAACTCCAAAATTATGGACTAAAATAATAATTCAGGAAATCGATTTTTTTTTTAATTGTTAACCATTTTTCTATTTACAATTGATCTCTATCACCTTTGCCTTCTGGAGCACTATGTCTAGGTGCATCTTCAACATTGACCAAACTCCAAAATTATATACTTGAGATCACCCTAGTTTTGTTTAAAAGGGGTTCGTGTTGCTCTTGTTGTCGAGCCTGCGACTTTTGTCGCAGAAAGCTCGACATAGGGATAGTGATCCGGCGGCGGCGGCGGCGTTAACTAACGTCTTAAAAGCTTAATATTTCAGAAGGTAGAAGACCTGGATACTTCATACTTTGTATATAGATGCCTCATGATATGAAATTTCCGTCTGTCATATGTCCATTGTCCTTGACCTCATTTTCATGGTTCAGTGACTACTTGAAAAAAAAGTTAAGATTTTTTGTAATGTTAATTTCTCTCTTATAATGAGTAATAGGATAACTATATTTGGTAGGTGCGTACCTTGCAAGGTCCTTATGTCTGTCAGTCAGTTTTCACTTGACCTTGACCTCTTTTCATGGATCAGTGAACAAGGTTAAGTTTTCGTGGTCAAGTCCATATCTCAGATACTATAAGCAATAGGTCTACCATATTTGGTGTATGTAATGATTGTAAAGTGTACATGTCCAACTGGCAGGTGTCGTCTGACCTTGACCTCATTTTCACGGTTCATTGCTCATTGTTAAGTTTTTGTGTTTTGGTCAGTTTTTCTAATACTGTATGCAGTAGGTCAACTATATTTGGTGTATGGAAATATTTTACGATCTACATGTCAGTCTGGAAGGTTTTATTTTACCTTGACCTCATTTTCACGGTTCATTGCTTGTGTTACGTTTTTGTGTTTTGGTCTGTTTTTCTTAAACTTTAAGCAATAGGTCAACTATATTTGGTGTATGGAAATATTTTACGATGTACATGTCAGTCTGGCAGGTTTTATTTGACCTTGACCACATTTTCACGGTTCATTGCTCAATGTTAAGTTTTTGTGTTTTGGTCTGTTTCTAATATTGTATGCAGTAGGTCAACTTTATTTGGTGTATGGAAATATTTTACGATGTACATGTCAGTCTGGCAGGTTTTATTTGACCTTGACCTCATTTTCATGGTTCATTGCTTGTGTTAAGTTTTTGTGTTTTGGTCCGTTTTTCTTATACTTTAAGCAATAGGTCAACTATATTTTGTGTATGTAATGATTGTAAGGTGTATATGTCTGTCTGGCAGGTATCATCTGACCTTCACCTCATTTTCATGGTTCATTGGTCAATGTTCAGTTTTCCTGGTTAACTTTGTTTCTTAGATACTATACGCAATAGGTCAACTATATTTGATGCATGGAATGATTTTAAGGTGTACATGTCTGTCTGACAGGGTTCATCTGACCTTGACCTCATTTTCATGATTCATTGGTCAATATAGAATTTCCATGGTTTGGTCTGTTTCTTTTATACTATAAGCAATAGGTCATTTATATTCTGTGTATGGAATGATTGTATTAAAGGTTTACGTGTATTTCCGCCTTGGTTTATCTGACCTTGACCCCATTTTCTTGGATCATAAATGTTAATGTGATACTTGAAGTAAACCTTTATATGTAGGACTATCAACATAAAATCAATGGTCAGTATAGTAGGCGAGACATTTCAGCGTGTGCACTCTTGTTTTATATATAAGTGCTGTTCTTTGTGCTCTTTAATTTTCAATGTCTGTGTTGTAGTAGTCTCGTCTATCCTCTGTCTTGAAAAACGTGTTTTGATTTCAAATTTTTAATCGGTCAATATTCAGGGTAAGAAAATTAACTTGACCGATGGTGTATTCATTTGGTTGTGTCTTCTTGTTAGCTATGAGTCAATTAACAATAGTGTGATGTCCAATCACTTGATTTAACTTATCAACGTATTTTTAAGAGTAACATGGTGGGTGTCGCATGTAGAGCAGGATCTCCTTACCTTTCTGGAGCACTTGCAATCACCCCTGGTTCTAGTTGGGTTCGTGTTGTTCAGTTTTTAGTTTTCTATGTTTCGTTTTGTATACTGTCTATCGGCCGTTTTTCGTTTTTTTGTATCCCATTGTCAATTTGTTTTCGACTGATAAGTTTGATTATCCCTGTGGTATCGTTCGCCTTTCTTCTACTATACCTGTTGCCTTTTAAAAATGCAAAACAAATTAGATAACAAAAACTTCATTAAATTCACTCCATGATTTTATTAATAAAGGATTTTTTAATATCTTGTATTGCTTTTAGTTTTGTTATCTACAGTTTCTACCTATCTATCATAATTTTCAATATTATTGGCAAAATACAAAAAATAGTAAAAACTCGTCCTTTAAGGGTAAACTCCTCAAAAGTACAAAAAACAAAAATACCGAACTCCAAGGAAAATTCAAAATGGAAAGTCCCTTATCAAATGGCAAAATCAAAATCTCAAACACATTAAACGAATTGAAAAGAACTGTCATATTCCTGACTTGGTAAGGCATTCCCTTATGTAGAAAATGGTGGATTAAAACTGGTTTTATAGCTAGAGGAAGGCTTCCAATGGTCTTGATCATTTGGTTCTTTTTGTAGATCATGTATTACTATTGATTTTTGCTGTTTACAGAATCAAACTGTCTATTATTGTTTTCGAGAAAATATGCATACACACGAAAATTAATTCAAAATTGTCATTTAAAGACAGATACTCCTAAACGAGTCATTCAATTGTCATATTTTAATTTTGTAAACCTCATATTGCTGATGAATTTTGCTGTTTACAGTTTCTACTTATCTATGACAGTTTTCGAGATAATAGACTAAATATAAAAATAAGGAGATGGGGTATGATTGCCAATGAGACAATTATCCGCCAAATTTCAAATAAAGTGGATGTAAGCAATTATAGGCAACCGTACGGCATTCAATAATGAGAAAAACCCATACCGTATAGTCGGCTATAAAAGGCCTCGACATGAAAAATATGAAACAATTCAATTGAGAAAACTAACTGCTTTATTTATAACAAAACAATTAACGAAAAAGAAATATGACAGACATGAACCAACGACAACCACTGAACTACAAGCTCCTGACTTAGGACAGAATGTGGCGGGGTTAAACATGTTTGTAAGCGCTCAACCCTCCCCCTAACCTGGGACATTGGTTTAACAGTACAACATAAGAGCAAACTATAAAAATCAGTTGAAAAAGGCTTAACTAATCAGATCGATGCAATGTAGAAAAACATCAAACATAAACACAGACCAGACGTGGCAGGGTATTTATCTCTCATCCCTAACAAAAAAAAAAGGACACTAAGTACAGATCTGAGAGTACTCGCAGTAACTGGCAGCTTGCTCAACGCCAATAACAGCTTATAAAAACAATCATGTATCTTAGACTAAAATATCAATCAGTACACATCCAACATCAAATGGATTAGTGTAAAGACGTCATTAACAGTCAAAGAAAAACATGACCTTGTGCAATGCCAAAATAAAGGTCTCGATAGATTGTAGTACCGTTAAAGTGCATATGTGTGTGTGTGTATAACAAAACTATAAGTATGATTTTAATTTACTGATAACAAAATCAATATTTATACCAAAAAAACAATATTCAAAGATTTAATTACAGTTTTGAATTGGTAACCTTTTAGAATTAGTTTATTTAAAGGATTGATAAGTTTACCCGGATCGTATATAAATTTCCGGGCTCGATAAACAACATCACCTTAAAATTTAGGATTTGCTATTCCGTCTGAAATAAGTTTTTTACAGGTACAGCCAAACTTGCAAACCAAATCTTTGTATCTATGGAAGAATTTAGTAAAGGTTTTAAGTGATTTGAAGTAACGAAATCCCAGTAATACATAGATTACGATCATTGAAATCCAAAACGTCACTACAAACACGGGCATAACGAACGAGTTGGGATATATAAATACCGTAAGATAGTGTCAGAGGAACATCGCCTTCCAAAAAAGGAAAAATTAACAATAGGCAAAGAAAAATCATCCCTTTTGTCGTAAATTTTTGTGTAGTTTCTGGTGTAAAACTGAAATATCTAGATCTAGGAAAGGATATTTATTGCTGTTAATATTTGATTTATTGAAAGTAAGTTGCTGTGGATAAATTTTTAGAGAATTCTTAATTATTTAACGAAAAAATATAATCAAGATAACGGTAAGTGTTGTGGAATTTATCAATTAAATGGAATTTATACGGGTCTTTACTGAGTTTGGCCATAAACTGTGATTCATAACAGTACAGGAACAAGTCTGCTATTAAAGGGGCACAATTGGTACCCATATGAATATCTACAATATGTCGATAAACTGTATTGTCGAAACGTACATAAATGTTGTCAAGTAGAAAATTTATGGCTGTAATCATCTCATCACACTTCCAGTTAGTATGTATATCTAGCATATTTACCTTTCTCGTTTGAGAAAAGGCTTTTTATGAGTTGCAGCAAATACATTTGCAATTACATTTATCGAACGACCATTTCATTCAATAGGAAAACTTTTGTTTGATAATATTGTGTGGAAGTGTAGTGTAAATAGTGGAAAAGTCAACACTATCACCCGAGTCAAAAGGACCATCAAAAGCACGAAATTTATCTAAAACATCAAAAAAAGATTTTACACTCCAAAAATGGTTAATTCCACTATTTTCATATGTTTTATTACAAAAATTAGTGATCAATTCTGACTAGAGGCCGAGATGAAACGATAATTTACGGTATTTTTTTTAAAGCATGACAATTGGTAAAAAATTGTTGTATTTGCTTTTTTGTAAATCTTGTATTGATAACTATTTTTTGCTGCTTACAGTTTCTCCGTATCTATTATAATAGTTTTCCAGATACTTTGCAAAAACACATCAAGTGTCACAAATCGACATTTAAGGGCAGTCATCTAATATGTTCTGTTGTATAAATATGTGTGTAGATCTTGCATTGATGATAATTGTTTTATGTTTACAGTTTTTATCTTTCGTGATGATAGACAACAACATAAAAATTAGCAAAAAATCGTCATTTCAGGGCAATTACTCTTTCAATGACTACAAACATATTGGCATTTATCTTATATTACTGATCATGTTGCCATTTCTACCTATTATAGATTTTGAAATAATGGGCAAACACATATGGCGGTTAGCCAAAAACCTTCATTCAAGCACAATTACTTTTTAGTGAGTTATCTGATAATTTTGGTGAGAAAAAAGTAAGTAGGTCGGTATTGACATTCTGAACAATTTTGACCTGTTAAATGTTCTGAATCTGTTATGGTTTTCACGGATTGACAACTAATGAATTGTACCCGTATGTCCTATTTCAAGCCATGGTGCCCTTGTTTGTTGTCTGACAGGAATTAAAAAAAACGCAGTGTATACTAGATACCCTAAGGATTAAACACACCAAGTTTAGTTGGTTTCGTAGACGAAGACCTTGGAAAGAGGTTAGGATAGATACGAAAATTAGCCAAAACCGTTGTTTAATGACATTTACTACTCATCTTGTATTTTTGCCGTTTACAGTTTCTACCTGTCTATAAATAGTTTTCTACATAAAAGGTAAAAAAAACCGCTAATATTGGTTAGAAATGGCCTTTTTATGGCAATAACTCCAAAAGGAGTCATCCTATTCCATTTTTTATATCCTGATATGCTAATAATTGTTTGCCTTAAACAGTTCTCACCTATCTAATATAGTTTTTGAGATATTAGTCAAAACATAAAATTTAGCCATAAATCGTCATTTCAGGGCAATAACTCTTTAAAGAGTCATCTGATAATTTTGGTGAAATAAGAAGTAGGTATCTCTTGACATTCTGCGTATTTTGCCCTGTCTGATTTCTGTATATATTGTGGTTTTTAAGATCCATGTTTGTTGACTGGTTGGGAAAAAGAGCTTTATACTAGATACCCCAAGGATCATTCAAGTGTGGTTGATGTTGTTCAGTAGTTTCAGAGAAAAAGGTATCTGAAAAAGTTTGAAAGGACGTCGGATTCAATGGGCGCCAAGTGATGGAAATATTTGCTGCAATTTATGGACAATAACCTCTATAATGGGTCCATGTACAATTTCTATCTTTTGACTAAATCGGGGTTTTTCTTTATTCTATATATAACTTTCGACATGTGAATTAAGGCGACAGTAGTTTACTGCTCAAATCTCATAAAGCGATTGAGAAGACGCAACTCAAGGTAACAAACAGAAACTGGGAGAACCGCATTAACTCCAAATGGAGCCATATCCGGTGCGTCGACAGAGTAAGAGTCTACTGCTATACATGCAACACCCGCCATGCTATGATATGAACCCTGTTTTTTTCTGATCACTCGCTATCCGTCGGATGTAGTCGTCCGTCGTCGTCTGTTTACTTTTACAAAAATCTTTTCCTCCGGGTCAAATTTAACCAAACTTGGTCACAATCATTATTGGGGTATAGAACAGTGGGGTTAAAATGCCAGTTTTGTCTATTATCTTGAAAACCGCTATAAATACAGCAATTCTGACGGGCCAAAAATAATCAGAATGTTTCGATCTACCTTTTGTCTTTTCTTCTTATCAAAACTGTCACACGACTGCCTGTCCTATGTCAGGAGCCCGTAGTTCATTGGTTGTCGTTGGTTCGTGTCTGTCATACTTGTGTTTCGTAAATTGTTTTGTTATAAATTAGGCCGTTAGTTTTCTCAATTAAATTGTTTCATATTTTTCATGTCAGGGCCTTTTATAACCGACTATACGGTATAGGTTTTTCTCATTGATGAATGACGTACGGTTGCCTATATTTGCTTACATCTACTTCATTTGAACTTTGGTGGATAGTGGTCTCATTGGCAATCATACCACATTTCCTTATTTGTATATTCTTACAGGAGTTCCTTTAAACGACGAATTCTACCACATTTTTTTCATTTTTGCCTATCACCTTGAAAAGTATAATAGACAGAGAGAAACATTTTATACCAAAAATGATCATAAAGACAAGTTCTACAAAACAATTAACATAGCCGAAATTTTCAGATAATTTGTTATTAGAATTGTTGCACTTTAATGATAGTTTTAGCATGTTTTTGTGTTTGCCTCATAGCTAAAAAAATTCATAAGGGTTCCGCGGAACCATGTGTCTCGCCTACTTTTGCTGTTAATCGCAGGCTCAACAAAAATGAAAAAAAAAATTAATAGAAATATTCCTCTCTATACTATCTTTTGATTGTAAGTAGCTTCTGTCCAAGTTTGGTAAAAATCCAGGATAGTTTATGAATCTACTAAATGTTTTAAAAACTTAAACTGCAGACTGTATGTAATGTTAACTGGAAGAAAAACTAAGTAAAATACGGAAAAAATGGAACAAAATTTAAAAAAAATTTCCTTCTAGATACTAGCTTTTAATCATAAACAAGCTTCTGTCCAAGTTTGGTACAAATCCAAGATAGTTTAAGAAAGTTGTTAAAATATTAAAAACTTTAACCACAGAGTGAATGTAATGTTAACTGGCAGAAAAACTAAGTCCATTTATAAGTAAAATACGAAAAAAAATGGAATTTTTTTTTTACAAAATTTACTTCTGGATACTATCTTATGATCATAAACAAGCTTCTTTCCAAGTTTGGTAGAAATCTAGGATAGTTTAAGAAAGTTATTAAAATTTCAAAAACTTTAACCACAGAGTGAATGTAATGTTTCCTGGCAGAAAAACTAAGTCCATTTATAAGTAAAATACGGAAAAAATAGAACAACGACGACGACGACGACGCCGACGACGGAATGTAGGATCGCTATGTCTAGCTTTTTCGACAAAAGTCGAAGGCTCGACAAAAAGTATGATGGATAGATAGATATTTAAACAAGCAAACATGATCAGCAAGACAAGATCTTCTACAATTTTTTCTGGATTGATATAAAAAAATATGTTTTAGAAATCTATGAATATTCCTTCGAAACCGGAACCCTCTCAATAGACCAAAGGCGGGGTATTCTGACTCTTATTCCAAAGAAAGATAAAGATAGAACGCTCTTGTCGAACTGGCGTCCTCTTTCTCTCTTAAATTTTGATTACAAATTATTAGCCAAAGTTATTGCGGAAAGAATGAAATTATTTCTTCCAAAACTTATAGATCCGGACCAGACGGGATATGTGGCTGGTAGATACGTTGGAGAAAATCTACGACTCATTGCTGATATTATATTGTTTACTACTTTAAAGAATTATCCAGGTCTTATATTACTAGTCGATTTCGAAAAGGCGTTTGATACGCTAGAATGGAAATTCATTCAAAAAGCATTGGGGTTTGTTTTAATTTTGGTAGCAAGTTCCGGAAATGGGTCTTAATTTTATACTCAAATATATCTAGTCTTGTCGTTAATAATGGATTTAGTTCTAGTACATTCAAAATTGAGAGAGGTGTTCCACAAGGGTGTCCCTTGTCTCCTTTTTTATTTATTTTGGCCGTTGAACTGCTGGCAATAAGTATTCGTAAGAACAATCAGATATCTGGTATAAAAATTGGGGATACTGAAATAAAAATTTCCCAGTTGGCTGATGATACCACTTGTTTTTTGAAAGATGTATTTTCCGCGCAAATTTTATTAGATTCCTTTAACGATTTTGAGAAGTGTTCGGGGTTAAAAGTCAATTTTTCTAAAACCGAAGCAACATGGATTGGAAGAAATAAATTTAACAAAGAAGGTTCCCTTCCTATTAAATGGACAGATGGTTTTAAAACCTTAGGTTTAAAATTAAATGCTTTTGAGTAAATGGTTTGTTCTAATTTAGATACTTGCATAGAAAAAATGGAATCAATAATTAAACTGTGGAGGATCAGAAACCTTTCCTTGATCGGTAAAATTGTAATTCTTAAATCACTTGCAATATCGAAGCTTATTTATGTCATTTCATCTACACATGTACCAAAATCTTATGTAATTAAAATACAGCGTGACATTAAAAGTTTTTTATGGAATGGTTGTACTCCGAAAGTTAAATCGGAAGTTATTCAAAAATCTCTTAGCGAGGGGGGACTGAAAGCCCCAAATTTTGAAGACAAGATCTTCTAATGTATCGTCCGACGATTCCTTGTTGGAGTTATTTCTCTTTAATTACGATTTTACGCATTTTTACTGTTTTTTGTCTATAATCTTGAAAATTATATTAAATAGAGTGAAACTTTAAACAGCAAAAATGATTAGCAAGAGAAGATCTACAAATACGTCAAGAGGTTGTAATCGTCCCAAGCAAGACTCCTTATTGGAGTTATTGCTCTTTAATGATGATTTTAATACATGTTTAGTGTTTTACCTAATATCTGGAAAACTATAATAGTTAGATGGAGATTTTTTTTAGAAATAAAAAATTATCACAAGAAAAGATCTACAAATAATCATCATGATTTAAATCGTCAGAAGACTCTCACGTGAAGTTCTTGCTTTTCTATGACAATATTTACAAATACGTTTTTGTCTATTATCTTGAAAACTTTATAAATGTTAGGCACTTTTAAAAGCAAAAATCTACAAATAAGTAATTTTTTGCTGAAATCGTTAGTTGACTTTTTATAGAAGAGGGACGAAAGATACCAGAGGGACAGTCAAACTCATAGATCGAAAACAAACTGAAAACGCCATGGCTAAAAATAAAAGACAAACAGACAAATAATAGTACAGATGACACAACATAGAAAACTAAAGACTAAGCAACACGAACCACACCAAAAACTGGGGGTGATCTCATGTGCTCCGGAAGGGTAAACAGATCCTGCTCCACATGTGGCACCTGTCGTGTTGCTTATGTTATTACAAATCCGGTAAATAGTCTAATTCGATAGGTCACATTCATGAAAAGGGAAGGGTATTGTGGTTACGACATAAGGAACATATCCGATATCATCTGTGAAACGGTTATTCCATAACGGTCAACAAACTCGTGATGGCGTAACGTTGTGCACGATGTTCCTACAACACGACGTTGCACCAAAAAATGGGACGTCAAAGAGTGTTTTCTGAAATTTTTACGTCGATTAATTAAATTTGTTAGTTTCATTCGTTTTTTTTTTATATGTTATGGGTTGATTCTGTCTCTGTTATTTTTGTGATGTATTTTTACCATGAATTACCTCAAGTTGTAGAAATCGATTAACAATGTTTACCTTTAATTCCCCTTAAAATGCTGTATTGTCGTAAATAATGTAGGAAGGTAAAATGGGACGGAATTATTAAATATACAGTTTTCCATAAATAAATTAAAACATAATTTTAGAAGCACAAAACTTTAATCACAGGCTGCTAAAATTTTATGGTGCATATCATATGTCATTGTAAATTTTCCATATCTTGATTCAACCCCAATACGAATATATCCGACACTCTGCAAGTAAATCATTTTTTTTTACCCTTGATTAATTTGAAATGAATTGTACTTTCCTTGACACACAATTTGTCGAAATACAGCCCTTCAATTATTAGAACCCCAGCTTCAAAATTATTTCCCCAGTCATCTATAGTTTCTTGCTTAAGTTTTCTAACGTCTGATATACTTTTTAAATTTTAGAAATCTTCTCCTGGATCGTCCGTAAAAACGGGCGGGATTGTATTATTTCAATGAAACTGTTTTCGTCGATGTTTGCAATTAGTCTTTCAGTTACCTCTGTTTCATGCACAAGTTTATTTTGACGAAAAGGTCCGGCTTCGCTAGTACATGAATTAGTTTCAGTACGACAGTTATAACATGAGTAGCAGGACAAGTCGCGAACTAAAACTTTTCGAGTACTTGTACTTTTAATTTGGTGAATGTGCCTTACTGAAGGGGCGACTTTAAATGATCTATATCTATTTCAGGGTACTTCCGCAACATAACGAAAAATTCACCTTTAACATATAGAATACTGTCTTGGTGTCTCAAAATTGTCTTTGCAAAAGTTGTACATATCATTCGCATTCTGAATCAAACATTTGCCTCTAGCAACAATAAATCACTAAAAGCTAAAAATGGTTATAAAATATCAAAATTTAATCCGTGTCGAATCTATGTTCCGAGTTTGTCAATATGCACTATACTTTTTTTCGACAGCCTTCAATATTTTTTTCCAAATTTCACCTTGTTTTTATTATCAGGAACATTTAATTGAAACAAATTTAGCACATGCAACGTCGGAACTAAGCGTTTTCGGATTTTTCGACGTTTTCACCCGTTTGGACAAAATGACCACCGTTTTGTAATGTTTCGTAGCATTTTATTCCTTTCAGACCCAAGCATGTAGTTAATAAAAAAACAAATCTAGGCATTGTGTACTCTTCGTGTATCTAACTTTTTTTTTTATAAATTATAAATAACTTATTGAAATATCAGGTAAAAAACCCGCATTAATTGCTTTGACAAATGAAATATCAACTTGGACAAAATGACTACCGATTGAAAAACGACTGTTAAGAGAAGATTTTATAGAATTTACAATATTTGAAATCACGAACAATGAGGCAAATATTTTTACTATTGGTAGATGTTATTATTATCTTACCATTTTTAGACATTTTCTGCTATATCTACTTATAAAATACACTTTCAGTCGTTGAGTCAACGAAAAACGTCGTTGGACATTTTTCTTATTCCAGCTTAATATGCAGCCGCCGAGTCAAATGAAATTTGACAAAATAATGACTTAATTGTCACAAAGAACCGACACATGTCGTTGTTCTCGCCAGGTTTCAGGATGATCAGAGAATAAGAAATAGGATCACTATACATAAGATTTAAAACAGTTGTTCAAAAATGTAACGTTGGACATCCGTTTTTTCACATATAGCTTTGTTGTTTTAATCTCAAATATACTAGATATTACTAAGCATATGACCAAGAGCTATAAGAACATTATTGAAAACATTTACTGAATTTGTTTTTATAGTGGTTAGTGTTTGCTAACATTTCTTTTTTTTTTTTGTTTTGCGGAGGAAATGTCGAAGATTCTTTTTTAAATCCTACGGGTTGTAGGAACAGCGTGCGTAACGTTCGTCCGTAAAATTTACGAAGGGATGATTTCAACTTCACCATTTGGAACTCTTGGTTTAATAGCTTCCCTGTGAGCTAGGAGTCATTGCCCTTAAAAGTCGATGTTTGTTACCCTCTTTTGTGTTTATGGCAAAAACTAAAGATGATAGATAGAAACTGTAAACAAAAATAAATCATCAGCAATACAAGAACAATAAAAAAAAGATGTTTGTCATGAATTGTTTTCTAGTCCACAATGTTGGAGTGTCCATTGTTGAAGATGCAAATTGACATAGGTAAGGAACACAATCTATTTAGGGCCTCTAGTTAGCCTTTGCGTCCATGTTAATGATGATGTGAAAAACCACACAAATTTTAAACTAGATTCGTTAAGGATTACTGTTGTCAGATTTACATGTTGGCTTCAGACGAAATAATTTTTGATAAACTTTACGACGGAAGACACTTGATGCAGACAATCACTCCTGAACCAGGAATTTTGGTCGGATGTGATCTAAAACTAATGGCTTTAATCAGGTTTCTGCGTGACAAATAAGGGTTATTGCACAACTTTTTTCATTAATACTTAATTTTTAAAGCATTTCAAAAGGAGATTAAGAGCATGTCGTATTGTTTGGACACTTATTCATTGTTGATGATTTTGCGCTGATTTGTAAATGTCTTTGTGTCGTTTGGGATGCTGATTCATTGGTACCATTTAAGTCATAAAAACATAACAAATAACAAAAATAAAACAAATCCTACTAAAATCAGTTTGAAAGTTTTTTAAAGAGGGAAATAGATTCTTCCTCCCTTGAACTATATGTCGTTCTACTCATGACATGTGAAATTGAGTCCTGAAGAGTCGTTCTACTCATGACATGTGAAATTGAGTCCTGAAGAGTCGTTCTACTCATGACATGTGAAATTGAGTCCTGAAGTTTTTTTTTTCTGTCGGAAAATTTCAATCAAAGGAATTATGGGGTCGTTACGAAGGACCTCAAATGCATCATTCTTGACTTGTTTGTATCAGTTTGATAGAAAAGGGTAGAAAATGAAATGATTATTACAAGTTTTTTATTCAGAGAGGTATGATTCAATAAAAGTATCGTTTCTAGTAAGAGTCAAGCGAGCTTCCCAATATTATTCCAGTAATGTTTTGCATTAAATATATACTTACAATCAGAGAAGAGAATAACATATGATTTGAATAGACACCTTCAAGCAGATAAGAGAATGTACATAGATTCTGAATAGACACATACAATCCGAAAAGAGAATGTACATGCAATTTGAATATACACCTACAATCAGAGAAAAGTATGTACATCATTTGTGTCTAGTTAAAAAAAAATGTCTAGAAACATTGAAGTATCTTTATTTATTTTATATAAAATGCTGGCATGAACAGTCTTCAAGATGATATTGACCAAGGCTTTACGAATCATTCGAGGATAAATACCTAACAGCAAATACAGAAGACAAAAACTTAAACCTTTACATAATTATGAGTAGCTTGAGTAAAGAATCCTGTCCCACAGAAAACCATAGTGGAAAACACGGTGTATATTGGATGGACCGACACAACAAGCGAACAACTAGAAAGCGGAAATGTGATTAAGGCCATACGATACAGTTACAGGGACGTCCAACTGTGACATATCGGAAAAAGATACATTTTTCGAATGATTTTAACCATTTGCTTGAAACGAGTACATGGACCCGTCTTTTTAAAAATGACATTTGGCTGAATTGTGTATGAAGATTTTGAGTAAATGTCTAAAATTTCGAACCCATTTATCTCTAAAAGTAGCACATGAAGGGTTTATTTTTAATTACATATTTAAATTGACTAGGTGAAAATAGCTTGTATTTAAATTTTCTTCAAAAATTCACCTTGAGATCAAAACTGTATCGTATGCAATTAAATGCAGCACAGAGATTTGATACAGCATAACAAGCTATTTTGCCAAGCAGACCATGACAAAGATCAATGAAAATACATCAGAGGTATATTAAACAAGGACAGTGGAGATCAAGACAAAAGCTAAACAAAGGAAAGAAAATTCTGGCATCGGCTAATAACTCAACCGTGATAAACAGCTCATAAACAGACGTAATAGATAGTAAAGAGACACTGTTACACTTAATGAATAGCATGATGGATTTTCCACAGACTAATGTATGGGTACAATGCCAAACTTTGAAAACATCAACATCCACAATATATATATACAAACTTCTTAAGAAGCTAGACACACAGAACCCGAAGATACCAACCAGAATCCTAAAAGGGATCGCAAACCAAATAGCACCATTCTAACATACATATGCATTTAAACTGTAGGATATTGTGACAGTACCACCAGACAAATTGCAAATATCAAATATATTTACTGGAAAGGAAATCGTACAGTCAACAGCAGACCATTGCTCTGTCCGAAGTATTCTGTAAACCAACTATTCACAGCATCACCATCATGCAATGTGTAATATCATTTAAGTGGACTATCACGATCACTAGTTACGATACTGTTGTCAGGTCATTAAAGATTGCATATTTTGGCGTTAATATTGATTCACTTATAGGGTCTTTGCATTGGCACTAAACACATTTATTTAAAAACCAGTTGTTGGTATGACACGGGTTATGTTCTTCTCATATATGTTATGATGGTATGATACTAAACCCCTAACGGGAAGGATTGTGCCTGATATTCATATGATGAAGACATAATCTTTCAATCAGTTTAATTGAAGTCTGGAGCTGGCATGTCAGTTAACTGCTAGTAGTCTGTTGTTATTTATGTATTATTGTCATTTTGTTTATTTTCTTTGGTTACATCTTCTGACATCAGACTCGGACTTCTCTTGAACTGAATTTTAATGTGCGTATTGTTATGCGTTTACTTTTCTACATTGGCTAGAGGTATAGGGGGAGGGTTGAGATCTCATAAACATGTTTAACCCCGCCGCATTTTTGCGCCTGTCCCAAGTCAGGAGCGTCTAGCCTTTGTTAGTCTTGTATTATTTTTAATTTTAGTTTCTTGTGTACAATTTGGAGTTTAGTATGGCGTTCATTATCACTGAACTAGTATATATATTTGTTTAGGGGCCAGCTGAAGGACGCCTCCGGGTGCGGGAATTTATCGCTGCATTGAATACCTGTTGGTGACCTTCTGCTGTTGTCTGTACTATGGTCGGGTTGTTGTCTCTTTGACACATTCCCCATTTCCATTTTCAATTTTATTTTTTACAGAGTTTGTCTTTAGTGCCGTGTGGAGACAGTAGAGTGTCTCCCCGTGCTTCAGGTTTATGCTCTTATAATATACTAGATTATGGAGTGTGTGTCCGAGCGAGAACTTCTCTAGTTCATTATTTTAGGAATATTTATCAAAAAGTAGTATTTCAATATTCAGCCCCATTCTACTATTTAGTCAGACGTCAGTCGCTACCCTGATATACCCTTTCTTTTTCGGGTAATTAATACGGATAGCGTTTGACATCTTTAGCCGAACAGATTTATCATTTTTACATAATTTAATTCATTGTATGCTGGTTCATATTCTGGACGCCAGTCTTTGCTCCTTTCTAATATAATTCACAAACAAAAAACAAATATGAAGCTTAGAAATGGAAAAATATTAAATACTAAACTCGTTCAAAGGGTATCTACACGTCTCAATCTTCAAAATCTCTTATCTAAAAATACTACCATCGCTAACATTTTTAACAATAAAAATCGTGGTTACCCTTCTATCGATAAGTGTCATGCCAAAAAATGACTTACATGTCCCCGTCTTTCCACCAACAATACGGTAAGGTCCACGTTTAATGGTCGCACATTTTCTTTAAATTTTGAAACTGATATAACTTGAAAAACAAACAGTATTATTTATTTACTCACATGAAACAAACGGGATGCGGTATTCAGTACGTAGGTGAAACTGGACGATATTTATCTAAACGCACTCAAGAACATCTGTATCGTTTTAAAAGACCCAATAAATTCAAAAGTATCATTTATCAACACCTTAAGAAGCACAATCATCCTATTAAATATTTAGCAGTTCAACCTTTAGAAGTAGTAAATAAGCAGCCTGGTGAATCTCATTCAAAGTTTGTACGATCACGGAAAATAATTGAATTAAATTGGATTAAAAAATTACAGACAGTCTACCCTCTCGGTCTTAATGATAATATCATGGGAATTGGTAATATATCAAGAACCGATTCTGTTAACATTTTGGATATAGTTTCTAAAACTGTTCGTAAAAACCGTTCTCATGGTCGTAGAAAAAATCGCAATCAAAGAAAATTTCGGACCAATCATACCAATATTTCGGACCTAATTTCTATTTCAAAAAACAACGGCAGACATTATCTGTTAACAAAGCTCTGTTCATTACCGGTTAATAAGTTAAATAAAATTTTAGAGGATTGCAACACAATTTCATATAGCAGTCCTAAGTATGAAATCGTTCAAATTATAATGGCATATTGTTATTCTAAACTGTTTCCCAAAATTGATCGCCCTGAAGATCATAAAAAACAGTTTATTAAAATAAAGTATGTCAATAAAGGTTTTGATTTTGTAAATATTGCAGGTATTTTTAACGACCATTCTGTTAAAGAACAAATTCCGGGATATTTTGATAATACTGAGCTCCCTCTTATTTGTTATATTTACAAGAAATCTACCCGGAAATTTGTGTTTAATTATAGCCAATTGTGTAAAGATGTTAATATCAGTGAAAATACACCTACTTCATGTAATTGCAGTAATTCCGAATACATTTATGGACCCATTTCCCATGTTATAACAGGAGATCTTAACATCGTTCAAGACCGAGAGTTAAAATCATTCCTCAGTAAAGGACCTAAATATCGTCCCCCGTCAATTATTAATTGGAATGAGTGTCGTAATATCATCCACGACTCACTCCATACTTACTGTTTGAAATGGATAAAACGGGAAAAAGCTGACAAAAAATCTTTGGACTCTTTTTTTAATTCAGTAATGAACATAGTTGAAATACGTATTCAACATTTTAAAGAACATTTTACTCTTAACAATAACCACAATAAACCTATTTCTCGTATCAAACTTAAACTAAAAGAACTAGCCAAGAAATTTGTTTTTGTCCCGGCCGATAAAGCTGCTAATAATATTATTATTGTTTGACGTAAATTTTACATTGAGGTTCTGAAAAAAGAAATCACCAATTCACCAACATCCCAACTGACTCCATTTTCAGAAAACGACATCTGTAACAAACATAAACTTTTAGCTACCGCTTTACAAGCAGAACCAAATACAATGAAAGTCCCAACTATGTATTGGCTTCCGAAGCTACACAAAACACCTTACAAATATAGATTCATTTCGTCTTCAAGCCATTGTTCCACTACTAAATTGTCTATTTTTCTTACCAGTACACTTGGTACAATCAAAAACCTGATAATAAATTGTTCAAATAAGTCCTTCGAAAATAGTGGAATTAATTACTTTTGGAGTGTCAAGAACTCGTTGGAAGTACTTGATAAATTACATGCATATATTGGTGATTTTGAATCTGTTCAAAGTTTTGATTTTTCTACCCTATATACCACATTGCCTCACATTCTCATTAAGAAAAAATTCACACACCTAATTAAATGGGCATTTAAAAAGTCAGAATGTGAATATATATGTTCAAACTCTTTTAGGTCATTTTTTAGTAGCAATAAACAAAAAAACTATGTCAATTGGACATGCTTTGATACTATATATGCCCTTGAATTTTTACTAGATAACATTTTTGTTCGCTTTGGAGATTCCGTATATCGTCAGGTTATCGGAATTCCAATGGGGACTAACTGTGCACCACTTATTGCGGATCATTTTTTGTATTGCTATGAGTTACAATTTATGACAAAAATCAGCAAAGACCCATCGAAACAACATCTGGTACACAAATTTAATAATACTTTTAGATATTTGGATGATATTTTGGCTCTCAATAATGACGACTTCAGTATGTATACTAAAGAAATTTATCCTGTTGAACTTACTTTAAATAAAGCTAATACTAACAATGACCACTGCCCTTTCCTCGATCTTGATATCTATATCATTAATGGAAAGCTTAATACTAAAATATATGATAAAAGAGATGATTTTTCATTTCCTATCGTTAATTATCCATTTTTAGATGGTGACGTTCCCTTGTCACCATCTTACGGTGTTTATATATCTCAACTTGTACGATTCGCTCGTGTATGTAACAATGTTTTAGATTTTAACGAGAGAAATTTATGTATTACGGAAAAATTATTACACTAGGGTTTTCGATATCACAAACTAGTCAAAACATTTACTAAATTTTATCATCGGTATAAGGACATCATTCGTAAATATAGCTCAACATGCAGACTTCTTATACGTTCAGGTATTTCACATCCAATTTTTTATGGAAATATTCTTTATAAAGTACAAAAATGTCAGTATTCACCTCTGAAGCTAAAAAAACCTTTAAATAGACTTATTAAGAAGGGATATAGTTACGATACTGTTGTCAGGTCATTAAAGATTGCATATTTTGGCGTTAATATTGATTCACTTATAGGGTCTTTGCATCGGCACTAAACACATTTATTTAAAAACCAGTTGTTGGCATGACACGGGTTATGTTCTTCTCATATATGTTATGATGGTATGATACTAAACCCCTAACGGGAAGGATTGTGCCTGATATTCATATGATGAAGACATAATCTTTCAATCAGTTTAATTGAAGTCTGGAGCTGGCATGTCAGTTAACTGCTAGTAGTCTGTTGTTATTTATGTATTATTGTCATTTTGTTTATTTTCTTTGGTTACATCTTCTGACATCAGACTCGGACTTCTCTTGAACTGAATTTTAATGTGCGTATTGTTATGCGTTTACTTTTCTACATTGGCTAGAGGTATAGGGGGAGGGTTGAGATCTCATAAACATGTTTAACCCCGCCGCATTTTTGCGCCTGTCCCAAGTCAGGAGCGTCTAGCCTTTGTTAGTCTTGTATTATTTTTAATTTTAGTTTCTTGTGTACAATTTGGAGTTTAGTATGGCGTTCATTATCACTGAACTAGTATATATATTTGTTTAGGGGCCAGCTGAAGGACGCCTCCGGGTGCGGGAATTTATCGCTGCATTGAAGACCTGTTGGTGACCTTCTGCTGTTGTCTGTACTATGGTCGGGTTGTTGTCTCTTTGACACATTCCCCATTTCCATTTTCAATTTTATTTTATCAACATGGCCTTAGGAAACATCGTTCGTTTAGAAGCTTAGGACAACTGGCGATCACTATATAGAAACCGTCGCCCGATCACTGGATTTAAAAGATCAAGTTGAAATGGCATTCGGCAGTCAAACATCAATGGGTTCCACAGATTAGTTATTATGGTATCCAAGGCTATTTATTTAGCTGAATCACCGCTTTGCTAATCGAAAGAAATCAACCATCATGGGTAGTTGGCGATATGAAAGAGTCGATTGAAAAAAGCAAGTTCTACTGTACCACCAAGAGATGGTTCATGCGCCCTTCTGGTTCAACGACAAATGCCATGTGAATTCATAATTTACAAGTACACGTCGACTATTTGTTCACTACTCCCTCCTATACACAGCCAACCACAACTGGTCCGATCTTGCATAACTTGGTAGCTGCAATGTGCAGTTCTTTTGTTTTACGACATACGTGTATGGTCTTCATGGATAAAGGGCGAGGTTTTTGTTCAAGTGACAAACGTGTGCTTGTACTTAAACAGGTGTTGTTTGTCTTTGTTTGAATGTCTGTTTTTTTCAGGAAGAGTAGAATGTTGGTGTTGGACTGGTATTTTTGACGATTCGTGACATACTTTTTGATGTGTTCATGTATCAATGAAGAAAAGACAAGCAGCTGGCAGATGATCGTCCATTTGGTAAAATGCTTAACCTTTATGAATACGAACAAGAGTGCACACGCTGAAATGTCTCGCCTTCTTTACTAATCATTGATATTATGTTGATAGTCCTAAATATAAAGCTTTATTACAACTGTCACATTAACTTAACATTAACCAAGTAAACTAAACATTGACCAATGAACCATGAAAATGAGGTCAAGGTCAGATGAACCATGCTAGGTAGGCATGTACAGCTAACAATTCTTCCATACAACAAATATAGTTGACCTATTGCTTATAGTTTAAGAAAAACAGACCAAAACACAAAAACTTAACACTGAGCAATGAACCTTGAAAATGAGGTCAAGGTCAAATAAAACCTGCTTGACTGACATATAGATCATAAAATATTTCCATACACCAAATATAGTTGAACTATTGCATATAGTATTAGAAAAAAAGACCAAAACTCAAAAACTTAACTTTGACCACTGAACCATGAAAATGAGGTCAAGGTCAGATGACACCTGCCAGCTAGACATGTACACCTTACAATCATTCCATACACCAAATATAGTAGACCTATTGCATACAGTATAAAAAAAACAGACCAAAACAAAAAACTTAACTATAACCACTGAACCATGAAAATGAGGTCAAGGTCAGATGACACCTGCCAGTTGGACATGTACACCTTACAGTCCTCCCATACACCGAATATACTAGACCTATTGCTTATAGTATCTGAGATATGGACTTGACCACCAAAACTTAACCTTGTTCACTGATCCATGAAATGAGGTCGAGGTCAAGTGAAAACTGTCTGACGGGCATGAGGTACGCACACACTAAATATAGTTATCCTATTACTTATAATAAGAGAAAATTTAACATTACAAAAAATCTTAACTTTTTTTTCAAGTAGTCACTGAACCATGAAAATGAGGTCAAGGACATTGGACATGTGACTGACGGAAACGTCGTAACATGAGGCATCCATATATAAAGTATGAAGCATCCAGATCTTCCACCTTCTAAAATATAAAGCTTTTAAGAAGTTAGCTAACGCCGTCGCCGCCGCCGCCGGATCACTATCCCTATGTCGAGCTTTCTGCGACAAAAACACATACCTGTTGTCTACAACTACAACATGAAAACTGTTCAGCTCTTCCTTTATCTCGGTTTAAAATTGTCAGAGGAAATGCATTGTGACTTCCATATATTCAAGGCAACGCAAAAGCTAACATAACACTAGAATTTCGAAGGAGGAACTTAAACAAATATCTCCCAAGTTATAAAAGAGAGTGCATACTTATCAACACACCTCAAGTATGGGTTCACCACTAAGTGATCACATACAGAGGGTGTCATATTAACAAAATCAAAATGGACAACTTAGAACTTTCCGCTTTGTAACATCATGGAAGTATTATATTGACATCATGGAAGTATTATATTGTCAATATAATACTTCCATGGTAACATCAACCTATACATGGGATATAGCACCTTACAGAAATTGGAACACACAGAAAAAGCCTGGCTCATAATTCTATATATAAGATCTTATACGAAGGAGAATTGGTCTGCCATCAAAGATTACACCAAGAAACCAAGCAATAGCACAGACAGTTTTTTCCAGATACAGCACATCTATCGATCGTCATCAATAGAACAATTGTCGACTTAATCCATCTACCTGAAAGTGAAATGTAAGCTCGAACATCATAAGCCTTCCGGGCCTGTGTATGGGAGTCCCCGATTTAACTGTATATACCTAGTTTAACCCTTAACATTGTATACCTTCATATTTGACTGTTCTGTTTGCATACAAATAAAAAAAGCTTATAAAACAAACCGATAGGTAAAATGGTATTAATGATAATAGGCAGAATAAAGATAAAGATCCACGAGATATTGGATATATTATGGCATAAATATCTTTGTCAATTCACTGTATCATGCCAAAAGATATTTCTAAAAGAGAGGCGAACGATATCAAAGGGTATATCTAAACTCATAAGTCGAAAACAAACTGCCAATGCCATGGCAAAAGAAACGGAAAAAAGACGAAGAGACAAACAATACACAAAACACAACATAGAAAACTAAAGATGGAGCATCACGAACCTTACCAAAATCCGGGGGGTGATCTCAGGTGCTCCGGAAGGGTATGCAGATACTATCTACATGTGGCACCCTTCGTATTGCTCATGCAAGTACAAACCCAGTAATAAGTCTAATTCGGTAGGTCGCATTCTGGAAAACGAGGATGGGATTGTGGTTACGACAATGGGAACATATCCGTCGTCATCTGTGAAACAGATACTTCTTAACAGTCAACCAACTGGTGACGGCATCCGTACAATTTCCGAAGGATTGATTTAAAATTCCCCACTTGGAAGCTCTTGATTATCATATCAACTGAGAGATATATACTCCATATAATCGTCATGTTTTAAGGATCAATTACATATTCAAGTTAAGTTACATGTTGAAAATATTGGTTTAAAATTGGGGAACTTGGAAGAGGAGTGTAAGGACTCATTTTGGTCAAATCAAGTCGCAGAATTTCGGTCCTTGAAAAGAACATCATTTTGTAAGATCAAAATAAATGCTGCAAAACTTGTGAAGTATATAAATATTTTATTAGTGACAATATAACTGGTGCATTACATGTAAAAGTTCAGACTACAATCACTTTGTCTTATCTTATATTCGCAGATTTAAAAACTAAAGTTCTTAATGCAGGCTTTTACATTTCTTACTGCAAATTCAAATCATTATACCTAGGTATATACATTTCAAGAGTTTCCTTCCCTGTATTAGCTCTACAGATCTAATATACTCATTCAGACTGACATGGAAGTCAATTGTCGATGCAAAGAATATAACTGTTTGAAATAGAAATTTTGATATAATTTAAAATGACATTAAATTAAGTAAATAATAATTATGTATCAATCAAGTGACTCTTATTGTTTCACATCCATTTCTTTTTGTTTGAAAATCTTTCATCTAGATTTGAATATTTTGTCAATATTTTAGCAGTCAATATTTTGTAATTCATGCAATGCAAAATCTTTAAAATATACATGAATGTTTGTATGTCTTCATTGCTGTGTTCTTTAATTAAGTAGGCATTTTTTCTCTATTCTTTATTTGGCCCATTAATTTGTAATCTCTATATTTTAGCACACTCTTCCTCTCTATTCTTTAACATTTTTTGGCTCAAATTTCTCTATTCTTGTTTTTATAAAGAAATGCTATTTCTGATGACAAACGAATACTTCTTTACTTGTATATCCTTACTTTTAACAGTGATGTAGATATAAGTGTAAAGGACTTCCATAACAGTGTATTGTCTGTACAATTTGACAGTTAGAAGATATAATATTTTTGTTATCTTTGTTACAAAATTCGATGATTCTGATTCTCTATGACTTAAGAAGAAATCTCTTAGCCCTGCATTTAAACCTGTAAATCTGGTCATTATATAAGTCAGGGTATCATTCAAATGATATATTCATGGCTCTTCTATTTAAGTATGAATGGTAGTCATATAACAGATACTTAAAAAGCTATAATAAAACTGAACATTCCTATCAAAATCAATATGTAAAACAATTTAAGGCAAAAAAGCTTGTTTTTCTATGAGGCTGTTATTTTAAATGGTCACGCACAGCCAGAAATTTTAATATGATTTACTGGTTACCAAATGCTTATATATTGATACATTTTTCTTCCTAATATGTGATTCTTCTATATATATATATATATAAATCCCACTTAAAATAAATCCAACACAACCAGATTATTGATAATATAGTACTTTCATGTCTGTTGACCATCTCCAGGCGAATACAGTAGGTATATAACTAACCGTAATGTCAATGTGACATAACATATAATGGAAAGGTAGACAATGAAAATACTCTTCAACATTCATACCCTTATATAAATACAAGATTAAACCATTGGAAACATCACCTATTTAAGAGTGGTTCAAATTTTGTGATAAAGTTCTCTTTCTATTAATATTTAGGTTTGCTTAATTGGTGAAAAAAAAGAAGTTGCAGATAAGATTTGCATTACCATATGAATATGAAGAGACACCTATTTTCTTTTGCTATGTGATATCAATAAGGCCAATTTTACCTTGGCATACTGAAGCTAATGGTAGTCTTATTTGTTTCTACTGATCTTAATTTTAATAGAGTTGGACAAAAAATAGTGATCTTTTGCTTCTACTCTGTAATGTTGTTAACACAAAAATAATTTTTTTCTAACGATGTAAAGTGAATGTAACAATAACTTCTAAAAGACTAAATAGAGCAAAGGTAATAATAAATAAGATAACAATGTGTAAAAAAATATTTAAATTAACAAAACAGAAAGGACAAATTATACTACAACATATATAAAATTATTTCCTTCATGTAAATAAAACAATCTGCTATTTACAAAATAAATGTGTACATTTTATGCCGAGGTAATTAAAATTTTTTAAATAACCTAAAACTGGTAAAGAAGATGATTATAATAAAAATTCTAAAACACAATATATTCGTATTTAACTTTATCTATTAGCAATCATTTGAAAAACTTCTAAAAACCTTTTTAAGATTTTTGTCTAGCAATATCAAGATAAATATCATTTAAAATTAAATCTTTATGTAAAGTTACATTTTTTCTTTGAAAAAAATAATGTTCCTGAGTAATAAAAACACAACATAATTTGAAGTTCACCTCAGTTATGTGATCTTGTTATTTTATGCTCATGTGTTAATTAGTTTGAGGCGTTTAGCATCCAACATAACAACTTAATGCTCTGAGTCAGTTTGTGAGGGGGTCTTCTTCAAACTTATATACTCAATTATTAGAATAACAGTCCATCTAAATTTTCAATAATTCAAGCAAATTTGAGGCTTTGAATGCAATTCATTTGTAACATTTCATTTAAAGGAAGAAAATTATGTGATTTTATCTTATTATTTTGATTGTTTTAGAAACAATTTTTTTAATTCTTTTTCATTTTTTTCAATTGATTCTTAATTCTTTTCAAAATTTGAGAGAACATTCCTGTGATCTAATTTTAAAAAGGAATGTACAATAATTTTTTTTCTGTTTTCTATTATAGAAAGAAAAAAAAATGAAATGGCAACATTTTTGCTTTTAATTTTCTAAAATCATTTTATAAGAGCTATCTTCTTCTATTTTATTTCAAAATTCTGTTAATCGTTTTTCTTTTTATTGATTTATTTAATAATGCTTTTAGCCTATATAGGCCTTACTAAAAGTGTCTATTTTCAAAGCTTGTAACCTGAAAACAAGCTCCATGACATCATATTTTTTAAAAGAAATTGAGCTTTCAAATTGGCAGCAAACAGAGTTTTCTGTATTTTGAAGGTAACCATTGTTGAGGGCAACTAGTACATGTACCAATGAAATTGATATATTCTTGAAGTATGAGATTTCAGGCTTGTTTGACTTGTCAAATTCTATATTTTGCCTTTCAAGACCTAAAGTGCAATTTTTCAATCTATCAAGGACCGTAACTCCTAAACAGCAATAGTAAAAAAACTTAATGCCCCCTCCGCTACGGCGGGGACATAAAAAATAGTCAATATCAAACTTGACCTTCACTTTGTCATCAGTAATAACATATGAAAATTTTAAAAGCATTGGTTGAACTGGTTAAAGGTTATTGCATGGAAACTTTTGGCAGACGCCCACCCACCCACCCCACTTCACCATTTTATTATCTGGATTTTTTGTTTAGAATTCCAGGATCTAAACTACATCATGGAAAGTATGAAAACAATCTATTTATTTTTGTTTATACCCCCATACTACCTTTGAAAATCCTTATGTACAAGTATGTCCTCTGTTGTCAGTTAATATTAAAGTCTTGTAGCAAGATTTCAGTTTTTTTTTATAATGATGAGATTCTTTTGATACATTTTTTTGACATACAAAATGAACTTTTTAATGCATAAGCATGCACAGACCATACTAAGGAGGCATATTATCTAATGAGACTGGTGTACTAAAGACATGTACAATTATCATATTTTTTCAGTAAATGAAATTGTTCAAAACTCACCTATAAGCTCACAAAACTTCATTGATTTTTTCAAAACTCACCTATAAGCTCACAAAACTTCATTGAACTTGTACAAAACTCACCTACAAGCTCACAAAACTTCATTGAATTTGTTCAAAACTCACATTTTAGCTCATAAAACATCATAGATAAACCTTCTTATGATTAAATACATAGTTACGATGGATTTCATATAAACATCATGATAATCAATAACATAAAATAATACATAACATTACTTCTGAATTGTACAATTACTATCTACCATTGTATAAAAAAAATATTATATATAAAATAAAGTGTAGAATATAAATAAAATATATCTTCCATGTATGCTTCATGCTTTCATTTCAATAAGACAAGGACATTTTAATTTCTTTTTGTTTAAAAATCCATTTAAAAATGAAACAAGAGACTCCTAAGAGTCTGATTGTTCACCTGATATTTTGGTATTTATTCCAACTTAATTACAATCCACAATATTTCTTTATCTAGTATTTATGGTTTTAAAGATAACTGACAATTTTGGATACATGGATTTTTTGGTATGATTATCTTGGTGAGTATTTTGGCTTTAAACAGTTTCCATCTTTTTATTATTGTTTTTAAGACAATAGCCAAAAATACATAATATTGGACAAACTTTTAATTCAAGGGCAGTAGCTCCTTAAAGTAATCATTTGAAAATTTCTATCATACCCACTTATTTGTGGATCTTTTTTTGTGAATCAATTTTAATGTTCTACATTTTTTCTCTGTCTATTATAGTTATCAATATATTTGCCTCAAACACAAAAATTATTTTTTTAACTTAATGGCAATAACTCCTTTATGAAGTCATCTGATGATTTTAAGGAATATGGGAAGTAGGCAAATTGTGATACTTTGAACAATTTTGCCATATTTTCTCTCTATTATTGTTTTCAAATAAATATAAAAAACTTAGATACAAAAACAAAACAAAACTAGCAAAAACTTGTCATTTTAAGAAAACATCTCTTTTAACACTTATTTAATGACAATAAGTCCTTTAATTTGTCATTCAACAATTTTTATCATTTTGATTTATTTTTAGATTTTGATTTGCTGATTTTGTTACTGTTACAGTTTCTCTCTCTCTACTATGGTTTTCAAGATAATTGCAAGAAATGCTAAAAATTTGCAAAAATCCTAAATTAAGTGATAAGTTTATTGACAATTTTAGATACATTGACTAATTTGTAGATCTCATCTGTGATCATTTTCACTGAAAACAGTTTCTTCATTTCAAGATAATTAGAAACAAGAAATTAGCTGTCAAATGGACAGCAAGCCAGGTTTTCCTGTATTTTGAAGGAAACTATTTTGAACTTAAGAGGGCAGCTAGTACAAATGAAATTGATATTTTCTAATGTAAAGTGCTTTTAGGCTTGTTTGACCTCCCAATTTCTCTGCCTATTTTCCAATCTATCAAGGATCATAACTCCTAAACAGTAAAAGTCGTCAAAAAATACCTGACCACCA